>NC_133138.1:15690215-16900831 GCF_048418815.1 Hemitrygon akajei
AAATCTGTCTCATTATGTTTTACTAGTTCTTAAAAAGTCTTAAAGTTCTTATAGTAAAATATATTATTCCAAGTGCACTCTCTGAATTAATTCACATGGCTGCTATTTCCAACTCAATTAATCTAATTTGCATGTGAATTAAAGTCACGCAGAATTAATGCCCTACTCTATTTATTATGCTCTGTTATTTCTTGATTAATATTTTTTCTTCAATGTTGTTGCTGCTTTGGGGCATTACACCACTGCTGCCATTATTTTCTTTTAAGTCCTCCTATTTTTATATTTTCATCCAAATGGATTTGTATTTTCTAAGCATAGATCATCTCACCACTTTACTTGTTATATGTCACATTCAGAGCTACCCATCATCTTTTCTTGCTTCTCTGTCATTTTTTAAAACTGAAATATCACTGAAAATTGTATTTTATCCTTAGATCTCCCTGCAACTACCATATCAGGCCCCTATGTATAGTATGTACTATAGGTTCAATGATTTAGTTTAGGATATTACATGCAACTAAATAAAGGACTCTTATTTGTGCTTTGGCACCTGCTGGATTCATTGTGGCTCTAACAGCTTTTCTTCCTTTTTCTTCCCTTTCTGCCTTCACCTTCGGCCTTCTATTTTGTTATTTCTTGACTCTATCCTTGCTTTGCTCCTCTCTAACTTCTTGCCCAGGTTCCTATTCCTCTGCCATACAAGTTTAAACTGGGCTTCCCCCACCCCCCCCCCCGCCCCACTTCCAGACAGCACTACCAATCACACAAGGATACCAGCAATCAGCACAAGAGGTCCTTCGTCGGTGTTGCAGTGCAAGGTTTAAAAAGAGCTCAAGTGCTTTTAGCTCATAATGGTGGGAAACAATCAGCACAGAGAAGGGAAGTGTTGTTGGAGTAGTCAGGCTTTGGCTGAACAGGTTAGGCTGAGAACAGGTGGAGGTTCTAAGTAGGCTTCCAGTGTACGTTTATTTTTCTGTTAATATGTATCTAGTTCACTGAGAATAGGTCAGAAGTAAAGGTAAATTTGGTAAGTAATGGTAAGTTCTTTGTGTGAGGTCTGTTGAGAAGCCTCCAGCCTCCCTGATAACTATATCTGCAAGAAGTACACTGAGCTGCAACTCCTTAGAAAACATGTAAGAAACTGGAGCTACAGCCAGATGACCTGTAACTCCTGTCAGAAAATGAGGTGATAGATAGGAGATACAGAGAGTAGTCAACATAAGTTACAGGAGGAAGGTATCTGGGTGACTGTCAGGGGAGGGAAAGGGAATAGGCAGCTTGTGCAGAACATTCCTCTCAGTAATAAGTAAATTGCTTTGGATACTGTTGCTTGGGATGACCTACTGGGGTATTGTCTAGTTCTGTGACTCAGAAGAAAAGGGGGAGAAGAGGAGTGCAGTGGTAATAGGGGATTCCATAATTAGAGGAGCAGAAAGTAGATTCTGTAGACCTGGATGGTATGTTGCCTCCCAGGTGCCATGTCAGGGATGTCCTGGATCAGATCCAGGTCATTCTAAAGGGGGAGGGTGAACAGTCGGAAGTTATGGTGCATATTAGAACCAAAAACATAGGTAGGAAAAGAGAGGAGGCCTGGAGAGAGAATATAGGCAGAAAGCTGAAAAGCAGGACATCCAGAGTAGTGATCTCTGGATTGTGGTCTGTGCCAAGAGCCATTAAAGCTAAGAATAGACTACATGGCAGATGAATGAGTGGCTAAAGAATTGCTGCAGGAGGCAGGACTTCAAATTCTGGATCATTGTGATCTCTTCTGGGGAATTGATGACCCGTACAAAAAGGATGTATTATACCTGAACCCAAAGAGGGCCAATATCTTTGTAGGAAGGGTCTTTTTTAGGCTAGAGCTATTGAGCAGGGTCTCAACTAACTTGGCAGGAGCAAGGGAATGGAGTGATTTTACTGAGGATGGGGCAGTTGAATGCATATGGATGCAGTGTGTAGTGAGACCGTGAGAGTGGACAGGCAGATGATAGGGCAAAATTGCAGTCAGTGGGATGAGTTAAAATGTAATGGGGGTCATAAACAAAAATAGTGATGAATACAGAACTCTCAGTGTTATATTTAAATGCTTGCAGCATACAGAAAGGTAATTAGATGATCTTGTGGTGTAGTTACAGATTGGCAAGTATGGTGTTGTGGGCATCTCTGAATTGTTGCTGAAAGAAGATCACAGTCGGGAGCTTAACATCCAAGGATACACATTGCTTTGAAAGGACAGACAGGTAGGCAGAGAGGGTGGAGTGCCTCTTTTGGTAAAATATGAAATCAAATCCTTAGAAAGAGGTGACATAGGATTGGAAGATGTAGAATCCTTGAGGGTAAAGTTAAGGAACCCCAAGTATAAAAAGACCCTGATGAGAGTTATATACAGGCTTCCAAACAGTAGCCAAGATGAGGGTTACAGCTTACAATGGGACATAAAAAAGGCAATATTACAATCATCATCGGGGATTTCAGTATGCAGATAGATTGGAAAAATCAGGTTGTTGCTGAATTTCAAAAGACAGTGTTTGTAGAATGTCTAAAAATGGCATTTCAGAGCACTTTTGGTTGAGCCCACGAGGGGAAAGGCAATTCTGGATTAGGCATTATGTAATGACCCAGATTTAATTATGCAGCTTGTGGTAAAGAAGTTTAGGAGTCAGTGATCATGATATGATAGAATTCACCCTGCAGTCTGAGCAGGAGAAGCTAATATTCAATGTATCTGTATCACAATAGAGTAAAGGGAACTACAGAGGCACAGGAAAGATACATCCAAAAGATGAAGTATTCTAAAGGGAGGATGAGACAACTGTGGCTGACAAGGGTAGTCAAATACAGAGTAAAAGTGTTCATATAATGTAGCAAAAATTAGTGGAAGTTAGAGGATTGGGAAGCTTTTAAAAAGCAACAGAAGGCAACTAAAAAAAGCCATAAAAAGAGGAAGTATGAAATATGATGATAAACTATCCAATAATATAAAAGAGGACACAAAGTTTTCTCAGATATATTAAGAGTAAAAGAGAGAGAAAAGTGGATATCGGAAGCTGAAAATCGCACTGGAGAGGTAGTAATGATTCACAAAGAAAAGGCGGATGGAATTAATAAGCATTTTGCCTCAGCCTTCATTGTGAAAGACACCAGGGTGTCAGGGGCAAAAGTGAGTGTCATGGCTATTATCAAGGAGAAAGTGCTTGGGAAGCTGAAATGTCTGAAGGTAGATAAGTTAGCTGGACTACACCCCAGGGGTCGGTGTTGGAACTGCTTCTTTTCACATTATCTGTCAATGATTAGAATGAAGAAATCGATGGCTTTGTGGCCAAGTTTGCAGATGATACAAATATAGATGGAGGAGCATGTTGTGTTGAGGAAGCAGTGAGTATGCAAAAGGACTTAGACAGATTGGGGGAATGGGCAAAGAAGTTGCGGATGGAAAATACTGTAGGGACGTGTATGATCATGTACATTTCTTGAAGGAATAAAGATGTAAACTATTTTCTAAATGAGGAGAAAGTTCAAAATTCAGATGTGCAAAGGGATTTGGGAGTCGTTGTGCAGGGTTTCCTAAAGGATAACTTGCAGGTTGAGACAGTGGTAAGGTAAGCAAATGCAACGTTAGCATTTATTTCAAGAGAACTAGAATACAAAAACAAAGATGTAATGCTGTGGGTGGCTTTATAAGGCATTGATCAGACTGCACTTGGAGTATTGTGAGTTTTGGAGCCTTTATCTGAGAAGAGATTGGAGAGGGTCCAGAGGAGGTTAATGCGAATGATCCCAGAAATGAAAGGGTTAACAAATGAGGAGCATTTGATGGCTTTGGGGCTGTACTTGTTGGAATTTAGAAGACTCCTACATCTATATGGAGCAGATGTTGTGAAGATATTTCCTATTATGGGGAGTCTAGGGCCAGAGGGCACAGAATTGAGGAACTTACATTTAGATCAGGGATGAGGAAAAATTCCTTTAGCTAAAGGGTGGTGAATCTATGGACTTCATTGTGACATATGACCAAGTCATTGGGTATATTTAAGGTGGAGATTGTTAGGTCTTTGATTAATCAGTGGTTCAAAGGTTACAGGGAGAAGGCAGGAGAATGGGGTTGGGAGGGATAATAAATCAGCCATGATGGAGTGAATGGCATAGTTTTGCTCCTTTGTCATATGTCTCTTATGCCTTATGATATCAGTTTCAGTCCTGCCTCTCTGCACACTATCCAATGTGTACAGATCTTATCTTGGAACTGACTCTTGGAATCTAAATACTACCTTCCAGGAGTCATATTATTACTGAGTTAAGTATTGTATGTAATGAGTTTTTGCTACAACAAGTGTATGGGACATTGGAAAAAATGTTGAATTTCCCCATGGGGATGAATAAAGTATCTATCTATCTATCTATCTATCTATCTAGTAATACGAGAGCCAGGGTTGATTCCCTGATTTAATTAAAATAGTGAAATGAAGGATATGCTAAGCCATGAGTTTGCAGAGTGTAGTAATATCATATTCTGCTACTGGTGATGGTCAACAGTAATTCATGGATGCCTAGTATTGAGCTGCCAGATCTGTTCTGAGTTTAACTCATTTGACACCATATGATTGAGTGTGTCCCCAGTGTGAAGATAGGTTTTCACAACTATTGTATGGCAGTTACTCATATCAATGCTGTTTTGAGATTGATGATTACGAATAAGGATAAGTAGAAATATCTTTCTTATTAGTTTGCTTATTGCCTTCCATAGACATAGTCTGACAACAATTGTACGCTCTTCAGGAACACAGCTGTCAGGCTGAGTCTATGAAAGGAATAAGCATGCTCAGAGTATCTTCTGTTCCTCGTTTCATGCTGAAATGGTGTTCATCACAGGAAAGTACAGGTTCATCAGACAAGGGAAGAGCAGATGGTAAGATGTATGTTCTGATGAAGGGTTTCAGCCTGAAACATCGATTGTTTACTCTTTTCCATAGATGCTGCCTGGCCTGCTGAGTTCCTCAAGCATTTTGTGTGTGTTGCTAAGATGTTTCCTTGTCTATGTTTGTCCAAGCCATGAGATGTTATTGAAGACATTGAAGTCATTGAGGGAAAATTATGGTCAAAGAGGATTTTTATTACCAGTTCTGTAGAACCATGGTAAACATTACTGAATCAAGCTATTAAAAATAATCTAGATTATTAAATTAATTGGATGTAAATTCTATAGCTACTCTGGTGATATTTGAACTATTGAAGGTCAGTGCCTGTTTGGTGCCCAGCTGATTCCACAGCAAGTTTGGCAAGGACAGAAACTTTATTAATATTTTAATGCTGCTGCCATTTAAAGTAGGATTACCAAGTGGAATTAAGATGTTCCCTGTCTTTGACGATACTCTGTTACTACAAGACTTCTGTAACAATGGCAATATCGAGCAAGTTATAGGTAGATACCTATGAATTGCCTGCAGCAGACTTTTGCACAAGTGATACAAAGTGAGCATTGTAATTTTTTTAATGATTTGGAGCTCTGGTCATCATTGCATCCAATAGATACCAGCAACAATTTCAGCCCACAGTCTTCTGGTCTACTTAAAAATAACTCCACAAGATCAAAGGTTTGGACACTTCTGTTAATCAAAGCTGTCAGCTTAAATCCAAAAGCAAAGTAAGTAGATGGAAGAGAGAGGAATGGAAGGATATGCACTTGGTACTGGATGAAAGTAGAGTGGAGAGAAGCTCAATCAACTGAAAATGTTTCCTATATTTATTTTCTATGTAAATACTCTTATTCTGTTGAGTGAATGAATATAACATTGAAGAATTACAGTGTTTTTCATTATGTCTGAAAAGCTGTTTTAAATAGCATGATTTAAATAGGATTTTTAAAAATAGTTTTCTTTAATCTGTATGCTCTACTTTTAGAATGCAGAAATTCAGGACCACCACTGAAGAATCTTATGGTTTTTTCCAAGCAAAAAGTTGGGCTAAGGCATTAATGCTTGTGTAACACGCTGTAATGGCTTATCTGTAATGTTTCACTGCTAAGGCTACTGAGATGGCTACTCTGTAATGTTCACTGCTGCAGTAACAGTTTCTCTGTAGCAGCAATGTTTGGGTTATGGCTGGAGATAACAGGACTGGGTATGCATGTTAGCCGATCAGGATTTTGTTGCCCTGTCTTGTGAATCTGTAAGCAGTTGATTTCGTGGGCTTTTGCCAGAGAGAGAGAAAGAGAGAGAGATGAAGTGAGAAGACACGAATGGAGAGATTTGGTAGACCGCTGGACGGGGTGGACTCAGAGCGAGGGTCCGAAGGGCAGCGACAGTCGGAGGAGGTCGATGGTGAATGATCAGCCTATGAGTGAGCTCCAACCTTGCACACAGACTGTTAATAAGATTGGGTCCTTTTCTTTTATTTTATTTCGTTTCTCTGCTAAGCATATAGTCAAAGTAAGAGTTATAAAGCTTAATCGTTTAATCGGATATTGTGTACTGTTTGTTATTTCAAGGTACCAATTTGTAACAGGGGACACATCGCACAGCATCCACCCAAATGAGATTTCTTAAGGTTGGTCAGGCTGGGGGTTATCACCCACTATATTAAGCCACTAGGCAAAGCAGGAGTTGCACTTGTTAAAACAAAATCATACACCTTATTACTAACATTGTCCTCAATTCTTCATATATCCATATCCATACTATTGCCTATGAATAATTATTGCCATTGAGATTAAGATGAAGTTACTGGTGATTCAGTGGACTGAATTTAATTGTGCCCACAACTGCCTAAGGCCATATATTTGGACTTTTTGATGATTTTTTCATTTCAGTGGGACTTGGTGTGTAACAATAACTGGAAAGAACCATTTGCTGCATCAGTGTACTTCACGGGAGTGTTAGTAGGTTCCTTTAGTTCTGGAATATTATCAGACAGGTGAGCTGTTTATTTACCTCATACACTGCAGTCTATTTCTGATATATACTATTATCTCTATCATTTCTTCACCCAGAAGTAAGATATAAGATTATGGTAGATTAGGTAATTTTAATGAAATAGCTAAATTAATAATGAAGATAACTATCAAATTTTTTATTCTGGAAATTCAGGTGTATTAAGTTGTTCTCCTGTACTAACCCATAAATTAGTGAGTTATCATGTTATCTGATACCAGTACAAAGTTAAATTTCACCTCATTGGTAATTATTCTTTGTAATGCCCTTGATCATATTCCAAGAATAAGAGCAAGGTGAAAATAAATTATTTTAGTATCTTCAATATTCAGCCTATCTGGCAACTGGTTGCATTACAAGTGCATAGAAATTATGCAAAGTATCATTTATTCCAAGCTGGATAACTATCCCTGGACTCCAAAAAATTAAATTTTATGATTGATTACATTAGCCTAGTTTATGATGTGTGGAATTTCAAGTGTTGTGCAAGCCTATATGTTTTTGTGTATTAGGAAATACATAAATCTCTGTTGAGAAAGAAAATACTTACCCAAGTTCATTTAACTGCAGAGTAATTTTAACTTGTTACCATAAGATAAAGGATTCAAAAATTGTTCAAGAATTGCCCATTTAAAAAAAAAAGACATATCTGACCAATTACCCTCATCAAAATCAAATCCTGCAGAATCAGCCATTCTCCAACATTTCCCCCAAAATTTCAAGCTATTTATCTTCAGGTACATGCACACTTGTCTTTTGAAATTATAGAGTTTTGAATTTTTTTAGATCCTTTCATAACTCTGAATGTCCCTAATAGGTATTCTCGTAATCTTCATTGATCATAGAGAAAAATCTTAAATCTACCATGTGGCTTTGACATTCTTCCTAAAATCTGATGCTCAGGCATTCTGGAGCTGAGCTTAAATAGCAATGGTTATAAACATAGCACAAGTTCATTTATTTTCTATTTGATTACCTCCTTTATAAATCAAGTTGTCCTCATGCTCTTTTAACCATCTTTTCATTTTGCCCAGCCACTTTCGATACTTAGTGAACATATACCCTGAGTCTCCATGTGTATATGTCATCCGCTATCACACCCTACAAACAGCACCTTCACCACACAATTTTAATACTTTGCTTCTCAATGTTTCCCCAAAATGAAACATTCTTAAAATTTACGATATGCTCCCAATCTTGGGGAGTCCATAATTCAACATGATTCTAAGGCCTTCATAATCTCCCAGTTGAATGTTGACCAGAATCAAATCCAACATTTCAGCTGTGGCTAAACATTTAAATGCACAACATAATTTACTTGTATTTATGCTCCTATTTATGAAATCCAGGATTCAAAGTACTTCATTAACCATTCTCTGCATTATTTAACTTACCACTTGTCTTCCTGACTACATTTCCATCAATTCTACACTGGGTCCCTTTGAGAACTGGAGCTGTAGGAAATTTTAATAATTCATTGAAAAGTTTAAAACTCAAGGTTCGAAATTCAAAATAAATTTATTATCAAGGTATGTATAAACTACCATATAGTACCTCGAGATTTATTTTCTTGAAGTTATTCACAGGAAAAAAGAAATACAGAAGAATTTTATGGAAAACTCTACATAAACAGACGAATCTTGATAAAAAACTGATATGCATAAGAAGAAACATTATGCAAATAAAAATAAGACTGAGAACACAAGTTGTAAAAAGTCCTTGAAATTGAATCTGGAGTTTATAATATCAGTTTGGAGTAGTGGTGAATGAAGTTATCCACACTGGTTCAGGAGCTTGATGGCTGTAAGGTAATAACTTTCCCTGAAACTTGTGTGTGTGAGCTAAGGCTGAGTACCTCCTGCCCAATGGTATGTAATAGCAAGAAGAGGGTGTGGTCTGGTGGGTGACCATATTTAGCGTTGCTTCTTCTTACATTTCAATTCATTATTGGAGCCAAGAAGGTTTAAACATTCTTTCTTAGAGTCTGTGAATATTTTGTCTTGAGTTAATTTTTAGCCTTATCATTATGTGTTCATTACAATGTGCCAGGTCAATTGGGACTTTACACCGGCCTTTTATTTGACCTTCTCAGAACCTTTGACTGCATTAGTCAAGAAAGGACAAAGGAATATCCTCCCCAAATTGTGCTGCCCAACAAATATGCATTTTCCTTCTAACTCTGCTCCACCAAATCATGATATTAAATAACTGACCCATTCTCACAGAAGCCTGATATTAAGCAAAACAACAGTATGATCCTAAAACATTTTTTCAACCTTACTGCAGTTCTGTATCTCATCTCTGACAAGCTTTACAAGGGAATCAAGCTAAAGAGATGCAATTGGACCTTTAATAATTAGGCCTCAGCACTACAGTTAATCAAACTTTGGTGACAGACCTGCAATATGCAGACGATACTTGATGAGACCAAGTTCCAAGTCGTCATCAATGCCTGTGAGAATACAAGCATTTCAGACAATAAGGTCATTTACCATCTCATCCCTACTACTTATTCAGCCCTCCAACATGAAAAGATTCCTGGGTGAGAGCTTTTAAAACCTGGACCGCATCCTATTTCTTGGGAGACACAGCTCAACAAAGGCCGACCACTGATTTCAGGTGCCAACACAGCCTTTGATTGAGGAAAACTCATCGGAATCCCTGATGTCAGTAACTTACAGTGATTTTTATTCTGTTTTCCAGGTTTGGGAGGAAAATTGTTATGTTTGGGACAATGGCGGTACAGATAATATTCAATATACTTATCACATTCTCACCAAACTTGGAATTTTTTTGCCTGATTATTTTCTTCAAAGGTTTTGGTGATATTTCAAATTATGTGGCTGCCTTTGTTCTTGGTGAGTATCTATGCTATTCAGTCTATTTATTTTTCTAAATTTAATAATCCTGTTATTCTTGGTATGAAATTCTAGTTACAGTACTGAGAAAATAGGTCTAAGATTTAACTCTATATCTTATGTTACTTGTGATTTCTCAAGTTCAGAGTTAAATTATGTGTATGTTGTGGAGCTCCTCTGTCAAATTTCTTATCTTTGGAGACTGCAATCCCTGTTAACTTCTCTGTCCTTGTATGGTAAAGTCATGACCTCTGGAATCTTGCAAACATAACTTCTAGTCCTCTCAGCTAAATCACTGATGTGAATGAAATAAGACAGGCTCAAGATTAAGCACTGTTCAGGCCGACTAATGGGAGAGACTTGGGAAGCAGTAATGTTGCAAAGACAGAGATAAAGAGGGTTTTATATGGGTGATTGTAAAAGGTGCAGGTACTACAATCTTCTGTCCAGGGATGAATAATGTTACAAGAAGTCCAGATATAATCTCCGAAAAGCCATCTCATATGTGATATGTCAGTTCCGGATTGAACTTGAATCAACAAAGAATGCTCGACAATTGTGGCTTGAATATTATCATCTCTTAAAACCCAAATTAAGGGACATAGACTTCACTTCCAGATAAGCTCAATGTGTTCTATGCTTGCTTTGAGCATAAAAAATTTTTTTTAAAAATCATCATAAACTCCAACAGTCCCTGGAGATCCTGTGATTTTAGTCACTGCGGCCAACTTGCAAGCAACCTTCAGGAGCGTGAATCCACAAAAAGCATCCAGCCCAGAGAGCTCCCTGCCCAATACTCTAGACCTGTGCAAATCAACTGGCTGGAATGTTCAATGAGATCCTTCATCTTTCACTTTGGCAGTCTGAGGAACCCACCTGCTTCAAGCAGGCTTCAGTTGTACCAGTACTCAGCAAGAATCTGCCTCAATGAACATCATCCAGTAGCACTTACATCCACAGTGATGAAATGTTTTGAGTGATTGGTAATGAAACATACCTACGCCTGCTTGAGAAGTAACTTAGATCCACTCCCATTTGGCTACTGGAGCAACAGGTATACAGCATATGCCATCTCATTGGCTCTTCATTCAACCCTGGAACACCTAGACAGCAAAGATGCTTATATAAGAATGCTCTATATCCACTACAGCTCAGCTTTCAATACCACCATCCCCTCAAATGTAATCAATAAGCCCCAAGACCTTGGCCTCAATATCTCCTTCGGCATTTGGATCCTGAATTTCCTCACTTGCAGACCCCAATCAGTTTGGATTGGCAACAACATCTCCATCAGCACAGGTGCACCACTGCACTGTGAATTTAGCCCCTGCTCTATTTGCTTTACATTTATGAGTGTGTGATTAAGCACAGCTCAAATGCTATGTTCCAGTTTGCAGATGACACCACCTTCAAAGGCCAAATCAAAGATCATGATGAATCAGCATATGGGAAGAAGACAGAAAATCTGGTCAAGTGGTGTCATAACAACAACCTTTCACTCAATGTCAGCAAAACCAAAAGGCTGATTATAGACTTCAAAATAATGAAACCAGATGTCCTGAGTCAGTCCTCATCGGAGGATCAGAGGTGGAGGGGGTGACTTGTCCTGGGCCCAGCATGTAAGGCAATTACGCAAAAGCACGATAATGCTTCTAGTTCCTTAGGAGTATGCAAAGATTCAGCATGATATCTAAAACTTTGACAAACCTCTGTAGATGTGTAGTGGAGAGTATATTAACTGGCTGTATTACAGCCTGGTATGGATACACCAATGCCCTTGAATGGAAAATCCTACAAGAAGTAATGGATATGGCCCAGTTCATCACCAGTAAAGCCCTCCCCTCCATTGAGCACATCTATACGAAATGCTGTTACATGAAAGCAGGGACCTCCACCACCTAGGACATGCTTTCTTCTTGCTGCTGCCATCAGGAAGAAAGTACGGTAGCCTCAGGGCCCACAGCACCAGGTTTAGGAATAGAAATTACCCCTCAACCATCAGGCTCTTGAACCAAAGGGGATAACTTCACTCAACTTCACTTGCCCAATCATTGAAATACTCCTGCAGCCTATGGACTCACTTTCAATGACTCTTCATCTCATGTTCTCAATATTTATTTCTTATTTATTATTATTATTTCTTTCTTTTAGTATTTGCACAGTTTGTTGTCTTTTACACATTGGTTGAACACACAAGTTGGTTCAGTCTTTCTTTGATTTTATAATGGTTATTATTCTATTGATTTATTGAGTATGCCTGGAAGACAATGAATCTCAAGATCGTATATGGTGACATATATGAACTTTGGTAATAAATTTATCAAAATACATATGTTTAAAATCAAGAAAATCTGCAGATGCTGGGAAGTCTTGAAGAAGGGTCTCAGCCTGAAATGTCAATCTTTTCCATTGATGCTGCCTGGCCTGCTGAGTTCCTCCAGCATTTTGTGTGTGTTACATATGATTAAACTTTGAACATCCTATAGTTCATCCCTGGACATAAGAAGTCATCAGTGTCTGTCAGAACCAAGAATTGGGAATGGATTAACATTTGGCTTGAGAAAGTTACTGTAGATTTTTTTTTGTGTATTTACTCTTGACTCCCAAGATGTAAGATCAGGAACAATTTAAAGCATGAAATGTAAGTTGTGCTAAAAGAGGATGTCACAATAGAATGGGAATGAAACAGTGAAAGAGAGATCTAGAGAGATCATAGTGAATCCAAAGGTGGAGGAGGATCAACCAGCATCCGAATGAGCATCCAAGAGATATGTCTTACTGCAGAAAATATCACAAAAAGTGAGGAAATACAGCCAAAATGCAACTGATTTCTTTCTTTTTACAATATTTTTATTCAGAAGAAAAAAACAAGATTTACAGAGTGCAACACATAGATACATCTCAACATAACTTGTGTACATTCATATATTGTAATAAAATTGATCAAAATGTTATAGCATAACACATAAAGGTATACCACTCTGTATTCAAAAATTTAAAGTTGTCATACATCATAAAAGAAATTTTTTATATAAAAAAAGTCAACCCCCTACCAACTACCAAAGAAAAAAGCTGATGGATGACAATGGATAATTAGGAAAAAAAAGACATATTCACTTAAGAAGAGAAGATAAAAATATACATAAAAGTCTGTGCACTGTTAAACTTTATAAATTGAAAAAGTAATTTAGGAAAGGTCCCCAAATATCATAAAAAGATTGTTTCGAATTTAAGACTGAGCAGCGGATCTTTTCTAAATTTAAATAAGACATAATATCACGTAGCCATTGAAGATGTGTAGGAGGAGTAGACTCCTTCCATTTAAGCAAGATTGCTCTTCTTGCTAAAAGAGAGGTAAAAACTAAAACCTGTAGGTTAGGAGTATTTAAAGTTATATCTTCATTTGCAATAATACCAAACAAGGCAGTAAGGGGATTTGGGTCAAATTGGACTCTAAAAAGTTGTGAGAAGGTATGGACTACTTCCCGCCAAAACTTTTCAATTGTAGGGCAAAACCAAAACATATGAATTAAAGAGGCATCAGCAGAGTTGCATTTATCACAAAGTGGAGAAACATTCGGGTAAAAACTGGACAGCTTCTGTTTAGAAATGTAAGCTCTATGAACCACTTTAAATTGTAGAAGAGAATGACGAGCACAGAAAGATGATTTATTAATCCGTTTAAGAATTTTATTCCATCTATCATCAGAAATCTGACAATTTAGGTCATCCTCCCAAGCTTTTTTTTATTTTATCTAAAAAGTCTTGATTCAGCTGATTTCTAATCCTGCAAATGTGTATTTGTCAAAATAATTACCCTATTGGTGATAATAGGGTAATTATTGCCTTTAGGCTGCCATTTCATTGAGTACATATATCATGGTCATTAACTGCGTGTGAGTTACTGCATTGGTTGCATAAACTACCAGTTTGCAAGTCAAGAAGCTATTTGAAAATCCAGTTTTGTTTGGTGGATGTTTTGATTCTTAGCACAGTATATTAAACAGATAGGTAAGTATAGACTGTTTAAATAGTGTGTGTCAGAGAAGTCTGAATTAAAAATATGCATCTCCCTAATGCCAGCATGGCTAAGATCTTGTCTGACGCCTCAAGCACTGTCATCTGGTGCTTTCAGGATCTAGGCTTTACCTTTGTTTCGTCCACGAAACAGAGGACAGGTATCCATAGAACCATAGAACATTACAGCACAGAAACAGTGCCAAACCATTTTTCTGCCTAGTCCCACTGACCTGCATCTGGGCCATATCCCTCCAAACCCCTTGCATCCATATACCTGTCCAAGTTTTTCTTAAATGTCAAAAGTGAGCCCGCATTCACCACTTCATCTGGCAGCTCATTCCACACTCCCACCACTCTCTGCGTGAAGAAGCCCCCCCCCCCAATGTTCCCTTTAAACTTTTCCCTTTCACCCTTAACCCATGACCTCTGTTTTTTTTCTCCCCTAGCCTCAGTGGAGAAAGCCTGCTTGCATTCACTCTATCTATACTCATCATAATTTTATACACCTCTATCAAATCACCCTTCATTCTCCTATGCTCCAGGGAATAAAGTCATAACCTATTCAACCTTTTTCTATAACTCAGTTTCTCAAGTCCCAGCAACATCCTTGTAAACCTTCTCTGCACTCTTTCAACCTCATTAATATCCTTCCTGTAATTAGGTGACCAAAACTGCGCACAATACTCCAAATTCGGTCTCACCAATGTCTTATACAACCTCACCATTACATTCCAACTCTTATACTCAATACTTTGATTTATAAAGGCCAATGTACCAAAAGCTCTCTTTACGACCCTATCCACCTGTGACGCCACTTTTAGGGAATTTTATAACTGTATTCCCAGATCCCTCTGTTCTACTGCACTTCTCAGTGTCCTACCATTTACCTTGTATGTTCTACCTTGGTTTGACCTTCCGAAGTACAATACCTCACACTTGTCTGCATTAAATTCCATCTGCCATTTTTCAGCCCATTCCTCCAACTGATCCAAATCCCTCTGCAAGCTTTGAAAACCTTCCTCACTGTCCACTACATCTCCAATCTTTGTATCATCAGCAAATTTGCTGATCCAATTTGCCACAATATCATCCAGATCATTGATATAGATGACAAATAACAATGGACCCAGCACTGATCCCTGTGGCACACCACTAGTCACAGGCCTCCACTCAGAGTAGCAATCCTCCACTACCACTCTCTAGCTTCTTCCATTGAGCCAATGTCTAATCCAATTTACTACCTCACCATGTATACCTAGTGACTGAATCTTCCTAACTAACCTCCCATGCGGAACCTTGTCAAAGGCCTTACTGAAGTCCATGTATACAACATCCACTGCCTTCCCTTCATCCACTTTCCTGGTAGCTTCCTCGAAAAACTCTAATAGATTGGTTAAACATGACCTACCATACACAAAGCCATGCTGACTGTTTCTAATAAGTCCCTGTCTATCCAAATACTTGTAGATCCTATCTCTTAGTATTCCTTCCAATAATTTACCTACTACCGATGTCAAACTTAACGGCCTATAAGTTCCCGGCTTACTTTTTGAGCCTTTTTTAAACAACGAAACTACATGAGCTATCCTCCAATCCTCCGGCACCTGACCCGTGGATATCGACATTTTAAATATTTCTGCCAGGGCCCCTGCAATTCCAACACTAGTCTCCTTCAAGGTCTGAGGGAATACCCTGTCGGGTCCTGGGGATTTATCTGCTCTGATTTGCCTCAAGACAGCAAGCACCTCCTCCTCTTTAATCTGTATAATTTCCATGACCTTCCTACTTGTTTGCCTTGTTTCCATAGACTCCATTCCAGTTTCCTTAGTAAATGCAGATGCAAAAAAACATTTACTATCTCTCCCATTTCTTTGGTTCCATACATAGCCGACCACTCTGATCCTCAAGAGGACCAATTTTATCCCTTACTATCCTTTTGCTCTTAACATACCTGCAGAAGCTCTTAAGATTATCCTTCACCCTGATTGCCAAAGCAACCTCATGTCTTCTTTTAGCCCTCCTGATTTCTTTCTTAAGTATTTTCTTACTCTTTTTATACTCCTCAAGCATCTTATTTCCTCCCTGTTGCCTATACATGTTATACATCTCTCTCTTCTTCTTTATCAGAGTTCCAATATCCCTCGAGAACCGAGGTTCCTCATTCTTATTCATTTTGCGTTTAACCCTGACAGGAACATACAAACTCTGCACTCTCAAAATTTCTCCTTTGAAGGCCTCCCACTTACCAATCACATCCTTGCCAGAGAACAACCTGTCCCAATATACGTTTTTTAGATCCTTTCTCATTTCTTCAAATTTGGCCTTTTTCCAGTTTAGAACTTCAACCCAAGGACCAGATCTATCTTTATCCATGATCAAGTTGAAACTAATGATGTTATGATTACTGGAACCAAAGTGTTCCCCTACACACACTTCCATCACCTGTCCTAACTCATTTCCTTATAGGAGATCTAATATTGCATCCTCCCTAGTTGATACATCTATATATTGATTTAGAAAACTTCCCTGAACATATTTTACAAACTCTAACCCCCTAGACCTTTAACAGTATGGGAGTCCCAATCAATGTGTGGAAAATTAAAATCCCCTACAATCACAATTTTCTGCTTCTGCAGCTGGTCAAAGAACACTGAGGCTGTCTACAAGAAGGGTCGGAGCCATCTCTATTTCCTGAGGAGACTGAGGTCCTTTAACATCTGCCAGACAATGCTGAGGATGTTCTACGAGGCTGTGGTGGCCAGTGCTATCATGTTTGCTGTTGTGTGCTGGGGCAGCAGGCTGAGGGTAGCAGACACCAACAGAATCAACAAACTTATTCGTAAGGCCAGTGATCTTGTGGGGGTGGAACTAGACTCTCTGACGGTGGTGTCTGAAAAGAGGATGCTGTCCAAGTTGCATGCCATCTTAGACAATGACTCACATCCACTCCATAACGTACTGGTTAGGCACAGGAGTACATTCAGCCAGAGACTCATTCCACTGAGATGCAACACTGAGCATCATAGGAAGTCATTCCTACCTGTGGCCATCAAACTTTACAACTCCTCCCTCGGAGTGTCAGACACCCTGAGCTAATAGGCTGGTCCTGGACTTATTTCCACTTGGCATGATTCATTTATTATTATTTAATTATTTATGGTTTTATATTGCTATGTTTCTTCACTATTCTTGGTTGGTGCAGCTGTAACGAAACCCAATTTCCCTCGTGATCAATAAAGTGTGTCTATCTGTCTGTCTGTCTGTTATCTCTCTGCAGATTTGCTCCTCCAATTCCCGCTGACTATTGGATGGTCTATAATACAACCCTATTAGCTCCACCCATATGGCCTCAGTAGAGAAGCCTTCTAATCTGTACTGCCGAAGCACTGCTGTAATATTTTCCTTGACTAGCAAAGCCACCCCCCTCCCTTCATCCCTTTGCCTCTATCACGTCTGAAACATTGGAACCCTGGAACATTGAGCTGCCAGTCCTGCCCCTCCTGTAGCCAAGTTTCAGTAATGGCTATAATGTCATAATTCCATGTGTCAATCCAGGCCCTCAGCTCATCTGCCTTTCCCACAATACTCCTCGCATTGAAATATACACACCTCAGAAGATTATTACCACCACACACAACCTTACTATTTGTGACTTTGCATGAACTACTAACATCATTTATTTTTACCCCCATTCCACTATCTGCTCTGGCAGTCAGGTTCCCATCCCCCTGCAAATCTAGTTTAAACCCTCCCCAATAACACTAGCAAACCTCCCTACAAGTATATTGGTCCCCTTGTAGTTCAGGTGTAACCTGTCTCTCTTGTACAGGTCCCACCTGCCCCAGAAGAGGTCCCAATGATCTAGAAATCTGAAGCCCTGCCCCCTACACCAGTTTCTCAGCCACGTGTTCATCTGCCAGAGCATCCTACTCTTACCCTCACTGGCACGTGGCACAGGCAGCAATCTGGAGATTACTACCCTCGAGGTCCTCTTTTTCAACTTCCTACCAAGCTCTCTGTACTCACTCTTCAGGACCTCCTGACTCTTTCTACCTATATCATTGGTACCGATGTGTACCACGACATCTGGCTGATCACTCTCCTACCTCAGAAAGCTGTGCACACGATCAGAGACATCCCTGACCGTGGCACCCGGGAGACAACAAACCATCCAGGAGTCTCTGTCATGACCACAGAATCTCCTATCTGTACCCCTGACTATGGAGTCCCCTATCACCAATGCTCTCCTCTTCTTCCTCCCTCCCTTCTGCACTGCAGAACCAGACTCAGTGCCAGAGATCCGGCTGCCACAGCTTGTCCCAGGTAAGCCATCCCCTCCCCCCCCCCAACAGTATCCAAATCGGTATACCTGTTTTGGAGGGGAATGGCCACAGGGGAACTCTGCACTACCTGCCCTTTCTCCTTCCCTCGCCTGACGGTAACCCAATTACCTGTGCCCTGTTCCTTAGATGTAACTACCTCCCTGAAACTACTATCTATAAACTCCTGCTCATTCAGCTCCTGCTCCAGTTCCCTAACATGGTCTGTTAGGAGCTGCAGCTGGATGCACTTCTTGCAGGTATCGTTGTCAGGGACACCGGAGGTCTCCCTGACTTCCCTCATCCTGCAAGAGGAGCATTCCAACACCCTGTCTGACATATTCTCTAGTCTGAACAAAATTTTTAAAAAAGAATAAAAACAGAAACTTAGAACCTAACCTTGCTTCTGCCTGCTTCTCGCCGAAATCTGATTGAGCCAAAGCCATCCCACTCTGACTCAGTCCAATCCAATGATGGCCGCTACGACAATTATTCTTTTTCTCTACAAGTTTGTACAAGTTTCCTCCATTGGAGGAAGGAGAAGAAATGCAGTTTAAGATGCCAAGAACATTTTTACTTGTTTTGGAAATTTATGGAATAAGAGCTTGCCAGTGGATGGGTGTTGGCTTTCAAAAAAAAAACCTGCCGATTTATTAAAGAACTGATGCATGCCAGGAGACCAGAAAAAGTTGATCTACCTGAGCATCAATCCTGTACTGCTTTAACATTCTCATTTGATGAGTTTACTAATAAAATCTACATCTTGATATTAGAATGGTTGCCACACAAAGACTTAATTAAGTAACAGACTAGGTCCTAATTACAGAATAAGTTGATTATCCACAGGACTAACAGCAAATGCAGTTTTCTATTACAATAAATGAATGCATGTTATAGAATAATTAGATAAATTTCTTACACTTGGGTGTCATTGCTGCTGCATGTGTATGTCTCTATCACTAGGCTTTGTTTGCAGTTCCCAATTATCGCATTAGTAAACGCCACATTCCTATTTAGTAATTATTAGCCCTCACTATTCTTTCCCCAACAACAATTCCCCCTCTAGGTCTTTGGCCTATGATAGATAACAGGACTTAAAGATTAGATCCCTAATTTGCATGCCAGAGATCGCAAGGAGCCATTGGATTGTGAATTGAGGAAGTGAATTTTGAATTTTGAATAAGCAGGCAGGGTCGATTGAAACATTCTGCACATGAGGAGTAGTTGGATTGTGAATTATGGGAGCGAGTTTTGGAAAACAGAATGGAGCAAGTTGGGACTTCCTGCACACAAGGCGCAGTTGGATAGTGCACTGTGTGAGCGTCGGGACATTCTGAGAGCCACAAAATGCAAGGAAATTAGAAAGTTGGTGAGGGTCAATAAAAAGAGGTTAGGTTTAAGCATCATTGGAGTGGGACATTGTTAGTCTGGCTTGAGGCTTTGATTCATAGAGGCTCCAGTGAGGACAGGCAGAGGCAGGTAGATTTTTAGGTAACTTTCTTTCTTCCTTCTTTCTTATTGCATGGTTAGAACAATTTGAATGCCAGGCTGAATAGTGCAATGCTCCTCTTGCGGGCTGTGGGAAGACAGGGAGAATCCCAGTGTCCCTGACGACTTACCTGCAAGAAGTGAAACAAGTTGCAGCTTCTTACCAACCATATTAAGGAACTGGAGCTCCAACTGGATGAACTCTGGATGACTTGGGAGACGGGGGGAGGGGGGTGCAATCGACATATAACGCAGGAAGGTAATTTATGATGGTTGGTCTCTGGTTGCAGGGGAGATATCACCCCTATGTATTTGGAGCTCCTGACTCTTATAGTGTTCCTCATCAGTTGAACTGGTTCCTCCATCCCATTGGCTCAAGGTCACCTGACCTATCTGGGTCATCTTCTTACTGGTTCTAGTCCAGGGCTATAACCAACATTGTTTCATGATTCTGCCCACCCCAGCCTTGTGTATTCGTGTCTTTCAATTCTGACTTGTCCAAACCAGTTAAATGAGGTGACCCAGACAGAGTCTAATGTGATTACAACATGTACAAACAATCTGGATGAACTCAGCAGGTCAGGCGGCATCCGTTGAAATGAGCAATCAATGTTTCGGGCCGAGACCCTTCATCAGGACTTACGGTTTGCTTCTTTGGTGAGTCTGGTATTGTAGCTTCTCATCTGAGAATGGTCTCAGGTTCAGCAGGTCATCACCTGAAGCTCCTTGTGTTTATGTTCAATTGCTGTGACTAAATTATCCCAAACGACGAATCGGTTCAGAGTCCATACACTTTACATAACAAATAGTTACTCATCTGAGAATGGTATCAGGTTTAGCAGGTCATTACATGAGGCACTTTGTGTCCAAATTCAATTGCTTCGATTAGATTATCCCAGAGCAAGAAGCAGTTCAGAATCCACAAACTGGGTGGAAACAAAGACAATAGGTTTGTCTGATTCCCCTGTCCTTGATTCATCAGATCCGCTAATTGTAGACTGTAGTTTATTCTGGCCAACATCTGGTTGCTTGAACAGAAAATGTGAAGGAGAATTCCAAGGGCTTTTACAGATATACTAAGAGCAAAAGGATAGCAAGGGACATGGAGCATCTATGCATGGAGCTAAAAGAGATGGGGGAGACCTTAGATGGATTTTTGTATCTGTATTTATTCAGGAGACGGGCAGACTCTATTGAACTGAAGCAAAACAGCAATAAGGCCATGGACTGCATATGGAGGAGGTAATCACCATCTTGAGACAAGGACATTGTTCAGAAATTTCAGTCTCTAGCAGATGTAATTTAAATATCCTTAATCATAGGTGAGGTGCCAGAGAAATGTAGGACAACTAACGTTGTTCCACTATTTAAGAAATGCTCTGAGGATAAACCAGGAGTTGTAGACTGGGGAGCCTGACTTCAGTACTGGGCACATTATTGGAAGATCTATTGTATTTCTCATTTTTCCCTTCTAATACCTCTAAGCAAATTTATCTTAAGGTAGTATATGGTAACATATACATATTTTGATAATAAATTTACTTAGAACTTAGAATAATGAATGATACATTGATGTTTATTGATTAATATATATTTGCCATGTCACTTTGACAAAATCACATGAAACACTGTTAGATTTAGATTTAGATTTTACACTCATTTGTTAAATATCCCAAATATCTGTGCATCCAGCAATGCACAGATAACACCTGCATTTTTCTCCACTGCTGGACATCTGCAGTGACTCTGACTTATTATTTTTAAAGACTCTGACTTTATTATTGATTAAGTCTGCACACTGCTAAGTGTATTTTCAAATGTTGCTACTGCAAATGTTTCTCACTCAGGATCAATAAAATCCTTTCTATTATTATTATTATTATTATTGTGTTGGCGCGTGGCCTAGTGGATAAGGCAACGGTCTAGTGATCTGAAGGTCACTGGTTCGAGCCTCAGCTGAAGCAGCGTGTTGTGTCCTTGAGCAAGGCCCCTAACAACACATTGCTCTGCGACAACACTGGTGCCAAGCTGCTTGGGTCCTAGTGCCCTTCCCTTGGACAACATTGGTGGCATGGAGAGAGGAAGGCTTGCAGCTTGGGCAACTGCCAGTTGCCCATACAACTCTGCCCAGGCCTGCACCCTGGAAACCTTCCAAGGCACAAATCCATGGTCTCACAAGACTAACGGATGACTATCATTATTATTAAACCCGTTGACATCTCACATTCAGCAAAAGCACAAACAATGAGTTTGTTGAATTTTTGGCAATTAGGATTGAAACTTTGCCAAATGCTGCCTATGCGATTTTCCTTCCTCCTAGCCCACAGAGCCAAACTGCTACTAATGTGAAAAGCTCTAGTTCTGAACTCACATCCTTTCTACTTTAACTTCCACCTTCACTCTGTCCTGAAAGGTGATTCTTGCTGCTTTAAGTGTACAGTGTTCCCATTTCTGCTTCAACTGTATTCCCATTGAAATCTGACCACCCTACTTTTCTTCCTGATGTAAGCAGCAATCCCATGCACAATATATATTTGACTACCAATTAGTCCACAAATATATAATTACTAGCCAATATGACGTCTCCTAGAATGCTGAAGGATAGTGATAAATTAAAGAAACAAAGAAAGGCGTATTACTTATGAAAGTATCTACAGAGATCTGGAAGCATTTCTCTACTGTGTTCTGCTGTCACTTAGGTAAATACTTTCAAATAGGTTCTCGTACAGAGAGCAGATGTTCACATGTAATTGATTGAAATAGCCAAATATAAATGGTGCACCAGTTGTAAAAAAAGATTGAATCAATCTACAAATGTAGAAACATTCAAAAGCTCTGAGAAACTAATAAAAATTAAATTATTATCTCTATAATATGCTGCTTTTTATTTCATGCTGTTTCATCAGTGATTTGTGAAATACTTGGGGCTTCACATTGCTTGATTATGGTTTAAGTATATAACTTAATACATTTATAGTTGAATATTGAAGTTTCAGAGTGGCATTCAAGCAAAATGACTCTGTGCTCTGATTGTGGTTATACTTGGCTTGCAGGATCTGAACTTCTTGCAAAATCCATTCGAATTACATACTCTACACTTGGAGTTGGCATCTTTTATGCCGTGGGCTATATGATCCTGCCTTTTTTGGCATATTTCATAAGGGAATGGCGGATGCTGATATTGACCTTGGCTCTCACTTGTTTGGTGTACATTCCGTTGTGGTGGTATGTAAATATTTCAATATATTTAATCAGTAGGAAATGCCCTTATATTGCTGGATGTCCCTGACCAACAAGGTTGTGTTTGAACATAACTTCAGCTGTGCAATAACATCAACTTGATTATGCCAAGTGACCCACAATATTAAATCAATCTTTTGCATCTGGATTAGCTGGATTCCTCACAAATACAAAACTTTTTACCTATCCTTACAAATTTGTCATATTTATAAGATTTGCCATTTAATATTTAATCTAACTCAAGGTGTTGTGATGCCACCTTTCCAAATGTTAAAGTTACTGTTGATTCAGCACCTGTAATAATTACACTCAGTGGCCACTTTACTGTGTATGCCTATGTGTTTGCTCATTAATGTAAATATCCAATCAGACAATCACGAGGTAGCAATTCAATGCATAAAAGCACACAGACATGGTGAAGAGGTTCAGTTCTTTTTCAGGCCAAGCATCAGAATGGGGAAGAAATGTGACCTAGTGACCTCAATAATGGAATGAATGTTGGTGCCAGATGGGATGTTCCGAGTATCTCAAGAACTGCTGATTTCCTGAGACTTTCATACACAACAGTTTCAAGCATTTACAGAGAATGATGTGATGAAGAAAACAAAAAAAAAAATTCAGTGAACAACAGTTCTGAGGAGGAAAATGCCTTGTTAATGAGAGAGATCTGATGAGAATGGCCAGACTGGTTCATGTTGAAAATATTCCTATTATCCACCTTGCTTGTTTGTGTGGAGTTGGTGATGAGATTCCTCAATGAAGATGGTTTGGAACAAATACCAGAGCATCTGAGGCTAGGATCAAGATACGGAATAAAACTGGATTGAGAACTGAGCACAAAACGAAATGCTAGATGATATCTCTGGTTGGGCTTACGATTGAGCATTGAGGCTCTGTTCAGGTGTTCTTGAAATATTCAATTCTTGGTGGCCAAAACATGGCTGCCAATTAGTAGGATGGTCCTGCATTTTTGAAGAGCCGTGCCAGCTGTCCATATTCCAGAGAGTTAGAGTGTCTAAATCCCAGAAGCTGGCACAGTTGAGAGTGGGTCATTACAGGACCCCCACCCCATGACCGACTCCTGGCAGCCCTGGCTGTTTGGAGAGACGATGATTGTAGCCATGGATGAGAACAGGATTCAAGATGTTCTTTTCAGGAACCCAGCACCATTCCTCAGGTCTGAATCTTTCCCAGACCACGAGGAACTGCAAATACCCAGAACATTTCGTGAATCCAAAATTCTTCTCAGAGTGAAGACCAGTTCCCATCAACAAACCTGGGCAGTGGTGGAATTGATGGTATTGGGGCTAAACAGGCTGGTGTTTTAATGTGGAGATGTGGAAAGTGGGTCCTCAGGAGCTGCAAGCTTACTCTCCTGAGATTCTTGAAGGGACCAATGAACTTGGGCACCATTTTCCTGGATTTTGCTTGGAGAGGCAAATCTTTAGTACACAGCCAGGCCTGTTGCCCAGGCTGCAAAGCTGATCCCTGTCTCCTGTTGAGATTAGCTTTTTATTTCAACCTTCCAGGTAAAAGCCAACAAAACCTTTCCTTACAGCGTCGGACTAAATCTTCAACTATAGGAACCCCAACCTTGGCCTCCTGCTCAGGGAAGAGATGGCATTCGAAAGGGAACATCCCATGCACCAAATGCCGTGAAGTGTTGTGGGCGACCTCTGCCCACATCAAATGGCCACAAAATTTGTCCAGTCTTTCAGAGGCCAGGCCCCTCAAAGTTCGTTTCAAATGTTGGTTCACCCGCTCTGCCTGGCTGTTAGACTGCAGGTGAATCCCAGAGGAAAGACTCACCTTTGTCCCAATCAGCTTATAGAATGCCCTCCAAAAACATGATGCGAATTGTGGGTCACGATCTGACACAATTTTCACCAGGAACTGTGGATCCAGAAAACCTGGGTGCTGGACAATTTTAGCTATTTCGCCACAGATGGAAGTCTGTCCAAGGCAATAAATTTGAAGGCTTTGAAAAATGATCCTCAATGACCATGATAATGGTCTTCACATGGAAGGAGGAAGACCTGTGACAAAGTCCATGGAGTTGGGTGCCCATGGTCTGTCCAGAACAGGCAGAGGGTGAAGGAGCTGTTAAGGTTGGGTGTGGGCCTCCTTATTCCAGGTATACACCATGCATGCCTGCACATATTAATGGATGGACCTCTCTCACCATTGCAGACCACCAATATCTTTTCAGAATGAACTCGGGGGTCCTGGCAATTCCTGGGAGAGTGGGCATTCTCGATGCGTATCCCCCTTGAAGAACCTGAGGTCAGACAGTACTAGGAATGAACAGGTGACCCGAAGGGCTGTCCTGAGGAATATTTCCTTGCTCCTGGGCCTTGCAAACAAGTGTGTTGATTCCCCAACAAATTGGTGCTATCGCATAGGCTTGGGACAAAATGGTGGTTGGCTCCTCCGCTCATTCAGGTTTGTTGAACTGATGGGATGAGGCATCTTGCTTCTAGTTCTTTGACCCTGGTCAACAGGTCAGGACGAAATTAAATTGATTAAAGAAAGAGACTACCTGGCTTGCCTGGAATTCAATCTCTTGGCCTTCAGAATATAAGCCAGGTTCTTGTGGTCTGTTTATATGAATCAAGGGTTTTTGGTCCCCTCAAGCCAGTGACACAATTCCTCCAGAGCCTATTTGACTGCAAGCAGCTCTCTATTTCCAATGTCATAGTGCACTTCTGCTGGGGATAGCCACCTGGATACAAATGCACGCGGGTGCAGTTTATTGTTGAAAGGTGGCCGTTGAGATAACACTACACCCACTCTGACATCCAAGGCATCAATGTCCAGACAATGTGAAGGAGAATCCCAACCATGATGAAGGGAGGGTCCGGGTTAGGTGCAATCCAAATGGGGGCTGTCATGAACTGCTGTCAGCGAGTTGCCACTGAGCTGATGTTTCTGATAAAATTTTGTAAAATTTGGCAGATCCCAGGAATCAATAGACTTTTTTCCACACTGGATGGTTGTGGCCAAACTCCGACTGCCAGTGTCTTACTAGGTTTCATTTTGAGATTGCCGTTAGAGATGATGAAGCCCAAAAAGGAAATAGCTTTTACATGAAATTCAGACTTCTCCAGTTTGATGTAAAGTCTATGATCAAGAATCTTCTTCAGGATATCTCTGACATGAGTAATATGCTCCTCCATGGACTTCAAGAAAATTAGGATGTCATCCAAGTAGACAGAGGCATACGTACGGAGCACATCATTTATAAACACCTGAAAAACTACTGGCGCATTCACAAGCTGAAAGGCATGACCAGGTACTCACAGTGCCCTGTCGGTGAGTCGAATCCCATCTTCCACTAGTCACCCTCCTTTATGCAAACCAGATTGTACACACACCACGTCTAGCTTCAAGAATACTCTTGCCCCTTGGAGAATCTCGAAGGCACTGTTCATGAGTGAAAGAGGGTAATGATTCTTGACCATTATGCAATTCAACCCTCTATAATCAATGCACGGCCATAGGCTCCCATCCTTTTTCCTGTACAAAGAAGAAGCCAGCACCAGCTGTAGTGATGGAGGGCAGAATATGAATCCCGGGCAAAAGCCTCCTTAATATACTCCTCCACAGTGCTTCTGTCTGGCCTGAGAGTGTGAATAACTGACCCCATGGAGGACAAATACCAGGCAGTAGAACTATTGCACAGTTGTTGAGTTTGTGGTGGAAGAGTCAAGGTCTTTGCTTTGCTGAAGACCCCTTCTAAATCCTTGAAGATGGAAGGATGACTCCTGAGGCTCCTTAGTTAGCAAGTGTTATTCAGCAGACCCTGGAATCTCCTCCATAGGGTCACAAGAGTCTTCAGTGAAAACAGAGGCCAAATCACATTCCAGATCCTCGTCCATATCCTCAGACACCAGCAACCAAGTGCAGCAAATGATCCGTGTGCTCCTGGGACTAGGCTTCAAGGGTCTCTGGTTTGGAACCTTCCCCTTCAATGGGACCTGGCAACTGGAGCCCTTTGGCTTAGTTGGTAGAGTCCCGGACTGCCTGGGCATCTCCTTTGTTTGCCCCTGAACTACAGATCTAGTTCCAGCGCACCCGTGACTGGATAGGGTCGCTAACCACACGGGGCTGTTATCTGGAGCTAGCTTGTCTGCCCTTGAAGGCAGGACTGTGTTTCCTAAAGGTTCCAGGTTGCCCTGAACAGAAGTCTGCCCACTCATCAGCCACTGAGAGTCTGGGGGTCAGAACACCAAGCCAAAAACGTTTCTTGCAGCGACTGGTCCATGCACTGATTCTCCTTTCCTTCCAGTTCATGGAAAAGTTATGCTGGGACAGCCAAGGGTGTCCAAGGTTCAGAAGTATGTGAAGAGACTCAATAATGTGGGAACGAATGTCCTCCGCATGATCTTCTATCCCCATACGCAAGGCCAATGTCTGCTGCCAAATCTGCCCGGAGCCGAACAAGCAGCCGTCTGGGACAGTTGCAGGCATGTGCTGGCTCAATTCCTGCAGTGGTATGTTGAGCCGATGGAAGTTCTGGAAATCAGTTCATACCCCAGGAGCTCTCAGCCCTCAGTGTGACACCAAAATCTGTGAGATTGGAGATAGTAGCTGCTATGTCACAATCCTCCCGACACCAGACAGCTTTAACAGCTCTCCCGACAGCTACAGCTTCAGACACTTGGCCTGCACAGGGCCTGCCTCCCTGCAGAGATAGCAGCAACCTCAACTCCGAGGCCAGAACCTCTCATCAGCTGATATCCTTATGCAGCCAATTTGCATGGGCTCAACAGGATCCTGAGCCGGAGATTGGCTGGTTGTGGCCCAAGATCGGGGGTGGAACTATGATGCATTGAGGCTGGGCTTGGGCTAGCCCTCTTCAACCTCTTGATGTAGTCCTACTTACACTCAGCCGGATGATTAAAGAGACTATCAGAACCTGTATGTCCGCTGTTAGCTCTCCCAAGGCGAGGGCGTCCTTCCATTCATCTTAGAGTCTGTGGTGGTATAGAGTGGACAAGGCCTCCCTGTTCCAGCCACTGTCATGGACCAAGGTTCAAAACTCAATAGCGTAGTCAGCCACTGACAATATACCCTGTCAAATCTTCATCAGACGGTCTGAGGTTCATCTGGCTCCATCAGGGTGATGGAACATCCTCCTCACAGTGGCTACAAATTCCTGGAATCCGAGCAAGCCTCCGACCTTCATTCCCAATGTGCAGTGCCCACACCAGGGCTCTTCCAGTCAGAAGAGAGTGTTACGTATTCAGGCAACAATAATTATAGATGAGCTAGACGAAGGGTTTTATAACAAATAACACGTTTATTAAACACTGATAACAAACCCCCTTCAAAAGTAAACAAACCCAAACAATGATCCGAGCTCAGCTGCTCAAACAGTCCTTAATAGCGTTGCAGTCCCAAACAGTCTTCAAAGCAGTATTGAAAAGAACTCAGTTTTTTTAAAGCGATATGCCGAAAGAAAACAGTACTTTAAAACGATATGCCGACAGTTCAAAAGCTCACGGTACTTTTAAAAGGAGAGACTTTTTAAAACGATTTAAATTCTCTTCCACGTCGATGTCCTTCGATTCCCAGCGTCGAACTCCCACGTCGAATTTTATTAAATATAACAACTTAAAGTGACTGACCTTCCTTCCACAATATTCTCAATCTCCCACTTTTTCCAGCGGAGACTATCATGAGAATAGTAAACGAAATCCTTCCGAATGAGGATCACACAAGGTCGAAGTCAATCCATCGAAAATCGATTTTTCTCGATCTCCATTTTCCAAACTTCACTTTCCCTTAGCAAAGAAACCATTGGCTCTGATCTTTTAAACTTTAGGCATTATATAAAACTTCATTTTTAACTAAACTGCGTCATCACATTAAATCACACAGTAACATGAAGTCATCTTGGCAAATCTAGCCACGAACTGCCCCACCTGACAGGGTGGGTCTCCCTTTTATACCCTGTAGAAAAAACCTGTCACATGACCTCTACTGGCGGGAAAATGACATCACTCCACCATCACAAGACCATTACCTCATGTCCAGTATAACTTCAACCCCAGTCACGTGACAAGGGTACCACTGTCACGTGTCACGTGTACGTAACACCTCCCTCCAAAAAAAAACATTTTTGGTCTGTCAAGAACAAAAATTTTTAACAATTACTTACAAAAAAAAACCCAAAAAAAAACAAAGGTATAAATTATATAACATACACAATATACAATACAGTAGGAGTGTTACAATAAAAAAAAACACTCCAAAAAAAAAACATTGTACATTCAACATCGAGATAGACAATCAGCAACCACATTATCTTTACCTTTAATATGAGTTATCACAATATTGTACTCTTGTAACATCAAACTCCAATTTAACAATCTTCTGTTTTTGTTTTTCATCTTACTCAGAAAAACTAACGGATTATGATCAGTGTAAACAATAAGTGGTTTTTGAGTTGTACCAACATATACCTCAAAATATTCCAAAGCTAAAACAAGAGATAACAATTCTTTCTCTATTGTTGAATAGTTTCTTTGATGCTTATTAAATTTCTTAGAAAAGTATGCTACCGGATGATCAACCTCATCACCCTCATTCCTTTGCATCAATACTGCTCCCGCAGCTTCATCACTAGCATCCACAGCTAATGAAAAAGGTTTTTCAAAGTCAGGTGCCTTAAGCACAGGTTGTTGACATATCATTGTTTTCAATTTTTCAAATGCTTCCTGACAAGACACTTTCTTCACAAACTTCACATTCTTCTGCAGAAGGTTAGTTAATGGAAGGGCAACATTAGCAAAATTCTTACAAAATTTTCGATAATATCCTACCATTCCCAAAAACCTTCTGAGAGTTTTTTTTCCCGTCGGAGTGGGAATTTCCAAAATTGCCTGAACTTTTGCCTGAACAGGAGCTACCTTACCTTGACCTACAACATAACCAAGGTAAGTCACAGTAGCATGTCCAAATTCACTCTTGGCTAAATTAATAGTCAAGTTAGCTTTTGAAAGCTTTTCAAACAATTTCTCCACCGCAATAATGTGTGCTTCCCAAGTATCATTTCCTGTCACTAAATCATCAATATAAGCATCAGTATCTTTCAATCCCTGAATCACAGAATTAATCATCCTCTGGAAAGTACCTGGGGCATTCTTCATCCCAAATGGAAGAACATTATACTCATATAACCCAGATGGAGTTACAAATGCAGAAATCTCTCTACCTCTGTCCGTTAATGGAACACACCAATACCCTTTCAATAAATCAATCTTTGTAAGGAACTTTGCTTTTCCAACTTTATCTACACAATCATCTACTCTAGGAATTGGATATGCATCTGTTTTCGTTACAGCATTCACCTTCCTATAGTCCGTACAAAACCTAATACTACCATCAGGTTTTGGCACCATAACACATGGCGAACTCCAATTCGAGTTAGAATGTCTAATAATATCATTCTCTAACATGTATTCAATTTCTTTCTCAGCAAGTTCACATTTTTCCATGTTCATCCTATATGGATGTTGTTTAATAGGTTTGGCATCTCCAACATCTACATCATGTGAAGCTATAGTAGTCCTTCTCGGAACATCTGGAAACAAATCCTTATACTTAAAAATCAATTCCTTCATCTGTTGTTTCTGCTCTAGCTGTAAATGTGCTAATTTCTCATCCATATTTTCCAAAATAGTCGAATTAGGTAACCTAACAGAAACAATGTTAGATTTAGAATGAAAGTCAGATGAATCATCTATCATGTTCCCAGGTAAATCAAACTCATCCTCACTAACCACAACAGTCACAGTATCAGATTGTTTCTCAAAATATGGTTTAATCATATTTATGTGGCAAAGTTGTGTTGACCTTCTACGATCTGGAGTTTTTATTACATAATCCACATCATTGATTCTAGACACAATTTCATAAGGTCCATGAAATCTAGCTTGTAAAGGATTTGTCTGCACTGGGAAAAGAACCAACACCTTATCTCCAGGCTTAAACATCCTCATCCTAGCTTCCTTATCATACCAAGTTTTCATTTTCTCCTGAGCCAACTTTAAATTTTCCTTGGCTAAGCTACAAGCTTTATGTAACCTGTCCTTAAATTTCAAAACATAGTCCAACAAATTAGTATGCACTTCCTTACTAATCCACTGTTCCTTCAATAAAGCTAAAGGTCCTCTAACTCTATGTCCAAACACAAGTTCAAATGGACTAAAACCTAAAGATTCCTGTACCGATTCCCTTACTGCAAATAAAAGTAAGTTTATACTCTCATCCCAGTCACTTTCATTCTCCACACAATATGTCCTAATCATATTCTTGAGAGTAGAATGAAACCTCTCCAAAGCACCTTGCGATTCTGGATGGTATGCAGACGAAGTGATTTGCTTAGCTCCCAATTTATAAACTATCTGTTGAAACAATCCAGACATAAAATTACTACCTTGATCAGTTTGTATTTCCTTAGGCAATCCAAAATAAGTAAAGAATTTTATAAGAGCCTTCGTCACAGTTTTAGCTTTTATATTCCTAAGTGGTACTGCCTCTGGAAACCTAGACGAAGTACACATGATAGTCAACAAATACTGATAACCAGTTTTTGTCTTTGGTAATGGACCAACACAATCTACAATAACTTTAGAAAACGGTTCACCAAATGCTGGAATAGGTTGTAATGGAGCTACTGGTGTAACCTGATTTGGTTTACCCACAATTTGACAAGTATGGCACGTCTTACAAAACATCGCCACATCTTTTCTTAAACCAGGCCAGTAAAAATGTTTTAAAATCTTGTCCACAGTTTTCCTTACCCCTTGATGTCCACCTAAAGGCACACTATGAGCTAAAGTCAAAATCTCATTCCGATAAACTTTAGGAACAACCACCTGATAAACAACATTCCATTCCTCACTTGCAGGAATTGTAGGCGACCTCCACTTCCTCATCAACACTCCTTTTTCCAAATAATATCCTACTGACACCTTCTCAATTTCACTACCTAGTAAAGCTTGTTCCCTTAATTTTACAATCTCAGGATCTCTATTCTGCTCTGCTATCATCTCCTTCCGAGACAGAGATAAATCTTCATAGTCAGACTTACTCCCAGAATCTTGTTCAAACAACGAAGGTAAGAAAGTCTCTGACACATCCTCAAAACTCAAATCCTGAGTTGAACAGTCATGAGTAACAACCTCATTCTGCACATCAATTTTTTTAGCCATAGCTCTAGTCACAACACAAGAAGAATCTGTATTAGAATTCACCTCTGGTTCCTCTGACTCCATTGTCAAATGCACTTCAGGAAAAACTTGTCCACCTGCCAAGTCATTACCTAACAATAAAGAAATACCCTTCACAGGTAAGCTATGCTGTAATCCTACCTTAACAAATCCTGTAACTAACCCTGACTTTAAATTTATTTCATGTAAATGTACAGGCATAAAATCACTTCCAACACCTCTTATGTAATTCACCTCACCAGTATCACTCTCTTCATTAAACTTCAACACACTATCTAACATCAGTGATTGAGAAGCTCCAGTATCCCTAAGAATTTTTATTGGCACCAGAGTGGATCCTTCTTTCAAGGATACAAACCCTTCAGTTATAAAATGATCATATCCCTTTCTAACTTGGTCAGACTCTAACAAATCCTCATTTGTGTTTACCAAACCCTGTAACTTTACAGGTGCTTTAGTATGTTGCACACAAGCATCCGGAACTGCTTCCTTCTCTTTCTTTTTCAATTTGAAACAGTTAGCTATTACATGGCCAGGCTTCTTACAATAGTTACAAATAAGACCAAACTGTCTTTCCTTCACAGGTTTTCCTTCCTCCTTACCTCTCTCATTAACCTCTAATTTAATTTCTAATTTACCTTGAGTCTCCATATTATTTTTCCTCTTAAAAATTCTACCCTGAGGAAATTTATTCTTATGGATTAAAACATACTCATCAGCTAATCTAGCACAGTCCTGCAATTTATCAGTATCCCTCTCATTTAAGTAGGTCCTTACTTCAACAGGAATGCTTCTTTTAAATTCCTCCATCAAAATCAGCTCTTTCAAAGTCTCATAGTCCCCATTTACATTTTTAGAAGAAACCCATCTCTCAAAACACATAGCTTTATCATAGGCAAATTCCACATAAGTCTATTCCACAGACTTTTTCAAACTCCTGAATCTTTCCCTATACGCTTCTGGGACCAATTCATACGATTTGAGAATATTTTCTTTCACAATATCATAATCAAGTGCTTGCGCAGCAGTTAAAGCTGTGTAAACCTGTTGTGCCTTGCCTTTGATTACACTCTGTAATAACACTGACCATTTATCTTTCGGCCACTCTGACATCCGAGCAATAGTTTCAAAATGTTGAAAATATCTCTCCACTTCTGTTTCACTAAATGGAGGGACTAATTTAATTTCTTGGCTAGCAACAAACGGTTTTCTAGAATCAGAAGACTGATTCTCAGACCTTAAATTCTCCATTGCATATTCAAATTCTCTTTTCTTCTGCTCAGATTCCAATTTACACCTCTCTAACTCTGCTTTACTTTGTTCCAACCTCATTTGTTCAATTTGCAACTGCATCTCCAGATTACTTATTGGAAACGATTCTAAAATCGATTCTTCAAAATGACCCGAAGCCACAAAATGAGACGCGATCTTTCTCTGTATTACAGCTTTTGATGTAGTTGGCAAAATCCCTTTAAGACGCAACCGATTAGCAATTTCAGAGACTTCAGTTTTTTTCGCCTTCGCTAACAAATCCGCGTCTGGCGAATCCAGAAACTCATCAATATTCATCGTTGCCGAATACCACTCACAAGCCAATCAAACAAAAAAAAATCGAGCAATCCCCATTACCAAAACACCGATTCAAAATTCAAAAAGCTTATTAAACTCAAACAATTCAATCCCGGACGAGCCCCCATATTAATGTTACGTATTCAGGCAACAATAATTATAGATGAGCTAGACGAAGGGTTTTATAACAAATAACACGTTTATTAAACACTGATAACAAACCCCCTTCAAAAGTAAACAAACCCAAACAATGATCCGAGCTCAGCTGCTCAAACAGTCCTTAATAGCGTTGCAGTCCCAAACAGTCTTCAAAGCAGTATTGAAAAGAACTCAGTTTTTTTAAAGCGATATGCCGAAAGAAAACAGTACTTTAAAACGATATGCCGACAGTTCAAAAGCTCACGGTACTTTTAAAAGGAGAGACTTTTTAAAACGATTTAAATTCTCTTCCACGTCGATGTCCTTCGATTCCCAGCGTCGAACTCCCACGTCGAATTTTATTAAATATAACAACTTAAAGTGACTGACCTTCCTTCCACAATATTCTCAATCTCCCGCTTTTTCCAGCGGAGACTATCATGAGAATAGTAAACGAAATCCTTCCGAATGAGGATCACACAAGGTCGAAGTCAATCCATCGAAAATCGATTTTTCTCGATCTCCATTTTCCAAACTTCACTCTCCCTTAGCAAAGAAACCGTTGGCTCTGACCTTTTAAACTTTAGGCATTATATAAAACTTCATTTTTAACTAAACTGCGTCATCACATTAAATCACACAGTAACATGAAGTCATCTTGGCAAATCTAGCCACGAACTGCCCCACCTGACAGGGTGGGTCTCCCTTTTATACCCTGTAGAAAAAACCTGTCACATGACCTCTACTGGCAGGAAAATGACATCACTCCACCATCACAAGACCATTACCTCATGTCCAGTATAACTTCAACCCCAGTCACGTGACAAGGGTACCACTGTCACGTGTCACGTGTACGTAACAAGAGATAATGAAGATCACCTTTCCACACTCTGAAGGGAACAGGGTTGGCTGGAGTTCCAACAATAATGAGCATTGAATGAGGAAGCCATGGAAAAAACATGGGTCACTGTCGAATCTCTCCAGGGCACAAAGTTGAACTGGCTCCACAGAGAGACTGACTGGCTCTCCCAAGCAATTCTGACTTCCTCCTTGTGAAAGTTGACAAATGGATTCCTGGAGGTCATGTAACTCCAGGCTCTGTCTGGAAATCTCTCTGTGGCTGGTCACAGTGGGCGAAAGATTCTGATACCCCACTGTGCCCATTCTGGTCTCAGTCGTACTGTAACGAGAGTCTTTGACGTAGATGGTTTGGACCCAAATGCTGAAATATCCAAGGCTGGGATCGAGACAAGCAATAAAACTGGACTGAGAACCGAGCACAAAGCAAAACGCTAGACGATATTTCTGGTTGGGCTGACAACTGAGCACTAAGGCTCCATTCAGATGCTCTTTAAATACTCAATTCCTGGCAACCAAAGCATGATTGCCAATTAGCAGGACAGTCCTGAATCTTTAGTGGGGCCATGTCAGCTATCTATATTCCAGAGAGTTAGAGCATCTAAATGCCAGATGCTGGCATGGTTGGGTGCATGTCAGAACTGAGTTTATATTTTCTCTCTATCATCATATGGGTTTCTGGTGCATGCTCTGTTTTCCTCCCACATTGCAAAGGTTTACAGATTTTTAGCTAAATTGGCCACTGTACATGATTCTAATATAATGCTAAATGCTAGAATCAGAGAAGAGTTGATGGGAATGTGGCAAGGATAGGATATAGGAAAATTAGTGGGGAATGGGATTGAGGTATGGGTCTACATGGACTTGAGGGCCCAAATGGCCTCCTTCCATGGTGTAAGAAATATGAGCGAGGGACACATTTCCTCATTTTATTGAGGAGCTGCACCACATACATAGACATTAGACTTAGTGAAGGGGGAAAGGGGTGCCCTTTATTTGGACCTAAGTATTGGCTGAAGGCTAAGTGCTAACAGCTTCACTAAATTCAATCATACATTGTTAGAAATGTTGCCCAATGAAAATATGCTTGTACTACTGCAGATAGTTTGAGATCTAAATCCACAATCCTAGTGCTCTGGCATGAATCAGATTTTGTAAGTACACTGCGCTGTATTTGCTATTATGGATCAAGTGAATTTCTAGTCATTTCTTTCTTGTCCTTATGATGTACTGTATGTATATATGTGACACAATTCATCCTTGGCAAACAGTGTGACACAATATATTTTGAAAAAGCACATCTACTGCCTTTGATAATTAAATCAATGGGGTGAATTTTCAAGACAAAGAATTATATATTAATGGTACTATGTAGTGCCATTTGGATATGAATTCCATGGCAAGGTTACTCTGACATATTTATTTTCACTCTGGTATTGTTGCAGAAAGATTTCCATTGATGTTTTTCACCAGAGGTTCTTTTACAGTAATGGTTTGATTTCTTCCCATATATTTCTGACAGAGTGAACTGCTATTTTAAACATTATTGAAGTTTCTAATTGCACTCATTTCCTTTATGCTTACTTACTTTAGTTTTTGATTTTGTTTTCACCAGTCCATATACAGAATTTTGTTCTTCTATTCCATGGTTCTGTTATTAAATTGTTTTCCTTATGAATATCAGCATCATCATTTTCTTTCTTCCCTACATGTTTTAAATGTCCTCTTTGCCTTTTTATTCTCCTGATTTGTATTCTTCTTCCTATCTCCTGTACACATCCAGTGTTTCGGTGAGAATGTTTCAGTTGTAGACATTTGCCAGTAATGTTCACAACCTGAGACCTTACAAAGCTTGTCAAAAGTTAAAATCAACAATAAACACCACTTATGCCACACCATAGTCTTCTGTGATTTCAGAATCCGCTCATAAGTATGAACACAATTTCATGATATCCATTATCAAGGAGTATCTTTGTAGTAATTTCACAAATCCATCAGAGCTTCAATAATCATGTTATAAAATTACTCATTTAATTCCAGGTTTATTCCTGAATCTCCACGCTGGCTATTATCTAAAGGAAGAATAGAGGAAGCTGAATCAATAATTCGACTCATGGCAAAGAAAAATGGTGTCACTCCTCCAGCGATGCTTTTCAGTGAACTTGAGGTATTGCAATAATGCCATCTTTTTGTTTCTGAGTGGTTCTTCAGTCCTTTAATACAGAACAACACTTTTATCTCAGTTGTTTTCATTTCTCTTACATTCCAAGTGTGTTCACCCTTTGATTTGGTTCTACAGGTAGGTTTCATTTCCTTTGTTCAGGTTTACCAGACTGCTTCGCCATTAACAATTTCACAGGCAAGCCCACATCAACATTGCCCATAAGCAAATCAATATACATTCTCAGCTGGGTGTTCACTGGATAAAAATAAGACATAAAAATCCTGACAAATATGGAGCTGTACTATTATCAAGTTCAGCATGAATTGTACATCAGAGCTTTTATTGAATAAATTTATTTTTGCATCTTTTTTAAGTAGAAGGAATTAAGAGATGGCCTTTGCCTTGTACCATCACTTCATAAGATACACAGTACACTGTATCAGAATAACACTCTGATTAGCAGCAAAGTCAATTCACTATTCCCTCTCCAAATCATGCAGCCTTCTCCTTGGCTTATTAACGGCTGTTAGTGGATGTGAACTCTATGGTTTGTAATAACAAGAAAGTGAGAAGGTTGAGCTTTTGAGTTGGCATACAAATGCCACTTTTTCTAAATAGTGGAATGCAGGGATTTATGAAATGTCCAGAAAGGGTAATCAATATTAAACAGCGGAGCCCTCACCTGAAATAGTCAATAACTGACCATTCTTACAAAAAATGTAATTAAGCTTAAAAACACCATTTACAGAATCTGCCCCATTAATCAACGTTCACATCTTAGAAACATAGAAACATAGAAAATAGGTGCAGGAGTAGGCCATTCGGCCCTTCGAGCCTGCACCGCTATTCAATATGATCATGGCTGATCATCCAACTCAGAACCCTTTACCTGCTTTCTCTCCATACCCCCTGATCCCTTTAGCCACAAGGGCCATATCTAACTTCCTCTTAAATATAGCCAATGAACCGGCCTCAACTGTTTCCTGTGGCAGAGAATTCCACAGATTCACCACTCTCTGTGTGAAGAAGTTTTTCCTCATCTCAGTCCTAAAAGGCTTCCCCTTTATCCTTAAACTGTGACCCCTCGTTCTGGACTTCCCCAACATCGGAAACAATCTTCCTGCATCTAGCCTGTCCGATCCCTTTAGAATTTTATACGTTTCAATAAGATCCCCCCTCAGTCTTCTAAATTCCAGTGAGTATAAGCCTAGTCGATCCAGTCTTTCTTCATATGAAAGTCCTGCCATCCCAGGAATCAATCTGGTGAACCTTCTCTGTACTCCCTCTATAGCAAGAATGTCTTTCCTCAGATTAGGGGACCAAACCTGCACACAGTATTCTAGGTGCGGTCTCACCAAGGCCTTGTACAACTGCAGTAGAACCTCCCTGCTCCTGTACTCAAATCCTTTTGCTATGAATGCCAACATACCATTTGCCTTTTTCACCCTTTTCATATCTTGTATCTGTCCAGAACGTAATTTGAATTTAAAAGTGGAATATTCAGCTCATTTTATCAAGCAATGGAATTCATTGTGTTCAAATTAATTTTACACTGGGCAGGAATTGCTGACAGTTTGGAAAGCTGAATGATTGTTACTTTTGGAAGATGGTGAAAGCCCTTGCAATGTAGATTCATGTCTGGATACCCACATAAAAAGTCACAAGACAAATTGTGAATGATCAGTCTTTTGGATCATTCATATGAACCAAGAGATGTGGAAAATAATACTGACATATTTCTGTTAAGCTAATGCAATTTTGAATTCTCTGCTTTTCTTCCAGCTCGAGCACATAAAGAATAATAAAGTAAAATCTGTTCCATTTACTCAGTTGTTAAAAACCCGTAATATCCGAACCATTACAATCATTAACATTCTGATCTGGTAAGTATTAGGGTCAAGAAAAAGCACAGAAATATGCATAAAAGTCTGGTTTTAAGGACTTAGTGAGGAATATGTTCTGCAACTGCTTAGTCTCTACTTATTTTCCACAGATCTGATTGAATTGCCAGTCGATTTTGCTGAATTGAGCTTTTTTCTATAGTTCGCTCTCTGAGCTAGCCAAGCATTTGTAAATTTCCTACCAAAGAGGCTCGAACAACAGTGAGGGAATGTGCCAATGACAGGGGTGCACCATCTGAAATGCAATATTAAATGAAGCCCTACTGGTTGTCTCAGAAGAATATTGAAGTGCTAAATTGCTGAAATGCTGACCACCAGGAGAAGTAAGGCTAATAAACAAACAGTTAATTGTTCCATGGTGGCCATGTAACAACCCTTTTGTATATTGTTGGTGGGTGGGGGTGTTGATCTTTCACAGGTGAGCAGTAATAGCCAGGTAATAGCAAGCTCTGAAAATAACTGGGGAAGAGTGACGTTAGGCCAAGCAATAATGATAGGGGATCCATAGTAAGGGTGCACATCGGCATTTCTATGGCTGAAATCAATATTCCAGGATGATATGTGGCCTCCCTGTTGCCAGGATCAAAGATGCCATTACAGTGGATATGGGACATTCTCACAGGGGAGTTTGAACAGCCAGAGGTCGTGGTCCCTGTTGTTCCAGGATTCCAGGATTCAAGTCTATTTGTCACATTTACCTCAAAGCATACAGTGAAATTTACAATTTATGTTGCCAACCCACACACTCAAGGCTATGCTGGGGCAGCCCACAAGGGTCACTGCACATTTTGGCGCCAACATGGCTACAATACTCGGCAGAACAACATAGAACACGACAAGCAACAACACAACAACAGCAAAGCAAGCTCCATTCCTCCCCACCATCCATGCATATACACAATCCTACAACCCAACTCCAGTCTCCATGAGACTTGGGCCTGCAGAACACAGGCTTTTGTCTTACCAGCACACTTGCTGAGATTCACAGGTTTGGCTTTGGCTAATGGTCCTCGACTTCCATACTTCCAACTCAACCATTGGGCCTCGATCTTCAGCATTGACCCCAGGGTTCTGTCATGGGGTAGAAGTGAGTGAAGTTGCTATTACTAAGGGGAAGTTGCTTGGGGAGCTGAAAGATCTGAAGGTAGATAAATCACCTGGACCATATGGACAACACCACAGGGTCCTGAAAGAGGTAGCTGTAGAAACTGTGGAAGCATAATTAATGATCTTTCAACAATCACAACATTTTGGACTGGTTCCAGAGGACTGGAAAATTGCAACTGTCACTCAACACTTTAAGAAGGGAGGAGGCAGAAGAAAGAAAATTATAGGCCAGTTAGCCTGACTTAAGTGGCTGGAAAGATGCCGGAATCTATTATTAAGGATGAGATCTCAGGGTACTTGGTGGCACATAATGAAGTAGGCCAAAGTCAGCATGGTTTCTTGAAGAGCAAATCTTGCTTGGTAAATTTATTGGAATTCTTTGAGGAATAGACAAAAGAGAGATGGTAGTGTTATGTTTTGTAACACCAGAAACTAGTCAAAAAGAATACGCAGGAGTCCGGATATTGGTCTACGTAGATTGCTTTTCGTTTTTTTAGTGAGAGGCTCACATATGACATGGTGGCATAATGACCTATACCATTCATATAGTTCTTACATATAAATATAATGAATTAAGTAAACAAAGAATGCTTAATCAAACAATATATTTACAATATTACTCAAATATTCCTGTAATCTTAAATACGATACACTCCTTCCTGCTAAGCAATAAACCCCAACTCAGTATAGAATGCATCTCAACACAACCACTATATAGCCATACACAGTGTAGTAAATTTTAAATTTACTTTTATTCTAAAGATTTAATTGCTGTGGTGGATTTCCTACTCTTGTGAGATAATGTCTTTCCTGACTGGGGGAGGGGGCGGAAGTCACTCTGTTTGGCAGGTGAGACTTGTGAATGTGAAACAATCTCACGTTCTGGGGCCTCCACCATGGTGGTTGTAGGAATTGACTCTGGGACTGCAGGATGTGGTTCTAACAGCGCTGGATATCTTTTTTCACTAACAATTGATTCTTTTGTTTTGAACTAATCGATGTGTTGTCTCCGGATGACATCAAACTCAACCTATACTGTGTAGGACCGCAGTCTAGTTCTGTCCTTAGCCTTTCCAAGTACCCACTTTTCATCATCACTGTAGTCCCACTCCAGGACTGTATGTCAATGGAGAAGCCCTCAATATGGATTAGCTGTTTGTCCTGCATACTCCTTCTGAGATTGGGTTTGAGGAGATCCAGGCATGAGCGCAAGGGATAACCCAGGAACAGAATAACTGGTGAGCTATTGGTTGTGGAGTGTGCTGCATTGTGATAGCAGGCAGGAATTTGGTGAGCTTCTGATTCAGTTTAGAGCATTCTGCTGACATTGCTCACACAGCATGTTTTAGTCTCTGGACAAACCTTTCCATCTAGCCATTTGTACCTGAATTGTACGGTGTAGATGTAATATATCTTATTCCATTTCAGGAATGACTAAAACTGTTCTGCAAAAAACTGTGGTCCATTGTCACTGACTAAGTGTGCTTGAACACCAGTCCTTGAGAAGAGGCTTCTCAACACATCTACAATGTGCGAGGCTGTAATGGAGGCTACAGGGGACACTTCTGGCCACTTTGTAGCTGCATCCTCAACTACCAAGAAATTTGTAGCTATGAATGTGCTGGTAAAATCACATCAATCCTCTGCCATGGCAATGCAGGCCATACCCAGGGTTGGGGAGGCACTGCTTTTGGCATCTCTGAATGTGGTGGCATTCTCAGCAGTAAATGGCAAGCAGCTCAATCTGCTGATCTGTCCCTGGCTTCTGGACAAAGCTTCAAGCCAACACTTTCATTTTCACTATGCCCTACCTCTACATTGCTCCTTCAACTTATTAGCTCTCAACATGGATGCTACAACTCTCAATGCCCACCCAAAGCAACTCTTGTCAAGGGAAAGTTCATCCCAGTGGTGGTAAAAATAAGGGTACTGGAATTTCTGCTGCACATTCCAGCCATTTTGTGTTGCCATGTAGAATCAAGGCAGTGTGGGGTCTTTTCTGGTTTCCCTTTGGATTATCTCTACCATAATAGGGAGACTTTCAACTTATATGTCAAGAGAAGTGACCTCTTCTGTAAATGGTTCAGTTATTTCCTTTTCCAAGGGTAAACAGAACAATCCATCAGCTTTCCATGATCGGCAGTCCTCTTGAATTTAATCTTATAACTGTGTCCTCCAGGGAACAGAACAGAACCTATCTTTGCAGTCATGCTGCTGCTGCTGTTAGTGGAACTCCATTTTTGCATTCAAAATGGACGTGAATGATTGATGAACATTTAATGAGGATAAACTCTCTCCCATAAAAGTACTGGTCGAACATTTTACACCCAAACCAGACTCAAGGTCTCTCTGTCAATTTTGTTGTAGCTAGCTTTTGCTCTACAGCGAAACATGATGCAAAGGCTATGTGGCATACAGTTCCATCACTCATAACGTGTGGGACGATTGTATCTATAGCATAATGCAATATTCCCTGGAAGATGTGGATCATAATATGTCAGTATAACATCTGATGTCACCATTTCCATTGTCTTTTGGAAAGCTACCTCACACTGCTTCATCCATTGCCATTTCTTCCCAATCTCTAATAATGAGTTCAAGGAGTGGAGCGCTATAGCCATGTTTGGCAGGAACCTGTCATAGTAATTGACAAATCCTAAAAAGCACCTCAACTGTGAAAAGTACTTTGGCCTTGGGGCATCCACTATTGCTTGAACTTTCTCAGCACACTTGTGTTAAACTTATACATCAATGGTGCAACCACAGTAAGTGATGCTTGGTTTACAGAATTCAGATTTGTCATATAGTACTCTGTGCACATAATTTTCCAACCTTTTTGACACCGGCTTGAGATTTTTGAGATATTTCTTGTCATCCTCACCAGTAGCAATGATAAACATGAGGAATTCTGCCGATGCTCAAAATCCAAAGCAACAAACATAAAACAGGGGATGTACTGAGGAGGTCAGGCAGCATCTATGGAAGTGAAACAGTAGACACTTCAAGCCGAGACCCTGACGTCGTCCAGGTAACACTGTGTGCCTGGCAGCCTTGCAACAACTCATCGATAGCTTTCTCCTAGGGAGCAAGTTCAGATGCTAGACCATAAGTCGGCCTATTAATGCAATAAAGCACTTTATGAAAGTTTATGTTGAGATCTCTTTGGACTCTTCCTCGATCTTCAGCTGTCAGTTCATCTCAGCTAAATCCACTTTGCTGAAGTGTTTTCCTCCAGAAATATTTACAAAGGTATCCTCTATCCTAGACAGAGGGTATTGATCTTCTTTCAGTATGGGTTCATGTTGACCTTAAAATCACCACAGATCCTGACAGACTCATTCTTCTTGGCTACTGGGACCACCTGCATTGCCCATGGGCTCTAATCAACCTTGGGAAGAAACCCTGCAGCCTCGAAGTGATCTAGCTCCGTGGTTACTTTATCACAGATTGTATAAGGAACTGGACAGGCTTTGTAAAACTTGGGTGTGGCATTTTCCTTTAACACTAATTTACCATTGATATGTTTGTTTTCCAATGCCATCCCTCAACATTGTTGTGGCATCATCCAGTACATTTCTTTGTTTGCCTTAGGTTGAATCAATTGCAGGGGATGTAGCATGCAAATTGTGATGGATGTCCAATCAAGTTTTGGTTGTCTCAGCCAATCACAGACCCACCATTCTAGTCTTCCTGCTTTTACCACCTATAAGCCAACAGTGGCATGTTGGTTGCTTTATTTCACTGTTGTAAATGTTATCCCCAGAGGAGTTACCTTTTCTCCAGAATAAGTTCTTTGTTGGATATTTGCAAATTTTAGTTCAATATCTTTGAAATACCATTCAGATTCATTTTGTGGAATGGCTGAAACAGCCAAGCCATTGTCCAATTCTATTTTAATTAATTTGCTGTACTAGAACATAGAAAATCTGTAGCATATTACAGGCCCTACTCTATAAGCTGCCTAGAATTTCCTTACTGTGTAGCCCTCTATTTTTCTAAGCTCCATGTACATATCTAAGGATCTAAAGTCTAAGGTACACTATTGTATCCGCCCTACCACATTCCACGCAACCACCACTCTCTGTGTGAAAAACCTACCTCTGGCATCCCCTTGTACACACTTCCAAGCACCTTAAGACTATACGCCCTCATGCTAGTCATTTCAGCCCTGGAAAAAAACCTTTGGCTATCCACATGATCAATTCCTCTCATCATCTTATACATCTCTCATCCTCCGTCACTCCAAGGAGGAAAGGGCAAGTTCACTCAACCTATTCTCATAAGGCATGCTCCGCAATCCAGGCAACATCCTTGTAAATCTCTCCTGCACTCTCTCTATAGCATCCATATCCTTCCTGTAGTGAGGTGACCAGAACTGAACTCAGTACTCGAAGTGGGGTGTAACCAAAGTGTACTTTTCTAGTGTAAACTATATTGATTGTCTATTGTTAGTTTTCACTTTGTAAATCTGCCCAGTCCTATGTCACTCTCACCATCATCAGATTTTTCATCAACAGCAGGCAGATGAGTGCACTTTTTGAAAGTGCAACTTGACTTTTTATCTTCCCTGTGCAGTGCATTTTATTTAGTTTTCTACCTAACGTGCTCTTGGTATGCGTCCTACTTTATTGCATTTTCTGCAAGTTTCACCTTTAAATTTGCATTGGTCTGGTGTACAATGGTAAAACAATTTGTTCATCCAGGTGGGTTTTTGTTTAATTTGTTTAATTTTGTTCACACTCACTTTCATTCTTGACTGTAACTCAATTGCCTCTCTGTCTTCTGTTTTCATTGATACAGCTATTTCTACCGCTCTTTTAAATATAGGTTGTGCTTCATTTAGGAGCCATTTTTGAATGCTTTCTTGTAGGATTCCACAAACTAAATGCATCATTAAGCCTATCACTGAACTGACATGCTCAGTCAAATTCATTTCAGCCACATGCGCTGAAATAGACAACCCTTCCTTTTGATTCCACTTATATAACCTGAAGTGTTGTGCAATCAACATAGTTTTGGTTACAAATGTTCCTGCATTACTTTCATGATATCGGCAAAGCTCATTTTGGCTGGTTTGGTTGGAATAGTCCAACTTCTAAGCACACAAGTGTGCCTTTAAATCCAATGCACTCAGCAAAATTGGTACTCACTTCTCACTGGTTATTTCATTTGCTATAAATACTACTCATCCATAGCTTTCTCCTCGAGTGCAAGCAAGATGCTACTCCAAAACTCAGCCTATTATGGCAATTAAGTACTTTATGGGTGTTTATAGTGAGAAACCCTTTGGACTCTTCCTTCATCTCCATCTGTAGGTAGGCCTCAGCTAAGTCCACTTTGCTGAAGTACTTTCCTCCAGAAAGATATGCAAAGATATCCTCTATCCTGGGCAGATGATATGGATCTACTTTCAGTAATGGGTTGATGGGGATCTTAATATCACGACAGATCCTAACAGACACATTCTCCTAGGCTACTTGGACCACCAGTGTTGCCCATGGGTTCCTATTCAAACTTGGAAAGAATTCCTTAAGTCTCCATGTCTAGCTGACTGGCTACTTTATTGCAGATGTTAAAAGAAACCACACAGGATATCTAGAACCTTGGTGTGGCATTTTTATTTAACACTATTTACCCTTGATACATTTGAGTTTTCCAAAGCAATCCTTGAATACTGCTGTGGCATCATCCAGTACCTTTCATAGTTCCTTTTCAGTTGAGTCGATTGCAGGAATGTGACATGCAAATGGTGGATGGATCTCCATCAATTTGCAGTTGTCTCAGACAATCATGACCTGACAATGCTGGTCCTCCTGTTTTTTTACAACATACAAATCCAATATGGCTTGTTGGTTGTTGTATTTCACTGTTATGAATGTTATTCCACAGGAGTTACCTTTTCTCTGGTATAAGTTCTTAATTGTATATCTCCAGGCTTCAGTTCAGTATCTTTGAAAAGTCATTCAAACAGATTTTGTGTAATGATTGAAACAGCTGAGCCAGTATCTAATTCCATTTTAATTTATTTGCCCTTCACTTCTGGCGCAAAACATATTGTTACAGATCCAACGTATAATCTTCCGCAACTTCCGCCACCTCCTACGGGATCCCACCACCAGCCACATCTTCCCCTCCCCCCCATTCTCAGCTTTCCACAGGGATCGCTCCCTACACGACTCCCTTGTCCATTCATCCCCCCCATCCCTCCCCACCGACCTCCCTCCAGGCACTTATCCCTGCAAACGGAAGAAGTGCTACACCTGCCCCCACACTTCTTCCCTCACCACCATCCTAGGCCCCAGACAGTCCTTTCAGGTGAGGCACCACTTCATCTGCGAGTCAACTGGGGTGATATACTGTATCCGGTGCTCCCGATGTGGCCATTTATACATTGGGGAGACCCGCCGCAGACTGGGAGACCGTTTCACCGAACACTGGCGCTCAGTCCTCCAGCAGTGGCGGGATCTCCCTGTGGCCACACACTTCAGTTCCACAGACCACTCCCACTCGGACATGTCTGTCCATGGCCTCCTCTATCGACAAGATGAGGCCACACGCAGGTCGATGGAGCAATACCTTATCTCCCACCTAGGTAGCCTCCTACCTGCCGGCATGAACATTCAACTCACTGACCTCCATTGATACCCTTGCCACCCCCCCCCCTTACCCCATCCCTATCTATAATTTTAGTCTGGTTCTCTTTCTCTCTCTTTTGCCCCCTCACTATAATCTCCCCCCAGCCCTACCTTTCTTTCTCTTTTATTTCCCATAATTCTCCACCTTCCCCCAGCCCATTTCCCTCCAGCCTATCACTTCCCAGCTCTCTACTTTATCCCTCCCCCCACTTCTTATCCCCCCTCGACCATCCCATGTTACTTCCCATGTTACATCCCATGTTACTCCTGATGAAGGGCTTTGGCCCAAAACGTCGTCACTACCTCCTCCCATAGATGCTGCCTGGCCTGCTGAGTTCTGCCAGCATTTTGTGTTTTTTATTTATTTCCAGCATCTGCAGATTCATTCGTGTTGTTTGTCTCTTGTTAGTTTTCACATTGTAAATCTCAAGGCTACCTACTCCTTCATCACTCTCATCATTATGAGATTTTTCATTAACAGCATGTAGAGTAGTGCTCTTTTTGAAAAGGCAACTTGATTTTTTAAATCTTTTTCTCTTCCCTGTGTAATCCATTTATTTTGTCTGCCCAATGTACTTCTGTATGTGTTCTACTTTGTTGCATTTTCTACAATGTTCCCTTCAAATCTGCATTGGTCTGGCATATGTAAGCCCCTACCACAATGATAACACAATTTGTTTGGCCTGTCAGGTTTCTGGTTAGATGTTGCAATTTTGTTTACACTCAATTCCATTCAGAACTGCCACTTACTTATGTCTCTTGTATCTCTAGCTGCAGTTTCCATTGATACAGCAATTTCAACTGCTCTTTAAAATGTGAGTTGTGCTTCAGTTAGAAGCCTTTTTTGAATGCTTTCTTGTAAGATTCCATAAACTAAATGATTTCTTAGTGCATCCTTAAGCCCATCACTGAACTGACAATGTTTGGACAATTTCTTCAATCCTTCCACATAAGCTGAAGCAGACTGCCTTTCCTTCTGATTCCACTTACGAAGCCTAAAGTGTTCAGCAAACAATGGTTTTGATTGTAAGCATTCCTAAATATGGTCATGATATAAAAAAGGCTCCTTTTACCTGGTTTGGTTGGAGCAGTTAAACTCCTAAGCTTTTCAACTACTGCACTTAGCAACACTGGCACTTGTTTTTCATTGGCTACTTCATTTGCTTCAAACTACTGCTCAATTTATTTGGTATACATCATCTGTTGTACGATCAAAGGTGTCTATCTTTCCAACGTAGCCATGCATTTCTGCTTTTTTTTTGTATTTATTATTGCTGTTGCCCAGTACTTACTTTTATTAACCTGTGGCCATTCTCATTGCTTGCAAATTTTGTCCATTTTCTGCCTTTTTTAAAACTCAAATGTATCTCTCCCCTTTGAAAGAAAAACATGCTGCTCTTCAACAGGTAGGTGGTTGCCTTGGTCTCTAAAAGTTTTAAAACTTCCTCATTCCCAGAGTTATGTTTTATACCTCTAGAAACTAATCTAAAGTAAAGCAAAGAAGTTGGGATACTTGTCTACATAGTTTTTTTCCTTTTGTTTTTATTGAGACGCTGATATATGACATGATGGTCTAATGGTGTATGATATTGATGTACTTCTTATATATAACCCATAATAAATTACTTAGATGCTTTACAATATTATACAAATAATACTGAAATATTAAATACACTACAAATGGATGTTGCTTACTAGGATTTTCAGAAGACCTTTGCCAAGCTGCCACACATGAGGCTGCTTATCAAGATAAAGAGACCATGGTATTACAGGAAAGATGTAAGCAATGAATAAAGATTGGCTGATTGGCAGGAGGCAAAGATTCAGAATACAGGGGGCTTATTCGGGTCTATTTTCTAAATGGGGAGCATATTTAAAAGTCAGAGGTTGAAAGCGATTTAAAAGTCCTTGTGCATGATCTCCTAAAGGTTAACTTGCAGGTTGAGCCAGTGGTAAGGAAGGTAAATGCAATGTTGGCATACGTTTTGAGAAGACTAGAATATAAGAACAAGGATGTGATGTTAAGGCTTTATAAGGCATTGGTCAGGCCACATTTGGAGTATAGCAAGCAATTTTGGGCCTCTTATTTAAGAAAATATGTGCTTGCATTGCAGAGTGTCCAGATGAAGCTCATGAGAATGATTCTGGGAACAAACGGGTTAATGTATGAGGAATGTTTGATAGCTCTGGACATGTACATGCTGGAGTTTAGAAGCATTGGGCGGGGTGGTTCTCAGTGAAACCTATCAAATATTGCAAGGCCTAGATAGAGTGGATATGGAGGGGATGTTTCATGTAGTGGGCAAGCGTAGGACCAGAGGACACTGCCTCAGAATAGGGGAACATCATTTACAACTGAAATTAGAAGTAATTTCTTTAGCCAGAGGATGGTGAATCTGTGGAATTTATTGTCATGAATGCTGTGGAGGCAAGCCATTGAGTATATTTAAGATGAAAGGTTAACAGGTTCTTGGTTCATCAGGAGAGTGGGTTTGTAAGGGATAATAAATCGGCCACGATGGATTAGCGGAGCAGACTTGATAGGCCAAGTGGCTTAATTTTGCTCTTATGTCTTATGACCTTATAGACACACTGATCACACTGAACTCTGGTCTCATTGATTAATAAAACCAGGGGACATTGTTTCTCCTGCCTGCATGAAACTGACTCTGGAACCCACTGACAGCTTGGTGATCTGGGGAGGTGGGGGGTTGTGCCTCATTCACTCTCTGCTTGTCCAACATCTGGCATCCAACCATAGATGTTTCACACACTGATCTTTGACTGCAGAACAGAGACTCTGGCTTGATCTCTAATTCCCCCATATCTCTATTCCTAAACCCTAACTGACCCCTAACTCGCTACAATAACCCAAAACCTAAACTATCCTTATAAATGTAAAAAAAAATTAAAAAGAACTAAAACTAAGCAGCAACTCAACTTAAGTCACAGTTTGGTACTATCTTGAACCATCCAATGTAATCTCAGGATTACTATCCATGTCATGTGCCAGTGAAATGAGAAATACATGCCCATAGTGCAGTTCGATATATGGCTAAGGAGCTGATGCAGAAGGGCAGGCTTCAGATTTATGGATCATTGGGTGGTCTTCCAATGCAGATGGGACCTATACAAACAAGACAATTTGCTCCTCAACTGGAGGGGAATCAGTATTATCACTGCGAGGTTTGCTTGGGTTTAAATCAAAGTGGTAGGGATGAAGATGAGAAAATGGTATGACAAGTAAGACTGAAAGGAAGGACAGCAAGGAACAGGTTGGTAAACATGGTGAGACTTATGAGCTGAAGTATGTTTATTTCAGTGACAATAGACAATAGGTGCAGAAGTAGACCATTTGGCCCTTCGAGCCTGCACCGCCATTCTGAGATAATGGCTGATCATCTACTATCAATACCCGGTTCCTGCCTTGTCCCCATATCCCTTGATTCCCCTATCCATAAGATACCTATCTAGCTCCTTCTTGAAAGCATCCAGAGAATTGGCCTCCACTGCCTTCCGAGGCAGTGCATTCCAGACCCCCACAACTCTCTGGGAGAAGAAGTTTTTCCTTAACTCTGTCCTAAATGACCTACCCCTTATTATCAAACCATGCCACCTGGTGCTGGACTCTCCCAGCATCTGGAACATATTTCCTGCCTCTATCTTGTCCAATCCCTTAATAATCTTATATGTTTCAATCAGATCCCCTCTCAATCTCCTTAATTCCAGCGTGTACAAGCCTGTCTCTCTAACCTCTCTGTGTAAGACAGTCCGGACATCCCAGGAATTAACCTCGTGAATCTACGCTGCACTTCCTCTACAGCCAGGATGTCCTTTCTTAACCCCGGAGACCAAAACTGTACACAATACTCCAGGTGTGGTCACACCAGGGCACTGTACAAATGCAAAAGGATTATTGCAGTGCTAGGAATATTAAGGATAAGGAGGATGAACAGAGTTGTTGCCGTTGCAGAGACGTGGTTATGTGAGGGACAGAAATGACAGCTCAATCTCTCTCCATAACTCAGTCCTTCTGAGTGCAGCAACATATTGTAAATTTCCTCCATGCGCTTTCTGTCTTAATGGTGTGTATCATACAGCAGGGGAATCAAAACTGAACACAATACTCCAAATGTGGCCTCACCAATATTTTGTATAGCCATAACATGACATCCCAACTGCTATATTCAATTCCCTGACTGATGAAGGCCAGCATGTCTAAGGCCTTTTTCACCAGCCCGACTACCTGTGACACAACTTTTAGGGAATTATGTATTTGTATTCCTCTGCCTTGCTGTTCACCATCCCTACAATTCACTGTGAAAGTCCGAATGTGATTTCTCTTCTCAAAATGCAACATCTCACAGTTCTCTGAATTAAGCTATATGCCACTCAAAGCCTCACTTGCACAGTGTCACCTATGTGAGCCCATAGGTTGTGGGAACATTGCACTGATGGGGTAAGTCATGTTGAATGAAGTTACACTGACGGGTGCAGTTAAACTGATGAGATTATATGCTGTAACAGCACCCACCCACCTCCCCACAATAGCCTGAGATGTGGGGGAGCAGATTATGGAAAAGTGCAGAAACAACAGACTTGTCAGAGAAGGGGAATTTCACTTCCAAATTTTGATTGGAACTTTATTAAAACAAGAAGCTTAGAGGTGGGATTTCCACCAGTGAATCCATGAGGGGTGCTTGGAACAGTATGTGGAGAGTCCAACTAGAAAAGAAAAGATACTGACCTAGTTATCAGAAATTAGTTCATCCAGGTTACAGACCTGTTGCTGTTGTTGGCCATTTACACACCTTGTGGCATATCGGGCGACTTTTTTACCGGTTTCGTAACATTTGACCCTTTTTATTTGACTGTCATATGTTGAAAGATTGGAGCGACTGGGCTTGTATACATTGGAATTTAGAAGGATGAGAGGGGATCTGATTGAAATATATAAGATTATTAAGGGATTGGACACACTGGAGGCAGGAAGCATGTTCCCGCTGATGGGTGAGTCCAGAACTAGAGGCCACAGTTTAAGAATAAGGGGTAGGCCATTTAGAACTGAGATGCGGAAAAACTTTTTCACCCAGAGAGTGGTGGATATGTGGAATGCTCTGCTCCAGAAGGCAGTGGAGGCCAAGTCTCTGGATGCATTCAAGAGAGAGTTAGATAGAGCTCATAGATAGCGGGGTCAAGGGATATGGGGAGAGGGCAGGAACGGGTTACTGATTGTGTATGATCAGCCATGATCACAGTGAATGGCGGTGCTGGCTAGAAGGGCCGAATGGCCTACTCCTGCACCTACTGTCTATTGTCTATTTTACAAGGCCGAGTTGCTAGCTCAATGCTCAACGTAGCATGGGTGGAAAGTGTGCAGGAAGCCTACTGGATTCAAACTCAGGACCATTCACCACGAAGTCCGATGCTGATGCCAGTACACTACCAGCTGGCAACAGGTCAATATTTTTGAAACAATGACCATAACTCATTATGTTCTAAGATAGTTATGATAAAGAATAAATTTTGATCTAGTGGGAAGATACTAAATTGGGGGTGGATAAATTGTAATAGAATAAATAAGGAGCTGAGGGTAAAGTAAGCTGGCTAGTAATGTAGAGGCATCAGCATCGGACTTTGAGGTGAATGGTCCCAAGATCAAATCCAGCTGACCACCTGCACGCTTTCCAGCTGTGCTGGGTTGAGTGTCAAGCTAGCAACTCGGCCTCTTAAAAAAGAACAGTCAAAATGCTATGGAAATGGCAAAAACATGCTCCATGATGCACCACAGAGCATGAAAAGGAATAGCAACAAGCGTAAAGTACATTTTATTATCAGAGTACCTATACTGTATGTCACCATATACCACCCTGAGATTCTGCAGGCGTACTCAGCTAATCTATAGACTAGTAGCTATAACAGGATCAATTAAAGATCAAGTAGAGCATTGAAGACAACAAACTGTGCAAATGTAAATATAAATAAACAGCAATAAATAACAAGAACATGAAATAACAAAATAAAGAGTCCTTAAAGTGAGATCATTGGTTGTGGGAACATCTCAGTAGAAGAGTGCAGCTACCCTCTTTTGTTCCAGAGCCTGATTGTTGAGGGTTAGTAACTGTTCTTGAACCTGGTGGTTTTCATGAACCATGAATTCTGAAATTTGCTAAAGACCAATCAAATCTGGAGATCAAGGCATGCAAGTCAGGAGAACTAGAATGCTACCAGAGGTGGGGGTATGATCTACAGAAAGCTAACTTACAGGCGAAGTGGAGATTCCAGACTAAACTGGAATCAATGATGCATGATTGGGAGCTGCTGTTGTCAGACAAGTCCACTTCTGGCATGTAGGAGTTGATTTGTATGTTTGTATGATTTGTATGTTTGTATACAGGATTTGTATATTTCAGTGAGTAAGAACAAGGATAGTAAGGTAAGAGGATCCTGGACAACCGAAGAGATCCTAAACTTAGTGAAGAAGAAAAAGAAAGCCCTTCTATTCAGAAGTCTTTATTGAAGAGTTAGCGGTTTGTATTGGGAAGTGGGCATTGCTGATAAATCCAGCATTAATTGCCTAGTGTGGAATTTTTTGAACCATTACAATCTTCTGTGAAGTTGCATCCACAGTACTATTGTTGTGAGAGATCCAGGATTTAGAGCCCAGCAACTATTAAAGGATGGAGAAACTGCAGGTGCAGGGTTTTCATATAGCTGCTGCTCCTGGTGGGATGTGTTGCCAAAGCAGCCAAGATGGTTAACAGCAATGCATTTTGTGGCTAGCAAACACTAAAGCTGCTGCCAGAGGCAGGGAGTACTTAAAGTGGTGATTCCTGTGCCAAATAAGTCAGCTACTTCATTCGAGTTGATGTTGAATTGTGAGAATGTGCTGGAGTTGAACTCATCTGGGAAAATAGACAGAATTTATCATACTTCTAATTTGTGCCCTGAGGATATTGGAGAGACATTGAGGTGAATGCTGTGATTTCAGTTTCATCAGCATTTGATGGTATAATGTTTAAATCTTGCCTTGTGACTTTAAACTTCACCTCTGGAATTTGTCTCTTTGATCCATGGCATTCATTACCAAGGATCTGAGGTCTGTAGCTGAATGATCAGATTAAACTAAATCTGGACATCTGTGAGTAGGTTATAGACAAGTAGGTGCCACTTGATAGGTGCTTATATCTAGAAAGCCCACCTTTTCAAAAATATCATCTTCTTAATTTATTCACAATGTTTGTCTCTGAAAATACAATCTGCCATGGATGTATGTGACAGAGTTAAAAGGTCCATGTGCTTGAATCAATGTGGTCTCCAATTACACCACTGCATGAAGATTCATGGTGGGTTTCTGTCTAGCTCTGCTTTTCTGAATCTATATGAGTTTACTATCCCCTTGTCAACCTGAGCAAAATTGTAGGAGGCCAAGCTCAGGGGCTTAAGTTGCATCTTGAATAAAAGTGACAGGCAAAATGGGATGTTCAGGTCCTCTTTGTAGATTGAATGGAGAGTGATTATCAAGTCACCAATGTGGAGGGTTAACATCGTGAGCACTAAATACTGTAAGCTAACTTGTAAGACATGCTTGCTACTTCGGTGAAAGTGTTTAGTCTGTTGGATGGTGGGAAGAGTTAAAAGGGCAAGTATTGCGTTACCTGTAACTGTATTGGGAAGCTTCTGCAAGGAGCATGGATGTTGGTTGAAATGGAAGATTGAATCGCAAATCACAGTTGGAAGAGTGCCTTTGAAATGCTGAAGGAGAAGGAGAAAGTGTGCCTGGTGCTGCTATCATATTAAAGGTAGTGGAACTTCTAGGATAGGAATCATTGAATGTGAAGGCAGTCAGATGGAAGTGGAGGGCAAGTGAAAACCTCTTCCAACTCTGGTTGTACAGAGAGGAGATAAGAGCAGAAGTACAGGGGTAAAACAAATATAGTTGAGAGACCATACCATGAGGAAGAAGTAAAACAGAATAGCAGTGTTCGTATGGGTCATAAATTATATGAAAGAGATAGAAAACAACAGGGACATGGAATGGAGTCCTTACAGGAAATAGGTGGAAGAAAATTCAGTCAAGATAATTGAGGTAATATGTGAGCTTGTGATGTGTCCCCTGAGAAAGGGAAAGGAAGTTGAGGAAAAGAAGGGTCCGCTGGACCTAGTGCAAATGAGAGCAATATGTAAAATGGGAGCAAAAATGATGCAATGTCAAGTTCTCTGCAAGAGCAGAAAGCACTCATAGAGTCTTCATTGTAGGAGAAAAAAGGTGAGAGAGGAGGCCTGAACAGGACTGTAGTCAAGACTGTTTACCATATCCATGGAATATCATGCAGGCTGCCTGACCTGCAGAGTATTTTTTAGCATTATATTTTACTTCCACATTTTCACAATCTGTAGTGCTTCATATCTCACAATTCCAGCTCTATAGTGGTTTTCTCTCTCCTCTGTTTCCATTGATCTGCTTTTATTCACTTAATCTCTGACAGATCATGTGATGTTTAGAAGCCTTCATCACCCTTTCTCAATTGACAGAACCAGTGTTGTCTTTCTTCCTCCCACAACACCTTTCTCTATAACTTAAACAACATTTTCCTGTTCTGATAGGTCATCAACATGAAACATTTTTTCAGTTTTCCCCTGCATAAGCTGTCCAACCATCTGAGTCCAGTAGTTTTCTGTTTATTATTTGGGATTTCCAGCATCTGCAGTTGTATTTTCTCCCCAGAACTGATGTAAATAGAGGGAAATGAATGGAAACAGAGCAGAAAGAAAGAGTCCTGGAATTGAGAGAAATGATATACTGGGGATGGTAGATATCTAGTTATAAAACAGAATGTATCAAATATCTAAAGTTCTCCTGCACCATGAATGTGGAGATTGCTGTCATGAGATATTCTAATGACTATTCTAGATATCTTCTCTGTTTCATCCGATACCATTGGTAGCATATTGCTACAGCCTCTGGCTGTTCACACTCCAACCTATCTCCCCAGTCCCTCTCAACAACTTTGCAGTTACTCTTTGATGCCCTTGATACTTGGTTCATGCTATCTCAGGACTGCTCCATCACTAAGTCTGTCTGCGCTCCTTACCAATCCAATTCACTATTACTCTCATGACCTTTCACATTCTTCCCCGTACAGCTGAGACATCCATGATACTTTGCTCTTGGTTCTGAATGCACATTCCGTAGGCATTAATTTAAACAAAAACAAAATATTACAAAATGTGCTTCAATTTTTATCACTTTCCTTATCATTTTGATAATGTGGAACATAAAATATAGAACATTACAGCACAGAACAAGCACTTTGGCCCATAATGTTGTGGTGACCCTTTAACCTACACTAAGATCATCTAACCCTTCCCTCCTGCATTGACCTCCATTTTTCTATCAATCATGTGCCTTTCTAAGAGATTCTTTAATGTCCCTCAAGCATCTGCTTCTGCCGCCACCCTTGGCAATGTAATCAACACACCCATCACTCTGTAAAATACTTACCTCTGGCATACCCCACTATATGTTCCTCCAATCATCTTAAAATTATGGTCTCTTGTATTAGCAATTTTTGCCCTGGGAAAATGCCTCTGGTAGACTGTTCGATCGATGCCTCCTATCATCTTGTACATCTCTATCTTGTCATCTCTCACCTCCCCCTCTCAGAAGAGTGACCTAACTCGCTCAGTGCATCCTCACAAGACATGCTCTCTAATCCAGGGGCACCCCGTTAAATCTCCTCTTAATGTTTTCTAAACCTTCAGCATCCCTTCTATAAAAAGATGACCAGAAATGATCACAATATTCTGGCATTTTCCCCTTTCCTTTCAGCCAAAATATTGGCTGTTTATCAATTTTCATAGATGCTACCTGATCTGTTGAGTTCTTCTAGCATTTTGTGTGTGCTGTTCTGGATTTCCAGCATTTGCAGAATCTCTTGTTTTTACAACATTCCAAATGTGTCTTAACTGAAGTTTTATAGAGCTGCAACACTACTTCACGGCTCTTGATCTTGATCTCCATCTAATGAAGGTCAACACATGATATGCCTTCTTAACAAATCTATCAACTTGAGTGGGAACTTTGAGGGATCTCTGGACATGTGCCCAAAAATCACTGTGTTCCTCCACTCTGCTAAGGATCCTGCCATTAACTCTGTATACTGTCTTCAAATTCGACCTTCCAACATGAATCACTTCACACTTTTCCGGATTGAACTCCATCTGCAACTTCTCAGACCAGCTCTGCATACTGCCAATGTCTCATTTTAACCTACAGCAAACTTCTACATTATCCACAACTCCAACCACCTCCCATGTCAGCTGCAAACATACTAATCCACCCTTCCACTTCCTCATTCAAGTCATTTATAAAAGTCATGAATGTCAGGGGTCCCAGAACAGATCTCTGTGGAACACCACTGGTCACGGACCTCCAGGCAGAGTACTCTCAATCTACTACCACCTGCCTTCAATTGCCAAGCCATTTCTGCATCCACACAGATTAGTTTCCCTAGTTCCCATACCTCATGACTCTCCGAATGAGCCTACTAAGTTCTAGCACATCCTCCTTCTTAATGTCAACTTGTTCTAGCATATCAGCCTATATTATGCTGTACTCACAAATGTCAAGGGCCCCCTCACCAGTGAACATCCTTTTATTCTTCACATATATGTAGAATGCTTTGGGGTGTTTCATAATCCTACTTGCCAATACCTTATCATGCCCCTTTCTATCATACTTAATTCCATTCTTTAGCTCCTTCCTGACAACCTTGTATCTCTCTAGGGCCATGTCTGATCTTAAAACTTAAGTATGCTTCTTTCTCCCTCTTGGCTAGGTGATCCACATCTTTTGATAATCATGATTCCTTCATCTTGCCATCCTTTCCCTGCCTCTGTGGAAATGATTCCTCAACAACTTCAACATTTCCTTTGTGGATTTCACGAGCACATCCATTCCCAATTTACACTCCCAAGTTCCTGTCTAATAGCATCATAATTTGCCCTCCAAAATTAAGTACATTCCCATATCGTCTGTTCCTATACCTGCCCAAGGCTATGGTGTGACATACTTATCTTTTCATTTAAATAAAACACTTCAGTTTTGAGAGTGAACATTACTGAATAACTAATCAATTACCTGTTTTAATTCTACTCTTTGATTTTCTTTCTTCCTCTTCTCTTGCACCTTGACATACATTTAGAAACAAAGTTTGTACTATAGTCCTTAATTTCCCCTTTCAAAGCATTTTGATTTCCTTTATGTTTTTTTAACTGCAGGTTCAGCTTTTTCCTTTTCCCCTTTTGCAACTAAACTTTGGAAAAGAGGTACTTCTTTACCTTGAGCCAACACTAAGTTGGGACGTCATATTTATGTCAATGCATGGAGTACTCATCTATTTTATCATGCAGATGCAAAATGCCTCAGGATAAATAAAAATCAATTTGCATCTGGTAACATGTTGCAAAAGTAGAATAAGAACTTAATTTGTTATGCCAATTTGATTTAAATGAACTTAGTGATTGAACTCAAATTATTGATGAAAGTTGTAATAAGTGAGTAAAGAATCTGGCTTGGGGTGGAGAGTGAGAGAACATAGAACATAAAAATTTGCAGCACATTACAGATCCTTAGGCCCACAATGTTGTGCCGACCATGTAACCTAAGCTGGAGACTGCGTAGAATTTCCCTACCGCGTAGCCCTCTATTTTTCTCAGCTCCAGGTACCAATCTAAGAGGCTCCTAAAAGATCCTATTGTTTCCACTTCCACCACCGCTGTTGGCAGTGCATTCTACACACCACCACTCTCATGTGAAAAACTTACCCCTGACATCCCCTCGGTACCTACTTCCGAGCACCTTAAAACTATGCCCCCTCGTGTTAGCCATTTTCGCCCTGGGAAAAATGCTCTGGCTATCCACATGATCAATGCCCCTCATCATCTTATACACCTCTATCAGGTCACCTCTCATCCTCCGTCACTCCAAGAAGAAAAGGACAAGTTCGCTCAACCTAATCTCATTAGGTATGCCTCCAATCCAGGCAACATCCTTCTAAATCTCCTCTGTACTCTCTATAGTATCCACATCCTTTCTGTAGTGAGGTGACCAGAACTGAACACGGTACTCCAAGTGGAGTCTGACCAAGGTCTTATATAGCTGTAATATTACCTCATGGCTCTTGAATTCAATCCCACGCTTGATGAATGCCAACACACCATATCCCTTCTTAACAACATTGTCAACCTGCGCAGCAGCTTTGAGTGCCCTATCAATATGGACTCCAAAATCTCTCAGATCCTCCACACTACCAAGAGTCTTAGAACAGATTCCTGTGAAACACCACTTGTCACCAACCTCCATGCAGAATACAAACCATCTACAGCCACCCTTTGCCTTCTGTGGGGAAACCAATTCTGGATCCACAAAGCAAGGTCTCCTTGGATCCCATGCCTCCTTACCTTTGGACTCCAAGATCTCTCAGATCCACGCTGCCAAGAGACTTACCATTTATATTATATTCTGTGTTCGAATTGGACCTACCAAAATGAACCACTTCACACTTACCTGGGTTGAAGACCACCTGCCACTTCTCAGCCCAGTAATATTATAGATATAAATGATGTCAGTAGTAGGGTTAACCCAACAGATTTCAGATTTTTTTAACTCCTTAGTTTCATTTCATCTGATTTGGTTGTTGAAATCAATAACTCCTTTTTGTCAGCCCACCTGAAGTTATTAATATCTCCTAAAGAGTGTATTTTTTTGCAGAAATTTGGTAATTCTTTGTCAGGAAAACAGGGGAATTTACAACATGATAAATTTCAGTACAATTTATTTTATTGTCCAGTTACAAAGCTTCTATTGAGGATAGTGAATGTGACTAAAATAATTCTGCAAAAGCCACACATCAGAACTTCTCTGGACAACATGAAATCACATTAATGAAATTCTAAAAAATAAAGAAGGAATTACATAAGAATATGCTTTATAAGAGTATTCAAATTTGTTTTTGCAGGATGATTATATCAATTGGATACTATGGCCTGTCATTTAACATACCAAGTCTCCATGGTGATGACTATCTCAATTGTTTCCTCTTTGCTGCCTCAGAGATTCCAGCAAACGTAGCAACATGGCTTCTCTTCCAGAAGTTTCCACGCAAGATCAACCTTTCATGCATTCTCTTTCTTAGTGGAAGTATCCTGCTCTTCATTCAGCTCATCCAATCACGTAAGTTTTATACTGCTTCTATATTGATCCTATTGTGATATTTGCTAATGAGCATTATAAAGTAGTATCCCATGATCAGTTAAAATATACAGGAGCTGTATTTCTGAGGAGTTTTGGTATGCTGGTACGATATGTCAACAACTCTGAAATTCTTCACATTCTTTCCATCAACTAACTGCACTGATTTTAACAGTGATATAACAATGAGATGCTTCTGAACTCCCGGCCGCATCACATTCAAAGTGACATCACTTAATCTGTTTGTATCTTGTAGTTTTTAATATTAATGCACTTTAGTTTTGTTATTTATGTGTGATTCATTTGTTGATTTTATCCTTACCTTTGTAAGTTATTGTGTGTTTTGTGCATTATGCGCTTTACAACCTGGTTTGAAAAGGCGTTATCTCGTTTATATATGTATGTCGTTAAATGACAATGAACTTTACTTGATACTTGATAGACCAAATTATGACTCGTGGAGATGTGCGTGAGAGTCCAAATGAAGGTTGCTGCCCTGCCTCTATTTCTATGAATACCTTGAATGAGCCGTAAAATTAGTACATTCTTTCAAACTTAAGTCATATGACAATAATTTATTGTTTTTGTTCTGAACTGGTTATCCACACCCTACACTTCTGACAAATACTATACATGTATATAGGTCAGCTAAGGCATGTCTGGATAGCACAGCTATAACTCATTTTGAATCTGGATAATCCACACAGTGATAATTTTACAGCTACTGTCTAACATTATATCATTCCACTCAGATCCACCCCCACTCCACTAATTGGCTTATCTTCTGTTGCTGCTTATTAACAGGTAGCTTTACCAATTGTTACGAAAACCCCGTAACCAGGTAACTTACCAGCAAAGATAGATGGATCAGCTGAGTCGGATGCTACTATTTTCAAACGTTTTATTCAACAAGGGCACAAACGTATGGTTAATACAAAACATTCAAATCGTCAAAACTCAATCTAAAACACCGGTGTAACCATAATCAATCAGAAATAAGCTCTACAGTTGTCTAGGGGGTAATACTGAGTCCAACGGAAGTCTTAAGAGTCACTCAGAAGTTTGCAGGCTTTTTCCTTTATAATTTAGAAAAGATGCACACTTGCCCGTCGTCTTGGCAGAGCAAATCCTTGGAATCAGGGGAGCAGACTTCCCCGTTGTTATTTTAAAAGCAGTCTTTCGTGGGTTTTAGCCACAGATTCAAAGTCGGAATCTAGCGCACGTGGCTTCCTTCAAAATGGCGTCCTGCTCCCACGGGAATCGATCTCGTGTCTCCTGGGTGCGTCTACTGGGTGCGTCTGAGGGTCCTCCCCTCAGACCCGCCTTTATACTTCTTCACGGGATCGCAGGTATCAATCAAGTTGCAGGTAATGCGATCTTTCTCTCAACCAGCCCACTTTGCCCGAGGGCTTTTCACGTGGTTTCCATGAGACAATAATCAAAGTCACCGTTATTCTGCTTCTTGAGAGAACGTGGTCTTCTGCACGTCTCTCTCTTTTGGGTCAGCTGACCCCCCCTTAACTAGAGTTTTCTTGCGATTTTCACAAAGGAGGGGGCCAACGGCATAACACAATAAACAGGCTTCATTGAATGGTCAATCAGCTGCAGAATCTCATACAACAATACATCAAAAGTCACCTTACATGGTTCAGTTCATTTTTAAAATGCAATAGATTACATTGATTTCTGCTTTGAATAAAATGAATCCATATACACCAACAAAATAGAAAAAATTATAGATCTGTTACTGTAACTACTCATAAATTTTATTAAGTTAATGAATTGCTTACAGATATAAATAACCAGTAGCTTTGTATAAACAAAACTTTGAATAATTAATGTTCCTGAAATTCACACTTTAGGTAATGGAGTTCTCCATATATTCTTTACGTAGATCTGGTCTTCAATTTTCATCTAAATCAATATGTTGCATAATTCTAAATATCAGCTTCTAACATGAAAAATAAACTTGACATAAGCTAACAATTATCTTTTCCCACACGGTAATTACAGTTAGATATTGTACTTGTTAAATTGCTGGATACCATGAGCTCCATCTTAATAAACTTCACTTTTTTTTGTTTTACTAGTCTGTCAACATTAGTACCTCTGCTTTCACACCAAGTTGTATCCAATCTTCCTCTCATATTTCCTTTAGAAAACAGACCTATCCATTTTTGTATCTTGTAAATTGGAATATGCCAAATTAGACATAAAGACCATGAATAGTTGGGGTCCAAGCTGTCGTCACATCTTGCCCACCTGAGAAAGACATTTTATTTTATGAAACGTCTCCAAAAATCTAAATGTGTTGCATGCACTACTTCCTCCTTATCTATTCCCCAATTACTTTCTCAAAGAGTTCAAATAAGTTACAAATATATGTATTAGTCCATTTCAGAGATCATTGCTATAGATTACAATACTTTCCTTTCTGCCGAAGTTAGGCTTGGAATTGTATTTTTATGAATACAACTTCCCTTCATTTCTTCATCATTAGACCATTTTGCTCCATAGTAATTTTGGCAGTCTTTTTGTGTCTTTTGTGATGACAGACAAAATATTTATGTAATTTCCCTGCTACTTCCTTACATCCCTTTGGAAATTCTCCCGTTTCTTTTAGTAATGGAGCCATATTTACCTTTGCTTGTCCTGCACATTTTACATATCTATAGCTTTTCTCCCTCTTCACTCCATCAGTGACAGTTAGGCCTTCGGCCCCAAAGCTCCCGCGTTGGTGTTTACTTAATGAACTTTTCTTCCCCTCTACTTCTTTTCTTTCTTTACAACCTTCTATAAACTATTTTGTTTGACCTTTGGTTTTCCTACTATTATAGAATCATACAGCACAGAAACGGGCTCTTTGACCCATCATGTCCATGCTGACCGTCTATTTATACCAACATCATTTACCAATACTTGCTCCATATGCATTTGTTTCTATGCACTGACAATTCAAGGGTTGAACTGCCTACTTTTTTGATGTCATGGGAGTATTTATCTCCACCACCCATGAAGGCGTTTTGTACCAGATTTCAACCTCAGATCTCCTTAATGTACTGTAGTAAGAAATGCTTTCCAGTCACTGATATTTTATGCCCCCTCCTTGTCTCCCTCATTTCTATTTTAATGTAACTCTCTCACTGTATGCTCGTAATGACTTAGCTATTACTGTGAACCCAACCTAACAACAACATAACTCTGCAATGCATGGGGAATAATGATGAGAAGGCTATTTCCAATAAATAAACACATCTAGGGTAAGTTTTATTCAGATAAACTCAGCACATAAAAGTTTGAATGTTTCTTTAAGGGAAAATGAGGCTGTCACTTGTATGAATACTGACACTCTCATGCAAATTTATTGTTCACCAGGAAGCAATAATTTATCTCACATCAGTATAAACTTAAATTGAAATTGACAAAATATTTTAAACTGCTACAAACAAAATAAAGAAAAGGGCCCATTACATAAATATTAGCCTATAGCGAGCACATAATTATTAGATCTTATTGTTGTGTTATCAATTCAGTTTGCTTCACTTCATTTACCCACAGTACCAAACTATTCTGCCTGAAAAGACAGTCCAAGTGAAACGTAAATAAATATCTACACAACATCCATGGACAAAGTGCTGAACTTTCTCCAAGGTCATGCGATAACTAGCTAACTGAAAGTTTATCTGCATCTTCTCTGTGAGACCAAAGTGTGCATGAGGATTTTCTGACAGCACTATCTGTCCTTCCAAATGAGTTCAATGTTCTTCTGCTACGCTTGTTGCTTATTTGCATTTTCTTTCTTCTCCTTCTTTCCCCAAAACTCCTACCCTCAATATCTCAAGAATGTTCTGGGGCATCTTACTGACCAACAAGGCAAATCCTATTGGCTAATTCAACAAGCCCAAGTTATCAATCAACTGAATTACTAAATTGTATAATGTAATTAAAGGAATACATGGCACTTTAAGAAAATCTGCAGAAAATAAAATACCCAACAGCATAACTGTGTTAATAAAATAAAGCATTGTCTTAAACCAGGGGATTACTTTAAGCTCTCCCCACATCAACACTTACTCTACTCCTGAAGGAGTCACCCCAGTATGAGTTCTCAATATCGTTGTGTAGCCTACATCATTCCTTGACATCCAGAGCTCCTTGGATTCACTGTCCATACCTTTCACCTTTTTGGGGATATGATCCTCCTGAACCCTCATTAATTTACTTTTGAATGACTCCCACTTGCCAGTGAAAACTGAACTGCAAACAACTGCTCCAAGTCTACCTTTGCTAGATTTTGTCTTACAATATTGTAATAACGTTTATCAATTTTGATGTTAATTTCCAAACCGTACATATCCATTTCAATAGTTACCTTGAAACCTATAACCTTAAAAACTAGTCACCCTCTCCATTATGCTCAATATCTCTCTCAACAGCTCAGTTTCTGTTTTTTCATCTGCCCCTCTTTGTCAACTTAAAGCTACTTCTTCTCTTCTAAATGTGCTATAAAATATCCTCCACCTCACTCTATTCCTATACTCACTGTCGCGTGTCACAAGCAGTAATCCCAAGATTACTACCTTTGAGGTCCTGCTTCTCAACTTCCTTCATAACTCCCTGTAGTCTGTTTTCAGGACCTCCTCCCTCTTCCTATCTGTGTCGTTGGTACCAATATGTACGATGACCTCTGGCTGTTCACCTTCCCACTTCAGGATATCATGGACGCAATCAGAAACATCCTGGACCCTGGCACCTGGGAGGCAAACTACCATCTGTGTTTCTTTCCTGCATCCACAGAATTGCCTGTCTGACCCCCTTAACTATAGACTCCCCTATTACTGCTTCCTTCTTCCTTTCCCTACCCTTCTGAGCTTAAGGAGTTGCAGCTCGATGCACCTAGTGTAGATGTGGCCATCCAGGAGACTGGGAGTTTTCCAGATTTACCGCATCTGACACCCAGTACAGAACACCAGCTTCACAGACATGCTTCCTGTTTCTATTCCTCACAGGTAACTTACCTTGCCTTGACCTGTTATCGCTGAAGCCTGAATGAGCCAAAGCCCTACCACTCTGCCTCAGATCACTCTGTTGATGACCGCTCCGCTAGGCGGTGTCTCCCTTTTATGCCTGAACCTTCCCTGCTATTTAACTCATGATTGGTGCTCCGGTTATAGCCACTGATAGACCACATACAATGGACAAAGGGTCTCAAAGCTCTCTTTTCAAATAACTGCCACTGAGCTGCGAGAAATCCCTCTTGGTAAAATCTGTTGACACCGCTGTAGGCCACATACAAAGGGCTGAAATGGTCAACACGAGAGGGCACAGTTTTAAGGTGCGTGGAAGCATGTACAGAGGAGATGTCAGAGGTAAGTTTTTTACTCAGAGAGTGGTAAGTGCGTGGAATGGGCTGCTGGTGACGGAAGTGAAGGCGGATACGATAGGGTCTCTTAAGAGACTCCTGGAAAGGTACATGGAGCTTAGAAAAATTGAGGGCTATGGGTAACCCTAGGTAATATCTAAAGTAAGTACATATTCGACACTGAATTGTGGGCTGAAGGGCCTGTATTATGCTGTAGGTTTTCTATGTTTCTAATATGTTTTTGTAGTCAATATTGTTGTTGAAGAGATGAGCTGCTGTTGTTTATTGCATTTCACCTATATCAGGCTAAGATGTTTAATAATGATGATTGTATTGCATGCATCTTTAAAACAGGATCTTAGGCACCAGAAACCTACTCTATTCTTTCCATTAATTTTAGTGCCAGAGGAAAGACACCAGAACTTCTCAATGTTTGCTAACATTGGAACTAACATGTTACCAAGAAAATTAACCCAGTATGTGGACAGATATATACAGACAATCACCTGTAAACAAGAGCATTTTCTATCCACTCTACAACTATTTCTGTTTTTTTCTAGATTTTTCAATACTTGTCACAGCGCTGGTGTTAATTGGAAAATTGGGAAATTCGTGTGCTTTTTCCATGGCTTTTGTCTACACCGCTGAACTGTATCCGACCCCAGTGAGAAACACAGGTGTTGGAGTGAGTTCAATGGCATCCAGGCTCGGCAGTGTCATTTCACCTTACATTGTTTTGCTTGGTAAGGCAACAATTAATCACCATTATTACAGCAATATAAAGACAAAACAGAATCAAATCAGAGTCAATGTCAATAAGACCAAGGAACTGAGGGAAATCACAAGTCCACGAGCCAGTACTTCTTGAAGGATCAGAGGTGGAGGGGGTCAGCAACTTTAAATTCCTGGGTGTCATCATCTTAGAGGATGTGTCCTGGACCTATCAATAACTATAATTCCAAATAAAGCAAGACAGAGCCTCAACTTCCTTAGGGGAGATTTGGCATGTCATCTAAAACCTTGGAAAACTGCTATAGATGTGTGGTGGAAAATGTGCTGACTGGCTGCATTACAGCCTAGTATAGGAACACCAGTCTCTTTCAGCAGAAAATCCTACAAAAGTTTTGGCCCAGTACACCATGGATAAAATCCTCTCAGCCATTGAGCACATCTACATGAAACATTGCCATAGAAAAGCTCACCACCCAGGACTTGCTCTTTTCTCACTGCTGCCATCAGGTAGAAGGTACAAGTGCCTCAGGACTCACACCACCAGGGTCAAGAACAGTCACTACCCCTCAACCATCAGGCTCTTGAACAAAAGGGAATAAATCCACTCACTCAATTTCTGGTATTCCCACAACCGATGGTCTCACTTTAAGGACTCTCGATCTTGTTATTTCATGCTTGTTATTTATTTATATTTGCATTTGCACAGTTTATTGCTCATTGATCCTGTTTATAGTTACTGCTCTACAGATTTGCTAAGTATGTTCACAGGAAAATGAATTGCAGAGTTATATGGAGTGACATGTATGTACTCTGATAAAAACAATGTTAATTTGATCTTGCAAACATGAGGAAATCTGCAGATGCTGGAAATTCAAACAACACAGTTAGTCCTGACGAAGGGTCTCGGCCCGAAACGTCGACAGTGCTTCTCCTTATAGATGCTGCCTGGCCTGCTGTGTTCCACCAGCACTTTGTGTGTGTTGTTTTAATTTGATCTTTGAACTTTGTAATTATCATGTATGTAAACATGATGTGACCGACTTGAATATTGAATTATAGACCCCATAGAGGAAATGCATTATGATTAGGTGGAGATCTGAACTGCTGAGACCATTTTAGAGATTGAAAAATGCAAAGATCCTTTTGTTGTCAGTCAGTACTAGAGTAAGTGCTGAGAAAGAAGTGGTAGAGTCTGTGTACAAGCACTCGCTTTCTTTCAAGTTAAAAACACAGCAATGATCATGTATACTAAGGATGCAAGGCATTCTGCTGTAAAAACAAAATATGTCAAATGGTATGTCCATCTCCTAAAGGACCACAATAATAGATCAAGAAAGGCTGTGTCCTTGTACCATTGTAATAATTTTCGAACTATTCACTAACATGACGGTGTAGAGTATTACATTGCATTATTGGAAATTAGAAAGAAATTGTAAATTATTTCCAGTTCCAATCTCAAGCAGATGATTAAAATGATTTCCCCATATCATCTCTTCAGAAAACATAACATTGCAGCCAAATCAGGAACAGTGGAAGTAAACCAAATTAGAAATGACTTTGAATTCAAACATATAGTGGGAATATATCTGCGTGCATTTGGTCTCTGACACATGAAGTCCCTATGCTTGAAATATTGATTTGCTGAGTTTCAATTTGAAGTTGTGTAGCACTGAGCTCATGGGTTTCCTCCAGGTGCTGCAGTCCAAAGACCTAGCAGTTAGGAGGTTAATTGGTCATTTATATTGTCCCGACATTAGGCCACAGTAAAATAAGTGAGAAGGAGGATGGCACAGCTCGTTGGACTGGAAGGGGCTCTTTCATATTGTATCTGTAATAAATAAAGTAAAATATATTTTATTTTGTCAGATACTTATCAGGAGAATCTGTCACTGATTGTGATGGGGGTGCTGACAATGACCGCAGCAATTGCGGTTTTGTTTCTGCCAGAAACTTTTAATGTTCCTCTTCCAGATATGATTGACCAAATGCAGAAAGTCTATTGGTAAGTATATGTAGTCCTAATGATTTAATCTTTTTAAATAAATAATCTTCAGCCCTAAATAAAAGTGGCTTTAATGTAAAAAATGCCTCAGGTTTGTTTATAGAGAAAATTAAAGGGTGGAATTCATTTTTTGATAAGCAGTCGTGGAAAAGCTGGGGGGTGAGTTGAGTATAAAATATATTGCTTCCAGAATTTTATGTTTCTGATCTGTAGAGTTCAGGGGTGATACGACAGCGCTGCTAATAGAGCTGACACTTTCCTGCTCTAATAATCTGGATTTGATCCTCACTCTGATTCTGACTGTGTGGTGTTTGCAAGTGCTATCAATGGTCTCATTGGGTTTCTCCCAGAACCCAAATATGTGGGCTGGTAGGTTTGTTAGCTACTATAAATTGCCGGTAGTATGTATGTGAGTGGTGGACTCCATTCCTTCAGATGAAAGTAAAGTGTTCCTGAATGTTCAGTATGGATTCCAGAATAGACAACAAATTAACAGAAGTAGACTTTCATATCACTATTGTTAGTGACTTTGATAACAACTTGTAGGAAGTGGAGTTGCAGTTTTTCCTGTATAATTTAATGGTCACAGATTTGATGCAATAGCCTATGTCAGTGAAGAGAGCACACAATGCAGGTATTGTACTCTACAGCCACAGTGTGATGATGATGGAGATGATGAATGAATGGAGCAGTAGATAGGGTGCCAGTCATGCAGGCCAGCTATTCCTTGCAACGGCATGAGTATTTTCAATGTTGGAGAAGTTGCAATCATCTGGGCAAGCATTGAATAGTGTTTATGTAAATGTTGAGGCGATGTTCTGAAGTGCCAGCGAATGTGAAGTATACATGTTTTTTTTAACCCTCTCTTGTTGGAGATGAGAATTGCATAGCATGAAATCTACTTGCCACATTGTGGTAAACTATGTATACCTGTCTGGACTCGCCCCTCTACTGACTGCTCCTGTGGATCCTCCCACAGACCCCTGTATAAAGGCGATAGGAGGCACTGCTCCTCCCTCAGTCTCCGAGATGCCGTACTCCCTTTTGCTGCTAATAAAAGCCTATCGTTCACCTCCCGTCTCCGAGAGTTATTGATGGTGCATCACACATGTCATCCCACACCTAAATCTTGGCTTGACCTTACTATAACAGGGATGTACTGTTTTAATTCCAAGTTGTAAACTGTGCAATCATCAGTAAATATCTTGAGTTATAACCCAGTGACATTAAGTCATTCATAGAGATGTTGAAGATCATAGTTACTGGGATAGAGCCTCAGGGAATTTGGTAGTGATTTGATTTACTACATTGATTTTATCTCATAAGGTGAGAACCTAAGTGTGATGGTCAGTTAAGACAGAGTAATATCCAACTGCAAGGAATATGTCAAAATAGAATTATGTGAAAAAGTAGCTACTGTGAAGGTTTGGATTCATTTTAGATTTCGGTGTTATGTTTGATGCAGATAGATAAACAGGGACTGAACAAGGTCATTAAATCAATTTAGAAAATTCTGGTTAAGAAAATAAACAAAGGAAGGGTTAAAATACACAAATTACTATTTTTGCTGAAACAAAACATTTGTAATAAATATAAGGCTGTTCCAAGGATTAGTACACGGATGTTCCAAGAATTAGTACACAGATGTTCCAAGGATTAGTACACGGATGTTCCAAGATTGAGACAGCAATACATGGAATAGCTGAACCTGTGAAAGATGGAACAGGGCTATTACTAAAACATAATGAGTATTATTGAAATGACAAAAGATGTTAACTACCTTGTAAGCTCAAAGAAAAGGCATATTGCAGTGTTGAGTCAGGGGAGAGAGAACCTGTAAGAGTGGTGGAAACAAATTCAATCAGAGCTTTCTCAAGTACTGAGTTGCAGAGCTACAGGAAAGAGCAGGTGAATGGGTCTCACTGGATTGTATTAGAAAGACCAGCTTGGAATCATTTGGTGGAATGCCTTTTTATGACCCTTTAATTTTACTTGGTTAAAGAAACTGAAAATAATGAAAATTTGTGGTTGAATTATATCAATAAAAATTAAGCTTCATGGGCATTTGCTTATCGGTTTTAAATGGTATAACTACACCATACCAGAAAACTGTACCAGATTGTCTCATTACAGTACTTATATAAGTGTTTTCATGATTTGACTCTTGAATGTATGACAAGGCTTGGTAAACTCTGTGTAGTTAACCTACGTGCTAGTGAAGGGTAACATAATAATGCATTGTTGAATTTCCACATCCCACGTTTATAATGCCTGGTACTAGATTTTATTGAATTAAAACTAACCTTATTTGAAATAATTGACTAGATCTTGCCAGTATAACAAGGGAAAGTTTCAGTTCAAGTCCATTCTTCATGACAATTTTTTATTGAAATACAGGTTCAAAGATACGGGACATGATTATTCTAATTTGAGCAAAAATGAAATAACAGGAAAAAATAAGGCGATTATTCTTGAAGAAGCAGCTTGACACAGATTTTCAACAGCAGGCAAATAGCCGAAGATTTCACCACAAATTATTTAAAGTTCAAAGTAAATATTGGTCACCATATACAATACAGCTCTGAGATTCATTCTCTTGTGGGCGCATGAACAGCAAATACAAGAAACCAAACAGAATGGATAAACAATCAATGTGCAATATATAACAAACTGTACAAAGACAAAAAAGAAATAATAAATAAACAATAAGTATCGTGAAAATAAATTGTAGACTCCTTGAAAATGAGTCCTTATGCTGTGGGATCAGTTTAGTGAAGCTAATATCACTATATTTAGTGATCATGAAGCTGGTTGAAATTATCCCATCTGGTTCAAGAGCCTGATGGCTGTGCAGCAAATAACCGTTCCTGAACCTGGTGGTGTGAGTCCTCAGGCTCCTGTACATTTCTCCTGATGGCAGCAGTGAGAAGAGAGCATGACCCGGATGGTGGGGGACTTGATGGATACTGCTTTCCTGCGACAGCGCTCCGTGTAGATGAACTCAATTGGATTATAGATTGGCAGATTCTTCTGCAAAACGGAGTGAAAGTGTGAAAAATGGGAGTCCACTCTAAAATGCTCAGATAATCTGCTTGGAACAGGATTTACGAAGTTTTAGCAAACAAATTTTCTGATCCTTTTTTTTCTCCAAGGCATCGGTAAGAAAAAGATTTGAAATGTATTGGCTTCTTTAGATCAAATTACCTTATAATCATTGGGTATTTTCCTCTTCATAGAGCAATTTATTAAATGCAGTGAAACAAACTACAACATCTACCCAGTAGAGTGGTTTCCTTCAGTAATGTTATCTGCTATCAACTCCTGCTTCTACTATAATCCTCCAGCTTTGATCCAAACTTCCACTTTCAACTTCAGTACAAATCATTATATTAGTATAACTTACTCACCAAGAATAGCATACGTCTTTCCACGAAAAATATAAAGCAATCAACAGTGAAATAATACCTGTACATAGCGGAGGCACGATGACAACTCGCTGACACCTCCTCTTATCTACCCCTGGACCATGACCCCACTAGGGAGCACCAGTCCATTGTCTCCCAAACCATTTCTGATCTCATCAGCTTGGGAGATCTCCCATCCACGGCCACCAAACTTATAGTTCCCACACCCCGCACTTCCCGTTTCTACCTCCTACCCAAGATCCACAAACCTGCCTGTCCAGGCAGACCCATTGTCTCTGCTTGCTCCTGCCCCACTGAACTCATTTCTGCCTATCTCGACTCTGTTTTATCTTCCCTTGTTCAATCCCTTCCCACCTATGTCCGTGATACTTCCCATGCTTTACATCTCTTCAAAGATTTCATGTTCCCTGGCCCCCACCGCCTCATTTTCACCATGGATGTCCAGTCCCTATATACCTCCATCCCCCACCAGGAAGGTCTCCAAGCTCTCCGTTTCTTCCTGGATTCCAGACCCAGCCAGTCACCTTCTACCACCACTCTTCTCCACCTCGCGGAATTAGTCCTCACCCTTAACAATTTCTCCTTTGGCTCCTCCCACTTCCTCCAAACTAAAGGTGTAGCCATGGGCACCCGCATGGGTCCTAGCTATGCCTGCCTTTTTGTCGGCCATGTGGAGCAATCTACGTTCCAAGCCTACACCGGTATCTGTCCTCCTCTTTTTTTGCATTATATCGACGACTGCATCGGTGCTGCTTCCTGCACGCATGCTGAGCTCGTCGACTTCATTAACTTCGCCTCCAACTTTCACCCCGCCCTCAAATTCACCTGGTCTATTTCCGACACCTCCCTCCCCTTTCTAGATGTTTCTATTTCTATCTCTGGAGACACCCTATCCACCGACGTCTACTACAAACCTACTAACTCCCTCAGCTACCTAGACTATTCCTCCTCCCACCCTGTCTCCTGCAAAAATGCTATCCCTTTCTCTCAATTCCTCCGCCTCCGCCGCATCTGCTCTCAGGATGAGGCCTTTCATTCTAGGACAAAGGAGATGACTTCCTTTTTTAAAGAAAGGGACTTCCCTTCATCCTCTATCAACTCTGCCCTCCATCGCGTCTCCCGTATTTCACACACCTCTGCCCTCTCCCCATCCCCCCGCCAGCCCACCAGGGATAGAGTCCCCCTGGTCCTCACCTATCACCCTACCAGCCTACAGATCCAAAGCATAATCCTCCGTAAATTCTGCCACCTCCTACGTGATCCCACCACCAACCACATCTTCCCCTCCCCCCGCCCCCACTCTCGGCTTTCCGCAGGGATCGCTCCCTACGCGACTCCCTTGTCCATTCATCCCCCCCATCCCTCCCCACCGACCTCCCTCCGGGCACTCATCCCTGCAAACGGAAGAAGTGCTACAGCTGCCCCCACACTTCTTCCCTCACCACCATCCTAGGCCCCAGACAGTCCTTTCAGGTGAGGCACCACTTCACCTGCGAGTCAACTGGGGTGATATACTGTATCCGGTTGTGGTGAACTACATATACCTGTCTGGACTGCTCCTGTGACTCCTCCCACAGACCCCTGCTGACTGCTCCTGTGGATCCTCCCACAGACCCCTGCTGACTGCTCCTGTGGCTCCTCCCACAGACCCCTGTATAAAGGCGATTGAGGCCTGTGCCCGGCCTCATTCTCCAGGATGTAGTGTTGTTCATTCTTCCAGTCAATAAAAGCCGATATCTCGCTTCTTACGTCTCAGAGTGAGTTATTGATGGTGCATCACCGGTGTTCCCGATATGGCCATTTATACATTGGGGAGACCCGCCGCAGACTGGGAGACCGTTTTGCCGAACACTGGCGCTCGGTCCTCCAGCAGTGGCGGGATCTCCCTGTGGCCACACACTTCAATTCCACAGACCACTCCCACTCCAACATGTCTGTCTATGGCCTCCTCTACCGTCAAGATGAGGCCACACGCAAGTCAAAGGAGCAATACCTTATCTCCCGCCTAGGTAGCCTCCTTCTTGCCGGCATGAACATCCAACTCACTGACCTCCGTTGATACCCCTTACCCCCATCCCTATCTATTATTTTAGTCTGGTTCTCTTTCTCCCCCCTCACTATAATCTCTCCACCCAGCCCTACCTTTCTTTCTCTTTTATTTCCCATAATTCTCCACCTTCCCCCAGCCCATTTCCCTCCAGCCTATCACTCCCCAGCTCTCTACTTTATCCCTCCCCCCACTTCTTATCCCCCCTCGACCATTCCATGTTACTTCACTCCTGATGAAGGGTTTCAGCCCGAAACATTGTTGTTACCTCCTCCCATAGATGCTGTCTGGCCTGCTGAGTTCTGCCAGCATTTTGTGTTTTTTAGTAAAATAATTTGTTAGTTTCATTTGGTAGGCATTCCTTGCATTTCAAGACTGTTTAATTACCTAAATAATGCACTGGGATTTTAAAAAATGCCCAAGGCCTTGGATGCACACAGAAAACTTAGCTACTTACTTATATCCTTAAAGGAGAAGAACTTCCAGCCTGTTTAAGCCTCTTTCACCCTTCAGTTATAGTTTTGCTGACCTGCACTTTACTGGAAAGCTGGTTATCAGTGGAATATCACAGGATCAGTATTCAGTTCTTTTCAATTGTAATTTAAGTCTGATTGCTTTACTAACCGCGAAGAGTTTGCAGGAATTTTGTTTAAAGCTGCTTTTGATTGTCTAGAGGAAAGGTTTGCTCAGAAATGGGTAATAAACCCTGCATTGGGAGAACAGTTAGTGAATAATGCTCACAAATCCTTAACATTTAAAATAAGTATGGACCTAGTGGGAGAGTATTAAGCTGGTGAAAGGCAAGTAAGATTAAAAAGAATCCCATGGAATTCTATACATCAAGTCCAAGAGGATAATTAGGGAGCAGGATAATAAAGAGGATAATTATCCACTTAAGGATAAAGAAGAGAACATGTGCTTGGAGGTGGAGGATATGGTTGAGATCCTAAATAAGTACTTCACATCAGTATTTACCAAAGAGAAAGATGTGGAGGATAGTGGTATCAGTGTGGAACATGCTAATATGCTGGGGCATTTCAAGATAAAGAAGGAGTAGTGTTGAGTCTCTTAAAGAACATTAAGGTGGATAATGCCCAATGGGATATATCCCAGGCTATTGAGAGAGCCAAGAAATAAGACTGCTGGGGCCTTGGCGGATATCTTCATGTCCTCACTAGCCATAGGTAAGGTCTCAGAAGACTAGCATGTAGTTGATGTTGTTCCATTCTTCAAGAAGGAAAATAGGGATAATGCTAGAAGCTTAAGATGCTGAGTCTCATGTCAGTGGTTGGAAATCTACTGGAGAGGATTCTTATGGAAAGGATTTATGAGTATTTTGAAAACAATGGCCTAATTTACAACAGTCAGCATGGCTTTCTGTAGGGCTTGTTATGTCTTAGCAAATTAATTGAGTTTTTCAAGAAGGTGAAAAATGTGACTTGACCTGGTTGAAAAGATAGGTGGGTAGGTTAGTGAGTGTGCTGGCAATAAAAAACTATTCATGTTGTGGATAGAATAAAACACGGGCAAAGGTTTTTGTGGAATATAGATTTGTTGCAGATATGGACAAAGAAATGGCAGATGTAATTAAACCAGTAAAATGTGAGGTTTTGATCAAATATAGAGGGACAATGCATTGTAAATGGCAAGACCCTTGGCAGTGTTGATGTGCAGAGGGAACTTGGGGTCCATGTTCATAGCTCTCTTAAAGTTGTAATTCAGATTGATAATTTGGTAAAGAAGGCAGGTAGCCATTATTAATCGGAATTGAGTTCAAAAGTTAGGAACTTGCATCTTTGTAAAACTCTAGTTAGGGCACATCTGACATTTTGTATTCAGCTCTGTTTATCCCACTATAGGAAGGATGTGAAGGCTTTGGAGAGGATGCAAAAGAGGATTAGAACCATAGAACATTACAGCACAGAAACAGGCCTTTTGGCCCTTCTTGGCTGAGCCAAACCATTTTTCTGCCTAATCCCACTGACCTGCATCTGGGCCATATCCCTCCAAACCCCTCTCATCCATGTACCTGTCCAAGTTTTTCTTAAATGTTAAAAGTGAGCCTGCATTCACCACTTCAACTGACAGCTCATTCCACACTCCCACCACTCTGTGTGAAGAAGCTCCCCCAATGTTCCCTTTAAACTTTTCCCTTTTCACCTTTAACCCATGTCCTCTGTTTTTTTTCTCCCCTGGCCTCAGTGGAAAAAGCCTGCTTGCATTCACTCTATCTATACCCATCATAATTTTATACACCTCTATCAAATCTCCCCTCATTCTCCTACGCTCCAGGAATAAAGTCCTAACCTATTCAACCTTTCTCTGTAACTCAGTTTCTCAAGTCCTGGCAACATCCTTGTAAACCTTCTCTGCACTCTTTCAACCTTATTAATATCCTTCCTGTAATTCGGTGACCAAAACTGCACACAATACTCCAAACTCGGCCTCACCAATGTCTTATACAACCTCACCATAACATTCCGACTCTTATACTCAGTACTCTGACTTATAAAGTCCAATGTACCAAAAGCTCTCTTTACTACCCTATCTACCTGTGACGCCACTTTTAGGGAATTATGTATCTGTATTCCCAGATCCCTCTGTTCTACTGTGCACTCCTCAGTGTCCTATCATTTACCTTGTATGTTCTACCCTGGTTTGTCCTTCTAAAATACAATACCTCACTCTTGTCTGCATTAAACTCCATCTGCCATTTGTCAGCCCATTTTTCCAGCTGGTCCAAATTCCTCTGCAAGCTTTGAAAGCATTCCTCACTGTCCACTACACCTCCAATCTTTATATCATCAGCAAATTTGCTGATCCAATTTACCACATTATCATCCAGATCATTGATATAGATGACAAATAACAATGGACCCAGCATTGATCCCTGTGGCACACCACTAGTCACAGACCTCCACTCAGAGTAGCAATCCTCCACTACCACTCTCTGGCTTCTCCCACTGAGCCAATGTCTAATCCAATTTACTACCTTATCATGCATAACTAGCGACTGAATCTTCCTAGCTAACTTCCCATGTGGGACCTTGTCAAAGGCCTTACTGAAGTCCATGTGGACAACATCCACTGCCTTCCTTTCATCCACTTTCCTGGTAACCTACTCGAAAAACTCTAATAGATTGGTTAAACATGACCTACCACGCACAAAGCCATGTCAACTCTCCCTAATAAGTCCCTGTCTATCCAAATTCTTGTAGATCCTATCTCTTAGTACTCTTTCCAATAATTTACCTACTACTGACATCAAACTTACCAGCATAATTTCCTAAATTACTTTTAGAGCCTTTCTTAAACAATAGAACAACATGAGCTATTCTCTAATCCTCCGGCACCTGACCTGTGGATACCGACATTTTAAATATATCTGCCTGGGCCCCTAGAATTTCAACACCAGTCTCCTTCAAGGTCCGAGGGAATACTCTGTCAGATCCTGGGGATTTATCTGCTCTGATTTGTCTCAAGACAGCAAGCACCTCCTCCTCTTTAATCTAAATAGGTTCCATGACCTCACTACTTGTTTGCCTTATTTCCATAGGCACCTTGCCAGTCTCCTTAGTAAATACAGACGCAAAAAACCCATTTAAGATCTCCCCCATTTCTTTTGGTTCCATACATAGCCGACTACTCTGATCTTCAAGAGGACCAATTTTATCCCTTACTATCCTTTTGCTCGTAATATACCTGTAGAAGCTCTTAGGATTATCCTTCACCTTGACTGCCAAAGCAACCTCATGTCTTCTTTTAGCCCTCCTGATTTCTTTCTTAAATATTTTCTTGTACTTTTTATACTCCTCAAGCACCTTATTTGCTTCTTGTTGCCTATACCTGTCATACATCTCTCTCTTCTTCTTAATCAGATTTCCAATCAGATTCCCTCGAAAACCAAGGTTCCTTATTCTTATTCATTTTGCCTTTAATCCTGACGGGAACACACAAGCTCTGCACTCTCAGAATTTCTCCTTTGAAGGCCTCCCATTTACCAATCATATTTCTTCATTTCCTTCCTCATTTCTTCAAATATGGCCTTTTTCCAGTTTAGTACCTCAACCCGCGGACCAGATCTATCTTTATCCATAACCAAGTTGAAACTAATGGCGTTATGAGCACTAGGCCCAAAGTGTTCCCCTACACACACTTCTGCCACTTGTCCTAACTCGTTTCCTAATAGGAGAACAAATACTGCATCCTCTCTAGTTGGTACCTCTATATATTGATTTAGAAAACGTTCCTGAACACACTTTACAAACTCTAACCCGTTTAGACCTTTAACAGTATGGGAGTCCCAATCAATATGTGAAAAATTAAAATCCCCTACTATCATAACTTTATGTTTCCTGTAGTTGTCTGCTATCTCTCTGCAGATTTGCTCCTCCAGTTCCCGCTGACTATTGGGTGGTCTATAATACAACCCTATTAATGTGGTCATACCTTTCCTGTTTCTCAGCTCCACCCATATGGCCTTGGTAGACAAGCCCTCTAATCTGTCCTGCCTGAACACTGCTGTAACATTTTCCTTGACTAGCAATGCCACCCCCGCCACCCTTCATCCCTCTGCCTCTGTCAAGTCTAAAACATCGGAACCCTGGAACATTAAGCTGCCAGTCCTGCCCCTCCTGTAGCCAAGTTTCACTAATGGCTACAATGTCATAATTCCATGTGTCAATCCAGGCCCTCAGCTCGTCTGCCTTCCCCACAATGCTCCTCGCATTGAAATAGACACCCCTCAGAAGATTATTACCACCACACACAACCCTTCTATTTCTGACTTTGCATGAACTTTTAATATCATTTATTTTCACCCCTGCTCCACTATCTGCTCTGGCACTCTGGTTCCCAATCCCCTGCAAATCTAGTTTAAACCCTCCCCAATAGCACTAACAAACCTCCCTGCAAGGATTTTGGTCCCCTTGTAGTTCAGGTGTAACCTGTCTCTCTTGTACAGGTCCCACCTGCCCCAGAAGAGGTCCCAATGATCCTGAAATCTGAAACCCTGCCCCCTACACCAGTTCTTCAGCCACATGTTCATCCTCCAGAGCATCCTACACTTACCCTCACTGGCACGTTGCACAGGTAGCAATCCTGAGATTACTATCCTCGAAGTCCTGCTTTTTAATTTCCTACCAAGCTCTCTATACTCATTCTTCAGGACCTCCTCACTCTTTCTTCCTACGTCATTGGTACCGATGTGTACCATGACATCAGGCTGCTCACCCTCCCACTTCAGAATGCTGTGCACACGATCAGAGACATCCCTGACCCTGGTACCCGGGAGGCAACAAACCATCTGGGAGTCTCTGTCGCGAACACAGAACCTCCTGTTTGTACCTCTAACTATCGAATCCCCTATCACTACAGCTCTCCTCTCCTTTTAAGTCCTCCTGCGCGAGAGCCAACAGCTGCCCTTCTAAGTTTTTCTAGTCTGTAACTGAACAAACTGTCTTTCACAGTGAGATTTGACACCAAACATGTCGCTTGTTTTCGGTAGATTTGTCCCGCGCATGCGCAGTAGGAGGAGATTCACCGAAATATCCGTTTCAATGTGGACAGAGATTTTTTTAAAAGCACATAGTGTGGACGCCTATCGTTTTTTATGCGAAACCGGCGTTTTCAAAATTATCCGGTCTAGTGTGGATGTAGCCTGGGGTGAAGATTCTATTAAGATGCATGAAATTGAACTCAAATCATTTTAAGGAAACTCGACACCTGCAATTTTACCATGATTTTAGCTCCATTGTATTTATGTAATCAGTAAGTGAGTAGTTAACTTCTCTCTTAATCATGAATTGCTTTACATTCCTCAACATCATCTGAACAAAGCTACTGCCTGCTGACCCTGATTCTAAGTTGTAACAATGCCCTCTCACAGTATTACTCCTTCACCAACTTTTGCAAATTCCTGGTTCATTCTGAAGACTTTGTATTATGCAATATTTATTTTTCAGTTCCACTGCAAGGCATCGTTTAAACTGAATCTGCTTTTCTTTTTTTTAGGTCCTTATGCAGTACCAGTCTGTGTGCCTTTTATTTAACAATAGATCCTGTTTGTCAGGATTCTTTCTCTGACATTTCTTCACCTACAATAATTATGCAGATTGAAAGCCTTAGTGGCATTGTCAACCATGAAGACAGTCTTAACTAATCTCATTTGCCTGCATGTTGCCCGTATCTCTCTATGCTTATCAGTTTATGTGTCTATGTAAATGCCTCTTAAATATTGCTGTGACATCTGCATCATTTTCCAGGTATTAATCATTACTTGCGTTAAAAACAATCTTGCTTTTTAAATCTCCCATAAACTTACCCCATCTCTCCTTAAGCCCTTAATTCTAGAATTTGACATTTTCTTTTTGGGGGAAAAAAACCTAACTATTCTAACCAAACAATTCAAGTTTGTCCAACCTCTCCTTAGAGCTAATACTTTACAAACCAGGCAACATCCTGGTTATATTTCCATTTCTTATTGATTTTCATCATCTGAACATATCTCATTAACTTCCACCACTTTTACTTGCTCTACCTCACTTTTGGATTGCTTCTCATCTTGTATCCCCTCCCTAACTATCAAACATCACTGTGCAGTTTTGGTCATAACCCTAGAAGCAGTAAATTGTGGTTATGGAAAGGACCTCCACATTAACTAAGACTCCTGGCCAGTATTGCTGTTGCCAATGGCTTTATTTCTTCATTCCTCTATCGGAATCAGAAACCCAGACATTACATCAGATTGTTGGAGTTATTGATAGTGTGGATGGTGGGCTTAAGCTGCAGAGAGATAGCAATGTGTTGGTGAACTGGGCAAAATATGGCCAATGGTGCTTTATCGAGCCAAATGTGAGATAAAACACCATCACATATATACAGGGATCGGTGCTGGGTCTGTTGTTGTTTGTCATCTCTATCAATGATCTGCATGATAATGTGGTAAAATGGATCAGCAAATTTGCAGGTGACACCTAGATTAGAGGTGTAGAGGAGAGCAAAAAGAATATCGAAGTTTGCAGTTTGATATGGACCAGTTGGAAAAATGGGCTGAAAAACGGCAGATGGAATTTAATGCAGTCCAGTGTGAGGTGTTGCCCTTTGGGAGGACCACCCATGGTACATCTTACATGATGAGCGATGAGGTACTGAGGAGGGGTAGACAGAGGGATCTGGGAAGACAAATCCATAATTCCTTGAAAGTAATGTCAGAGGTAGGTAAGGTCATAAAGAAAGCTTTTAGGACATTGGCCTTCATAAAGCATGTGTTGAGTACAGGAGTTAGGATGTTATGTTGATATTGTATAAGACATTGGTGTGGCCTAATTTGGAGTATTTTGTTTAGTTTTGGTCACCCACCTGCAGGAAAGATATAAATATATTTGAAAGAGTGCAGAGAAAATTTACAAGGATGTTGCCAGGACTTGAGGACCTGAGTTATAGGGAAAGGTTGAATAGCTGGGGCTTTCTTTGCTAGAAAGCAGATGACTGAGGGGGATATTTGTTACAGGTATACAAAATTATGAGGGGTATAGATAGGGTAAATGCAAGCAGGCTTTTTCCACTGAGCAATGCACACAAAATCCTCTTGCATTTGTACAGAGCCCTGGTGAGACCACACCTGGAGTATTGTGTACAGTTTTGGTCTCCAGGGTTAAGGAAGGACATCCTGGCTGTAGAGGAAGTGCAGCGTAGATTCACGAGGTTAATTCCTGGGATGTCTGGACTGTCTTACGCAGAGAGGTTAGAGAGACTGGGCTTGTACACGCTGGAATTAAGGAGATTGAGAAGGGATCTGATTGAAACATATAAGATTATTAAGGGATTGGACAAGATAGAGGCAGAAAATATGTTCCAGATGCTGGGAGAGTTCAGTACCAGAGGGCATGGTTTGAGAATAAGGGGTAGGTCATTTAGGACAGAGTTAAGGAAAAACTTCTTCTCCCAGAGAGTTGTGGGGGTCTGGAATGCACTGCCTCGGAAGGTAGTGGAGGCCAATTCTCTGGATGCTTTCAAGAAGGATATGGATAGGGGAATCAAGGGATATGGGGACAAGGCAGGAACTGGGTATTGATAGTAATTGATCAGCCATGATCTCAAAATGGCGGTGCAGGCTCGAAGGGCCGAATGATCTACTTCTGCACCCATTGTCTATTGTCTATAAAATGCTGGAGGAACTCAGCAGGCCAGGCAGCATCTACGGAAAAGAGTAAGGTGGGTGTCTCAGCCTGAAATGTCCACTGTCTATAGATGCTGCCTGGCCTGCTGAGTTCCTCCAGCATTTTGTGTGCGCTGCTTGGATTTCCAGCATCTGCAGATTTTCTCTTGTTTTTCCACTGAGGTTGGGTGAGACTATGGGTTAAGAGTGAAAGGTGAAATGGTGAAATGTTTAAAGGAAACATGAATGGGAACTTCTGCACTCGGAGGATCACAACAGTGTGGAAAGTACTACCAGTGCAAGTAGTGGATGCAGGTTTATTCCAACATTTAAGAAAAATTTGGATAGGTACATGGTCCAGGTGCAGGTTGATGGGATTAATGTTTCAGTACAGACTAGATTGGCCAAGTGGCGTGTTTCTGTGCTATAGTGTTATATGACCCGATAGTGCCTTTTCAGAGTACCAGTGAAGTTGGGACATACACTATGAATTAATGTGTGCTCAGGGAGTATTGAGGATCAGACAGACCTCAGAGTACAAATCCGTTGATCCTTGAAGATGACAATGCAGGTATGTAATATGGCTAGGAAGGCATATGGGCTATTGGCCTTCATTAGCTGTGACAATAAACGCAGAGAGGTTATGCTCCAACTTTATGAAATCTTGGTCAGACTTCATTTGGAGTGCTGCATACATTTCTTGTTACTTTACTTTACTTTATTGTCACCAAACAATTAAGACTGGAGTGTACAATCACCACAGTGATATTTGATTCTGCGCTTCGTGCTCCCTGAAGTACAAATCCAAGTAAATATAATAAAAAATTTATATTATAAATCATAATTAAAAAATAGAAAAGGGAAAGTAAGGTATTGCAAGTTAGGTCCGGATATTTGGAAGGTACGGCCCAGATCCGGGTCAGGATCCATTCAGCAGTCTTATCACAGTTGGAAAGAAGCTGTTCCCAAATCTGGCCGTACGAATCTTCAAGCTCCTGAACCTTCTCCTGGAGGGAAGAGGGACAAAAAGTGTGTTGGCTAGGTGGGTCATGTCTTTGATTATCCTGGCAGCACTGCTCTGACAGCGTGCAGTGTAAAGTGAGTCCAAGGATGGAAGATTGGTTTGTGTGATGTGCTGGGCTATGTTCACGATCTTCTGCAGCTTCTTCCGGTCTTGGACAGGACAACTTCCATACCAGGTTGTGATGCGCCCTAGAAGAATGCTTTCTACAGTGCACCTATAAAAATTAGTGAGGGTTTTAGGGGACAGGCCAAATTTCTTCAGCCTTCTCAGGAAGTAAAGGTGCTGGTGGGCCTTCTTGGCAGTGGACTCTGCTTGGTTAGACCAAGTCAGGTCATTTGTGATATTCACACTGAGGAACTTAAAGCTTGTTATTGCAAGTTATAGGAAGGATGTGATAGTGCACAAAGGAAATTTGCTTGAATGTTGCCAGAGATGGAGCAATTCAGTGTGAAGAGACAGCAAAAGCTAAGTCTGATCTCCCTGGAGTGGAGGAGGTTAAGAGGGGATATGATTGTGATATATAAAATTATGAAAATTACAGATGGAGAAGAAACCAGGAAACTATTCCCTATATCCGAGGCAGATAAAACTAGAGGACATAGATTTAGGGTAATGAGGAAGAGATTTAGTGTTATGGTATCTTCTTCAGCCAGAATGGTAGGCACCTGGAGTGCACTGTCAGAGTGGTTGAAGCTGGGTTGCTGATGATATTTAGCAAGATCAACTCTTGAATTACTGAAACATAGAAGGACATGGACAGAGTGCAGGTAGATGGGATTAATACAGAAGGGTGCCAACTGGTTGGGATGAATGTCGGGCCTGTTTCCAAAGAACATGATACTATGAATCTACAGCTAATAGAAAAACATTCTAGTGACTGGAATCCTACCTCACATAAAAGGAAAAAGATGGGATATCATTGAACATCAATTACTACTGAAGATGTTTGGATCTATGAGTCTGCCTCAGGACATTGCTATAGTTGTTTATTTGGGCAGAGAAATAGGCCCAAACATCTTCAGCTGTTTCATCAATCAATGTCAGCCTTTTCTTCAAAGGGTCCAATGTTTGCATGTAAGTGATTAGTCACTGCTCACAGAATATTCAGATTCTCTTGTGTTTTTTGGAATCACAATATTTACTGTATATGTCTGATCAGTTGATGACTCATTTTTATTTGCAAACCCTCAGCTATATTCAAGTACAAACTAAGAAAAGAAATATTTGAATCAGAAACATACCAATATCTATTTCCAACACATTTACTCTTAATATTTCCTTCTCAACATCTTCAGAGTCAAATTGTGTGGGTGAGGTGTGTGAAAGGGATCAATGATGACTAGAAATTCAGCTGATCAATCATCTAAATAGGATAGCTACAAGAGCAGGCTGGATACTAAGTACCTCCCTGTGAAGCCATTTCCTACATCCAAAAAGTATAATCAAAAGAATGATGGCCTATTCTCCACTTGCCTGGATGTATACAGCTCTAACAAGATACTTAATACTACCACAACAAGGAAGCTGTTTGGTAAGTCTATTATCCATTAGCCCAAACATATATTCTCTTCAATATTGGTGAACTGTAGCAGCAGTGTGTCCCAATAAACCATAAGACAATAACACATAGCAACAGAATTGGGCCATTCAGCCCATCAAGTCTTTTCTGCCATTCCTTTATGGCTAATTTAATATCAATAATTATCTTACCCACATACAACATGCACTGCAGTTGTTCATCTAGCCTATTCTAACAGCATCTTTTAAAACATGACCTTTACCAAGGGGAACGGGTGCTTGGGAAAATCACAATTATAGGTCAGCCTCCAAACTGCGAACAATTCTGACCTGGCAATATATTGATCTTCTTTTGTTGTTGCTGGCTCTAAATCCTGGATCTCTCTACCCACCCAAATTGTGAGAGTAGCAGAAGAATTAAAACAGTTCAAGAAGTTTACGCTGCCCTATTCAATGATTTGATTAAGCCTGTAGCAGCTTCTAAGAGGTCAACCAGATCATGGAATATGGATCACAAGACCCTGTTGGACATTAAGAACTTAAAGTATTGCAGATTTATCCCATCAGCATGTTGCTTGTTGGTGGAGAAACTGAAGGAGCTGGACTTGGTGCAGACCATGCTGCTGCCTGCGTCAGGCATCAGGAGAGTAAGTGAGTGAAGTTGGTGTGCAGTACAACAGCGAGTCATTGTCTTAGTCGCTTTGCTTGTGATTAAGTACCCTATTGGACATTGTTAATGTGGAATGCTGCAAGCCCAGTTCATTGATCTATTGGCGGACAGCGGGGGGAGCTGTGTGACCTCGGCCATAACGAGGGCTAGGCTTCAAGCTGGGATGTCGCCTATTTACAGCACCCAGGAAAGGGGTGTCAGAGCTAGTGTACCGCGGCATCCAAGCTAGAAACGTGCTGCCAATGCTCCCACCCCCACCTTCAGTGTTCACTCTGCAGAAAACAAGCTATATTGTGTTCGACTGCAACGTTCGGGGACTCAGCGACCTGGACCTTTTTTTTGTGTGGCTGTATTTCACAGATAGCTTATATGAGCTATATGTGCCTTGTGCTGTGTATGACTGTTGGTGTTATGTTTTGCACTTTGGCCCCAGAGTAATGCTGTTTCAGTTGGCTGCATCGTGGGCGTTCATTTAATTCATGACAATTCAATTTGAGCTTGAGGATGGGCAATAAATGCTGTGCCTTGTAAAAATGAATAAAGCAATTCTTCTTTAGTATGGTATGTAAAAGTAAAACATAATGAGATTCTACCATCCTTTCAGAATAATGACCTGATCTTCTGATAACCAACATGCTTAAGGAGCATTCACCCCAAGGGGAGGCCGGCTCACAGTACAGCTCTCTGCAGAGGAGACTTCTACTGACTCATGCTCCCCATGAGTTTCACTGTAGTTTCATGGGAAACAGAGGCAGACATTGGGCAGATACAAGAGATGAAAATTATTGTAGTAGATTGAGATCAAAGGGACTGGTTGGAAATTACAAAAATGCTGGAGGATGGTGTAACATTGTGTATCTTGATTTCAGACCATGTTCTCACCAGGGATTCTTAACTAAATTCAAGGGTTTAAAGCACACTAATAGCACAGAGCCATCTGCAGATTTTTTAGCTTTGTAACTCTTGTCCTGTTAATGGGTGTTGACGGTAACAAGATGGTCCCATGCTGGAAGGGATTCTAGACGCTGCCTTTCCTTAGAAAGTCAGACCATCTGATAACTCAGCAAAAGATTTTACTCTTTGGCTTGTTGGGTAGTAATTAAGAAGAAAGGCAAATGAGAGCCTAATCTAGTGCATTGACCTTTTGAAATAGAATATTCAGCAGATTTTAATTACCGAAATGTATTTCCTTTCCTCCCTGCCTGCTGACAGTTCATCATGGCATTGGCATTTACTTGAGTCTCTGGGATATAAACCTTCCAATTATTTTCAATGTTTTTCATTGTTGTTTGTGTCAGTGAAAGAAGGGAACTCATGGCTGGACTCCAAAGAGCTGTCTTTGGGTGTATCTTTCTACCACGTGGAAGCAAACTGCTGAAATATTCGGTCAACCACAACTGGAATGCCACATACAGATCTGCTCGCCACACTACGCAGAGCACTGATTGCACTGGAAAGGTTGCAGAGGCAAGTTGCCAGGATGTTGCCTACAATGAAGATTGACCAGAGAGGCAGGGTTAGATTTCCTTGAAGTAGTTTTTCACACAGCGAGTGGTGGGTGCATGAAGTGCACTGCCAGTGATGGTGGTGGAGGCAGATACACTAGACTGTTAGATAAGTACGTAGACCTCAGAAAAATAGAGCACCATGCGGTAGTGTAATTCTAGGCCGTTTCTAGAGTAAGTTACATTATCAGCACAATATTCTGTGCTGAAGGGCCTGTAATGTGCTGTAGATTTCTATGTTCTATGTTCTAGGGGAGACTGAAGGAGGACCTGTGAGAAGTGCACAAAATTATGAATGGCATAGACATACAAGATAGTAGGAAATTTTTCCTTAAAGGGCTAAAAGCAGAAGGCATTGGTTTAAAGTAATGTGAAGGAGATTTAGATGGGAGCTGATGAAGAATGTTTTGACCCAGTGGATGACTGAAATCTGGTGTATAGTGTGTTACATTTAGATGTATCTAAATTCCTGAATTATCAAGGCTTAGGCTATAGGCCAAATGCAGGAAGATAGATATAGATGGAAATGGTGGGATGAAGAGCCTTTTTCTGTACTATGACCTCAATCAGGTCCACGATAGCCACCAAGCCAGCCTTCTCGATTCCAAAGAAAGTAAAATGAACCAATGTATTCTCACAACATAACTGAAATGTTTCATACTAGGCAACATTCTGGTGAATTTCCTCTGTACCTCTGCAGTGCAATCACACCCGTTCTATTTGTGATGACCAAAAGGGCACACAGTACTTCAGATGCAGCTTAGCTACTGATTAATGTGGTTGCATAATAAGCTGTCAGCTCGTCTATTACCCAGTTAATGAAAACAAATATTCCACCTTATTTGCCTTTGCTGTTACATGGATTTCACGGGTTCTTAACATTTGACTAGTATTATATGTGGTTCTTGTCAAAAGCTTTATTGAGTTCTTTGCAGATTACATCAACAACAATTCTAGTCCACTCCTAGAAACTTGAAAACTGTCAACCCTCTCAACATCAGCATCAGTGATCAAAACAGAAGTATGTGCATCAAGCAACACACCCAAAATGCTGGTGGAACGCAGCAGGCCAGGCAGCATCTATAGGGAGAAGCACTGTCGATGTTTCAGGCTGAGACCCTTTGTCAGGACTAACTGAAAGAAAAGATAGTAAGAGATTTGAAAGTAGGAGGGGGAGTGGGAAATCCAAAATGATAGGAGAAGACAGGAGGGGAAGAGCTGGAAAGTTGATTGGCAAAAGGGATACACAGCTGGAGAAGGGAAAAGATCATAGGATGGGAGGCCTAGGGAGAAAGAAAGGGGGAGGGGATCATCTGAAGTACTGTGTGTCCTTTTGGTCATCACAGATAGAACGGGTGTGATTGCACTGCAGGGGGTACAGAGGAAATTCACCAGAATGTTGCCTAGCATGAAACATTTCAGTTATGTTATGAGAATACATTGGTTCATTGTATTTTCCTTGGAATGGAGAAGGCTGGCTTGGTGGCTATCATGGACCTGATTGAGGTCATAATACAGAAAAAGGCTCTTCATTCCACCACTTCCATCCCTTCCCACCGATCTCCCTCCTGGCACTTATCCTTGTAAGCAGAACGAGTGCTACACCTGCCCTTACACTTCCTCTCTCACCACCATTCAGAGCCCCAGACAGTCCTTCCAGGTGAGGTGACACTTCACCTGTGAGTCGGCTGGTGTGGTATACTGCGTCCGGTGCTCCCGGTGTGGCCTTTTATATATTGGTGAGACCCGATGCAGTCTGGGAGACCGTTTCGCTGAACACCTACACTCTGTCTGCCAGAGAGGGCAGGATCTCCCAGTGGCCACACATTTCATTTCCACGTCCCATTCCCATTCTGATATGTCTATCCATGGCCTCCTCTACTGTCAAGGTGAAGCCACACTTAGTTTGGAGGAACAACACCTTATATTCCGTTTGGGTAGCCTCCAACCTGATGGCAAGAACATTGATATCTCTAACTTCTGTTAATGCCCCTCCTCCCCTTCTTACCCCATCCCTTGTTTATTTATTTATTTATCCCCCCCCCCCATTTTTTCTCTCTCTGCCCCTCTCACAATTACTCCTTGCCTGTTCTCCATCTCCCTCTGGTACTCCCCTCCCCCTTTCTTTCTCCCGAGGCCTCCCGTCCCATGATCTTTTCCCTTCTCCAGCTCTGTATCCCTTTTGCTAATCACCTTTCCAGCTCTTAGCTTCACCCCTCCCCCTTCTGTCTTCTCCTACCATTTCAGATTTCCCCCTCCCCCTCCTACTTTCAAATCTCTTGCCATCTTTTCTTTCAGTTAGTCCTGACGAAGGGTCTCGGCCCGAAACGTCGACTATACTTCTTCCTCTAGATGCTGCCTGGCCCGCTGCGTTCCACCAGCACTTTGTGTGTTGCTTGAATTTCCAGCATCTGCAGATTTCCTGGTGTTAGCATGTGCATCACCCTCCTTCCTCAAGACAATGACCAGCTCTTTTGTTTTGCTGGCATTGAGAGAAAGGTACGGTAGTTGTCATGACACTATGTTCCTAAGCTCTCTGTTTCTTTCATGTCCTGTGCTATGAATGATTGTTATTTGAGGTATAATATTAATAGAAATTAGAATCATACACTCAGTGGCCACTGAACTGGGTAATTCCTGTACCAAATATAGACTCCACTGAATGTACATTTGTGGCTTTCTGCTTCTGTAGCCCATTTGCTTGAACTTTCGACATTTTGTAAGTTCAGAGATGTTCTTCTGCACACCATTGTTGTGATACATGGTCACTAAAGTTACTGTCACCTTCCTGTCAGCTTGAACCAGGCTGACCATTCTCCCCTGACCTCTCTCATTAACAAGATGTTTCAGCCCATAGAACTGCCACTTGCTCGATTCTTTTGTGTTTCTTACACCATACTCTGTAAACTGTAGAGACTGTTGTGCATGAAAATCCTAGAAGATCAGCTGTTTCTGAGATACACAAGCTACACCACTCGGGCACCAGCAATTATTCCACGGTTAAAGCCACTTAGATCACATTTCTTCCCCCATTCTGATGTTTGGTCTAAACGACAACTGAACTTCTTGACCATGTTTGCATGATTTTATGGATTGAGTTGCTGCCACGTGATTGGATGATCAGGTTAACGTTCAGGTGTACCTAATAAAGTGGCTGCTAAGTGTATGTGCTCCCTTTTGATCTGCAAATTGCACATATATTGGATTAAGGTATCCTATTAAGATGTATGTCAAGATATAAAGATAAACAGGAAAATAAATTGTGCATATGACACAAAAAATGGACAAATTAAACAGATGGAAAGATGGAAAATTGAGCAGAAAGTGAAAATCAGGAACATTCATTTCAGTTGGAGAAATAAAGAAGTCAGAATATTTACATAGTATTGAGACCAAACGATGATGTTCAGAGTGATCTCCCCATGTAAAAATGCAAGTATGCAGACTCAACAGATAATTAGACAGCAAACACGAGGACATCTGCAGATGCTGGAAATTCAAGCAACACACACAAAATGTTGGTGGAACGCAGCAGGCCAGACAGCATCTATAGGAAGAAGTACAGTCAACGTTGCGGGCTGAGACCCTTCATCAGGACACAAATGGTATTAAGACAGCAAATGGTATTTATTATTTAAGATATTCTCAAGGTCACAAACTACTTACAATCTGAATGACTAAGAAAATTTATTCTAGCATTTGAAGCAGCCAAGGAAGTACAGCAGTAACAAACCTATGTAAGTCATATGTACATTTCTCTGCCATTGATAGAGTCCTTACAGTTGGCCAATTACAAATTCAAAAAGCCTCATTTTCAAGGTTCTTATTGTTCGGCTTATTCAGGGATTCCCATCCCGTTACTGGCATCTTCCACATCCAGCTAGACTTAATACCTTTTTCTGGTGTATTATTCCAAACTTTTCCTCTCTTTCATAAATTTATTCCAACTATGGTCCACACTTTGCTCTTAGTTTTTTTTTAAAGCATTTCATGACATAAAGTATAAATCATTTATAAAATTGAAATATTTCTCTTATTACAAACTTATAGCTATATCATGCCTGAAATTCATGACACTTGTAAACTTAATTTATTCCTAAAATGAGTGGGGGTGTAAGATTGTTATCCTTACCTTGTGAGTAAATGCTTTGTCAGCTTTTAAATTCTATCATTCATTTGCTTTGTCTTAATAACACATTACAAAATAGAGCACAAATTTGTCTTTGATAATCTGTGATGAATGGATGGATAAGATTGTCAACATTGCCTTGGGACCAGATGCTTTAATTTTAGACTTTGTTTTTAAATTCTGTCCTTCATTTACAAGACATTGTGTTTCTGTTTGGTCTTAATAACACATTGCAGCAGACAACAAATTCGCCTTTGATATAATAGTAAAATTGTAAAGAAAAAAGAACTTGAATAGCTATAATGTTTTTCATAACCACGGGAGTTTTTGACTCATTTCTCTGCCAATGAGAAGCTTCATACTGCTAAAACCATGACAGTCAATTTGTGAAGCAATCTCCCATAAACTGCCCTACATAGCAAGGAGCTGATTGTGGTTGGGGAGTAAATATGAGCCAAGTCGACAATAGATATGGTAACAAAATATCAGTACCCACTAGTTTGTATAAACCAGCAACTATGGGCTTTTTACTCAATCCCCATTAAGGTCGATGACTCAACAGTTCTTTCCATTAACAATATGCTGGCACTACAAAGCGACATCAAGTAAGTTTCAACATCTGGGCTGCAATCAAGAACTTTCCAATTGTTTTCAAATTAAATAGGGACTATGTGCCTCACCCTCAACTATTTGGTCATAGTGATAGCATTAAAATATTACCATGCATCAGCTAATTTCACCTCGATAGCTTTCACCTTTGATAGCTGCTCTTTTACACTTCGGTTGATGTCAATGTTTTGCTGAAGTTAAAAATATAAGAATAGACTAAAATCTGGAGTAGCCATTCTACCCCTTATGGCAGCTCTGTCATTCATTAATAGCATTATTGATCATTTACTAAGTCCGCAAATATGTAACAATTTGCTTTTTGCCCTTTTGCATCACAGCAAATCAGCAGGATAATCTTGGAATTTTTAGCTGATCTGATACATATATGAGATCCTTTGAGGTCTATTCAGAATGAGTTAGCTAGTCTATATCATATCTGCTAAATCTACGTTCTTTGAACCTAAATAAGCAAATAAGGAAAGCAAACACGAGGAAATCTGCAGATGCTGGAAATTCAAGCAACACACACAAGATGCTGGTGGAACACAGCAGGCCAGCCAGCATCTATAAGGAGAAGCACTGTCAACGTTTCGGGCCGAGACCCTTCATTAGGACTAGCCCTTCATTAGTCCTGACGAAGGGTCTTGGCCCGAAACGTCGACAGTGCTTCTCCTTATAGATGCTGGCCGGCCTGCTGTGTTCCACCAGCATTTTGTGTGTGTAAGCAAATATGAAGTCTGTTTTGAGGAGCAGAGATATTGGGAGAGAGAAACTGCTTTGACAAATAGGCTGATGTTCAAATGACAAGGTTAACATCTAGCAGAACCAATGGAGAAGCTGTTGATATCTTGAAAGCTTAATAAACTGCTGAAATTAATTTTAGAAAATAAAATTGTAGAAGTAAATCCTGTGTAATAAAGTTTACTGATTGTTTATAAACGGAAAGGACCAACTGAGGGAAAAAGAATAGGAAAACCAAAAACAATGAGATAATCACATTGACAAGTGTTGTAACATGAGTATTATTAAAAGTAAGTTAATACTAGTCAGGAAGCTGTTGGTAGCAAGAGGCGGGATCCGGGGTTGCCGGGGTCTTTACTTCCACTCTTTTTATTCCCAGTATGCATTGTATATAGTTCCTCCACCCATGCCGCACGAGGTACCGGGAAGCCTCTGTATTGTAAATATCATTTGCCGTCCCAGATAAAGATGCTCTTTTGGCCATCAAGTTGTCGAGTGGTCTTTTTGTAAAGTAGAAGTTACCACATATTTTTGGCGACGAGGTAAACTGGTTTTGTGGACGGGTCGACCCCGTTTTTGATCAGGAGCTGTGAGCAGGTGAGGAGCCTCGTGCTCCGATGGCTGTGTTCGGAACGGTAGGTGTGTTCGACGAGCAAATCGAGGAGTGGCCAGAGTACGAGGAAAGGTTGGGCCACTTTTTCTGTGCTAATAGAATTACTGAGGAGGCTAAGAAGCGCTCTGTTCTCCTGAGTGTGTGTGGGGCAAAGACGTACAAGCTGATACAGAACTTAGCTACACCGCGGAAACCGGGAGAGATTCCGTACAACGAATTGGTCAAGCTCATGGGGAACCACCACAATCCGAAGCCTTCAGTGATAGTTCAACGGTAAAAGTTTCACAGCGATGTCCGGAAGCCAGGTCAGTGTGTGGGTGATTTTGTGGCCGAGCTTCGGCAGCTATCGGAGCATTGCGATTTTGGAGCTGTGTTGGATGACATGCTCCGTGATAGATTAGTATGCAGCATTAATAATGCCGCCATACAACGCCGCTTGTTGGGAGAAACCCCACCGTTGACTTTCAAGACAGCCCTAGAGATTGCTCAAGTGTTACGTAATCAGGCAACAATAAATATATATGAGTTAGGCAAGGGATTTTATAACAAATAACACGTTTATTAAACACTGAAAACAAACCCCCCAAAAGTAAACAAACACTAACGTAACCAGAAAACAGCTGCTGTGTGGCAACTTCACAGTTCTTAAAGCGATGTTGCAAAAACAGTTGTTTAAAGCGATATTGCCAAAAGTTCAAAATGCTCAGTCCATTTAAAAGGAGAGACTTTTTAAGGCAATTTAAATTCTCTTCCACGTCGTTGTCCTTCGATCCCCGACGTCAAACTCTTCCCACGTAGAATTTTATAAAACGTAACGGCTTAAAGGCACTGACCTTTCCTTCCACACTATTCTCAATCTCCTGCTTTCCTGCAGAGATTAACACGAGAACAGTCAACGAAATCCTTCCGAATGAGGATCACACAAGGTCGAACCCAATCCTCCGTCAAAATTCGATTCTCCTCGATCTCCTATCTTCACTCTCCACTAATTCTTAACTAGCAGTATTATAAAGAAACTGCTGGCAATGACCTTTTAAACTTTAGGCATTAAATAAAACTTCATTTTTCAACTAAACTGCGTCATCACATTAAATCACACAGTGGCATGAAGTCAACATGGCAAATTCAGCCACGAACTGCCCCTCCCCACAGGGTGGGGTCCTCCTCTTATACCCTGTAAAAAAAACCTGTCACATGACCTCTACTGGCGGGAAAATGACGTCACTCCACCATCACAAGACCATTACCTCAAGTCCAGTATAGCTTCAACCCCAGTCACATGACAAGGGTATCACTGCCACGTGTCACAGGTACGTAACACAAGGCATGGAGTTGGCTGCTAATAATGCCAAGGATATACAGAAATGATATGGGGGGTCGCAGTCAGCGACAGTGCTCCAAATCAGGAGGGAGACTGGTAGACAGGAAAAGCGGGTGGAATGTTTTCGGTGTGGAGGAACACACTGTGCAAATGTTTGTAAATTCAAAGTTGCTGTCTGCCATGCTTGTAGCAAGAAGGGACATTTCGTTAAAAAGTGCAGGAGCATAAAGGGTAAGGTTGAGCCTGGGCAGGGGAAAGCTCAACAGACTCAGGCAGCCACACACCACCTAGGAGAAGCAGACGAAGAGGCAGCGTGTGCCTACAATATGTTTGGGGTGGAAACGGATGAGGGACCACCTGAACCACATTATGCCACAGTCACTGTCAGGGGAAAGGACATTAAGTTTGAGATTGATTCAGGGGCTACTGCATCGGTTATTAGTGAAGAGACCTACAGGAGGACATGGGGATCCAACCTGCCTCCCATCAGACCATCTAAGCTCCAACTCAGGACCCATACCTCATTTAGGGGTGTTATATGTGGATATTTCAGCCAGGGGCCAGAAGGCTGAAGCCAGGCTGGTGATAGCTAAGGGCAGTGGGACCAGTCTTTTGGGCCGCGATTGGCCTCGCAAAATCCAGCTCAACTGGCATGAATTTAAATATGCACACATGACGGAAGAGCATGAGGTGCAGCGTGCAGATGAAGTCGCCGATGGCAATGTGAGTGACAGACATAGTCCGGACACATTTGAGAGTGAGCTTGCAGCACAGCTTGTGGCTCTTCAGCCTATTACAGGAGCAATTGAAGTTACCCCCTCGGCACTGAAAGCCAGCACGCCACTTCTAGTACGGCGAAGCAGTGACCCAGCTCTTGTACCGCCTACCCAGTTACAGCAAGGTGCATCTCAGCCTGATGATCCCACTAACAGGAACCTGCACGTGAAGCCAATCATAACAGTAACAAATGGGGCACCCACTAAAGATGTAAGAACAGAGCCTCCAGGACCACCAGACAAGCATTCAGAAAGCACTCTAAGTGATTTGACAAAGAAAGTAGAATCTTCTGGAGGCGGTGGCCCCCTGGGAGTCCATGAGGTACCTTTTAACTCTACGCTGAGTGGAAGATTCCTTGGCCTGAGTATTCGTGGTATTGAAGAGAACAGCTGTTCAAGAAAAGAGAACCTGCTCCAGGAGAGTGAATGTATCATCAAAATCAATGACTGTGATTTAACAGACAAGACCTTTGTTCAAGGTTTTCTGAAACACATTGCAATTTCCTGCTGTTGAACTCCAGATAGTTCCAAGTTATAACAAGGAACTCTATGAAAAATTTTCAATTGGGTCTATTCTGAGCCACGGTCATGACGATGGTTTAAAAACCAAAGTTCCTTCTTCAGTGCGTTCCAAGCTACGTGGCAAACCTGCAGATGCCGTTTATCCCAATAATGCTGAGAATAACTTGCCACCGATTTCAAAGAAGCTCAGTAGTCCAAAACAGTTAAGGAGCAATGACCACTTAATGCATACCAGGAAAGCATGTCCACCAGTGACTTTGCTAGAGGGAGAAACACTGACAGAGGGGGCAGAGTCCCCTGAAGAGGATGGACATTCTCACACAGACCCCTCTCGTGTCCCCAACACTAGCTCCACTCAAAACATCCTCACCAGCTGTGCCTGCTGGGTCACCGGGGGTAGTGCGTAGATCGCAGTGCCCTCGCAAACCTCCTGACAGACTGAATCTTTGATTGGATAGTTTCTTCTGTTGTTAGATTGAATGTTGAATTTGCCATGTTTTTTTTTTAGGTGTTTTTGTATTGGTAACCTGTTGCTAACGATACCACTGTTTTTATTTCCCAGTTCTTCTATATTTGGGGAATGTTGGATTTTAAAGGGGGAGAAGTGTTGTAATGTGAGTATTATTAAAAGTAAGTTAATACTAGTTGGGGAGCTGTTGGTAGCCAGAGGCGGGATCCGGGGTTGGCGGGGTCATTACTTCCACTCTTTTTACTCCCAGTATGCATTGTATATAGTTCCTCCACCCATGCCACACGAGGTACCGGGAAGCCTCTGTATTGTAAATATCATTTGCCGTCCCAGATAAAGATGCTCTTTTGGCCATCAAGTTGTCCATATAAACCATATAAACCATATAACAATCACAGCACGGAAACAGGCCATTCCGGCCCTCCTAGTCCGTGCCGAACTCTTAATCTCACCTAGTCCCACCTACCCGCACTCAGCCCATAACCCTCCACTCCTTTCCTGTCCATATACCTATCCAATTTTACCTTAAATGACACAACTGAACTGGCCTCTACTACTTCTACAGGAAGCTCATTCCACACAGCTATCACTCTCTGAGTAAAGAAATACCCCCCTCGTGTTTCCCTTAAACTTTTGCCCCCTAACTCTCAAATCATGTCCTCTCGTTTGAATCTCCCCTACTCTCAATGGAAACAGCCTATTCACGTCAACTCTATCTATCCCTCTCAACATTTTAAATACCTAATCAAATCCCCCCTCAACCTTCTACACTCCAATGAATAGAGACCTAACTTGTTCAACCTTTCTCTGTAACTTAAGTGCTGAAACCCAGGTAACATCCTAGTAAATCGTCTCTGCACTCTCTCTAATTTATTGATATCTTTCCTATAATTCGGTGACCAGAACTGTACACAATATTCCAAATTTGGCCTTACCAATGCCTTGTACAATTTTAACATTACATCCCAACTTCTGTACTCAATGCTCTGATTTATAAAGGCCAGCGTTCCAAAAGCCTTCTTCACCACCCTATCTACATGAGACTCCACCTTCAGGGAACTATGCACTGTTATTCCTAGATCTCTCTGTTCCACTGCATTCCTCAATGCCCTACCATTTACCCTGTATGTTCTATTTGGATTATTCCTGCCAAAATGTAGAACCTCACACTTCTCAGCATTAAACTCCATCTGCCAACATTCAGCCCATTCTTCTAACTGGCATAAATCTCCCTGCAAGCTTTGAAAACCCACCTCATTATCCACAACACCTCCTACCTTAGTATCATCAGCATACTTACTAATCCAATTTACCACCCCATCATCCAGATCATTTATGTATATTACAAACAACATTGGGCCCAAAACAGATCCCTGAGGCACCCCGCTAGTCACCGGCCTCCATCCCGATAAACAATTATCCACCACTACTCTCTGGCATCTCCCATCTAGCCACTGTTGAATCCATTTTATTACTCCAGCATTAATACCTAACAACTGAACCTTCTTAACTAACCTTCCATGTGGAACTTTGTCAAAGGCCTTGCTGAAGTCCATATAGACTACATCCACTGCCTTACCCTCGTCAACATTCCTCGTAACTACTTCAAAAAATTCAATAAGGTTTGTCAAACATGACCTTCCATGCACAAATCCATGCTGGCTACTCCTAATCAGATCCTGTCTATCCAGATAATTATAAATACTATCTCTAAGAATACTTTCCATTAATTTACCCACCACTGATGTCAAACTGACAGGTCTATAATTGCCAGGCTTACTTCTAGAACCCTTTTTAAACAATGGAACCACATGAGCAATACGCCAATCCTCCAGCACAATCCCCGTTTCTAATGACATCTGAAAGATCTCCGTCAGAGCTCCTGCTATCTCTACACAAACTTCCCTCAAGGTCCTGGGGAATATCCGGTCAGGACCCAGAGATTTATCCACTTTTAAATTTCTTAAAAGCACCAGTACTTCCACCTCTTTAATTGTCATAGGTTCCATAACTTCCTTACTTGTTTCCCACACCTTACACCATTCAATATCCTTCTCCTTAGTGAATACCGAAGAGAAGAAATCGTTCAAAATCGAGTGGTCTTTTTGTAAAGTAGAAGTTACCACAACAAGAAAAGTGAATTATTTAAAGAATATTGATTAATTACAAACAAAGTAAATAGATGTCCATAAAATTGAACATTCTACAGGCATATCAAGCAGCAACCAATGATTTCACTAATGTGACAGGACTGTACATTCTTTGGCTACTCACAATTAAAATGAGATTAGTCACACTTAATTTTTTACTCATGGAATTTCACCTGAAGAGAAAACAGTACCCAAAAATAATATGTGTATGTATGTATATGTATATAATTAAAATATGGGAACTTGACAACAAAAGCAGAAAATGCTAGAAAAACTCATCAGGTCGAGTAGCATCTATGGAAAAAGAACCAGTCAACATTTCATCTCATTGACCCTTTGTCATAACTCGGAAAGAGAGATGCAAGTTTCTTTCCAAGTGGTATTCTCAGACCTACTAACACATTCTTTAGCATGTTAGAGGAAATTGAAGCACAGAGAGGATATGCAAACTCCACAGACAGGATTGAATCAAGGCCCATTGAACAATGAGGCACTTCTTTACCATGTAACCATTGCCACCAGCATACTTACAATATATTTTCCATTGCTCTTCATCCCAAAGTCAGTGCCAATCTTTTCTCAATAAGTATTAATATTGTGGCAAGATTTTATAGAATGTGGCACAACATTGTAATGTGGTAAGGAAAGACCTGCACACTGACTTTTTTCCAATTTGTTAACCTTCAACATTGCTACTATCTTCTCCCTATCAGCTTAAATCCATTTTCTTTCATACATAGGCCTAAATGTACAACTTATTTTGTACAACAGGATTGCTCACTTTCTCAGAATAATTCTAATATTGCACAGGTAGAAGCTCTGGACAGCGTCTAAACATCCTCAAGTGCTCTTCCTCAATAGCTGTAGCAGTCAATAGGTTGCCTTGGGTATGAGCAAAAGAAGAAAGTTCTATACTAGCAGGTCACTGAAGGCCTGGAAGGTTAATGATGTTGAAAACTGTGCTAACGTGCCACATGAAGCTTGTTTAATGGGCCCACATTATGGCAGATTAACCTTGGGTTCAAGAATGATGGCAAATATCAAAGAGATGAGGGAAATGGAACCATAAGACTATAGCACATAGGTACAGAATTATGCCATTCGGCCCATCAAGTCAGCTTCACCATCTGATTATGGCTGATTTATTTCCCTCTCAACCTCATTCTCCTGCTTTCTTCCTGTAACCTTTGATGCCCTTACTAATCAAGAGCCTGTCAAAATCTCACTTTAGAATACATGATGACTTGGTCTCCATGGCAGTCTGTAGCCATAAATTCCATAGATTCACCACCGTCTGGCTAAAGGCGTTCTTGCTCACTTCTGTTCTAAATAGACATCCCTATTCTGAGACTGTATCCTCTAGTCCCAGACTCTACCACTATAGGAAATATCCTCTCCACATCCATTTTATCTAGGCCTTTCATTATCCCATAGGGTTTCAGTGAGATCTGCAACCCCACCCCCATTCTTCTAAACTTCACTGACTACAGGCCCAGTACCATCAATGCTCCTCATATGTTAGCACTTTCATTCCAGTATATGGGGCTCAAAACTGCTCAAAATACTCCAAACATATTCTGACCAATGCCTTATAAAGCCTCAACAGTGCATCCTTGCTTTTATATTTTAGGCCTCTCGAAATGAATGTTAACATTGCATTTGCCTTCCTCACCAGCACCTGAATTTGCAAGTTAACATTCAGGAATCCTGCAGTAAGACTCCCAGGTCCCTTTGTACCTCCAATTTCTGAAATTTGATCCCCGTTCAGAAAACAGTCTACAAAAATGTATGATCATACTCGTCTCTACACTGTATGCAAGCTGCAACGTCTTTGCCTGTTCTCTGAAATTGCCCAAGTCAAGCCATGCAAACATTAAATATATATCACAGAGACCAGGCTTGATGATACAGCTGTGAACTGAGAACTTTGTCCGGATGGTTTTGGACTACTGCTTCGATTAGACCGTGATTATAACAAAAGCGGTTAAAATCACAGAGGCGGTTTATGTTGGAGGTTGGGGGTGTTGTGGACAGTGTGGAGGGCTGTCAGAGGTTACAGCGGGACATTGATAGGATGCAAAACTGGGCTGAGAAGTGGCAGATGGAGCTCAACCCAGATTAGTGTGAGGTGGTTCATTTTGGTAGGTCAAATATGATGACAGAATATAGTATTAACGGTAAGGCTCTTGGCAGTGTGGAGGATCAGAGGGATCTTGGTGTCCGAGTCACTAGGACACTCAAATCAGCTGCGCAGGTTGACTCTGTGGTTAAGAAGGCATACGGTGCATTGGCCTTCATTGATCGTGGGATTGAGTTTAAGAGCTGAGAGGTAATGTTGCAGCTATATAGGACCCTGGTCAGACCAGACTTGGAGTACTGTGCTCAATTCTGGTTGCCTCACTACAGTAAGGATGTGGAAGTTATAGAAAGGATGCAGAGGAGATTTACAAGGATGTTGCCTGGATTGGGGAGCATGCCTTATAAAAACAGGTTGAGTGAACTCGGCCTTTTCTCCTTGGAATGACGGAGGATGAGAGCTGACCTGATAGAGCTGTATAAGATGATGAGAGGCATTGTTCGTGTGGATAATCAGAGGCTTTTTCCCAGGGCTGAAATGGCTAGCACAAGAGGACACGGTTTTAAGCTGCTTGGAAGTAGGTACAGAGGAGATGTCAAGGGTAAGTTTCTTATGCAGAGAGTGGTGAGTGCATGGAATAAGCTGCCAATGACAGTGGTGGAGGCAGATACAATAGGGTCTTTTAACAGACTCCTGGATAGGTACATAGAGCTTAGAAAAATAGAGGGCTATGGGTAAGCCTAGGTAATTTCTAATGTAAGCACATATTCGGCATAGCTATGTGATCCAAAGGGCCTGTATTGTGCTGTAGGTTTACTATGTTTCTATTTGCATATGTACAGAGAGCTTGGTGCACAACTGTGAAGATGAAAGAAACACACTGTTCACCAGATGCTGAACTGCTGGCCACTAATTTAGACCAAGATTATTTGCCTGGAGAATTTCACCAGCTGAATTGTGTCATAGTTTATCTTCCACCTTCCGCAAACACCACTTGCAAGGCAGAGGAAGTCGCTGCGGACGTGCAGCGCATAGAGAATAGCTCTCAAGCAAGAGAAAATCTGCAGATGCTGGAAATCCAAGTAACACACACAAAGCATTGAATAGGCCTGAAGCGTTGACTGTGCTTTTTATATCATATAACCATATAACAATCACAGCACGGAAACAGGCCATCTCGGCCCTCCTAGTCCGTGCCGAACTCTTAATCTCACCTAGTCCCACCTACCCGCACTCAGCCCATAACCCTCCACTCCTTTCCTGTCCATATACCTATCCAATTTTACCTTAAATGACACAACTGAACTGGCCTCTACTACTTCTACAGGAAGCTCATTCCACACAGCTATCACTCTCTGAGTAAAGAAATACCCCCTTGTGTTTCCCTTAAACTTTTGCCCCCTAACTCTCAAATCATGTCCTCTCGTTTGAATCTCCCCTACTCTCAATGGAAACAGCCTATTCACGTCAACTCTATCTATCCCTCTCAAAATTTTAAATACCTCGATCAAATCCCCCCTCAACCTTCTACGCTCCAATGAATAGAGACCTAACTTGTTCAACCTTTCTCTGTAACTTAAGTGCTGAAACCCAGGTAACATCCTAGTAAATCGTCTCTGCACTCTCTCTAATTTATTGATATCTTTCCTATAATTCGGTGACCAGAACTGTACACAATATTCCAAATTTGGCCTTACCAATGCCTTGTACAATTTTAACATTACATCCCAACTTCTGTACTCAATGCTCTGATTTATAAAGGCCAGCGTTCCAAAAGCCTTCCTCACCACCCTATCTACATGAGACTCCACCTTCAGGGAACTATGCACTGTTATTCCTAGATCTCTCTGTTCCACTGCATTCCTCAATGCCCTACCATTTACCCTGTATGTTCTATTTGGATTATTCCTGCCAAAATATAGAACCTCACACTTCTCAGCATTAAACTCCATCTGCCAATGTTCAGCCCATTCTTCTAACCGGCATAAATCTCCCTGCAAGCTTTGAAAACCCACCTCATTATCCACAACACCTCCTACCTTAGTATCATCAGCATACTTACTAATCCAATTTACCACCCCATCATCCAGATCATTTATGTATATTACAAACAACATTGGGCCCAAAACAGATCCCTGAGGCACCCCGCTAGTCACCGGCCTCCATCCCGATAAACAATTATCCACCACTACTCTCTGGCATCTTCCATCTAGCCACTGTTGAATCCATTTTATTACTCCAGCATTAATACCTAACAACTGAACCTTCTTAACTAACCTTCCATGTGGAACTTTGTCAAAGGCCTTGCTGAAGTCCATATAGACTACATCCACTGCCTTACCCTCGTCAACATTCCTCGTAACTTCTTCAAAAAATTCAATAAGGTTTGTCAAACATGCCCTTCCACGCACAAATCCATGCTGGCTACTCCTAATCAGATCCTGTCTATCCAGATAATTATAAATACTATCTCTAAGAATACTTTCCATTAATTTACCCACCACTGATGTCAAACTGACAGGTCTATAATTGCTAGGCTTACTTCTAGAACCCTTTTTAAACAATGGAACCACATGAGCAATATGCCAATCCTCCGGCACAATCCCCGTTTCTAATGACATCTGAAAGATCTCCGACAGAGCTCCTGCTATCTCTACACAAACTTCCCTCAAGGTCCTGGGGAATATCCTGTCAGGACCCGGAGATTTATCCACTTTTAAATTTCTTAAAAGCACCAGTACTTCCACCTCTTTAATTGTCATAGGTTCCATAACTTCCTTACTTGTTTCCCACACCTTACACAATTCAATATCCTTCTCCTTAGTGAATACCTAAGAGAAGAAATCGTTCAAAATCTCTCCCATCTCCCTCGGCTCCACACATAGCTGACCACCCTGATTCTCTAAGGGACCAATTTTATCCCTCACTATCCTCTTGCTTTTAATATAACTGTAGAAACCTTTCGGATTTACTTCCACCTTATTTTCCAAACCAAACTCGTATCTTCTTTTAGCTTTTCTAATCTCTTTCTTAAGATTCCTTTTACATTCTTTATATTCCTCAAGCAATTCCTTTACTCCATGCTGCCTGTATCTATTGTAGACATCCCTCTCTTTCCGAACCAAGTTTCTAATATCCCTTGAAAACCATGGCGCTTTCAACCTAACAGGAACATAAAGATTCTGTACCCTCATAATTTCACCCTTAAATGACCTCCATTTCTCTATTACATCCTTCCCATAAAACAACTTGACCCAATCCACTCTCTCTAAATCCCTTCGCATCTCCTCAAAGTTAGCCTCTCTCCAATCAAAAATCTCAATTCTAGGTCCAGTCCTGTCCTTCTCCATAATTATATTGAAGCTAATGCTATTGTGATCACTGGACCCGAAGTGCTCCCCAACACATACATCTGTCAGCTGACCTATCGCATTCCCTAACAGGAGATCCAACACTGCCCCATCTCTAGTCGGTACTTCTATGTATTGTTGCTAAAAACTATCCTGCACACATTTCACAAACTCTAAACCATCCAGCCCTTTTACAGAATGAGCTTCCCAATCTATGTGTGGAAAATTAAAATCTCCCACAATCACCACCTTGTGTTTACTACAAATATCTGCTATCTCTTTACACATTTGCTCTTCCAACTCACGCTCCCCATTAGGTGGCCTATAATACACTCCTATCAGTGTTACTACACCTTTCCCATTCCTCAATTCCACCCAAATAGCCTCCCTAGAGGAGCTCTCTAATCTATCCTTCCAAAGCACCGCCATAAGATTTTCTCGGACAAGCAATGCAACACCTCCTCCTCTGGCCCCTCCTACTCTATCACACCTGAAGCAACTAAATCCAGGAATATTTAGTTGCCAATCACACCCTTCCTGCAACCATGTTTCACTAATAGCTACAACATCATAATTCCAGGTATCAATCCACGCTTTAAGCTCATCCACCTTTCTTACAATGCTCCTAGCATTAAAATAGATACATTTAAGATACTCTCCACCTCCTCCTCTCTTTTCATCCCTAACAATGCATTCAAATTTATTATCCTTTTCTTTCTTCTCCCCTACATCTTCGGGCTGAGCGTATCCCTTCTCCATCACCTACCTTTCCTCCCTCACACACTGTCTACTTACTTGCTCTACTGGTGAACTAACCTCCTCTCCCATAGTTTCCTCAAATTGATTCCCACCCCCCCCCCATCTTACTAGTTTAAAGTCTGCCCTGTAGCCCTAGCAAACCTTCCCACTAGGATATTGGTCCCCCCAGGATTCAAGTGTAACCCGTCCTTCTTGAACAGGTCACGCCTGCCCCAGAAGAGGTCCCAATGATCCAGAAACTTGAATCCCTGCCCCCTGCTCCAATCCCTCAGCCACGCATTCATCCTCCACCTAATTCCATTCCTACTCTCACTGTCGCGTGGCACAGGCAGTAATCCTGAGATTACTACCTTTTCGGTCCTTCTTCTTAACTGCCTTCCTAACTCCCTATACTCTCGTTTCAGGACCTCTTCCCCTTTCCTACCTATGTCATTGGTACCTACATGTACCACTACCTCTGGCTCCTCACCCTCCCACTTCAGGATATCTTGGACGCGATCAGAAACGTCCCGGACCCTGGCACCAGGGAGGCAAACTACCGATCACCTCCACAGAACCGCCTGTCTGAACCCCTGACTATCGAGTCCCCTATTACTATGGTCCTCTTTCTTCTATCCCTACCCTTCTGAGCTACAGGGCCGTCCTCTGTGCCGGAGGCCCGGCCACTGTCACTTCCTCCAGGTAGGCTGTCCCCCCCAACAGTACTCAAACATGAGTACTTATTGTCAAGGGGTACAGCCACTGGGGTACTCTCTAGTACCTGCCTCTTCCCCTTCCTGACCGTGACCCACCTATCTGCCTCCCGTGGCCCCAGAGTGACCACCTGCCTGTAACTCCTCTCTATCACCTCCTCACTCTCCCTGACCAGGCGAAGGTCATCGAGCTGCAGCTCCATTTCCCTAACTCGGTCCCTCAGGAGCTGCAGTTCGGCGCACCTGGCGCAGATGTGGACGTCCGGGAGGCTCGGAGACTCCAGGACCTCCCACATCCAACACTGAGAACAACAAGCTGCCCTCACACTCATACTTCCCGAATAACTGAAAATAACAAGGAGAACTAAAAGATAAGCCTACTGTGCCCTCTTCCGCCTAAGCCCTACACTCTGCTCCCGGCTCACTCCGCTGCCCGCAAACGAAGCTGCCCGCTGCTTAAGGCTGCGTTCTTTTTATATCTTCCCTCCTTCCCAGGCCTCCTTCACGCGCCTGCGCAGTCCCGCCTCTCAGAACTCCGATCTGAGAAGCAATTTGAAAATGGCCGCCGCCGCACTTCCTCTCAAAGCCTTGCTGTCTCCTTCCAAAAGAGGAGACTTTTTCCCTATATGCTGCATGGCCTGCTGAGTTCCTCCAGCATTTGTGTGTGTTGGTCTAGAGATTGACGCTCCCAACTCTCCTGTTTTAATTCTGGGAGATTCTAACAGCTGCCGACTTAATACAGTTCTGCCCACATATCAACAATATATACCATGAGCCACCAGAGGCAACAAGATAATTGAATTCTGGTATGAGAATGTAAATAACAGTCATCGTGGCACCACTAAGCACAGCCAACCACAACGTCATTCATCCAGTGCCCACCTACCGATTAATACTTAGATGGAGGGTGTGGCTAAAAAACATCTCAAACTACGGAATAAAGAATATTGGGGAAACCTGCTAGACTGGTATGAATACACTGACTGGGTGTTACTCAAAGCTGGAGGCTACTGTCAACATCACTGACTATATGGTCACACCCAAAAAAACTGTCAAAGTGTTTCACAGTGTAACCCTTAGGTTCGGCCAGCACACGTGTTTGTCTAGGGGAAGACAGCCTCCAGCCCAGCCAAATTTGAGAAATCTTGTTTGTGTGAATGCTGCGTTGTCCAGTTGCAAATCAGTACCACAAAACAACAAACAGTACACCATATACAATTAAATGATTTCGCTTTATAATTCTTAGTTTGACTAGAGGGTAGTAAAAAAAAAACAAAAAGAAAAGGGCCCATTTTAATGAAACAGTCTATTGTACCATAGAACCATAATAACACTACAGCACAGTACAGGCCCTTCTGCCCTCCATGTTGTGCCGACCCATATAATCCTTTAAAAAAAGTACTAAACCCACACTACCCCATAACCCTCCATTTTTCTTTCATCCATGTGCCTGTCCAAGAGATTCTTAAATATCCCTAATGTTTTAGCCTCCACCACCATCCCTGGCAAGTCATTCCAGTCAACCCTCTGTGTAAAAAACTTCCCCCTGATGTCTCCCCTAAACTTCTCTCCCTTAATTTTGTATATATGCCCTCTGGTGTTTGCTATTGGTGCCCTGGGAAACAGGTACTGACTATCCACCCTATCTATGCCTCTCATAATCTTGTAGACTTCTATCAAGTCCCCTCTCATTCTTCTACACTCCAAAGAGAAAAGTCCCAGCTCTGCTGACCTTGCTTCATACGACTTGTTCTCCAAACCAGGCAACATCCTGGTAAATCTCCTCTGCACCCTCTCCATAGCTTCCACATCCTTCCTATAATGAGGTGACCAGAATTGAACACAATACTCTAAGTGTGGTCTCACCAGAGATTTGTAGAGTTGTAACATGACCTCTGTACTCTTGAACTCAAGATGTGCAACAATGTGTCTAATGCACACATTGGAGCTCATGACTTTCCCATCAGTTCGTTCTCCATCGATTTGCCCCGGGCGTCATTGACTCCTTACCCCATTCCACATCCACTCAGTCCTGCAGTCTACAACCTCTCCGATCTGGCATCTTCTCTCTCCACCTTCCACCGAAGAAAAACCTGCAAATATCTTCTCTCAGACACACTTGAAAGAAACAACACACCTCTCATTGGACGGCACACATTCTAAAGCCCCGTTATCTCTAGTCATAAGCCAAACACGGCTGCTACAGTGAAACCATTACATTAGCAGTGAAACCTTACAGAGCGTTACATCAGTAACAACCCTTGGATCACAAAGAACCTGAAAAACACACTTATCCTGAAGAAAATAGACTTTACCTCTCACAACAGGACTGAGGGTAAACAAAGAAATAAAACAAGCCTAAGGGGTCTACAAAGAGAAAATGGAAAAGCTCTTCCAAGAAGGCAAACCTAGAGGTGCCTGGAAAGGTTTCATCCGAGAGAGGTGGAGACAGTACTCAAGATAACAAACTCTAGTAAAGCACCAGCTCCAGACAACATCAGTCGATGGCTACTGCAACTCTGCTGTAGACAATGGTCAGAGGTTTTCTGGTATCTCTTTGACCCCTCTCTGTCTGAGCATTCCATACCAACCATTTGGAAAAACACCATCATATTCCCAATTCCCAAGAAGAGCAATCCCACCGTCAATAATGACTACTGTCCTGTAGCTCTAACATCACTGGTAATGAAGACCTTTGAAAGGCTCCTCCTACCACAGCTACAGGTGATGGTAAGTAGGTTCACTGACCTATTTCCATTAGCTGATAGTCCAAAAAGAGGCACAGTACTAATGTTACTGCATTCACCTATGCACACCTGGAGAGGCCCAGATCATTTGTCAGGATGCTGTTTGTGGAATTGTCCAGTGCATTTAACACCACGCAACCCCATCTCATGGAACACAAACTCCAGCAAATGAATGTAAACCCCCACCTCATACTCTTCATCCTCTCCTTCCTCACAGACAGACATCAAATAGTGAAATATAATGGTTATATGAGCACCAACAGGCAAATATCAACTGGAGCACCACAGGGCTTGGTTATCTCACCAGCCTTGTTCACAGGTGACTGCAGAAGCTCACACCCAGGCATGCAGTATATCAAGTACTCAGATGACACAGTCATCATTGACACTACCAACTCTGATGACTGCATCAATGAGGAAATCAATACATTTGCTGGATGGTGCACCAACAACTATCTGGACCTGAGCCCCAGTAAAACTAAGGAAATGGTAGTGGGCTTTAGAAAACAACAGTTTACTGTCCCAACCCTGGAAATCGGTGGCCAGTCAATAGAGCGTACAATGGATAACAAAATCACCTTTAAGACCAGTGGTGGGTAGATACTCTGCAAGTGCCAACATCAGCTATTTTTCCTTCGGAAGATGCAGAAACTTCAGGTCCAGCCATCGATTCTCCAGCCATTTTATAAGTGCTTCATTGGATCAATATTAACCTACAACATCACAGCATGGTTCAGAGCAATGAGCACTGTCAACCTCAGCCCACTCCACAGAATAAATAGTAAAATCATTGGCCAGGAACAAGAATCAGTCAGCATCATCCATAATGGATGGAAAATGAGGAAGGCTCAATAAATGGTAGAGGACATCACACATACACTTAACACATTCTACATGCTCATGCCATCTGGACACCACTACAGGTCCCTGCCCTCACCACCAGAAAAGCTCTATCCGGTTTTGTTCCTTCCTCCATTCTCCTCTTCAACACCCAATTTTGAAAGCACCTTTCAATTATGCAAAGCACCTTTGATAGTAAAAAAACAGTCAGTTTTATTATGTGTATTTACATTTTAAATTACAAGCATTTATTTATAGTATATTGTGTTCAACTACATGTAGTGTGGTGTGGTATCTTAAGTTCTGTGATGTCCTTACCATTGCACAAACAAAGTTCCTCACGGAAAATAAAGTGAACTGAATTAATCCAAATCCGGATTTAACTTGTAAAGTCCTGTAAGCATTTTGGTATACCTGTACTTCAAGGTGAAAAACATTTCCAGTATCCGCAGATTTTCTTCTGTTTGTGATTGGAATGCTTCTGAAGGTGTGGTGAGCAGAATTTCCAGTAGTGGATTAACTGAGGCTTTGCCTAGCTGTAGCATGATTTCAATCCCTTTTACTACAGCCCTTATCCTGAAAAGGAGAGTATCAGAAATATTCAACACAAAAAAATAAAAACACTCAAATAAAAGGTTCACTCCCCTGATTCCTGTATATTTATTCTTTTGGAATATTATCAAATGAATCACTAAGGCAGCAGGAAGAATGAAATCTCAGTTGTGTCGATGACACATAACCTGCTTTCTCACTTATTTAAATAGTTTAATACAGGTGAGAGATTTTGCCACGCCTGTTACCACCTGCCACAGGCCTCTCCAATATTTTATCCTCCACCAGATACAGGCCTTAAACTGCCAGTTTTTCTCCTTCATCGTATTCAGGGAGGACCAGAAGATCACTCACCTCCAGACCGTGGCCCCAACAGCCTTTGGCTTAGATCTAGGCCTTCTGCAATTCACGGCCCCTGCTGCCATTAGCTTCAGTTTTGACCTCAGCTTCGAGCACCTTTAAGCTGAGACCTTTCTCACTACCACTGGGTCCTATTCTCCTTTTCTTCCACCTATCCCTAGTCTCTTGGATTCCCTTCTATCCTTCATTCCTCTGAGCCCTCATCTTCATCCCACTCCACTTTCCATGAACACCCCAACTCTCCTCTCACCTCTGACTCCTCTAGACTTTTTTCCTTTCCCTGACACCAGCTCCAAACCCTGCCATGTTTTCACCGTCACCTTCCTCTTCCCCTCTCTGGGGCAGAATGGCCTATTCTCAGAAAGGGCCTTATTTTTATCCCCCAGAGCCCATACCTCAATGAATTTTGGACCTGCCCTGACACCAAGCTAATCTTCTGTCACCCCCATTTCAAAGCCTAATTCTTTAACAAGGATGACCTAAAATACACATTTAACTGAGCAAGTAGGCCCATTGTTTCTGCCTGTTCCTACCCCACTGAAATTGTGTCTGTATATCTTGCCTCCATTTTGTTGCCCTTAGTTCAGTCCCTTCTTATCTACATCCATGACTCTTCACACGTTCTGCATCACTTCAATAGTTCTGACTTGCCTGACGTACACCGCTTTACTTCCACTATGAACAACCAGTCCGTATAAACTTCCATCCACCATCCTTAAAGTTCTGTGCTTCTTCTTTGACGACAGACCTAGCCAGTTTTCCTCTACCACCACCCTCCTCTGTCCACCAGAACTGGTCCTTACCCTCAACACTTCCTCTTTTGCAGTCTCCCACTTTCTCCAAACTCTATGTGTAGCCATGAGAACTTGCATATGGGCCCTAGCTATGATACCTTTTTGTCAGTTATGTAGTACAGTCAATATTCCAACCCTACATTGGTAACTCACTTCAACTTTTCCTCCACTATATCAACAACTACATTGCTGCTGTTTCCTGCTGAGCTTGTCAATTTCATCAACTTTGTCTCCAACTTCCACCCTATCCTCAAATTTACTTGGTTCACCTTTGCCCTTATTCAATCTGTTTCCATCTCTGAAGTCTGATTATCTACTGACATCTTTTGCAAGCCTACTTGTCACTTGTAAAAATGCTGTTTTTTTCTCTCATTCCTCCACCTCCACTTTCCATTCTAGAATGTTTGAAGTGCCCTCCTCTTTCAAAAAACGGGGTTTCATTTTCACTACTATCAATGCTGCCCTCACCCCTCTCTCTTCCATTTTCTTTAAAACCACCCTCACTCCATCCTCCTGTTGTCATAACCGGGCAAGGTTTCCCTTGTCCTTACCTACCACCCCATGAGCCTCTGTATCTAGCACATGATTCTCCATGACCTCTCCGATTTCTGGAGGTTTCTTACCATTAAGCATATCTTTCCCTCCTTCCCTCTGTGTTGTCCATAGGGAATGCTCTCTACATGACTTCCTTGTCCACGCTACAGCTACCAGACTCCTGAACCAGCATGGATAACTTTACTGACCATAATTCCAAACTGAATCTATAATCTACAGTACAGATTCACTTCCAAGGACTCTGTTACAACTCATGTTCTCAGTATTAATTTTTTATTTGCATAGTTTGTCTCTTTTGCACATTGGTTGTTGTTTTCAGTCTTTGTTTATTTTTCGTAGCTTTTATTTTATTTCTTTTTTATTTCTTTATTTTTCTTATTAAAGCTTTAAAGAAAATCTCAAGGTAACATATACACACTTTGATAATAAACTTACTTTGAACTTTGAACTCTTCTCTCCAAACTGGTTTCCCTCCTGGCATTTATCCCTACAAGTGTGACAAGTGCTACACCTGCCCATATATGTACCTCATCGCTCATCATCATTCAGGGTCCCCAACAGTCTTTCCAGATGAGGTGACATTTCATCTGCAAGTGTGTCAGGGCCAAATTTTGTATCCAGTAATTGCAGAGCGACCTCCCCCACATTGGTGAGATTTGATGCAGATTAGGAGATCATCTTGTCAAGCAACTGCTCAGTCCAACGCAAATGGCAGGATCTCCCCATAGCTACCCATTTCAATTTGACTTTTTCTTCCCATTCTGACATGTCCGTACACTGGCTCCTCTACTGCCATGATAAGGCCAAGCTCAGGTTAGAGAAGCGACGCGTCATATTCCTTCTAGGAAGTCTAACCTGATGCCACAAACATCCATTTCTCCAATTTCCGATAATTTCTTTACCACCCTTCTCACTTTTCCCTGTTCTGGCTCCTTTATCACCCCTTCTCTTCTAACCTGCTGTGGTCTAGTACTACTCCTCCTTCCCTTTAATCCATGGTCCACTGTCCTCTCCTGTCAGATTCCTTCTTCTTCAGCCCTTTACCAGCTATCACCACCCAGCTTCTGTCTTTATCGCACAACCTGCCATACCCAACCACCTCCCATTTAGTTTCACTTGTCACCTGCTAACTTGTACTCCTTACTCGCCCCTGACATTCTTAGTTAGCTTCTTCCATGTTCCTTTCCAACCCTGTTAAAGGAGCCTGGGCTGATATGTCGATTGTTTATTCACTTCTACAAATGCTGTCTGACCTGCTGAGTTCCTTCAGAATGTTGCGTGTGATGCTCTGGATTTCCAGCATCTGCAGAATATCTTGTGTTTATAACAATGAATCAATTCCAATTCCAATGGCAAAGTTTTAGCCAATCTTGTGAGCCATTAAGCTTGATCAAAAACTGTCATTTTAGTCAGAGAAAAAACTGAATGAGATTAACGACCTGTCAAAGGCAACCTTATAAATTCTTGTACAAACAAGACACAAGTATTAAATTGGGATGATCTTTACACAGATTTGCCAAGGAATGGATGCAGAAAAGGCCGCAGATGCAATAACTTGGAACAAAAAAGGATGAAGGTGTGGGTTATAGACTACCAAGGCGTAACATGAGATATTCTTTCTTTAGCTTACATTTGGCCTCACTCAAGCAGTGGGTCAGCCAAGACAGATAGGTTAGTGCTGGAATAGAAACTTGAAATGGATTGCAACTGGAAGCCTATGATAGGCATAAAGCACATTGTGTAGGTTCTCATTAAAGTGGTAGCCCGTACTGTATTCAGTTTTGTCAGTGTAACATCTAAAGCACTGAATACAACAGGCAAGGTTGGAAGAAGTACACATGAATCTCTGCCCCCTGCTTACATCCCGGGATGATGTTGACAGAAGAGATGTATGGACAAGTGCTGCATTTGTGCCACCTCCAGGGCCTCATCAAAAAGCTGGGGCCTCTCTACCACCCACTGGTCTAACAGAACAGAGAAGCTATTGCTGCCCAGAGATCCTCCTGCTTTTCAGCTGGAGACTTCTGTTAGAGCTCCAGAGCCTGTGCGGGGACCTGGTCCTGCGGGAGATTGGGAAAGCCCCTGCAAAGTGTTGGGAGCCTGCCCCGGTGGCTGGTTGGGAGAGATCCGTGAAGCTTCTGGGATCTCACTCCCTCTCTGCACACCAGCTGCATGGCACCCCCCAGCCCCCGCTCTCCCACCTGCCTTATCCTCCCTGAACTGTGCCTGGAGTACTCCAGCGGAGAGAATGCCATGTAGCATCTGAAGCTGTTGCTATACAGTACCTCCAATAGAACCATAACAGCTAGAAGCAGAGTGAAGGCATTCAGCCTGTCGAAACTGTCTGATTTATTATCCCTCTCAATCCCATTCACCTGCCTTCTTCCCATAACCTTCGATGCACTGACTAATCAAGAACCTATCGACCTCCATTTTAAATACACTCAATAACTTGACCTCCACAGCAATCTGCAGCAATGAATTCGATGGATTCACCTACCATCTGTCTAAAGAAATTCCTCCTCATTTCTGCTGTAAATGGACGTTCCCCTTTTCTGAGACTGCACCCTCTGGGCCTAGACTCAGCCATCCTCTGCATATTCTGTCCTGTGGGGGCGCGCTTTATTCCAATTATCAAAAGTTGCTTCCATGGTGATTGATAAGTTTAGAAGCTGCAGCTGCTTTTCCCATTGGATAGATGTCTGATGTCCAGTTTCAAACATCTTGGGTATATAAAATAACACATGGAAGGGACTTGATCCCTTCTTCCTTTGTTTAAGGCAAGGATGCACATGATAATTGAGAAGGTATTCTCTACATCCACTTCTAACCAATTATTTTTGTTGAATGTAAGTATGTTTGTAGAGTATTCAGCTTTGTATTGTCTGTAACTTGGGGAACATGAATGTTTCGTCAAATTTTTACTGTTTGTAAATTAGTGATTAATATATCTATTCGAAGAGAGTGCTCTCTGTATCACTTGCCAGACCCACAAACCTGATTCAACGTCACACAAACACTTGATCTAGGCCTTTCAGTGTTCAATAGGTTTCAATGATATCTTCCTTCATTCTTTCGAACTCCATTGAGTACAGACCCAGAGCTATTAAATGCTCCTCATATGTTAATCCTTCCATTCCCAGAATCATTCTTGTGAACCTCCTCTGGACCCTCTCCAATGCCAGCACATGTTTTTTTTAGATAAGGGGCCAAAAACTGATCATAATATTCCAAGTGTGGTCTGACCAATGCCTTATATAGTCTCAGCATTACATCCTTGCTGTTATATTCTAGCCCTCTCGAAATGAATGCAAATATTCCATTTAGTTTCCTTACCATCAAATCAACCTGTAAGTTAACCTTTATGGAGGGAATCCTGCACATGGCCCCCTAAGACCCTTTGATTTTTGAATTTTCTCATCATTTAGAAAATAGTCTATGTCTTTTTTTTGTAATTCAGATTTTTATTAATATTTATTCTTATTTTACAAAGCAGCACAGCATAATCATAGAGCAGATACAGTACAGCACATTTACACAGCCCTCCCATGACAGGAAAACATATAAAACTAAGAAACAGAAAAAAACTTCTAATTGAAGTTTAAATTAACATATAACCAAAATTGATCCCACCCGTCTTGCACTTTTCCCTCACTGTTAATTCTTCCCAACATGTGTTCATATGATGAAATCTTAACCATTTTATTCCTTTACCAAAGTGCAATACCATACATTTCCCTACACTATATTCCATCTGCCACTTCTTTGTCCATTCTCCCAATCAGTCTAAGTCCTTCTACAGACTCCCTACTTCCTCAACACTACCAGCCCCTCCACCTCTGTATCATCCTCAAACTTAGCCATAAAGCAATCAATGCAATCATCAAAATCATTGAAATATAACATGAAAAGAAGCTGTCCCAATACCACAACTTGTGGAGCACCACTAGTCACCAGCAGCCAACCAGAATTGGACCGTTTTAATTTCAAATCTTTGCCTCTCAGCCAACTTTCCATCCATACTAGTTTCTTACCTGTAATAACATCCACTCTTATCTCGTTAAGCAACCTCATGTATGGCATCTTGTCAAAGACCTTCTGAAAATTCAAGGAAACAAAATCTGCTCACCACCATTCAGGGCCCCAGACAGTCCTTCCAGGTGAGGCAACACTTCACCTGTGAGTTGGCTGGTGTGGTATACTGCGTCCGGTGCTCCCATTGTGGCCTTTTATATATTGGTGAGACCCGACGCAGACTGGGAGACCATTTCGCTGAACACCTACACTCGGTCTGCCAGAGAAAGCAGGATCTCCCAGTGGCAACACTTATTAATTCCACGTCCCATTCCCATTCTGATATGTCTATCCATGGCCTCCTCTACTGTCAAAATGAATCCAAACTCAGGTTGGAGGAACAACACCTTATATACCAGCTGGGTAGCCTCCAACCTGATGGCATGAACATTGACTTCTCTAACTTCCGTTAATGCCCCTCCTCCCTTTCTTACCCCATCCCTGACATATTTAGTTGTTTGCCTGTTCTCCATCTCCCTCTAGTGCTTCCCCCCCTTTCTTTCTCCCGAGGCCTCCTGTCCCATGATCTTTTCCTTTCTCCAGCTCTGTATCACTTTCGCCAATCACCTTTCCAGCTCTTAGCTTCATCCCACCCCCTCCAGTCTTCTCCTATCATTTCGTATTTCCCCCTCCCCCCCACTACTTTCAAATCTCTTAGTATCTTTCCTTTCAGTAAGTCCTGACGAAAGGTCTCGGCCCGAAACGTCGACAGTTCTTCTCCTTATAGATGCTGCCTGGCCTGCTGTGTTCCACCAGCACTTTGTGTGTGTTGTTTAAAATCTGCTGATTCTCCTTTGTCTATCCTGCCTGTTATTTCCTCATAGAATACCAAAAGATTTGTCAGGTGAGATTTTACCTTAAGGAAACCATGCAGACTATGGCCTGTTTTATCATGTGCCTCCAAGTACCTCAAAATCTCATCTATAGTAATGGACTTTTTCTGTCAGAATGCCCTCCGCTGTACATCTGTTGAAATTTGTTAGAATTGTTGGTGACATATCAAACCTTCACAAACTCCTATTGAAATGTAGCTACTGGTGTGCCTTCTTCATGATTACATCAATGGGTTGGGATCAGGATAGATTCTCTAAGACGTTGTTGATGCCCAGGAACTCACAGCTGCTCACCCTTTCCAGAGCTAACCCTTCAATGAGGAAGTCTGCCCGACTTCCTCTTCCTGAAGACCTCAATCAATTCCTTGGCCTTGGTGATGCTCAGTGCAAAATTATTGTGGTGACATCTATCTCACTTCTGTATGCCACCCATCTCCAGATGAGATTCTATCAACAACAATGGTGTCACTCATAAATGCTCGGCCAGTATAGAGCAATGGGCTAATCCCACATGCTTGATGTGTGCCGGTATTGATTGTGAGTTAGGATGGTAAGATGGTGGCATGTTCGATGGCAGTGGCTTCTATAGGGTCAGCCAAAGGTGTTATTGTCCTTTTTAAATGTACTTTTTATGATCGCAAGACCACGCTAGGAATCTAAACTTGAAGTACTGCAGATCTACCCCATCAGCAGGGTGCTCATTGAGGGAGAAACTGAAGGAGCCTAATAGTACGATTGTGCTGCTGCCTGGCCCAGAGAGGCATCGGAGGAGTCGGTTTGCGAAAGATGTGTGCAGTCTAATGTCGTGATCCTCTTAGTTGTTTTTCTTATTATCGCAAGACCCTGTTGGACATCGTTAATGTGGAATTCAGCAAGTCCAATTCATTGATATATTGGCAGATGGAGGATGAGCTGTGTGGACTCAGCTGTGACAAGGACTAGACCTCAAGCCACATTGTCTCCTGTTTACAGCCGCCAAGGAGAGAGGCATCAGAGTCAGTTCCCCTCCAAAGGTGGACTGGTATAGTAATGTGGCGGCCCGCACAAGCGGGACTCGAACCGCCATCGGGAGCCGCGGGCAGACACATTTGGAACTACCCGCTCGGGGCGGACCTTCTGGGGACAGTCTGACATCACATCTGCCCCGCGGGTCACGGGAGCCCATGGGAGGAGAGATTTAAGCGCGCAATTTTGAATCAGTAAAGGCATTCTGAGTTCAGCTCTCTCTGCCTCCGTGTGTTTCTTTAGTAGCGCGTTGCGCATGACTACAGTAACACCAATGCTTTTGAGTGGAAAATCCTACAAAAGGTAGTGGATTCGGGCCAGAATATCATGGGTAAAACCCTCCCAACCACTGAGTACACCTTTATGAAAACTTGCCATAGAAAAGCAACATCCATCATCTAAGATCCTCACCTCCCAGGCCACGCTCTTTCCTCACTGCTGCCATCAGGTAGAGGTACAGGTACCTCAGGACTCGCACCGCCAACTTCAAGAACAGTTACTACTCCTCAACCGTCAGGCTCTTAAACAAAAGGTGATAACTACAGTCATTTAATCACCCTTTTATCTTGTTTTCTCATGCTCGTTACTTATTGCTATTTATTTATATCTGTATTTGCACAGTTTGTGGTCCATTGTTTACAGTTACTGTTCTATAGATTTGCTAAGTATCCCCGCAGAAAAAAGAAGGAATCTCTGGGTTGTATGTGGTGACATGTCTGTACTCTGATAATAAATTTTGAACTTGGTGTCCCAGCTGGAGTGGATGCTGCCCCCCAGTGTTCGCTCGACAGAAGACAAGCTGTATTTTGCTCGACTGCAGATTTCTGCAACAACCATGGACTCGGGGTCTTTGACTACCGGTACTTTTTCTTGTGTGACTGTATTTTGCTGCTATCTTGTATATGCTTGCTATCTTACATGTGCTCTACGTGCTTTGCACTGTGTGTGACTGTTGGTACTCTGTCTTGCACTTTGGCCCTGGAGGAACACTCTTTCTTTTGCCCTATTCATGAATGGTTGAATGACAATTAAAGTTAAAGTTGAACTTGAACTTGAAGAAACGTTATTTCTGATCTGCATTGACTGTGGTCTCCTGATGGGGAAGACAAGAGTCCCTTTGCACAGGCAGGTCCAGAGGCCTAGGTTTTGAAGATTGTTCATTAGTATTAAGATAGTGATAGCGTTGAATGCCAAGCTGTAATTGCTACACTGGAACCTGATGTATGTATTGCTGTTGTCCATGTGCACCAATGCCATGTGTAGGGCCAGTGAGAGCACATCCACTGCAGACCTGTTGTGGTGATAGGCAAATTGCAACTGTCCCAGGTCCTTGCTCAGGCAGGACTTAATTCTAGCCACGACCAACTGTGGAAGGTGCAGCAAGGAAAGGGTTAAGCTGATATTGTATAGTCAGCCCGGACATAAAAGGTCTCTTAAGAAAAATCGTTAAAGATCTTTGCACAGCATGGGGCTGGAGCCATTTGGTATGTATATATAAGAGAAGGATGTAATCCGAGGATGCAAAACGCACAAGCTCGACTAAAGGACAATTACTTTACTAACTTCAAAGTATCACTGGCTGTTAGCTTGCAGTTTCCATTGAATGTTAACACCTGTATGGTGAACGGCGATAGATTTTGCAAGTAAGGAATTTGAACATGCACAAGTTTACCAATTTGTCAACATCTGTAACTGCCAGTCACTTCTGTGTAAAAATGGATTTCTTCTGTTCTAACCTCAAAGCGGTGTGGTGACAGGGGCCACGTGTACGTAAGTAAACCGTGATTATGGAATCAGTGTAAGTTTTCAGAGTCCTGTTAACCAGTGATGACAAAACCTCTCAAAGCGTTGTATCGCACTAGATGTGAGTGTTACTCTGTGATAGTCATTGAGGCAGCTCACCATGTCCTTCTTGGACACTGGTATGACTGATGCCCTTTTTGAGCAGGTGGGATCCTCTGACTGCAGCAGTGAGAGTTTGAAAATAGTTTTGAATGCTGTTGGGTCTTTATTATGCTGCGAGGTACAACATTCAGGCCTGACACCTTGAGTGGGTTACCTTGATGAAGGACGTTCTGACGTCAGCTTCTGAGACAGAGATCACAGGGTCACAAGAAGCTGTGAGGACTTGAATAGCTGTAGCTTTATACCTCCTGTCAAAGGTTGTTTAAAAGATGTTGAGCCAACCAGAGAGTGAAGCATCACAGCTATTCATGCTATTAGGTTTCGCGATCTTGAATGGCGCAGATATTGCCCTCAGCAGACGGAATCTCCTGAATTGTCTAGTGTTTCTGGTTTTGGGTGTGTCTAGTATATTCTCAAAGGTGCACACTCACCCATGCGGGTTTTGATGAAGTTGATGTGGCGTATGATGGGACTTGCAGATGTGGGATGGCAAAGTAACTGTTCTTACTGATGGTGTAACGGAGATCGAATGTGTTGGTTGCTCGATTTCTACAGGTGACTGTTGGTTGTAGTTTGTCAAAGACTTCTTCGAGCTTGTTGAAGTCCCCTTGCAATGGTTGGGAAGACATCACAGTGCAACGTCTCTTGACTGTTGATGATGGCACTCATCTATTCCAGCTTGACATTTGCAAGTGGTGGAACATACACAGCTACCATGTTGATGGCAGAGAACTTCCTCAGCAGCTAGAATAGACAAAAATTGAATGCCAGATGTTCCAAATTGTGGGAGCAGGACAGAGACAGAACCACCACCACTGTGCACCATGATCAGTTAATCAAGAAGCAAGCACCACTGCCGCTACCTTTACCTGATGCCGCTGTCTGGTGCAGGCAATGGAAGGTAAAGCCCTTGGGCTGGAGTGTTGTGTCCAAAGTGCTGGGGTTGAGCCATATCTGTGTGAAGCAAAGTATGCAGCAGTCCCTCATGTCCCTCTGGTACTGCAATCTTGCCCTGAGGAAACCATTTTCATTTTCAAGAGACTGAACATTAGCCAGAAGGATAGCATGGAGGAGATCCCTTAGGGCCCACTTTCACCAACTGCCATCACTGGCAGACACATTTTCTGAGACATTGGGAACGTCCCCTGATCCCTGGGAGCACTAACTTTCTGGGTAGTCTGCGTCTGAACATCATTTGAAACACTGTTGCTTACTATAGCGTACATGGCTGCAGATTTCAACTGTGGTTCCTGATGATTCCTTTGGGAGCTACACACGCACAAAATTTTATCACTCTCTGCCGCCATCTTATGGTCATAAATATATCTGTGAGCTCAATAAGAGCTGAAGCTCCCACTCCGTCAAAATTATTTTAGACTATACAATGATTTTTACTGTGGCTTTATCCGTAGGCAAACATAACTAATGACATTTTCTGCACTGAACGTTATTGAATTCACAGGAACTCACAGGAAAATAGCCACTCACAGGAGACCTTGCCCACGCCCAGGATTACGGCTGCACAGGTGGAAGGTCAACTGAGGAAGATCTGTACCAGCAAGGCGGCTGGACCGGATGGAGTTTCCCCACGATTACTGAGGGCCTGTGCGACTGAGCTGGGAGAACCACTACAGCGCATCTTCAACATGAGCCTGGAGCAGAGAAGAGTACCCAGACAGTGGAAAACATCCTGTATTGTCCCGGTACCGAAGAAACCACAACCAAAGGAGTTGAATGACTTCAGACCTGTTGCCTTGACGTCACACGTTATGAAGACCATGGAGCGGCTGATAATACAGAATCTGAGGCCACAAACCAGGCACGCCCAGGATCCTCTTCAGTTTGCGTATAAGGAGAAGGTGGGAGTGGAGGATGCTATCACGTATTTGCTGCACAAATCACTCTCTCACCTAGAGGGGGTCAGTTGTGCTGTGAGGATTACATTCCTTGACTTCTCTAGTGCCTTTAACACCATCCAGCCCAAGATCTTAAGGCACAAACTAACGGAGATGGGAGTAGACTCTCACATGGTGGATTGGATAGTGGACTACTTGACAGATAGACCTCAGTATGTGCGGTTGGGAGACTGTAGGTCTGACACGGTGGTCAGTAGCACAGGGGCGCCGCAGGGAACCGTACTCTCTCCAGTCCTGTTCACCCTGTACACATCAGACTTCCAATATAACTCGGAGTCCTGCCATGTGCAGAAGTTCGCTGATGACACGGCCATAGTGGGGTGTGTCAGAAATGGACAGGAGGAGGAGTATAGGAAACTGATACAGGACTTTGTGATATGGTGCAACTCAAACTACCTGCGTCTCAATATCACCAAGACCAAGGAGATGGTGGTGGACTTTAGGAGATCTAGGCCTCATATGGAGCCAGTGATCATTAATGGAGAATGTGTGGAGCAGGTTAAGACCTACAATATCTGGGAGTACAGTTAGACGAGAAGCTAGACTGGACTGCCAACACAGATGCCTTGTGCAGGAAGGCACAGAGTCGACTGTACTTCCTAAGAAGGTTGGCGTCATTCAATGTCTGTAGTGAGATGCTGAAGATGTTCTATAGGTCAGTTGTGGAGAGCGCCCTCTTCTTTGTGGTGGCGTGTTGGGGAGGAAGCATTAAGAAGAGGGACGCCTCACATCTTAATAAGCTGGTAAGGAAGGCGGGCTCTGTCGTGGGCAAAGTACTGGAAAGTTTAACATCGGTAGCTGAGCGAAGGGCGCTGAGTAGGCTACGGTCAATTATGGATAACTCTGAACATCCTCTACATAGCACCATCCAGAGACAGAGAAGCAGTTTCAGCGACAGGTTACTATCGATGCAATGCTCCTCAGACAGGATGAAGAGGTCAATACTCCCCAATGCCATTAGGCTTTACAATTCTACCGCCAGGACTTAAGAACTTTTTAAAAGCTATTATTAATGCTTTTTGAGATAGTGATTTAGATGCATATCATATTTTTTTTTACTGAGTTAAGTATTGTATGTAATTAGTTTTGCTACAACAAGTGTATGGGACATTGGAAAAAAGTTGAATTTCCCCATGGGGATGAATAAAGTATCTATCTATCTATCTATCTATCTATTTGGCACCATGATACAATGCTGTTTTGAACTCCACCTCCACACACCTTGTCAAAGGTCAGATCATTTTCATCTATGCTTCAGATTTAGCTTATAGTTATAGAGTTGTAAAGCACAGCTCCTATGGCCCACCAGATCTATGCTGTCCATCTACTTGACTGCATTAAGTAAATATTCTCATGTTTTGCCCATCCAAATATTCATGCGTTTTGTCCATTCATTTGTAAATGTTGCAGTTGTTCCTGCCTGCACCACCTCCTCAGGTAATACATTTCAGAAAACAATTAATCTTTGTGTGAACAATTTCCCCCTCAGATCCCCATTATACCTTCTCCCTCCTACCTTAAACCTATGCTGTCTAATTCTGCCATGGCATTGTCTATCTACCCTGTTTCTGCCTCTCCTAATTTTATATACCTTTATCATGTCATTTCTCTGCCTTCTTTTCTCTAGGGAAAACAGTACCGATCTGTCCAGTCTGTCCTTGTAACCTCTGCCCGCCAATCCAGACAACCTCCCTTTGAATCTTCTCTGCATCCTTTCGAGTTTAATCATATCTTTCCTGTTGCACGGTGGCCAAAACTGCACAATATGGTCCCAATGTAGCCTAACCAACACTTTCTACAACTGTAACAAGATGTCCCAACTGCTGTACTCGGTGCCTCAACTAATAAAGGAAAGCATGTCACACAGCTTCTTCACCACCTGTGTCGCCACTCTAAGGGAACTACTGTATGTACTTGTCTAGGTGTCTCTGTCAACAACCCTTCCCCGGGCTCTGCAATGCCATTGAAACCTTCTTCACTATGCACTAAACCACCAGTTTTGTAAACATCTGTAAACTCATTAATCATGCCATCCACATTCTTATCTACATCATCAATATATATGATAATAAAACACAGAGGGCCATGGACCGATCCCTTTGGCATACCATTGGTCACTAGTTGGCAACCCTCCACTACCATCCTCTGATTCTTACCACCACTCCTGTTACAAAGACAAGAAATTCTGCAGAAGCTGGAAATCCAAAGCAACGGACATAAAATGCTGAACACATTAGGCAGCATCTATGGAAATGAATAAACAATCGAAGTTTCTTGCAGAGACCGTTCTTCAGGACTGGAAAGGAAGAGGGAAGACGCCAGAATGAAAAGGTGGGGGGGGGGGCGTGGAAGGAGGCTGGCAAGAAGGTAATATGTGGTGATAAGACGTGTAAGAACGTGATTGGAGGGAATTCTGAGCATGCACAGGAATGACAGGAAGATCTAGAAATATGGTTTGTAAACACATTGCGGTTGTTGATAAATAGAAGTTCTATTTCTTCCAGAAGGTGTTTCTTTATTAGTAACCCAGTGTATGTATGAATATAAAGAACGCAACGTGGTGTCAAAAGCTGGTCTGGAAGAATAATACGTTTCCTAACACTGGAGAAGTGAAAATAATTGTCTGAAAAAAAGAGTTCGAAGTGTTTTGGTGTTGCTAACAGTTTTACAAATGGAAGGTTTGCAGCCTTCACTGACACTTCAATTATCTGGGAACGTAGCTCAGAACTGGAGAAAAGTTAACGAGTGTTTTGAATTGTATTTATCAGCGATCGATGAAGATCAAAAGCCGGAAAAATCTAAAGCTGTGCTTCTACTCCACGTAATAGCTGACGATACAATTGAGGTGTATAATTATTTTATTTCTGAAAATGGAGATAATTTAATGTTAAAATCGATAATAGACAAATTTGTAACAGCTTGTATACTGTAGCGTAATGTGACATATGAGTGGTATAGATATTTTACATGTACACAGAGCGCTGGTGAAACTATTGATCAATATGTTACTGAGTTGAGACACCGTAGTAAAACATGTGATTTTGGAGAACTGACAGACTCTCTCATTAACGACAGAATTGTTTGTGGCAGAGGTCTCAAGATGGCGCTTATGGAGTGAAGCGGTTTTAGGCTTTGCTCCAAACCTCTTACTTTTTTTTAAACTACAAACACCCCCTAATTGATCTTTTTATACCTATTCTAAAGGGGTTTAAACATATGAAATTTTTTTCAACTGTTTGAATCATTTTCAACTTACTGAAATGTCTAAAGCAAAGGAATCGAAACAGATGAAAGAACCGGTAACTTTAGAAGCAATTGCGAATCTTATGGACGACAGACTTGGAAAACTGGAGAGTAAATTAACCGCAAAGCTTTCTACGTTTGATGAAATTTTAAAGAAATTTGACGTAAAACTTCAAGCACTTACACTGGAGTCACAAAAACAACAAGCAAGTATTTTAGTTCTTGAAGAAGCCGCTCGCCAGAGAGATCGTATAATTGAAACTTTGCAACAACAGCAAACTTCGACTTCTCAACAGATGGATCGTTATAAATCTAAAATCACTGATCTTGAAAACCGCTCTCAAAGACAAAATCTTTGGTTAATTGGGATTCCGGAAAAATTTGAGAATGGCGATCTCACTGTTATTTTCTCCAAATTTTTAATGGATGTCTTTGGCTCAGAAGTACTGGATTCCCCTCTAATAATTGACCGTACACATCGCATTTCTCATTTTCATTCAGATTCAAGTTTGAAACCACAACAAGTAATTCTCCGGATCCATTACCCTCATACCAAAGAACGTTTGATTCGGGCTGCACGGAAAATGGGTATGATCAGCTTTCAAGATTTTAAGTTCCGTATTCTGGAAGACTACAGTCCCAAAGTTTTAAGGGCAAGAATGGCTTTTAAATCGGTTATGTCGGAAATTCATCAGAAAGGCTACAAGCAAACGCTGTTGTTTCCAGCACATTTGAGAGTTTCTCTCGAAGATGGAACTTATCGGCTGTTCAAATCTCCAGCGGATGCTCAAAGATTTCTGGAAGAATAACATTTTATCGGGTTGACTAATGTAATAATTAGTCTATAGATTTGGATCTTTTATAAAATGATGTTTTTTTTATTATGTATGGCTTACATGTATTTTTTATACATGGTAAAAGTTCGTTTTTGGTTTATTCTGAGTTTGTTATTTTTTCATATTATTAATCTGTTAGTTTTGAAAGTAATTTATTAGGGTTTTCTTTTAAGTTCGTATACACTTTTTTATATTTTTAACGTTTAAATATTAAGATTTTTTAAAAAATAAAACGTTGTAAAAGGCTTTAGTGCTTGGAACGTCACATCTGTTTTGATGTGTTTGAATAAGTTTTAAACTTTCTTTTAAAACACTAATTCAGTATTATTCATTTATGGGTTTTATCATTTTAATTTTTTTAAATCCTTTTGTTTTATATATATAATAATAACTTTATATTTTAATTTTTGTCATACCAACCCTTTCTTATAATATGGGTGGTTTGTATCTTTTATTCAACTTTTTTTTGTTTGAGTTGCCATCTTGAGACATGGGGTTAATTTTAGTGTTAGATTGCTTGCTTGCCTCTTTTTGGCTTTTTTCCTGGGGTTTTGAGGGTGGAGGGAGGGGGATTTTTCTTCTTTCTTTTCTTTTTGCTTGCTTTATGCTTAGTTTTACTTCATGGGCTCATATGAAACTACAAAAATGGTTGCAGTGTCGTGACTTCCGGTTCCTCCTTGAACTTACTTCCCTCTTCCGGATTCATGAGTTCATCTTTTCTTTAACCTTATGTGTTAATTGTAATAAATATTGTCAATACGGATAGGGTTATTAATTTTGTTTCTTGGAATACTAATGGTTTAAATCATCCGATCAAATGGAAAAAAATATTCAAAGTATTCCACAGAATGAATGCTAATGTTATCTTTGTACAAGAGACTCATGTAAGGAAGGTGGATAGTCAACGCTTTTTTAGGTTTTGGAAAGGCAAACAATATCACTCGAATTCTCAAGCCAAAGTAAGAGGCGTTTCCATTTTTATAGATTCTTCAACCTCCTTTATACATCATGAAACAATTTCAGACCCACAAGGTAGATTTTTGCTTATTACTGGTCTACTTTTTAATCAAAAATTTGTTTTAGTTAATGCTTATGCTCCAAATACCGATTGTCCTCAATTTTTTAAGTGTCTATTTACATCCTTTCCCAATTTGAATCAGTACAGACTGATAATGGGTGGGGATTTTAACTGTTGTTTAAACCCTTCAATGGATAGACCCAAGCCCACACAAGTTCTTCCGAATAAATCGGCCTCTCTTATCAACTCCTTTATGACTGATTCAGCAATTTGTGAAATTTGGCGTTTTTTACACCCCAATGACAAAGAGTTTTCATACTTTTCTCATGTTTATCATAATTATTCAAGAATTGATTACTTTTTCACTGATCACCGTTTACTTACAGATGTTATCGATTGTAAATATGACTCTATTACCATTTCTGATCATGCACCTTTGAAGTTATCTATTAAGATAATGGATTCATCTATTAATGTTAAATCTTGGAGGTTCAACTCTATTTTATTGCAGGACTTAGACTTTCTTAATTTTATTAAACAACAAATTGATTTGTTTTTCTCAACAAATTCTACAGCAGAGATCTCTAGTGGAATTTTATGGGACACTTTTAAAGCATTTATTCGTGGACAGATTATTTCATACTCTGCTGGAGTTAGGAAACAAACTAATTCTAAAATATTAACATTGGTTGATAAAATCAAAGCAATTGATAAGATTTATTCAGTGACCCCCAGCAAAGAACTTTATAAAGAAAGAGTGGAACTTCAAATGGAGCATAGTTTGTTATTATCCTCTTCGATTGAAAATCAGTTAATTAAATCTAGAACCCAGTTTTATGTATATGGAGATAAGTCTGGTAAATTATTGGCTAATCAATTGAAAATTGCTTCGGTTAAACGACAGATTACTAGGATTCGTAAACAAGATGGCACTCTGACGATCGACCATAAAGAGATAAATAAAGACTTTCAAGATTTTTATAATTCCTTATATCAATCAGAATTTGCTGAGGATTCTTCTATAATAGATGAATTTTTAAGGAAATTGAATATTCCAAAATTAACAGTAGAGGATAGTGTATTCTTAGATACACTTATCACGGAAACTGAAATAAAAAAAGGCTATTTTTTCAATGAATTCCGGTAAAGCTTCTGGTCCAGATGGTTATTCTGCAGAATTTTTAAAATCTTTTTCCTCTATACTTTCTCCTTGGCTTTGTAAAATTTTTAAAGATGCATTAATTATAGGCAAATTGCCACAATCTTTTTATGAAGCTTCTATTTCTTTAATCCTTAAAAAAGATAAAGACCCTTTTGAATGTGCATCCTATCGGCCTATATCCTTGCTGAATACGGATTTTAAGATTTTTAGTAAAATTTTGGCTACTAGATTAGAAAATATATTACCTCGAATCATTTCTGAAGATCAGACTGGATTTATTAAAAATCGCTATTCATCTTTTAACATTAGAAAATTAATTAATATTATTTATACTCCTTCACCCAAAATACCAGAATGTGTCATTTCTTTAGATGCTGAAAAAGCATTTGATAGAGTTGAATGGCCATATTTATTTAATATGATGCAGCATTTTAATTTTAGTTCAAAATTTATATCATGGATTAAATTAATATACTATAAACCCTTGGCTTCGGTTTTTACCAATAATCAAAGATCTCCTTTTTTTCAGTTATTCCTTGGTACAAGGCAAGGTTGTCCTTTAAGTCCTTTACTATTTGACATCGCTTTGGAACCTTTGGCTATAGCCATTCGTGAATCACCTAATATTTTGGGTATTACTCGTGGGGAGGGGACGTATAAGTTATCATTATATGCTGATGATTTGTTACTATACATATCCGACCCTGAAAGATCTATTCCTGCTATTTCGTCCTTGCTTGCTCAGTTTAGTAACTTTTCTGGTTATAAATTGAATTTTAATAAGAGTGAATTATTTCCATTAAATATGCAAGTTCCAATTTATAAACATTTACCATTTAAAGTTGTTACAGATTATTTTACTTATTTAGGTATTAAAATTACTAAAAAACAAAAAGATTTATTTAAAGTTAACTTTTTACCCTTAATTGACCAAATTAAGCAACTTGCTATCAGGTGGTCTCCATTATCTTTGTCATTGGTTGGTAGAATTAATGCTATTAATTGCCCAATATTTGGGTATTGCCCAAATTCTTATATTTATTTCAAGCATTACCAATTTTTATTCCTAAATCTTTTTTTGATATTATTGACTCCAAAATATCTTCTTATCTGTGGCAGAATAAAAATCCTAGACTAGGCAAAAAATATTTACAGAAGCCTAAGAAGGAGGGTGGTTTGGCTTTGCCAAACTTGAGATTTTACTATTGGGCAGTTAATATACGATATTTAATATTTTGGACACAAGAATTGACTACAGCTGCTTGCCCACAATGGGTAAATTTGGAATGTAAATCTGTACAAGACTTTTCATTGTTTTCAATCTTAGGATTTTCACTTCCTTTTTCTTTATCTAAATTGAATAAACAAATAACTAATCCTATAGTCAAATATACATTGCGAATATGGTTTCAATTTTGTAAATGTTTTGGTTTGAATAAGTTTATTTTATCATGCCCTATAATATCTAACTATTCTTTTCGGCCCTCTCTTATGGATCAAGCTTTTCTTTTATGGAAAACAAAAGGTATAACATGCTTTCGTGATTTGTTTTTGGATGATAGCGTTATGTCCTTTGAACAGCTATCTAATAAATATAATTTTCCTAAAACCCATTTTTTTAGATATTTGCAAGTTAGAAATTTTTTGTATAATGAGTTACAGTCTTTTCCGAAACTATGTCCATTGGACATTACGGAAAGAATTTTAGCTCTGAATCCTTGTCAAAAGGGTTTAGTAGCTGTTATTTATAATATGATCATGAAAATATAGCCAGAAGTATCAGAAAAAATTAAGAAGGAATGGGAAGAAGAACTTCATTTTACTATTAGTCAATTCGTCCTCTATTTGTGCTAAACATGCCCTAATACAATTTAAGGTTGTACATAGATCTCATATGTACATAGACTCTCACATGGTGGATTGGATAGTGGACTACTTGACAGATAGACCTCAGTATGTCTTAATAAGCTGGTAAGGAAGGCGGGCTCTGTCGTGGGCAAAGTACTGGAGAGTTTAACATCGGTAGCTGAGCGAAGGGCACTGAGTAGGCTACGGTCAATTATGGAAAACTCTGAACATCCTCTACATAGCACCATCCAGAGACAGAGAAGCAGTTTCAGCGACAGGTTACTATCGATGCAATGCTCCTCAGACAGGATGAAGAGGTCAATACTCCCCAATGCCATTAGGCTGTACAATTCAACCGCCAGGACTTAAGAACTTTTTAAAAGCTATTATTAATGCTTTTTGAGATAGTGATTTAGATGCATATCATATTTTTTACTGAGTTAAGTATTGTATGTAATTAGTTTTGCTACAACAAGTGTATGGGACATTGGAAAAAAAGTTGAATTTCCCCATGGGGATGAATAAAGTATCTATCTATCTATCTATCTATCTATCTATCTATCTATCTATCTATCTATCTATCTATCTATGTCTAAGGATAAACTTGCTCGATTTTACTCTCATGTTAATCCAACCTGTGACAGATGTCATTCTGATGTTGCTTCATTGACACATATGTTTTGGTCTTGCCCTTGTTTACAAAATTACTGGAAAGATATTTTCAGTATTATATCAAGAGTTCTGAATATCAATTTCCAACCGCATCCTTTTACTGCAATTTTTGGTTTACCAATGGTGGATAATAGTAGTTTATCCTCTTCATCTCGTCGAATGATTGCATTTGTTACATTAATGGCTAGAAGATCTATTTTATTGAATTGGAAAGAAATTAATCCTCCAACTATATTTCAGTGGTTTTCTCAAACTATCTCTTGTTTGATCTTAGAAAAAAATGGAAGTGTTGTTTTTGATCCTTCAGTTAAATTTAAAGAAACTTGGAGACCATTTATTCAACATTTTCATATGAGTTAAATTGTCTTTTCCTAAACCTTACTTTGATTATTCTTAATTATTTGGATGGAGGTTCAGAGTTATTGGCACTACTGTATGTATTTAACATTATGCAATGGCCCATGTTGGTTAGTGTTTTTTTTTCCTTTTTGTTTTTTTTTGTTCATAAACACTATGAGTTTGGGAGGCAATATATATTGATTATTATATATTTGAATGTCTACTTAAACTATTAATTATGTACTCTCAAACACTTTGTATTCATGTTTCATTTATGTTTGTTTAAAAAATTAATAAAAAGATTTAAAAAGAAAGAAAGAATTGTTTGTGGCAATCTGGATAATGGACTGAGAGAAAGACTGTTAGGAGAACAAAACGTAAACTTGGAAAAAGCTTATCTTGGATATCTAGGAATTCAACTGAGCATGGTATTTATCAAGAGCTGATTTAGATAGCTATCTACTTCCCAGGATATCCACAACTTCGTCTCTGCCTGTTCCACTTGTGCCTCGATCAAGACATCACGCCAGTGCGCTGCAGATCAGTAATGTCTGCTCTCTGTGCCTCACTGCCCTTGGTCCCACCTCTCTAGTGATTACATCACTGGACTGCCCCAGTTCGATGGTGGTCATGGACTGATTCTCCATGGCTGCCCGTTTACTTCATTGATCCCTCCTCTTGTGAGACAGCCACCCTCATGGATCGGCAGGTGTTCAGACTTCAGGGCATAGTGCTTGATCCATGACCTCAATTCATGTCCCATTTTTGGAAAGCCTTTCATTCTCTCGTGAGAACCACACCTAGACTCTCATGTGGTTTCCACCGCCAATCTAACGGCCAGGCTGAGACAATGAACCGGGAGCTGGCTTGTCTCTTCCACACCCATGTCTCGGAGCTTGCACGTCTTAGCCCACAGTAGACTACAGTCATCCTCCACAGGCGCTGTCCCCCTTTGAATGCCAGAAGCAATTCCAGCACCCGCTCTTCCCTGACCAAGAGATTGACGTGGAAATTCTTGCTGCTAATCAATTGGTCCAACACTACTAGCACACATGGACATGGGCCAGGGTTCCTCTACTGCATGCTCAGAAACAACATGCCCGAAAAAACTGATGGGCTTCACCAATAGGTAAGGCCTATCAACCCAGGGTTGAAAGTCTGGCTAGCATCTAAGGTTCTTCCACTGAATTTCATAATGGTAGAAATAGTGGAGAAAGCTATCAACAATATCTCATATAGATTGCATATGATCCTGATCTGGGACTTCTAGCAGGAACAGGTCCTTGGTGCCCCAGCAGCAGTGCCTAGGGAGGGGGGTCACTGTCACAAACACAGATTGCATGCCCATGTAGGCTGGCTACAGAATGGGTTCGGAATCACATTCATAAGTATGCACGTTTCAGCCTATTAGAGTTTCATTGTGGTGGTATTTGTCTCTCTTCCTTTCATTGCTGTCTGGTCGAGTCGATGAAAAGCGGAGGAATGGTAACGTTCCCTTCTTACCAGGAATGAAGACTATTGTTTAGACCGACACTGTATTTATTTAGTATTAAGCTACTATGTCAGTAAACCTGATTTCAGTGGTTGGGGAGAAGTTGGAGTCCATTTTTACGGATAAGGTTTTGAGGTACTTGGAAGCACATGATAAAATACACTGAAGTCAGCATGGTTTCCTTGTGGGGAAATCTTGTCTGACAAATCTGTTGGAATTCTTTGAAGGAATAACAGGCAGGATAGAATGTGAGTGGATGTTGTTTCCGATCTAAGACAAGGTACTGCACATGAAACTACAAAACAAGATAAGAGCCCCTGGTATTACAGGAAAGAGCATGAAGAGAAGATTGGCTGGCTGGAGATGGCAAAGAGTGTGAATCAAAGGGCCTTTTCTGGTTGGCAGCTGGTGACTGGTTGTGATCTGCAGGGGTCTGTGTTGGGATCCCTTCTTGTTATGTTGTATGTCAATGATTTTGATAATGAAATTGATGGCTTTGTGTTGCAAGGACAAAGCTGAGGACGAATCCAAGTGCAGGACACAGGCGTGGAGGCAGAGTCGTGAACGGGGAACCAGTATCCAGGAGAGTCTTTATACAGAGACAAGGTTTACGTACAGTATCCAGGAAATGATGCAGAGCTTAGAACTGACAGTCCTAAGGAAGCAGGAAACAAGATTTGCTCACACTAGAGTCGACCAACGAATTGGAACAGCATGGCTGTGACGCCCGAGCTTTATTCTATGTTCGCTAATGGGAACCAGGTGTGCGGTAATTAATGGGACTAGCAATCATAGGGAATCAGCCGACAGGAATTAAGGCACAATCAATGAGTTAATGGCAAGATGGGAAATTGCCAGTCGGGACCATGATACATTGTGGCCACGTTTGTGGATGATATGAAGATAAGTAGAGGGGAAGATGGTGTTGAGGAAGTAGGGATTCTGCAAAAGGACACAGACAGATAGGAGAATGGGAAGATCAAGTGGAAGATGGAATATAGTGTACAGAAGTGTATGGTCAAACACTCTGGTAGAAGGAATAAAGACACATGCTGTTTTCTAAATGGGAATCAGAGGTGCAAAGGGAGTTGGGAGTCCCTAAAGGTTAACTTTTAGGTTAGGTCAATGGTAATGAAGACAAATTTTAAGAATTCATTTTAAGAAAACTCGAGGCATTGATAAGGCATTGGTCAGACCACACGTGGAGTATTGTGAATAGTTTTGGGCCCCTTACCTAAGAAAATACGCACTGGCATCGGAAAGGGTCCACTAGAGGCTCATGAGAATGATTCTTAGAATTAAAAGGTTAACATATGAGGAGCGTTTGATGGCTCAGCATCTGTACTTGATGGAGTTTAGAAGAATCAGGAGGGAATCTCATTGAAAAATACTGAATAATGAAAGATCTAGATAGAGTGGATGTAGAATGGATGTTCCCTATAGTGGGGGAATCTAGGGCTAGAGTGCACCATCTCAGAATAGAAAGACATCCCTTTAGAACAGAAATGAGGAGGAATTTCTTAAGCCAGAGAGTGATGAATCTGTGGAATTCATCAACACAGGCGGTGGAGGACAAGTCATTGGGTATATTTAACATAGAGGTTGACAGGTTCTTGATTAGTTAGGGTATCTAAGTTTATGGGGAGAAGCACGAGAGTGGGTTTGAGAATGCTAATAAATCAGTCATGATTGAATGGCAAAGCAGACTCGATGAGCCTACCACTTAATTCTGGTCCAATGATCCATGGTCTAATGGTCTTCTAAAACAAGGCTTCTCAAATACTTTTTGTTGCTCTTCTTCACTCCTGTTTATCATGTGCTGACGGAACAGCTTTCTTTGTAGGGGTCCTTAACCTTTTCATATCTCTTTTTCTTGTGGCAATCTTCCTCTTTTTGTTATCTAGAGGTCCATACTCAGTCCAGCACTGGTATCAATTATGCATGGGTGATGAGAGCATCTCATGGTCTCTTGCTCAAAGACCATGGTAAAGTAGTGCAATGCTGTTATAGCTCAGGGTGTTGGAGCTCAAAGTTCAATTCCAATACCATCCGTAAGGAGCCTGTATCTTTTCCCTTTGGAATGTGTGAGTTTCCTCCGGGTGCTCCAGTTTCCTCCCACAGTCCAAAGACGTACTAGACTGTAGGTTAGTTGGTCATTTGTAAATTGTCCTGTGATTAAGGTAGCATTGAATTGGGGGGTGGGGGGGGGGGTGTTGCTGGGACAGTACGATCTGAAGTGCTAGAAGAGCCTACTCCATGATGTATCTCTAAATAAGTAAATAAACTATAAAACAAACAATGAAAAATGCTGTTGGGACAAGGCTGTTGTGTGAGGTCTTCTTGTCTCTGCTGAAGTATGATGTTGGATATAATAAGATCATGTTTCAAACATTTTCTCAAGAAGAACAACTCGTTGGAAGCAACTTCCTTTTACAGAGACTTGAATCCTTTTTACACCGACATTGAAATTGCCCAAGAGGGAATTTTGAAATGCTTGAAGAACAAGGAGAGGCAGCAATACTTAGAGAGAATATCCGGGGAGGGATAGTTATCCAGTGGCGCCTTATGCATAGAACACACACAGGAAGTATATCCAAGAAAGTTTATATAGAAGGCCTGACCAGAGGTTAAGTGCTTAATACGTTAATGGGGATGAACTTTGGGGCCAAGTGACCATGCTCCCATTGGTTTCACGATAATCATGGGAAAAAATAGGACTGGTCCTCAAGTGAATATCCTAAATTGAGGTAAGACTAATTTTAATGACATCAGACAGGACCTTAAAAAAGGTTGATTGGGATTAGCTATTTGCAGGTAAATAGATATGTGACAAGTGGGAGGCTTTTAACATTCTGATAGGTAAAGTTGAAGGCTTGCATGTTCTGGCGATAGCAAAGGGCAAGGCTGGCAAGATTAGGGAACTTTAGTTGATGAAGTACACTGAGAGTCTGGTCAGGAAAAAGGAGGAAGCATATATGAAGTATAGGCAGAAGGGATCAAGCAAGTCTCTTAAGAAGTATAAGGGATCTAGGAATAGATTTAAGAAGAAAATTAGGAGGGCAAAAAGGCCATGAGTTATCCTAGAAGATAAGATTAAGGAGAATCCTGAAAGATAATATGATATCTAGAAAGGGACAAGGTCGCGTAGGGATCTGTGTGGTAAATCCCTGTGCCAAAATGTGGTATTGGAAAGCAAGGGATGAGACTAATGGGTCAAAGCCTGAGACTTTATATGATTGTTAACTATTGTAGGATATTAGAAGACTGAAGGATCAATAATGTTGTTCCTTTATTTAAGAATAACAGAGATAGGCTAGGGAACTACAGGCCAGTATGGGCCTTATATTGGTAGTGGGAAAGTTATTCAAAGGGACACTTAGATCTATTTACATTCAGATTTACTAAAGGCAAGGACTGATTAGAGATAGTCAGCCAGACATTGGATGTGGGAAATCATGTGCCATAAACTTGATTGAGTCTTATGAAGTGATGACCAAATCAAATTTAATTATCATTCAATCATACATGGGTACAACTGAATGAAACAGCATTCCTCCAGGGCCAAGGTGCTAAATATACACAACACACTCAAAACAGCAGGCAAAAAAAAAATATAATATAAAAAAATATATAGTCATGCAAGAAAGCACATCCTCGACCCTGAACAACATGTCCCACAAATTGATGGGACAGATCCCAGCAATCTAGCCTGTCACACCACCAACAAACACTGAAGGACTGATGTGTTTCTTCACAAGGAGAAAGAGATGGTCGAGTTAAACAATTCACAAGTTCATAAGCAGTGAGTACTAAATGATGATAATAATAATAAAGAGGAAATGGCTGGGTATATGAGAAAGATAGGCATATTCATTAGCCAATGAGAAACAAGTGTCAGTTTTGCTCAGTGCAATTGGTGGAAGAACATTCTGTGTGCATAGAAGTTACACTGCTATGAGCTGAAATGAGTTTTGCTGATATCGTGAGTGTAACAGAAGAACATTTAGAACCTAAACCATGTTGGTTGGTGACATCAGATACTATACTCACTATGATCCAGATCAACCAGTGAAGCTTGCCTGTGATACCTCACCTTATGGCATAGGTGCAGTCATGTCACATGTTATGAGCGATGGAAGTGAACACCTCATAGCCTTTGCATCATATTTCTTTACCACTGCAGAGAAAAATTACGCACATATTGACAGAGAAATCTTGCATCTGGTTTGGGTGTAAAACATTTCAATTAGTACATGTATGCAAGAGAATTTACCCTCATTACTGATCATCAGCCACTAGTGTCCTTTTTCAATACACAGAAGGGTGTTCTCCTAATAGCAGCAGCTTGAATGCAGAGGTGGGCCCTGTTTCATGGAGAACGCAATTACAAGATTGAGGCTACATCCACACTAGACAGGATAAATCCGTAACTGAAGCTTTTTTTCTCCGTTTTTACCCTCCGTTCACACTAAGACAGCGTTTTCGTCCCCTGAAACAGGAGATTTTCAGAAACGCTCTCCAGGGTGTGTGATTTTGAAAACGCCACTTGGTCAGAGCAGTGTGGACGGGGTAACCGGAGAAATCTAACAATGCTGTCATGATGTGCCGGAACAGATGGTGATGGCAGCGCGCCATTTTATTGTTCTGTTGAACGCAACCTAACAATTTCAGAACAGACGGCAATGAGACTGAAGCCAGAAGAGTTAGAAATGTACTCACCAAATACTTTGACCCATAACTTACTGAATAAATAAGTTTACTTACTTTGTCCTGTTTTCTGTCCTTGCTCGTATGAAGGTGGTTTACCTATTTATGCAAATACTTCTCTGACAATAGATGTGTAACAGCCTAATGTAACGTTGTGTGGAAATACAAGCTAATACTGATGCAGACATGTTTTATACATTTAATTAGGGGCTTTATTAATGCAACAGAGTTCGTCAGTTTTTCAATGTTCGTCATCAGCCGGGTCATACTGCCTGTGAACTCCCTGTCAGTTGCCTCCATACGCTTCAGTATTTGTTTTTTTTTTACTTTTAAGTCCTCCTGCGCGAGAGCCAACAGCTGTCCGTTGTTTAAGTTTTTCAAGTCTGTAAATGCACAAACGTGCACTTTCACGGCAAGATTTGACACCAAACATGTCGCTTGTTTTCGGTAGATGTGTCCTGCACATGCCCAGTAGGAGGAGATTAGCCAGAATATCCATTTTAATGTGGACAGAGATAATTTTAAAAACGCATAGTGTGGACGCCTATTGTTTTTATGTGAAACCGGCGTTTTCAAAATTATCTGGTCTAGTGTGGATGTAGCCTTAATTCAAGAGAACAACTAATCATGGAAATGCGGATGGATTGTGCCATTTACCCTTGGGAAATACCTGAAAAATTGACAAAAGAGGATACTTGTCTTCTTTCAAATGTAAATCGAAAGTCTCCCTGCTATGGCAGAGATGTTGAAAGGTAAACCGGAAAAGGTCCCACACTGTCTCAGGTCTCCACAGCCACCCAGGGTAGCTGAAATGTGCAGCAGAAATTCCAGTTTCCCCATTTTTACCAGCACTGGGATGAACTTGCCCTTGATGGAGGTTACTTTATGTGGGGATTGAGAGTTGTATTACCACTCTCACTGAGAGGTGAAGTATCGGAAGAGCTACATGCTGATCTTCTAGGCATGGTCAAATTGAAAGCATCAGCTTGAAGGTTTGGTGCTATTATGTTTGCTGTTGTGTGCTGGGGCAGCAGGCTGAGGGTAGCAGACACCAACAGAATCAACAAACTCATTCGTAAGGTCAGTGATGTTGTGGGGGTGGAACTGGACTCTCTGACGGTGGTGTCTGAAAAGAGGATGCTGTCCAAGTTGCATGCCATCTTGGACAATGACTCCCATCCACTCCATAATGTACTGGTTAGGCACAGGAGTACATTCAGCCAGAGACTCATTCCACCGAGGTGTAACACTGAGTGTCATAAGAAGTCATTCCCACCTGTGGCCATCAAACTTTACAACTCCTCCCTCGGAGTGTCAGACACCCTGTGCCAATAGGCTGGTCCTGGACTTATTTCCACTTGGCATGATTAACTTATTACTTAATTATTTATGGTATTATATTGCTATATTTCTTCACTATTCTTGGTTGGTGCGGCTGTAACGAAACCCAATTTCCCTCGGGATCAATAAAATGTGTCTGTCTGTCTGTCTGGAGAGAGATTAGCAGATCGATCAGCTCGACATGCACTGTTCAGGATGCCAAGAGCAGTGATTCTCCATCCCTGGGAATGGCATGCATTGTCCTGGCAGAAGGTTCATGTGGATTTTGCTGGACCATTCAAGGGCACAAGTTTCTTGCTAGTAGTGGATGCAGCTACAAATTGGCCAGCAGAGTTCCTAATAGCTTCCACTGTAGCATTGCATGCTGTTGATGTGTTGAGAAGTCTCTTTGCATGACTAATGTACTAGAAGACTTAGTCAGTGACAATGGACCACAGTTTGCAGAATGGTCATTCCTAAAAACTGAATGGAATAAGATATATTACATCTGCATCATAACCCCCAGCTACAAATGGCTTGGTGGAAAGGTTTGTCCAGTGTCTAAAGAACACACTGCGAGTCATATCAGCAGAACACACTACACCAGCACTGAATCAGATGCTCGCTGATTTCCTCCTTGCAGATTGCAATGTGGGGCACTCCACAACTCACCAGTTATGGTTTTCCTTTGTCGTGCCTGGCACTCATGCTTGCATCTCTTCAAACCCAATGTTAGGAGAAGTATGCAGGACAAAGAGCTGAGGCAAATTGAGGGCTCCTGAAACAAGGGGGCTCAAAGCTTCACTCCTGAACAAGCAGTCCTGATGAGGAACTGCAGAGGTGATCAAAAGTGGTTATTTGAAAAGATTAAGAATGGAACTGGAGCACTCTCTCACACAGTGCAGATTGCATCTGATCTCCTCTGGAGACAGCACTTTGTTCGGCTGGGGAGAGCAGACTCAATTGTAAGAGAATAAAGGTGACCAGAACTGTCAAAACCACTTCCTGCAGTCCCAGAGTCAATTCCTACAGCCACTGTGGAAGAGAGCCTAGAACCTGAGATTGTTTCACATCCATGAGTCTCACTTTCCAAGAAGAGTGATAACCCTTGTCAGGAAGTATTTACCCCACAAGAGTAGGTAATCCTCTACAGCAATTTAATCTTTAGGCCTGAATGGGACAATTTAACATTTTCTATGCATTTAGATGCATTTTATGTTGAGTTGGAGTTAATAGCTACTGTGAGCAGGAAGGAGTGTTGTATATTTAATACTTCAGAAATATTTGAGTAATATTGTAATATTGTTTGATTAATCACTCATGTTGGTTTACATAATTTATTTTGGGTCATATGTGAGAAGTACATGAATGACATGCATCATCACCCCATTGTGTTATATGTGAGCATCTCACTAAAGTAGAACGAAGTAGACACACATCATCTTTGTCACAGCTATATAGGACCCTGGTCAGACCCCACTTGCGGTACTGTGCTCAGTTCTGGTCACTTCACTACATGTGGAAACCTTAGGAAGGGTGTAGAGGAGATTTACAAGGACATTGCCTGGATTGGAGAGCATACATTATGAGAATAGATTGAGTGAACTCAGCCTTTTCTCCTTGGAGCAGTGGAGGATGAGAGGTGACCTGATAGAGGTGTATAAGATGATGAGAGGTATTGATCGTGTGGATAGTCAGAGGCTTTTTCCCAGGGCTGAAATGGCTAACATGAGAGGGTACAGTTTTAAGCTGCTTGGAAGTAGGTACAGAGGAGATGTCAGGGGTAAGTTTTTTATGCAGAGAATGGTGAGTGCGTGGAATGGGCTGCCGGCGACAGTGGTGGAAGCAGATACAATGGGGTCTTTTAAGAGACTCTTGGATAGGTACATGGAGCTTAGAAAAATAGAAGGCTATGTGTAACCCTAGGGAATTTCTAAAGTAAGTACATGTTTGACACAGCATTGTGGGCCGAAGGGCTGTAGGTTTTCTATGTTTCTATCTCAGATTCCATGTTATTTTTCAATTAGTCTTTGGAGTTACAAAACATAAAGAAGCTCTTCTTCTGTTGTCTCTGGTTCATGAGGATGATTCCGTGAATGAAGGGGTTATCAATGAGCTGCATTGGCAGCTTTGAGCCTGTACTCAATGGAATTTAGAAGAATGCAGGGGGATCTCATTGAAACATCATCTTTACATCGCGGTCTTGGCATGTTCTCAGTAGCAGAAACCTTCAATGGATCAGGACACACAGCCTCATTGCTGATGATATCACCCACAGAGGTAAGTTCAGTCACTCCTAGCTGAGATCTGTCTTTATTCAACTTCAGGTTTGCCTTGCGTGTTGCCTCTAAGACTGGCGTCATGCTCTTGTTTAGATGATCCCCAAAAAATAATATTGTCCATGAAAGTATCCACGCCCTCAATGTGCTCATATAGCATGTGAATTGTTTTATGGTACACTTCAGGAGCTGATGAAATTCCAAACGGAAGCCGAAGAAAACAATATCTGGCAAAAGGAGTGCTAAAGGTACACAACTGTGAACGTAGTTCATCTAGTTTAAGTTGCCAGAATCCAGAGGATGCATCTAATTTACTAAAGTACTTTGTATTAGCAAACTGTGACATAATTTCTTCACGAGTCGGCAATTTGAAATGCTTTCTTTTAATGGCTCGATTCAAGTCTCTTGAATCTAAGCAAATCTTCAGTTTTCCATTTTTCTTATCAACAGTGACAAGTGAATTGATCCATTCAGTTGGTTCATTAATTTTTTTTTATGAATCCCAGCCATTCTATTCTGTCAAGCTCTGTTTTTATTTGATGACGTAATGCAAAAGGCACTTTTCTACATGGATGTACTATGGGTGGCACTGTGTTGTCAGTTTTAATCATGTGTTCTCCTGGAAGACAACCAAGCCCTTTGAACAAGTCCTCATACTCTTTCATCAAATCACTGTATACTGATTCTGTGTCACTGTCCAGGACTAATCCTCTTTTCACCAAATCCAGTCTCTCACAGGCAGATAAACCCAGAACTGACTGTACATTTTTAGGCACGACCACAAATGAAAGCATGTGCACAATATTTTTATTTGATACTTTTGCCAAGCATGTTCCTTTAACTGGAATGTCTGCACCTGAATACCCAGTCACTTTTATATTTGTCTGATGTAACTTTGGTCTTGGCTTTAATGCAAGAACATTTACTTGTGCTCCAGTATCCAGTTTAAACAGAATATTGTTTTGGTCCACTTGCAATGGAATCGTCCAGTCATTCTTACTTTGTTTGATTTCACAAAATACATCGATATAAAACTCCTCAAGTTCATTTTCAAGCACTGCATTTACGTGTTTTATTTTCTTTCCACTTCTGCAACAGCGTGAAAAATGATTACTCTTACAGCAGTCATTGCACAGTTTCCCATACGCTTGACACTGTTTTGACTGATGCTGCCGCCCACAGCGATCACATAGCTTTTTTCTCTCAGATGACGTCTTGCTCTCTGTCATTTTTGTTGTTGTTTTATTATTTTTTCTAATATGTTCGCACTTTCTCACAGCATCTACGTTGCAGTTCTCAACGAAAAGTTCTTTAGCCTGTGATGTCATGGTTTTCGAAGCTTTGCAGAGCATCAAAGCTTTTTCCAAGTTTACGTTTTGTTCTCCTAACAGTCTTTCTCTCAGACCATTATCCAGATTGCCACAAACAAATCTGTCGTTAATGAGAGAGTCTGTCAGTTCTCCAAACCCGCATGTTTTACTACGGTGTCTCAACTCAGTAACATATTGATCAATAGTTTCACCAGCGCTCTGTGTACATGTAAAATATCTATACCACTCATATGTCACATTACGCTACAGTATACAAACTGTTTCAAATTTGTCTATTATCGATTTTAACTTTAAATTATCTCCATTTTCAGAAATAAAATAATTATACACCTCAATTGCATCGTCAGCTATTACGTGGAGTAGAAGCACAGCTTTAGATTTTTCCGGCTTTTGATCTTCATCGATCGCTGATAAATACAATTCAAAACACTCGTTAACTTTTCTCCAGTTCTGAGCTACGTTCCCAGATAATTGAAGTGTCAGTGAAGGCTGCAAACCTTCCATTTGTAAAACTGTTAGCAACACCAAAACACTTCGAACTCTTTTTTTCAGACAATTATTTTCACTTCTCCAGTGTTAGGAAACGTATTATTCTTCCAGACCAGCTTTTGACACCACGTTGCGTTCTTTATATTCATACATACACTGGGTTACTAATAAAGAAACATCTTCTGGAAGAAGTAGAACTTCTATTTATCAACAACCGCAACGTGTTTACAAACCATATTTCTAGATCTTCCTATCATTCCTGTGCATGCTCAGAATTCCCTCCAATCACGTTCTTACACGTCTTATCACCACATATTACCTTCTTGCCAGCCTCCTTCCACGCCCTCCCCCCCCCCCCCACCTTTTCATTCTGGCGTCTTCCCTCTTCCTTTCCAGTCCTGAAGAACGGTCTCTGCAAGAAACTTCGATTGTTTATTCATTTCCATAGATGCTGCCTAATGTGTTCAGCATTTTATGTCCGTTGCTTTGGATTTCCAGCTTCTGCAGAATTTCTTGTCTTTGTAACAGGAGTGGTGGTAAGAATCAGAGGATGGTAGTGGAGGGTTGCCAACTAGTGACCAATGGTATGCCAAAGGGATCGGTCCATGGCCCTCTGTGTTTTATTATCATATATATTGATGATGTAGATAAGAATGCGGATGGCATGATTAATGAGTTTACAGATGTTTACAAAACTGGTGGTTTAGTGCATAGTGAAGAAGGTTTCAATGGCATTGCAGAGCCCGGGGAAGGGTTGTTGACAGAGACACCTAGACAAGTACATACAGTAGTTCCCTTAGAGTGGCGACACAGGTGGTGAAGAAGCTGTGTGACATGCTTTCCTTTATTAGTTGAGGCACCGAGTACAGCAGTTGGGACATCTTGTTACAGTTGTACAAAGTGTTGGTTAGGCTACATTGGGACCATATTGTGCAGTTTTGGCCACCGTGCAACAGGAAAGATATGATTAAACTCAAAGGATGCAGAGAAGATTCAAAGGGAGGTTGTCTGGATTGGCGGGCAGAGGTTACAAGGACAGACTGGACAGATCGGTACTGTTTTCCCTAGAGAAAAGAAGGCAGAGAAATGACATGATAAAGGTATATAAAATTAGGAGAGGCGGAAACAGGGTAGATAGACAATGCCATGGCAGAATTAGACAGCATAGGTTTAAGGTAGGAGGGATAATGGGGATCTGAGGGGGAAATTGTATAATGGGGATCTGAGGGGGAAATTGTTCACACAAAGATTAATTGTTTTCTGAAATGAATTACCTGAGGAGGTGGTGCAGGCAGGAACAACTGCAACATTTACAAATGAATGGACAAAACGCACGAATATTTGGATGGGCAAAACATGAGAATATTTACTTAATGCAGTCAAGTAGATGGACAGCATAGATCTGGTGGGCCATAGGAGCTGTGCTTTACAACTCTATAACTATAAGCTAAATCTGAAGCATAGATGAAAATGAACGGGCCTTTGACAAGGTGTGTGGAGGTGGAGTTCAAAACAGCATTGTATCATGGTGCCAAATACTCTGTGAATTCAATAATGTTCAGTGCAGAAAATGTCATTAGCTATATTTGCCTATGGATAAAGCCACAGTAAAAATCATTGTATAGTCTAAAATAATTTTGACAGAGTGGGAGCTTCAGCTCTTATTGAGCACACAGATATATTTATGACCATAAGATGGCGGCGGAGAGTGATAAAATTTTGTGCGTGTGTAGCTCCCAAAGGAATCATCAGGAACCACAGTTGAAATCTGCAGCCACAGACGCTATAGTAAGCAACAGTGTTTGAAATGATGTTCAGATGCAGACTACCCAGAAAGCTAGTGCTCCCAGGGATCAGGGGACGTTCCCAATGTCTCAGAAAATGTGTCTGGACTGGGCCATATCCAATAATTTTTGTAGGAATTTCCATTAAAGGGCATCGGTGTTTCTCGACCAGGTTGTGATGCAGCCAGTCAATATGCTCTTCATCATACATCTATAGAAAGTTGTCAAAGCTTTGGATGTCATGCCGAATCTTTGCAAACTCCTAAGATTGTAGAGATGCTGCTATGCTTTCTTCATAATTGGCACTTACATGCTGGGTGCAGTACAGACCTTTCCTAATTAATAACGCCAAGAAATTTGAAGTTGCTGACCCTCTCAACCTCTGATCCTCCAATGAGGACTGGCTCATGGCCCTCTGGTTCATGAGGCCCATGACTAGAACTTTATATTGGAGGCCATTGTTCTCCAAAATGAAGCTGTCATTTGCACTTAGTGGCCATTTTATTAGGTATGCCTGTACCGATTAAAGTAGCTACTGAGTTATTGTTGGTGGTCTTTTGCTGCTATAGCGCATCCACTCCAGGTTTCAATGCGTGTTGTGTTCAGAGATGCTTTACTGCACATCATTGTGGTTATTTGAGTTACTTACTGTCACCTTCCTGTCAGCCTGAATCAGACTGGTCACCCTCTTCTGACCTCTCTCAATTACAAGCTATTCGCACCCACGGAACTGCTGCTCACTGGATGTTTTGGTATCATTCTCTGTAAATTCTAGAGAATGTTGCATGTGAGAATCCCAAGAGATCAGCAGTTTCTGAATTACTGAAACCACCCCATCTGGCATCAACAGTCATGGTCCAAGTCACTTAGATCACATTTCTTCCCCATTCTGATGTTTGGTCTGAACAACAACTAAACCTCTTGACCATGACTGCATGTTTTTTTTTGTGTGAGTTGCTGCCACATGATTGGCTGATTAGATATTTGCATTCATGAGCAGGTGTGTAGGTATGCATAATTAAGTGGCCACTGGGTGTATGAATTCAAGTCTAAAGGTTGTCAGTTTGGGAGTTTGAATATTATTCACTCTGCAGTTTGCCAGAAGGGCTTTTCTAGGTTTGTGCACAGCAATATAGGTAAAGAGAACGTGGACTGAAGAAAAATAGTTATGGAGAAGTAGAATGAAGATGAATACAGAGGGCAGGAGGACGAATTGTTAGAAGAAGTTATTAAGAATTGAGAGGGATATTCAGTACAAAGGCTAAGAATAAATGGTTAAGATGAAATTGGGGAAATTTAGAGGAGAATAAGAGACGATGAATAATAGAAGGGATAAGGGAAATAAGAGATGTTGGTTTTTGCAGTGATAGAAGTCACCACATTGACTTACTCAAGGCAGGTGGTGGAAGCTATAACAAGGTGTGGAGTATATTATTCGAAAGAAAGTTGATAATATATCCATAGCAATATATCTGGACAAGCTTGAGCTTGTAAAGTTGTGCAGTGAATCTGTACAACTTAGTGTCATGACAGTGCCATATAACACAAAAGGGGAAGTTTTCATTTTGAAGGCAGACCTTCCCGTCCATGAGTACATGTGGGATCACTGCCATGGATGTACATATCCAAGACAGATAGACAGGGACTAGGTATAAAAGTTTTATTTCGTGCAGGTTCTTGGGCCAGCTACTGTAGTCCAACTCAGGTACTTCAGGTCTTTGCCTGAAGCTCTGATGAACCACTTTTGAACAAGTGGAAATAGAAGATTTTAACACATAAGTTTCTGCACCCTCAATATCTCTGATGCTTTCTGCAAGAAAGTGAAAAACACAGTGCAGTGCTGATTGAAGATTATAGTTCCAAGATTCAAAGATATCAAAGAATACATAAATTAAATAACCTTGAGATTTGTTTGCATATGGGCAGTCATAAACCAAGGAATCCAAAAAAAAAAGACCAACCCCTAGTACCCACAAAGAAAGAGCAATCCCACTCCACAAAACACAAAACTAATTTGTCCTCTGAGGGAAATTGATGGTGTTAATGAGGAAATTTCCTTCTCAATAATCAGTCTTGAGCCATAACATCTCTTAGATTTTCATTATTAATATTGAGGACTCTCAGGGCGAGACTCTGTTTAATACCGTTGCTGATACTTCTAATTGTTGCCATTCTAATGGCACAGGGCAGGACTGGTCTGAGGATAGCTTTTCCAATTTTGGCAGATGTTAATAGAAGACTCGGCAGAACTGCCTGAGCCTCCAATATATGCAATGTGAAAACTGACAAGTGTATCCTTGGTCTCTATATTTCATTGATTTCAGAGAGCTGTTGAGTTGAACACACTATGGAGTCACATAGGTTAGAACAAGTCATCCTGGAGATTTCCTTTCCTAAGGCACCTTAGTGAACCAGATAATACAAGTGAGAGCATACAGTGGCAAATGATTTCAGAAGTACCCTTGGCTCAGTCACTGTTCATCCACCGCTGATATCCCCCCATCCCACCCCGATTACTAATTAGTACCTGTACTTGTATCATCCTCAAAAGGGTGAATTTAGAGAATGTTATTCTGCAGTTGAATAACTTGATTATAGTTGCTTTTCAAGCACTGCATATGAAGAATATAAGGAACTTAATGTTGTTTTTGTATCTAAACTTAAAATGGAGCAACATCACCAGAACAAGAGGAGTAATGGGGAAATAAGTTTACAATCAGTATACAACAAACATTACATTGCCCTGTCACTTGATTTCAGAATCAGTTGTATTATCACCGACAAGTGATGTGTATTTTTTTTTCAACTACAAGATTATCAAATGCATGGTAAAATTTATAATTTATAAATTATGCTGGCTGGTGTGTAGTGGCATAAGCACTGGACTTCGAGGACAGTGGTCCTGGGTTCGAATCCGGCCGGCTCCTTGCACGCTTTCAGTCCATGATGGGTTGAGCATTGAGCCAGTAACGACCTTGTTAAATAAACAGACAAAAGCGAAGCAAACAGTAAAAAGTGCTACCCGATGCGCCACATGGTGTGAAAAGGAACTGCAATAGTTAATTAATAATTAAGAATTAAATATTTATTTACTAGAGGGCACAGTCTCAGAATAGAATAGTGTCCCTTTAGAACAGAGATGAGGACTTCTTCAGCCAAAGGGTGTTGCATCTATGGAATTCATTGTCACAAACAGCTGTGGAGGCCAAGTATAGGGTATACTTAAAACAAAAAGTTGATAAGGATGTCAAAGTTTACGAGGAGAATGGGGTTGAGTAGGAAAGTAAATCAGGTCAAATGGTGGAACACCATCAAATCATTGAATGTCCTAATTCTGTGGCTATGTCTTAAGGTCTTATGGCATAAATCAATGTAAATTCTCTTGAATTATATTCAATTGAAGTGTTAAAGCATCGCATTGAACAAAGTTAAAACCATGGACCATTCTGCAAGCTTCATCCTATTCCTGTAAATCACGTGCCTTTCAGACAGCTTGCTTTTTGGAAATGGTCCAAGTTTCTAACTCAGTGGCAGGCTTTATCAGTACATACTTTTCCTAGTAGAGCAGGAATAATTTCTGACGTGCAGGCAATTAGGCTTATAAAGAATGAAAATATCTTGGGTAGGTCATGTAGCATTCCAAAGGTAAACTTTGTGTACGGCATTGTATTAATAATTCCAATTTTAATTGCAGCTCAACAGTGACCTCTAGTGTCCATTTCAAATTGACTATTGACAACTCCAGAATTGAATGATCACTGAAAGAATCGTGGAATCATAGAGTTGGAAAGTACAGAAATAGGTCCTTGGGCACATTTCATCCATGCTGACCATGATGTGTATCAATATTAACCCCATTTACATGCATTAGCCACATACCTCCCTGTGATTTTCCTACCTAAGTACTTGTCAAATGTCTTGTAAAGGTTGTATCTGCCTCCACCACCTTCTCGGTTCTATATAACCACAACAGCCTGTGCGTGAACTTTACCCCTCTCTAACGTTCTCCTCTCAACTTCAACCTGGGGAAAACTCTATCTGTCCTATCTGTGCCCCTCATAATTTTCTGAACCTCTGTAGCGTTACTCCATAGCCTTCTATGTTCAGGTGAGAATATATATATATATATGTATACAGTCCCTCCTTATAATTATTGCCATTAATTCCAGGTTACATCCTGTTGATTAATTTTCAACTCCCTCTATTGTTATCACACCCTTCATGTAATCTGGGGATCAGAACAATATGCAATACAGAACTTCAAGAGCATCCAGCTCAATTTTGTAAGGGTTTAAGATAAACTCAGTGGAAGGGAAATTGTCAGTAATATTTTTTTCCATTTTACATACCCACCCTCCTTTCCAAAGACAATGTAAATTTCCGTCTTTAACCTCCCATTTTATTCCATATTACCTTAAACAAATTTTTTTTCAGTACTACCTTGTACCTGGTGATAAAAATAACTCAGCAATTGTAAATAAACATCAATAAACTTTATGGAACACCCTTAATTGATGAAGCCTAAGCTCCCAATTGAAAAAAAAAGGAGAGAAAGAAGCTAATATCAGATGGATCAATATTACAGTGGAGTAAAGGGAACTACAAAGGCATGCAAGATGAGCTGGCCAAAGTTGATTGGAAGGGGGTACTAGCAGGGATGATGGCAGAGCAGCAATAGCAGGAGTTTCTGTGAGCAACTCAGAAGGCACAGAATAGATACATCCCAAAGAAAAAGAGGTATTCTAAAGAGAAGATGAGGCAACCGTGGCTGACAAAGGAAGTCAAAGATAACATAAATATTACAGCCATGGACTCTGCTGCAGGGTCTGTAAGGCCTTACAGATGGACTGCTGAACAGGTTCGGCAATCATGCCTGTAAGTATGCATGTTTCAGCCAATTGGTGTTTCACTGTGGTGGTATTTCACTCCATTCCTCTTATTTCAGTCTTGTCAAGACTTGAACCAAAAGCAGAGCTCCCTGCTTACTATTGTCCTGGTTCCAGGAAAGAAGACTACCTTTTGGTTGGATGCTGTTAAGGACTGGTATTTATTTAGTATTAAGCTACTACTACTGAGGTGCTGTATTGGCGTTAGCTTTAGTTTGAGAGTTCCAGTTAAATGGCCCTGTTGACTAGTATTTATTGTTTTTCCTTTATTTCTGTATCATTTCTATTAGAAGTCAGTGAACTATTAATCCACTTCAGTGTCTCTCTCTCAGCATTTGGGCCATAACTGCACATTGTTGTCAGCAAATCTTAACCAGAGACCGAGCGGGGAGAGAAAGGCTGACCTTGGCCCTGACATTCATTGGCCAGATAGGAGAGAAGTTAGTCAGTTGAAGCTGCGTTGGGTGAAATAGCTTACGCAGCGCAACAGATACAGTCAGAACAACAAGCCCAGTCCAGGAGGACGTGTTTGGAGGAGAAACTAAAATCAGTATAAGCTGGGTTGGCAACATGCCTCACACAGTGCAACTACTTTCAGAGCAGCAGGACCAGTTGTAACTGGAAGAACAGGTGTCTGCCCTTGCAGTGACTTTGTGGCAACTCATTACAGACAGCCAGAATCAAGTGACAGCCACTACCGCTCTTGCTGCTGTAAGTCAGCGCCCTTTAGCCATCTCTGTCCCACTCCCAGCATCTTCCAGATTCTCCTTTTCAACATACTCATCAACCTGTCACTAATGCTCTGACTCCCATAACTGCACTTGGACCAGAACTAAGTATTCCTCCACCAGGCAGATACTCCATTGACCCCAACGGCTGCAGGAGTTTTGTTAACCAGTATGAGCTGACTTTCCAAGCCCAGCCAGGCTGATTCAGTGGTGATGCGCATAAACTGGCAAACATGGTGAATCTTTGAGTTGGATTCCAACTCAGCCTGTTCGATGTTCTAAAGTAACAGGTTTCCCAGATAGCCTAGTCATATTGGCGATCTGTTATCGAGTTCAAGAGGGTGTTTGATCTTCCAGTAAGCCAACAGGAGGCTGCCCACTGACTCCTGGATTTGCACCGAGGTCGAGGGGCAGTGAAGAACTACACAGTAAAGTTCCACATGGCTTGCGGTGGAGAAAGGTTGGAATGAAAGATCCCTCATCACTGCCCTCCAGCAGGGATTAAGTGCAGGGGTCCAGCACGTGATTGCAATGCGTGGTGAGCAGGACGGTCTGGATGACATGATTAATCCGGCCATTCAAATTGATAACTAGGAAACTTAGCAGGCCCGAGAAAGAAATCCCCGAGCTACCCATTATCTCATCGTTTGTCTGTACTCTCTCCCACATTACCCAATACACAGTCTGTGAAGGAACATGCACCTACCTCAGGAGGAATCTGCAGGCTTCATGTTCCAGGTGTCCAGCAAAAGAGCATACCCGAGAGCAGGAAGGGAAGTTCAGATGTGTTGATTGTCCCTGCAAGCATATTCCCCTAATTGTGTAATGCTTTCTCGTCGCGTGGATTTCATACCCATGGGCTTCGGGCATTTATTGACCCTGGGCCAGCTGGAATCCTCACGGATATCTCTCTGGCTCAAAAATGGAGAGTTCCAACTCTGCAATTGGGAGAAAATATCGACATCATGGCTTCATCATAGTGAGGTCAGCTGAGAAGATCATCGGGGTCTCTCTTCCCGCTGTTACAGACATTTACACCACACGCTGCACCCACAAATCTAACAGTATTGTGAAGGACCCCACGCACCCCTCGCACAAACTCTTCTCCCTCCTGCCATCTGGCAAAAGGTACCGAAGCATTCGGGCTCTCACGACCAGACTGTACAACAGTTTCTTCCCCCAAGCCATCAGATTCCTCAATACTCTGGAGTACAGAGTCTAGACTGACATCTCCATCATTTATTATTATATTGTAATTGGTCCTCTACTGTGCCTATTATCTTGTTTATTAATTATTGTACTGCCCTGCACTGTTTTATGCACTTTATGTAGTACTGTGCAGGTCTGTAGCCTAGTGCAGTTTTTATGTTGTTTTACGTAGTCTACTGTAGCCTTATGCTGTCTCACATAGTCTAGTGTAGTTTTGTGTTTCATGTAGCACCAGGGTCCTGGAGGAACGTTGTTTCGTTTTTACTGTGTACTGTACCAGCAGTTTATGGTCGAAATGACAATAAACTTGACTTGACTGATTCTGGGTACTGGCAAGATTTACCTTTTCACAGAACCTCTCCAGGTTGTGCTTGAAGGTAGCCATAGGGAACAGCTCTCTTTTTATCTGGTAGTCCATCCACGTGCCCATCCACTGAGATGTTCCCACAGCTAATGATCTCACTTTAAGATTTGAACATTAAACATCAAGGAGGCATTGATCTTAGGGTTTATCCATTCATCAAACTCACCACAGGGGCAGGCTTCTTTTTTGTAAACGAGAAGGATGACAAACTCTGCCCCTACATTGATTATTGGCTCTTCGACAATATTACAGTGAAGAGCTCTACATTTTTCCCCTGATTGCCTCTGCATTTGAACATCTCCAGTGAGCAACCATATTTTCCAAGATTGAGCTATGCAATGCTTATAACCGTGTCCGCATTCAAGAAGAGAATGAAAAGAAGACAACCTTGAGCACCTCCACTTTGATTACCTCATGATGCCCTTTGGTCTGGCCAATACCGCTGATGTTTTCAAACCCTGGTCAATGATGTCCTCAGGAACATGCTGAATCAGCTTGTTTTTGTGTATCTGGACGATATTCTGATCTATCACCACTCTCGCCAGGAACATATCCAGCATGTGCAGAGGGTTCTCAGATGGCAAACTCAAGGATAACCTTTACACCAAGCCAGAGAAGTGTTAGTTCTACAAAGAGCAGCTGTCAATCTTGGGCTATATCCTCACCCCTTCCAGTGTTCAAATGTACTCTTGTAAAGTCCAGGCAGTCACAGAGTGGCCCAAACCATCTATAGTCAAGCAGGTGAGCCGCTTCATGGGATTAGCAAACTTTTATCACCAGTTCCATCGTGCCTCCCATAAAGGCACACACGAAGAAGACTTCCACAGAATTGCTTTGGATAAGTGAAGCCGACCAAACATTCTCGGAACTAAAGTGATACTTCACCACTACCCTGGTGCTGCAACACTCAGGCCGGTCCTGTCCATTCATCGTTTAGGTGGACGCATCAGATGTCAGCAAGGTAACCGTACTCCCCCAGTGTTCATCTATGGATAACCAGCTGCACTCCTGTGCCTTTCTTTCTCGTCACTTGACTCCTGCCAAGTGTAACTATGATGTCAGGAACTGAGAACTTCTGGCTGCCGAGGAGGCCCTGGAAGTATGGCAAAACTAGCTGGAAGGGGCAAAGCATCTCTTTTTGGTATGGACGGACCACAAGAACCTCTCCTACATTTGGGGCACCAAGACTCAAGTCCTGTCAAGCCCATTTAATTTCAGCAGGCTTAATTTCACCCTCACCTATTGTCCCAGCAGCAAGAAAACCAAGGCCAATGCTCCCTCCCAGCAATTCGATGTGTCTGAGGATGCCAATCCAGAGCTCATCCTTCCTTGCTTGTGCATAGTTGCTCCAGTGATTTGGGGAACAGAGGCAGAGGTGAGGGCTGCCAACCAGTTGGAATGGTTCTGCCAGGACAATGCATGCCATTCCCAGGGATGGAGAATCACTGCTCTTGGCATCCTGAACAGTGCATGTCGAGCTGATCGATCTGCTAATCTCTCTCCAGACAGACAGACACACTTAATTGATCCCGAGGGAAATTGGGTTTCGTTACAGCCGCACCAACCAAGAATAGTGAAGAAATATAGCAATATAATACCATAAATAATTAAATAATAAGTTAATCATGACAAGTGGAAATAAGTCCAGGACCAGCCTATTGGCACAGGGTGTCTGACACTCCAAGGGAGGAGTTGTAAAGTTTGATGGCCACAGGTGGGAATGACTTCTTATGACACTCAGTGTTACATCTCGGTGGAATGAGTCTCTGGCTGAATGTACTCCTGTGCCTAACCGATACATTATGGAGTGGATGTGAGTCATTGTCCAAGATGGCATGCAACTTGGACAGCATCCTCTTTTCAGACACCACCGTCAGAGAGACCAGTTCCACCCCCACAACATCAATGGCCTTACGAATGAGTTTGTTGATTCTGTTGGTGTCTGCTACCCTCAGCCTGCTGCCCCAGCACACAACAGCAAACATAATAGCACCAAACCTTCAAGCTGATGCTTTCAATTTGACCATGCCTAGAAGATCAGCATGTAGCTCTTCCGATACTTCACCTCTCAGTGAGAGTGGTAATACAACTCTCAATCCCCACATAAAGTAACCTCCATCAAGGGCAAGTTCATCCCAGCGCTGGTAAAAATGGGGAAACTGGAATTTCTGCTGCACATTTCAGCTACCCTGGGTGGCTGTGGAGACCTGAGCCAGAGTGGGACCTTTTCCGGTTTACCTTTCAACATCTCTGCCATAGCAGGGAGACTTTCGATTTACATTTGAAAGAAGACAAGTATCCTCTTTTGTCAATTTTTCAGGTATTTCCCAAGGGTAAATGGCACAATCCATCCGCATTTCCATGATTAGTTGTTCTCTTGAATTAAGGCTACATCCACACTAGACCAGATAATTTTGAAAACGCCGGTTTCACATAAAAACAATAGGCGTCCACACTATGCGTTTTTAAAATTATCTCTGTCCACATTAAAATGGATATTCTGGCTAACCTCCTCCTACTGGGCATGTGCAGGACACATCTACCGAAAACAAGCGACATGTTTGGTGTCAAATCTTGCCGTGAAAGTGCACGTTTGTGCATTTACAGACTTGAAAAACTTAAACAACGGACAGCTGTTGGCTCTCGCGCAGGAGGACTTAAAAGTAAAAAAAACCCAAATACTGAAGCGTATGGAGGCAACTGATAGGGAGTTCACGGGCAGTATGATCCGGCTGATGACGAACATTGAAAAACTGACGAACTCTGTTGCATTAATAAAGCCCCTAATTAAATGTATAAAACATGTCTGCATCAGTATTATCTTGTATTTCCACACAACGTTACATTAGGCTGTTACACATCTATTGTCAGAGAAGTACTTGCATAAATAGGTAAACCACCTTCATACGAGCAAGGACAGAAAACAGGACAAAGTAAGTAAACTTATTTATTCAGTAAGTTATGGGTCAAAGTATTTGGTGAGTACATTTCTAACACTTCTGGCTTCAGTCTCATTGCCGTCTGTTCTGAAATTGTTAGGTTACGTTCAACAGAACAATAAAATGGCGCACTGCCATCACCATCTGTTCCGGCACATCATGACAGCATTGTTAGATTTCTCCGGTTACCCCATCCACACTGCTCTGACCAAGTGGCGTTTTCAAAATCACACACCCTGGAGAGCGTTTCTGAAAATCTCCTGTTTCAGGGGACGAAAACGTTGTCTTAGTGTGAACGGAGGGTAAAAACGGAGAAAAAAAGCTTCAGTTACGGATTTATCCTGTCTAGTGTGGATGTAGCCTCAATCTTGTAATTGCGTTCTCCATGAAACAGGGCCCACCTCTGCATTCAAGCTGCTGCTATTAGGAGAACACCCTTCTGTGTATTGAAAAAGGACACTAGTGGCTGATGATCAGTAATGAGGGTAAATTCTCTTGCATACATGTACTAGTTGAAATGTTTTACACCCAAACCAGATGCAAGATTTCTCTGTCAATATGTGAGTAATTTTTCTCTGCAGTGGTAAAGAAATATGATGCAAAGGCTATGAGGTGTTCACTTCCATCGCTCATAACATGTGACATGACTGCACCTATGCCATAAGGTGAGGTATCACAGGCAAGCTTCACTGGTTGATCTGGATCATAGTGAGTATAGTATCTGATGTCACCAACCAACATGGTTTAGGTTCTAAATGTTCTTCTGTTACACTCACGATATCAGCAAAACTCATTTCAGCTCATAGCAGTGTAACTTCTATGCACACAGAATGTTCTTCCACCAATTGCACTGAGCAAAACTGACACTTGTTTCTCATTGGCTAATGAATATGCCTATCTTTCTCATATACCCAGCCATTTCCTCTTTATTATTATTATCATCATTTAGTACTCACTGCTTATGAACTTGTGAATTGTTTAACTCGACCATCTCTTTCTCCTTGTGAAGAAACACATCAGTCCTTCAGTGTTTGTTGGTGGTGTGACAGGCTAGATTGCTGGGATCTGTCCCATCAATTTGTGGGACATGTTGTTCAGGGTCGAGGATGTGCTTTCTTGCATGACTATATATTTTTTTATATTATATATTTTATTTTTTTTTTGCCTGCTGTTTTGAGTGTGTTGTGTATATTTAGCACCTTGGCCCTGGAGGAATGCTGTTTCATTCAGTTGTACCCATGTATGATTGAATGATAATTAAATTTGATTTGGTCATCACTTCATAAGACTCAATCAAGTTTATGGCACATGATTTCCCACATCCAATGTCTGGCTGACTATCTCTAATCAGTCCTTGCCTTTAGTAAATCTGAATGTAAGTAGATCTAAGTGTCCCTTTGAATAACTTTCCCACTACCAATATAAGGCCCATACTGGCCTGTAGTTCCCTAGCCTATCTCTGTTATTCTTAAATAAAGGAACAACATTATTGATCCTTCGGTCTTCTAATATCCTACAAAAGTTAACAATCATATAAAGGTTTCAGGCTTTGACCCATTAGTCTCATCCCTTGCTTTCCAATACCACATTTTGGCACAGGGATTTACCACACAGATCCCTACGCGACCTTGTCCCTTTCTAGATATCATATTATCTTTTAGGATTCTCCTTAATCTTATCTTCTAGGATAACTCATGACCTTTTTGCCCTCCTAATTTTCTTCTTAAATCTATTCCTAGATCCCTTATACTTCTTAAGAGACTTGCTTGATCCCTTCTGCCTATACTTCATATATGCTTCCTCCTTTTTCCTGACCAGACTCTCAGTGTACTTCATCAACTAAAGTTCCCCAATCTTGCCAGCCTTGCCCTTTGCTATCGCCAGAACATGCCAGCCTTCAACTTTACCTATCAGAATTTTAAAAGCCTCCCACTTGTCACATATCTATTTAGCTGCAAATAGCTAATCCCAATCAACCTTTTTTAAGGTCCTGTCTCATGTCATTAAAATTAGTCTTACCTCAATTTAGGATATTCACTTGAGGACCAGTCCTATTTTTTCCCATGATTATCGTGAAACCAATGGGAGCATGGTCACTGGCCCCAAAGTTCATCCCCATTAACGTATTAAGCACTTAACCTCTGGTCAGGCCTTCTATATAAACTTTCTTGGATATACTTCCTGTGTGTGTTCTATGCATAAGGCGCCACTGGATAACTATCCCTCCCCGGATATTCTCTCTAAGTATTGCTGCCTCTCCTTGTTCTTCAAGCATTTCAAAATTCCCTCTTGGGCAATTTCAATGTCGGTGTAAAAAGGATTCAAGTCTCTGTAAAAGGAAGTTGCTTCCAACGAGTTGTTCTTCTTGAGAAAATGTTTGAAACATGATCTTATCATATCCAACATCATACTTCAGCAGAGACAAGAAGAAGACCTCACACAACAGCCTTGTCCCAACAGCATTTTTCATTGTTTGTTTTATAGTTTATTTACTTATTTAGAGATACATCATGGAGTAGGCTCTTTTAGCACTTCAGACCGTACTGTCCCAGCAACACCCCCCCCCCACCCCCCAATTCAATGCTACCTTAATCACAGGACAATTTACAATGACCAACTAACCTACCGTCCAGTACGTCTTTGGACTGTGGGAGGAAACTGGAGCACCCGGAGGAAACTCACACATTCCACAGGGAGGAGATACAGGCTCCTTACAGATGGTATTGGAATTGAACTTTGAGCTCCAACACCCTGAGCTATAACAGCATTGCATTACTTTACCATGGTCTTTGAGCAAGAGACCATGAGATGCTCTCATCACCCATGCATGATTGATACCAGTGCTGGACTGAGTATGGACCTCTAGATAACAAAAAGAGGAAGATTGCCACAAGAAAAAGAGATATGAAAAGGTTAAGGACCCCTACAAAGAAAGCTGCTCCGTCAGCACATGATAAACAGGAGTGAAGAAGAGCAACAAAAAGTATTTGAGAAGCCTTGTTTTAGAAGACCATTAGACCATGGATCATTGGACCAGAATTAAGTGGTAGGCTCATTGAGTCTGCTTTGCCATTCAATCGTGACTGATTTATTAGCATTCTCAAACCCACTCTCGTGCTTCTCCCCATAAACTTAGATACCCTAACTAATCAAGAACCTGTCAACCTCTATGTTAAATATACCCAATGACTTGTCCTCCACAGCCTGTGACGATGAATTCCACAGATTCATCACTCTCTGAAGCAAGTTTTACATTGCTTCTATATTGATCCTATTACGATATTTGCTAACAAGCGTTAAAAAGCAGTATCCCATGATCAGTTGAAATACACAGGAGCTGTAATTCTGAGAGTTTTTGGTACGCTGGCACAGTATGCCAACCACTCTGAAATCCTTCACATTCCTTCCACCAACTAACTGCACAGATTTTAACAGTGGTATGATCTTGAGATGTTGGACCAAATTGTGACTCGTGCAGATGTGCCTGAGAGTCCAAATGAAGTTTGCTGTCCTGTCTATAGTTCAATGAGCATCATGGATGAGCAATTAAAAATTAGCAGAGTCTGACATGAGATCTGCTTAAACTGTCATATGATTCTAATTCTGATTAATATTCTATTATTATTCTGAGCTGGTTATCCATGCCCTGCACTTCTGACAAATACATGCAGGAATATCTGCGAAGTTACATTGGAACAGCACAGTTATAACTCCTATTGATTTTTGATCATCCATATTGATAATGTGACATTTACTTCCACTGGCAGCCTGTTCCACTCCCTGATCACCGTCCTCAGGTTCTCCTTAAATATTTTACCTTTTACCCTTAAAATATGACCTCTAGTTTTAGTTTCACCCAATTGCAGTGAAAATGCCTGTTTACATTTACCCCTCTATACCCTTCATAATTTTGTATACCTCTGTAAAATATCCCCTCATTTTCCTACGCTCAAGGGAAAAAGTTCTAACCTATTTAATTTTTCCCTATTACTCTGATCCTCAAGTCTGGCAACATTCTTGTAACTCCTTGCTGTACTCTTTCTATCCTACTAATAATCTTCCCTGCAGGTACATATTCACCAGAATTGTACATAATACTTCACCAATGTCATATACATGTCAATATAACATACTACGTCCTGTACTTAGTACTTTAATTTATGAAGGTCATTGTGCCAAAAGCAATCTTTATGACCCTACCTACTTGTCACAACACCTTCAGGGCACAATGGATCTGTATTCCCAGATCTCTCTGTTCTACCACACTCCTTAGTTCCCTAGTATTTACCGTGTAAGTCTACCCAGGTTTGTCTCCCAAAATAGAACTCTACACACTTACCTGCATTATTCCACCTGCATTTTTCAGCTTGTTTTTCCAGATGGTCCAGATCCTACTGCAAGCTTTCCTCACTGTCCACTGGAACCTCAATCTTGCTGTCATCTGCAAATTTGCTAATCCAGTTTACAGTGGTTAATGACACGCTTTATAGTGCCAGCTGTAAGGTCAGGTTTCAATTCCCGCTGCTGTCTGTGAGGAGTTTGTACGTTTGCTCCGTGACTGCAAGGATTTCCACCAGGTGCTTGGGTTTCGTCCCACATTACAAAGATGTACAGTTAGGGTTTGAGTTGTGGGCAGGCTCTGTTGGCACCAGGAGTGTAGGCTGCCCTACACAAATCCCGCTGATTTGATTTGACATAAGCTATACATTTCACTGTATATTTTGATGACCTGTGACAAATAAAGCTAATCTCTATTATTGGAAAGATAAAAATAGAGATTGCTGAGCCACTGGCAATGATATTTGCATCATCAATGGGAAAAGGAAAAGGATTGGAGGGTTGCTGATGTTGTTCCCTTATTCAAGAAAGGGAGTAGAGATAACCCAGGGAATTATAGACCAGTGAGTCTTACTTCATTGGTTGGTAATGTTAGGGTTAATGTTAGGGTTAATTCGAGACTGCCATTACAGGTCAGGAGTGGCTCACGTAATATTAGGAGACCGGAATGCGAGGGAGGGGGGGAAGCAAAACTGGGGATTCCGCTACACCGAAACTACTAGTGTCACGCGATTCAGTAAACAAAAGAAACAGGTAACTCGTGAGTGTATGGCATCGGGCCAATAAGATGGACACAAGTGCCCGATATTACCTAATATGTAGCGGGGGGTTGTGCTGGGGGGAAAAAGGGGTATAAATAAGAGCAGATTGTAAGGGGAAGTGGGAACGCGCCTTCTCCAGCGACTCCGTGGATTCGCTGTGCCAGTTACGGATTCTGCAATAAACCCAAGTTTTGTAATATTCCGGTGTTGGTTGTCTCTCTTCCTAAACGAACACAGGGCAGAATTTCAAGCCCAACAGTAAGTTGATGGAAAAGATCCCAAGAGGCAGGATTTATGGACATTTGGAGAGGCATAATATGATTAGGAATAGTCAGTATGGCGTTGTCAAAGGCCGGTCATGCCAAACGAGCCTGATTGAATTTTTTGAGGATGTGACTAAACACATTGATGAAGGTACAGCAGCAGATGTATGGATATGGATTTCAGCAAGGCATTTGATAAGGTACCTCATGCAAGGCTTATTGAGAAAGTAAGGAAGCATGGAATCTAAGGGGACCTTGCTTTGTCGATCCAGAATTGACTTGCTCACAGAAGGCAAAGGGTGGTTGCAAGGTGGTGTGCCTCAGGGATCTGTTTTGGGACCCCTTCTCTTTGTGATTTTTATAAATGACCTGGATGAGGAAATGGAGGGATGAGTTAGTAAATTTACTGATGACATAAAGGTTGGGACTGTTGTGGATAGTGTGGAGGGCTGTCAGAGGTTACAGCCGGACATCGATAGTATGCAAAACTGGGCTGAGAAATGGCATGTGGAGTTCAACCCAGATAAGTGTGAAATGGTTCATTTTGGTATATATAGGACCCTTGTCAGACCCCACTTGGAGTACTGTGCTCAGTTCTAGTTGCCTCACTACAGGAAAGATGTGGAAACCATAGAAAGGGTGCAGAGGAGATTTACAAGGATGTTGCCTGGATTTGGGAGCATGCCTTACGAGAATAGGTTGAGTGAACTCGGCCTTTTCTCCTTGGAGAGATGGAGGATGACAGGTGACCTGATAGAGGTGTACGAGATAATGAGAGGCATTGATCATGTGGATAGTCAGAGACTTTTTCCCAGGGCTGAAATGGCTGCCACAAGAGGACACAGGTTTAAGGTGCTTGGGAGTGGGTACAGAGGAGATGTCAGGGGTAAGTTTTTTTACGCAGAGTGGTGAGTGCATAGAATGGGCCGCTGGTGATGGTGGTGGAGGCGGATACAATAGATAGAGTCTTTTAAGAGAGTCCTGCATAGGTACATGGAGCTTAGAAAAATAAAGGTCTAAGGGTAACCTTAGGTAATTTCTAAGTCAGTACATGTTCAGCTCAGCATTATGGGCCGAAGGGCCTGTATTGTGCTGTAGGTTTTCTATGTCTCTATTATCATTCAGACCATTGACATAAATGACAAACAACAACAAACTAGCACCAACCCTTGTCAGAGTCACAGGCTTCCGGTCAGAGTGGACTGCTACGCTTTCCGGCTACACCCACGAACCCAATTTTGAAGGCAAAACACTCAAAATGCTGGAGGAACTCAGCAGGTCAGACAGCATCTATGGAAATGAATATACAGTGTATGTTTCAAGCCCAGACCCTTCATCAGGACTGGACATTTCCCCCACCTTCTTGCTCTGAATTGTCATCTTTTTCCCAGTCCTGATGAAGGGTCTTGACTCAAAACATTGATTGTTTATTTATTTCCATAGGTGCTGCCTGACCTGTTGCATTCCTCCAGCATTTCATGGGTTTTGCCTTGGATTTCCAGCATCTGTAGATTCTTCTCATGTCTGTGAACCCAATTTTGAATTTAATTTATTACCTCATCCTGTATGCCAAATGACTGAACCTTTTAGACCAGACTTACAAGTAGGACTTTATCAAAAGCCTAGATAAAGTCCAGGTAGACAATATTCACCGACTTTCCTTCATCAACCTTCCTAGTAACTTCTTTAAAAAAAACTTTACAAGATTGGTTAGACTTGGCCACTCATGCACAAAGACATGTTGAAGATCCCTGATCAAGCCCCCTACCTATACAGTCCCTTAGTGTATCTTCTGATAATTTAGCCACTTATGTCATTGGGCTCACCTTATTCTTAGAGCCTTTCTTGAACAATGGAATGATATAAGTAATCCTGCAGTCCTCCGGCATCTTGGCTAAAGATGTTTTAAATTCCTTTACCAATCTCTGCACTAGTCAAACTGCATTTTTACTAACAACACACACAAAATGCAGGAAGGGTCTCGGCCCAAAATGTCGACTGTACATCTTCCTATAGATGCTGCCTGGTCTGCTGCGTTCCACCAGCATTTTGTGCATCTTGCTTGAATTTCCAGTATCTGCAGATTTCCTCGTGTTTGTGTATTTTTACTAAAACTTCTTTCTTCATTTACTGACTCCATTAGTTCCATAGTATTTCTGGCAGTTTTATTGTGTCTTCTTTTGTAATGGAGGACACAATATTTGTGGAATTTCCCTGCAGGGTCTTTATTACCCTTTGGAAAATCTTCAGCCTTGGTCATTAAGGAGCCATATTAACATTTGCTAGTCCTGTCTATATTACATATCTTTAGTTTCTCCTACCTCTTCATTCCATCTTTGGCATTTGGGCTTTCTACCCCAAAGCTCCCACTGCTGAGTTTATTCAGTAAACTGTTATGTCCTTCTACTATTTTCTCTTCCTTTATGACCTTCTTTAAAACTATCTTCTTTAACTATTTGTTTTCCTAATAATATAGAATAATACAACACAGAAACAAATTCTTTTTTTCCCACCATGACCATCTGATTATACAAACATAATATTGCACTTGCATCTAAAAGCTGACAATTCAAGGGTTCATCCGAATACTTGGATGCCAGAGTCATAAAGCCTAAAAGTACTTACCTCCGCAACTCATGAAGGCATTATTTCCCAGATTTGAAACTTAAATCTCCTTAATATGCATATAAAATGCATATCAGTCAGTGATATTTTATGTCTCCTCTTTCTTCTCCTAATTTCTATTTTAAGTTCCTCTACACCAACACTTGAAGCAATTAGCCATTATCAGTTTGTGATATATTTATCTAGCCCACAATATCCCTGGGTTAGCCAGGTTCCATGGAACTGCAGTACAAACCTTTCAACCATTTAGGACCATGATCCTCCTGAATTCTCATTAATTTACTTTGGAATGACTCCCACTTACCGATGAAAACATAACTGCAAACAACTGCTGCAGATTTTGACTTACAATATTAAAGTGGTCTTCCTTCTATTATGACCTTAATTTCCAGTCCATACATTCCCCTTTCAATAACTAACTTGAGACCTACAAATCAGAAATTACTATCTCTAAAGTGCTCAATATCTCCCTCAGCAGCCTAGTGTCTGTTTTTCCATCTGCCTCTCTTTATCACATTAGAGCTGCTTTATCTCTTGTAAATGTATTATAAAATTTGTTTTGTAATTATTATTGTCATTGAAGAAATAAGCTGTTTTTATTTACTGCACCTCATTTATGTTGGACCAAAATGTTTAACAGTAATTTTGGAAATACCTTTTATTATGTGTATCTTCAGCACAGGATCTCAGTTACCAGAAATACACATCTGGAGTTTTTTATTCTTTCCAATAATTTTAATATTGGAGGAAAGGCACCAGAGCTTCTCAATGTTTGCTAACATTGGAATGTGTATGGGGAAAATTAACCCATGTTTCCAACATACGGACAGATCTATACAGCCAGTCTCTTGTAAACCAGAGCATCATATATCCAGTCCACAACTATTTCTGTTTGTTCCAGATTTTTTAGCACTTGCTACAGTGCTGGTGTTAATTGGAAAATTGGGAAGTACATGTGCCTTTTCCATGGTTTATATCTACACCACTGAACTGTATCCAACCCCAGTGAGAAACACAGGCGTCGGAGTGAGTTCAATGGCATCCAGGCTCGGCAGTGTCATTTCACCTTACATTCTTTTGCTTGGTAAGGTAACAATTAATCATCACTGATTAATCAATACTATATAGAATTTTGATGCTATCCCAATATATAAATAATTTATATATCATGGTTTTGTAAAACCCTTTACTTTGCAGCAGAATTAAAGACTTCCTTTTATTTAAAATTTCATGGCCTGAATAAGTCTAGTAATGAAATTCACAGCCACAATGAGTATGAGATGTGACAGTCCCACTTAAACTTACCGAGTTTTTTTTTGATGCATTTCAGTTCCACATTTCTGATCTTTGGTCTGATGAGGAAGAGAGTAGGCCTCTCTAGAGTACAAATGTCTATTTATATGTCTAGGCAGATTACAGTCATGAGTTTTCTGCCCTGCCTAGTTGGCTGTCCAATGGGGAGCATTCAAAATCAGTGGGTGAGCTTGGGCTCTTCCTTGGTCAGAGAGCACCAAATGAATTAATTCACAGCCAGGAAGAGTACTGATCTGATCTGCCTTCCATGGTAAGCGAGCATTGCTTATTCATGAGTTGCTTGATCCAATTACGATTAGATTATCAATAAAAAAAAATGGGGGCTTTCAGAGTCATTCTCAAAGTCAGTACTTCTAATTCTGAGTTCCCATGTATCTGTTGTGTAATGCACACAGGAACGAAGCACGTAGAGGTGCCATTTCCAGATGTTATTCATTTAAATGTGGGTAGCCGATGCCATCCATGTGTAAGGAAACTGGGTTTTGGTTAACCTGAGTGGACTGAGGCATTGACTAAGTATGTCACAGGTCGGTGTAGATACACAAGTCAGTCTATTATACTTAATTATTCTCTCTCCTTCAGCCCTCCTACCTGCTTTATACAAACTCCACTCTTCCCTTAGCACGTGATCTTCAACCAGCTTGATTGGAACACAATGCCACCAATCACATACATCCCAACTGCCAAACACCAGTGATCACTGACAGCTGACTACTTTCCAATGCCAATGTTGTATCCTATCCCCGCATCTTTGCCTTGGGCCCAGGATGTACCTAGTTTCCATCATTTAATTTGTACCCTTGCAGCTGTGGGAAGGGAAATTCTTTTGCTTTGGGCCTTGGGCGACACTGAAGTTACAAGCAATTGACCACAATCAATAGTGTTACCGTGGAACGTGATCATTGCCATAAAACTACCATTTAGTTGCTGAGGTGCTATGCAATTCTAGGCCCTTTGCTTTTATTTAGAGTTATTTGGAGTATCCCCATTAAAATATAAACTCTGTTATTAACTTGAGATTGACTAATGATAATGTCATCCTAATTGATAGTTCAAAGTGTAAGCAAACCTTTAGTATCTGTTGTTGAAACGGAGGTAAAAAATATCTAGTGGCTTGCTGTTTACACATTGTCCCTCTAATTAGTTCATGTTTATCGGGTCCATAGTGATATTGGTGGCTTTCCTACAGCAAATGACATATTAATATGATTATAATATGCCTGTGGCCCTTGGTAACCCTTCCTAAATTAGAGATTGAAACAAATAATTTTCTAATTCAAAGTGCTAATTTCAAAATAGAATGATCAGAACTAAAGTTAAGATGAGATAAGATAAAATTTTATTTATCCCAAAGGAAATTATTGTTTCAAGGTTGTTCAGTCAGAATTATAAACCTTAAAATACAAAATTTAAGCATTGAGGTATGAAAAAATACAAAATGTGCATTAAAAAGTAATAATGCGAAATACAAAATACATCTAACATATTCCCTCCATCTCTGTGTTCTAGGAAATAAAGTCCAAACCTATTCAAGCTTTTCCTATAACTCAGGACCTTAAGTCCCAGCAACATCCTTGTAAATTTACTCTGCACTCTTTCAAACTTATTTACATCTTTCCTGTAGGTATGTGAGGAATGAGATTCAGTCCTTTGCAAGGGGGGACATAGGGTCAGGAGAAGTAGAGTCTGTGTGGCTAGAACTGAGGAACAGTAAGGGCAAAAGGACCCAAATGGGTGTTGTCTACAGGGCACCAAACAGTAGCATGGATATTGGGTGCAAGTTGAATAGGGAGTTAACATTGGCATGTGGCAAAGGTAATGTCGCAGTAGTTATGGGGGATTTCAACATGCAGGTGAACTGGGAGAATCAGGTTGGTGCTGCACCACAGGACAGGGAGTTTGTAGAGTGCCTACGGGATGCATTCTTGGAACAGCTTGTACGAGAGCCGACCAGGGACAAGACTATTCTGGATTTGGTGTTATGTAATGAACAGGATTTGATAAGCGATCTTGCAGTAAAGGAGCCATTAGGAGGTAGTGATCATAATATGATAAGTTTTTATCTGCAATTTGAGAAGGATAAGGGCAGCTCGGAGGTGTCAGTGTTGCAGTTGAACAGGGGAAACTATGGAGCCATGAGGGAGGAGCTGGCCAAAGTTGACTGGACGGATAGCCTAGCAGAAAAGACAGTGGAACAGCAATGGCAGGTATTCTTGGGAATAATGCACAAGGTGCAAAATCAGTTCATCCCCCAGAGAAGGAAGGATTCAAAGGGGGGAAAGGGGCCACAGTGGTTGACAAAGGAAGTCAGAGATTGCATAGCATTAAAAAAAAGGAAGTATGACAGAGCTAAGGTGAGTGGGAGGACAAATGATTGGGAAGTTTTTAAGGAACAACGGAACTTAACTAAAAAGACAATACAGGGAGAAAAAATGAGGTACGAATGCAAGCTAGCCAGGAATATAAAGGAAGATAGCAAAAGCTTTTTTAGGTATGTGAAGAGAAAGAAGATAGTTAAGAACAATGTTGGGCCCTTGAAGAATGAATTGGGTGAAATTGTTATGGGAAACAGAGAAATGGCAGAAGAATTTAATGAGTACTTTAGATCTGTTTTCACTAAGGAAGACACAAGCAATCTCCCAGATGTATGGATGGGCCAAGGACATAGGGTAACAGAGGAAATGAAACAGATTGACATTAGGAAGGAAACGGTGATGAGTAGACTGATGGGACTGAAGGCTGACAAATCCCCAGGTCCAGATGGTCTGCATCCTAGGGTACTAAAGGAGGTGGCCCTGGAAATTGCAGATGCATTGGTAATCATTTTCCAATGTTCCTTAGATTCAGGATCAGTTCCTGAGGATTGGAGAATGGCTAATGTTATCCCACTTTTTAAGAAAGGAGGGAGGGAGAAAACAGAGAACTATCGACCTGTCAGCCTGACATCGGTGGTGGGGAAGATGCTAGAGTCCATTATTAAGGATGAAATGGTGGCATATCTAGATAGCAGTGATAGGATTGGGCCAAGCCAGCATGGATTTACCAAGGGTAAATCATGCTTGACTAATCTGTTGGAGTTTTTCAAGGATGTAACCAGGAAGTTAGATGGGGGAGATCCAGTGGATGTAGTGTACCTCGATTTTCAGGAGGCATTTGATAAGGTCCCACATAGGAGATTGGTGGATAAAATCAAAGCTCAGGGCATCAGGGGGAAGACATTGACATGGATAGAAAACTGGTTAGCAGATAGAAAGCAAAGGGTAGCAGTGAATGGGTGTTTCTCGGAATGGCAGGTGGTGACTAGTGGGGTGCCACAGTGCTCGGTATTGGGACCACAGCTGTTTACAATTTAACGTCAACGATTTGGATGAAGGCATTGAAAATAACATCAGCAAATTTGCTGATGATACTAACTGGGTGGCAGTGTGACATGTGATGAGGATGTTAGGAGAATTCAGGGTGACTTGGATAGGCTGGGTGAGTGGGCAGATACTTGGCAGATGACGTTTAATGTGAATAAGTGTGAGGTTATCCACTTTGGGAGTAAGAACAGGAAGGCAGATTATTATCTGAACGGTGTAGAGTTAGGTAATGGAGAAATACAAAGAGATCTAGGAGTCCTTGTTCATCAGTCACTGAAGGTGAATGAGCAAGTGCAGCAGGCAGTGAAGAAAGCTAATGGAATGTTGGCCTTTATTACAAAGGGAATTGAGTACAAGAGCAAGGAAATCCTCTTGCATTTGTACAGAGCCCTGGTGAGACCACACCTGGAGTATTGTGTACAGTTTTGGTCTCCAGGGTTAAGGAAGGACATCCTGGCTGTAGAGGAAGTGCAGCGTAGATTCACGAGGTTAATTCCTGGGATGTCTGGACTGTCTTATGCAGAGAGGTTAGAGAGACTGGGCTTGTACACACTGGAATTAAGGAGATTGAGAGGCGATCTGATTGAAACATATAAGATTATTACGGGATTGGACATGATAGAGGCAGGAAATATGTTCCAGATGCTGGGAGAGTCCAGTACCGGAGGGCATGGTTTGAGAATAAGGGGTAGGTTATTTAGGACAGAGTTAAGGAAAAACTTCTTCTCCCAGAGAGTTGTGGGGGTCTGGAATGCACTGCCTTGAAAGGTAGTGGAGGCCAATTCTCTGGATGCTTTCAAGAAGGAGCGAGATAGGTATCTTATGGATAGGGGAATCAAGGGATATGGGGACAAGGCAGGAACCGGGTATTGATAGTAGTTGATCAGCCATGATCTCAAAATGGTGGTGCAGGCTTGAAGGGCCAAATGGTCTATTTCTGCACCTATTGTCTATTGTCAAAACTGCACATAATATTCCAAATTGGGTCTCACCAATGACTTAGACAATTTCAGCATCCTAACTCCTGTTCTCAGTACACTGAATTCTGAAGGCCAATGTGTCAAAAGCTTGCTTTACAATCTACCTATGACACAACTTTCAAGGAATTAGGGATCTACATTTCTCGATCCATCTGTTCTACTGCATCCCTTCGTGCTCTACAGCTCACTGCGTAAAGCCTATCCTGGTGGGTCCTCCCAAAGAGCAACACCTCACACATGTCAGCATTAAATCCCATCTGTTATTTTCAGCCCATTTTTCCAGCTAGTCCAGATCCCGTGATAAGCTACACCCCCAGTCTTCAAAAAGTTCATTTTATTATCAAATATATGCAGAATACCACTCTCCTCCATAGCCATGAAGTACAGAAAAGCCATGGTGGTTGTTCAACAGAAAGACATCAACCACCACTCGCGTGTAAAAGAAACAAAGATTCGCAAACTCCAAAACCAATTCCTCCTTCACACAAAGCTAACAGATCACCCTTCAGAGAACAACTGCTAGAACATCAAATCCCAAACACCCAAACCCCTCCCTCGCAAAAATCTAACACATTGCCCACGAGGACATCAAATCCACAAACCCCAAACCCACAACCCGCCATTTGGCAACAAGAAAAAAAGTACAGAAAACTAAAGGGTAAACTACAGTCTACACCAATAATCACATAAATCTCAGAGCTTCAACAACATCCTCTGTCAGCATCGAGGAGAGCAACGGCTCGAATTCAGTCCTTTTGTGGAGAGCAACCCATCTCACTGACAAGAGCCACCAGATCAGGGACATTGTGGAAACAAACCATTTTGGAAATGAATTGGATATACACGCAGGGGAAATAATTTGAATGCATTTTGGCCTCAGTTATATGAAGTTGTTATATTTAGTTGCTGAGTTTCACTTTAAAGTGAATGTGCACTATGTTTTTCCAGATGTTTATCAAGAGAATCTGTCGCTTATTGTGATCGGGATGTTAACAATGTTCGCAGCAATTGCAGTTTTGTTTCTGCCCGAAACATTTAATGTTCCTCTCCCAAATACTATGGAACAAATGCAAAAACTCTTTTGGTAAGTACAATAGTCCTTATGGTTTACTCATTTTATACAAAGTATTGTGCGAAAATGGTAGTGGCTGTAATTAGAAAGTGCCTCAGGTTTGTTTATGGACTAGATTAAAAGATAGAATTTTTTTTTTAAACAGTCATGGAAAACCTGGGGGGTTTGGAGTTGAGCATGAAATATGGTGCTTCCAGTACCTTTCATTTCTGATCTTAAGCAACTGCAGAGTTTTGGGATGCTGCCATAGCACAGCTAATAGAGCTGATGCTTTCCTGCTCTATTATCTCTGGCTCTGTCTATGTGGTGTTTGAACATTCTCCCAACGGCCTCATTGGTTTCTCCCACACACCCAAATATACATGGTAGGTTCATTGGCCACTATATTGTCCCTAGTATGTAGATAAGTGGTGGAGTCTATTTTCCCTCATCAAGCCGAAGTGATTCTACAAGCCTGTTCAGTAAGGGGCCAGAATATAAAGAAGTGACATCAAAGTAATAGAAGACAATTTTCACATAATAGGTGTTAGTGACTTGGACAAGAATTTGTAGGTAGTATAATTAGCTTGAATCAGATGTTCTTTTCTATCTTAGTGATCGCAGAATTCACACAGTAGCCAATGTAAGTAAAGAGAGCACATAACATAGGTCTTGTACACTATAGACACAGGGTGATGATGATGATGGAGGGGGAGAATGAGTGGAGCAGTGGATTGGGTCCTGATCATGCAGTCCAGCTATTTCTTGAAAGCTGCTGAGCATCTCAAATTTTGGAGAAGTTGGCAAGCATCTGGGCAAGAATGGAATATGCACTCAGTAGCCCCGTTTTTTACTCATAAATGCAAATATCTTATCAGCCAATCATGTGGCTGTAACTCATTGCATAAAAGCAACCAGACATGGTCAACAGGTACATTTATTGTCCAGGCCAAACATGAGAATGGGGTAGAAATGTAGTACTTCTGATGCAGATATCAGAAGATGGGTTTTCACCATGTGGGGCAAAGCTTCAGATCTCTTGTACCTACAGAATAGTATTTATGAAAATATTGAGGGAGTTTTCAGAAGTGCCAGTAAATGTCAAGAATAGATGTTTATTTGCCCTCTCTTGTTGGAGATGGCCATTGCATTGTATAAAATTTACTTGCCACGTGCCATCCCAAAATTAAATATTAGCTTATCCTTACTACAGCAGACATCTGTTGTTTTATTAGCGTATGTGTTGAAAACTGTGTAATCATGAGTAAATATCCTGAGTTATAACCAAGTAATAATAGATCATTCATGGAGCAGTTGAAGATCATGGGTACTGGGATAGAACCTCGGGGAATTAGGCAGTGACTTGATTTACTACATTTAGTTATCTCATAAGGTGAGAACCAAAGTGTGATGATCAGTTAAGACAAAGAGTAATATCCAACTGCAAAGAATATGTTAATACAAAATTATGTGAAAAAGTAGCTACCGTGAAGGTTTGGATTAATTTTAGATTATGCTGTTATGCTTGAAGCAGATAGTTACATGAGGGCATCACGTAACCAGTATATTAAATCAATTAAGAAAACTGTGATTAAGAAAGCAAACAAAGGAGGGTTTGAAATATCCAAATTACTATGTTGCTAAAACAAAACATTTGTAATAAAGATCTGGCAATTAGTACAAGGATGTTCCAGGACTGAGACAGCAATACATGGAATAGCTGAAACTGTAAAAGATGAAACGGCCAATATTAAAACAAAGTGTGTTATTGAAATGGCAACAGCTGGTAAATACCTTGTAAGATCAGAAAAAGGCATATCGAAGTGTTGAGTCAGGGGAGAGAGACTGTAAGAGTGGTGGAAACAAATTCAATCAGAGCTTTCTCAAGTACTGAGTTTGCAGAGCTATAGGAAAGAGCAGGTGAATGGGTCTCACTGGATTCTGTTAGAAAAAAAACAGCTTGGACTTATGTGATAGAATGAATTTTTATGATCCTTTAATTCTACTTGACTAAAGAAAAGTAATTAAAATCTGAATGTCATATGATTGAATGTTATCAGTAAAAATTAAGCTTCTTGAACATTGCATACATCAGGTTTTAATGTTATAACTACTCCATACATGAAACAGTACCAGATTGTCTCATTATTTGCTTGTTTAAATATTTGAGTATCATTTTCTCAAGAAATATATGGGTAACTTGTGTGAACTCTGTATATACGTAGTAACCCAAATGCCAGCAATGTGCGGCATAATAATGCATCAATTAATTTGTGTATTCAATGCTGATAAAAACTGACACTGGAATTTAATGAATTACTACTAAATTCATTTGAAATAGTTGACTATCTGGCCAGTATAACATGGAAATGTTTACATTCAAGTCCATTCTTTATGATTAATTTTTTAATTCAAATATAGGTTCAAAGATAGAAGACGTGTTCACTCTAATTTAAGCAAAAACGAAACAACGGAAAAAAGTAGGGTGATTGTTCTTGAGGAAGCAGCTTGACACTCTTTTGACCACAGATCTTTAGCAGCAGACAAACAACTGAAGATTTCATCACAAATTGGATCATGGATTGGCAGATTCTTCTGCGAAAACATAAAGTGAAATTGAGAAAAATGGGAGTACTCTCACAATGCTCAGATGCTCTGCAAGCATCAGGTTTTGATGTTTATTACCAAGTTTTAATGAAATATATTTTCTAGAAAAATTTCTGCAAGATATTATGGGAAAAAATGAAATTTTTGTGCTTCTTTGGATCAAATTACCTTATAATCACTTGATGTTTTCCTCTTCATAGAGCAATTAATTAAATGCAATGAAACAAACCACATCTACCCAGTCCAGTGGTTTCCTTCAGTAATGTTATTTGTTATCAACTCTTGCTTCTGCTATGTTCATCCAGCTTTGCTCCAAACCTTTTGTCAGTAGAATTTCACAGGGCCCGTATTAAGCTCATTCTTGTTGCAATTAAAGTCTAATTCTTTTATACAAAGAACAAAACAGCACAGTACAGGCCACTCAGCCTACAATGTTGTGCCGACCCTTAAACCCTGCCTCCCATATAACCCTCCACCTTAAATTCCTCCATATACCTGTCTAGTAGTCTCTTAAATTTCACTAGTGTATCTGCCTCCACCACTGACTCAGGCAGTGCATTCCACACACCAACCACTCTCTGAGTAAAAAACCTTCCTCTAATATCCCGCTTGAACTTTCCTCTCCTTACCTTAAAGCCATGTCCTCTTGTATTGAGCAGTGGTGCCCTGGGGAAGAGGCGCTGGCTGTCCACTCTATCTATTCCTCTTAATATCTTGTATACCTCTATCATGTCTCCTCTCGTCTTCCTTCTCTCCAGAGTAAAGCCCTAGCTCCCTTAATCTCTAATCATAATGCATACTTTCTAAACCAGGCAGCATCCTGGTAAATCTCCTCTGTACCCTTTCCAATGCTTATACGTTACAAAGAGCTTGCAGAAAATACAAAAACTGCTTTGTATTTAACAGAAAGGAAGAAATTTTTGCCCAGAAACGGGTAATGAACCTGACCATGAGATTGACTTTCAGTGGGAGAACAGTTAGGCAATAGTGATATCAACTCCTTACATGTTAAAGATAAGCTTGGACCTAGTGGGAGAGTATTGAACTGGTCAAGAGCAATTCACAAAAATATTAGGTATAAATTAGGAAGGGTTCATTGGAAATAGCTGTTTTTGGACAAGTCCACATCTGACATGTAGAGGGTGCTTAAAGACCAACTCCACTGAGCATGGGGCAGGTATTTTCCAGATTAAAGGAAGTCGAGAGAGAGGGTGAATTTTGTCAAGAATGAAAATAAAGCATTTGTAAAGTTTAGGAAGTTAAATTCAACTAGAGCCCTTGACGATTACAAAGAAGCCAGAAAAAATCTCAATGAGGGAACAATGAAAGCCAAGATGGGTCATGAAAGCCCTTGGCAAGTAGGATTAGAGAGTATCTCAAGGCATTCTATACATTAAGAACAAGAGGATAGCTAGGGAAGGATAACTCACTAAACACATACTTTGAGGTGGGGGATGTGGAAAAGATCCTAAATGAGCACTTTGCAGCATTATTTACCAATGAGAAGGACATGGAGGTTTGGGATATCAACATAGAGGATACTAATTTGCAAGTGCATTTTGAGATAAAGAAGATGTAATTGTTGGGTCTCTCAATGAGCATACAGGCGGATAAGTCCCAAGGGCCTGATGGGATATATTGTCAAGCGCTGAGATTGTCAGGGCCTCTCTAGCCATAGGTAGGGTCAAGAGGACTGAAGAGTAGTTAAATTTGTTCAATTATTTAAGAAGGAAAATGGGCACATTACTGGAAGCTTTAGACTGGTGAGTCTCATATCAGTGGTGGGAATGTTGACTATTCATCAACGGAAGTATGTTTAGAAACTTACCACACAACACTTAATTAATCAAAGCTCACACTTTATTTACTCTGCATAAGTAACCGAGTAACTTTGTTGATCTCAGCCCAACAACTTAAAACATGAATTTTACTGATGCCTATGTACCAATACTCACTCAGACCACATTTCCAATTTATAACACTGAAATAGGGGATCTCTGTTGGCCAGACAATCAATCCTTTCTTCTTCCAGCCTCTGGCATGGGGGTTCTTCCTTATAATGGTGAGGTCTCCGGAGAGTTATTGCTATGTTCTGTCCAAAAACCTCTGCTGTTCTATCCATTCCTTTGTTCAAGTGTTTCCTTTGAGTGTTATTGGCCATGGCTCATTAGACTGACCTTTAACACCTTACTGGCTGTGGTCCAAGCCAGCATCCGTTTATTGCCACTCTTCCGCAAATGGCAACTGACAACTGGTAATACATGACTCTTTACTTAAAATCAGTTACAAAAGCAGCAACCAGTTTGAATTAATCAGGGCAGACACAGACCCCAAGAGTCACAAACCCATATGTTATATCTAACCAAAGAGAACCTCACGGATAACTTTTTATTTGGAAATGATCTCTAGTCCAGCAGGTTACCTGCAGCATCACACACAAAGTACACTGCAGATGCTGTGGTCAAATCAACATGTACAAACAAACTGGATGAACTCAGCAGGTCGGGCAGCATCCATTGAAACGAGCAGTCAACGTCTCGGCCCGAAACGCTAACTACTCATTTCAACGGATGCTGCCCAACCTGCTGAGTTCATCCAGTTTGTTTGTACGTGTTTACCTGCAGCATCATTGTGTCTACTTGTAAACACTGCTCAAGCCAAGCTACTTTAGTTCACAAAATGGAGGACTGGACCATTTCATAAAATAGCAACATCCTTTCCTTTAACCTCATGGCAGGAACAAAGACAATTGGTCTATCTGCTTCAACTGTCCTTGACCCATTTGAGTTTGATATTTTCTTCCATATTTTAATTCTCCCATGGCCATCATCTCCCCCTTCTCATGCTACTGTTTATACATGAGCAGAGACAGCACAAAAGGAATGCCAGTATTCATGACCACACCAAATAATACCGATAAAGATTTAAAAATTTAATCAGCACAAGTGCATGAAGAAGCCTGATAAAAATGTATGTAATTTCATACCGTGTATCAAGGCATTTAACAGCAATTAATGACACTTAAACACAACATCATGGCATGAAGACAGACAAAATTACCAAAGAGATTCAGAATGGTATGTAGGTAAAGTTGTTTCTTGTTGTCATCATAAATAAAAGCAGTGGGGAAAATACATTAGAACCAATAGAACAAGGAACAGAGCAATAATAACATGTGAAATAATACACATCCAAGGATGCATATTAGCATTTAAACCTCAGTTCCAAACTTTACTCTGAAAGGGATGGATTCTGCAAAACATCATTAGCTAAGTCCAAATGATCTTTAATAGTCTTGGATATTTCATCCATTGTTTAATACTAGTTTGATAATGATAAATAACTATCCCACTCTGCTGTAAAATGAAATAGGCGTAGAAGAGCAGTAAGTACATATCTAAGTAAACCTTCAGCAGTATCATTAATACAAACATCTCTCGTTGAATAGGTTGTTTTACAAAGGTTTAGGTAACACTTGTCCAGTCAAATCTTAGTCCCTTAAAACATTAAAAAGATGCAAATTGCAACTTGAAGATCCCCTTCTTGTAATGTTATCTTGAAGTAGCAATGTAATAAGTATCATTCAACAAGTAAATTTCAGGAATGTCCTTTTATTACAGGTAAAATAGTTAAAGAATAGTCATAAGAAACAAACCCACAATCTGTTAAGCCATCCTTAATTAAATCCTCTAGATAAATCGAATATTCTTTTTTTGATGATACATTTACTCCCTTTGTAGACCCGAACCTCATCGCACAGCAAAGGAGTAGCAACAGTTAGTATTGCAATGGTTGTGGTATCAGTTGTTGTCGATTCCACCATCGAGTAAGGTATATGCAGAAGATCTTGGAACTCCAAAGCCACTAGGGTTCAATTACTGGGACACATGATAATCCATAATCTTGCTTCTGGTTTGTGTCAACATCAACAGCACCATTCCATTCACAAAGTTGTACTCAAATTATGTCCTTTTTTTCCCTGAAGAACATGAATTTCCAGTGTTATCATAGCATTCAGAATCAGAATCAGGTTCATTATCACCGACATGTGACATGTAATTTGATAACTTAGCAGCAGCAGTTCAATGCAATACATAATCTAGCAGAGAGTAAAAAATAATAAATAAAATAAAACATAATAATAAATAAGTAGTCAATTATGGTATATGTACATTGAATAGAGTAATAAAAACTTGCAAAAACAGAAATACTGTATATGAAAAAAAAAGTGAGGTAGTGTCCAAAGATTCATTGTCCATTTAGGAATCAGATGGCAGAGGGGAAGAAGCTGTTCCTGAATCACTGGGTGTGTACCTTCAGGTTTCTGTACCTCCTGCCTGATGGTAACAGTGAGAATAGGGCATCCTTACTAATGGACGCTGTCTTTCTGAGACACTGCTCCCTGAAGATGTCCTGGGTACTTTGTAGGCTAGTATCCAAGATGGAGCTGACTAGATTTACAACTTCCTGCAGCATTTTTTGGTCCTGTGCAGTAGCCCCTCCATACCTGGCAGTGATGCAGCCTGTCAGAATGCTCTTCATGGTACAACTATAGAAGTTTTTGAGTGTATTTGTTGACATGCCAAATCTCTTCAAACTCTAAATAATGTATAGCTGGTGTCTTACCTTCTTTATATATGCATCAATATGTTGGGACCAGATTAGATCCTCAGGAATCTTGACACCCACGAACTTGAAGCTGCTCACTCTCTCCACTTATGATCCCTCTATGAGGATTGGTATGTGTTCCTTCACCTTCCTGAAGTCTACAATCAGCTCTTTCATCTTACTGATGTTGAGTGTTAGGTTGTTGGATGTGGCACCACTCCACTAGTTGGCATATCTCATTCCTGTACGCTCTCTCATCACCACCTGAGATTCTACCAGCAATGGCTGAATTGTCAGCAAATTTATAAATGGTATTTGAGCTATGCCTAGCCACACAGTCATGTGTATAGAGCAAGTAGAGCAGCGGGCAAAGCACACACCCCTGAGGTACACCTGTATTGATCCATCAGTTCCCCATATTACTGTTATTCAACCACAAATATCAATAGACATCAGTCTTAGTTTCTTTGCACAATCGCAGCTCATTTCTTCATTTTTCATTCATAGTACATGTAACCTTTAATACAGCCTTTAATCATTAGAGGCCACTCATTAGTAGTATTCCAGCACCAATTATTTCTGAACTGCAGTGTGTGTTTTAATTACCTCAGTGTGTTTAGTCTATTGTTGGATAATTCCCATGCCTCCCTCACAACACATCTAGCATGCAGTCAAGTGAGGAATCAGTGCCAACTCAACAAAACATAGACTCAACAATATTGATCTGCTGGATTGTGAGGTTCTCCTTCATTACCATATTTGCTGCTAGTTGAGACAATGTTTGTCCCCAACAGCCAGATCTAAACTCACGTTCCCAATTTTGATGTTTCAAAGCACATTGTTTCTATCCCCTGGTACAACTCATTAGAGGTGTTGCTATGCAAAACGTCTGTCCTACCAATGCATATAGCAAGAGAAAATGGTTATTCACAGGCAAAATAGACAATGAAGAATTTCCATAAATACTGATAACAAAATCTGTAAATTTTGTCTCATGATGTTTGTCCTCATTGTGAACCTTTTCACTCTACTTGACCACCCCCCACCGCCATGTACAGTGTTCTCCCGTGTACAGTTAATAATGATCAAGTCATCCTGTGGAAAATACTTGGGTGAAACCACATCAATGAATATTATCTTGAATGTGTCACTGCCCCACTCCCATTCCTATATTATCCAAGAGAACTGTAATCTTACTATGGAAATCATTACCTAAGGGCTGCTTTGTAATTAAACCTAAAAACTGACTATTATTCCCTCTGTGATATTTGATGTGAGCTTCTGCCTTTATGATTTTTTTTTACTCTCACATGTATCTGTCACAGTCCGGTCCATGGACTCCGCATTCCAGTTCACGGTCTGGTCCGTGGATTCCGCAGTCCAGTTGTTTCGATTTTCCCTTGTTCTGTTGGGTGCCTTAATTGAGGCAGCTGATTCTCGTTTCGGACTGGCAACATAAATAGCTCCGGGGTCCAGCTATTCCTTTGCTGGACTGTACTGTCAGAAACCCACACCAAGAAGCTTGGCATCAGAAACTCATTCCAGGAAGCTTGGCATCTGAAACCCACACCAAGAAGCTCGTTACCAGAAACATGTGACCTCAGCTAGTGTGGGAAGTCTGCACCATTATCGGAGCTACCAAGTATCGTGGAGTCTAGGTTGCTTCTGTGCCTGTGGCTGCTTAGTTGTTTCCGTGTCCAGCTGAGTTGTCAGCTGTCTGCCGCTGCTCTGAGTAAGGTACGAACTCTGTTGTTTTCGTGGCCAGCTGAGAATTGCTGGCAGTTTGCAGTAAGAAAAGTCCCAGCCCCGTGTCCGGGAAGAGTACCGGCCCCGTGTCCAAGGTTAAGTCCCATCTCTGTGTCCGAGTTCGAGTACTGGCTGTGTCTGAGTCCAAGTTAAGTCAAGTCCAGTCTGAATCTGAGCCTGAGTTCCAGGTCAAGTCAAGCCTGAGTTCTAAGTCAAGAGCCAAGTCAAGACCCAGGTACTGAGTCCCTGCCAGGACCCGAGTTCGGAGTCATGACCCAAGTTCCCAATCAAGTCCAAGTTCCAAGTCCTGGTTCAGGTTATATCCTACGTCTACGTCCATGTTGTCATCTTGTCCTCGCTCCTTGGCTTCTCTAGTATTCTTAATAAACATTGTCCTGTTCATACTGCTTTTCATACCCTGTGTCCGAGTTCGATTTCTTGCTCTGTGTCCATGTCTGAATTTTAAGTCAGGTCCAGTCTGAGCCCGAGTTCCAAGTCAAGTCAAGCCCGAGTTCCAGGTCAAGCCTAGTCTGAGTTCTAAGTCAAGAGCCAAGTCAAGACCCAGGTACTGAGTCCCTGCCAGGACCCGAGTTCTGAGTCATGACCCAAGTTCCCAATCAAGTCCAAGTTCCAAGTCCTAGCTCAGGTTATATCCTACGTCTACATCCATGTTGTCATCTTGTTCTCGCTCCTTGGCTCCCCTAGTATTCTTAATAAACATTGTCCTGTTCATACTGCTTTTCATATCCTGTGTCCGAGTTCAAGTCCCGGCCCTGTGTCCATGTCTGAGTTTCAAGTCAAGTTAAATCAAGTCCAATCTGAGTCTGAGCTCGAGTTCCAGGTCAAGTCAACCAGAGTTCCAGGTCAAGTCAAGCCAAGCCCGAGTTCCACGTCAAGCCAAGCCCGAATTCTAAGTCATGCCAAGCCTGAGTTCCACATCAAGTCAAGTCTGAGTTCTAAGTCAAGAGCCAAGTCAGAACCCAGGTACCGAATCCCTGCCAGGACCTGAGTTCCCAGTCAAGTCCAAGTTTCATGTCCTAGCTCAGGTTGTATCCTATGTCTATGTCCATGTTGTCATCTTGTCCTCGATCCTTGGCTTCCCTAGTATTCCCTAGTAAACATTGTCCTGTTCATACTGCTTCAGTGTCTGTTTCTTGCATTTGGGTCTGCTCACAATGCCCTCTTGTAACTTTATCCCTCAGTTGCCTCTCCTTCACCATTGTACATGTGAGGAACCATCTATAACAACAAAAAAGTCCTTTGTTTTTGGGTATTGGTTCCTGATCTCCTTCCGCCTTCCCCCTTTTTATTCTGATAAAAGTGGCTCCTTGGGATCATCTGCTATCAAATCGTTATACTCGAATACAATTAAGATTATCTGTAAGGAAGGAAGAAACTTTAATAACCTTTTCAACTACATGCCATACCTGAAGTGTCAAAAATAACTGACCAGATCATTTAAATTTGAATATCCAGCAATAGCTTGTATGCTTTAACATGGTGAAGGAATTTACGCTGAAATGCTGTTTGGACCAATACAATTTTTAAATTAAACTCCCATTTGCAATTTACAAGACTGATTGTTTCAAAACTATTTCCAAGGAATCTGAAACTCAAAGTCAATATGAAAAAGGTCTTGAACAACATATTTTATGTTCTGTAAAAGAAAACAGTCTTGATAGTAAAATAACTTTAGGATTGCTCCACAAATACTCCAAATTTCCCGGAATTGTTAATTTCAAATTCCTAATCTGTCTACCAATGAGCAATTTCCCTGAATGCCCATTTCCTTTTGAAATGTCGGCATCACATATCTGGAATAGAGGTGCACAATTTTCCAGCTCAACGTAGATTACACACGGCCAGTGTGAAATCTGGGTTTCTCGAATATCAATTCCATGAAAAACAAACCGAAAACAGACTAGATAAAACACAAAAATCCATGTTTGCACTCTTCTTCCTTTAGAACCTTTGCAACTAACTGTAAATCTAGAATGAACAGTTAACTCCCACCATGAAAAGCTTCTACACATTTTCTAAAGAACCGGGGATAAGAAAAAAAAATCTGCTGGGTTGGGCGCCCAACAAACTAACAAATTGATGCAACCTCTTAAAGGCACAGACTCATAAAACAGCCTTTAGCTCTCTTTCACAGACACACGTATACACTCTCTCTCAAGTGGACTCACATGTGGCCACAATTAAAACATACAAACCATTCACATTTTAAACCACTTACGAAAATCTTTTGATCTAAGGATTAAACCATTGCCAAAATATTCAGGTACAATCTGACAAAACATAGGAAATGTGTTACTCGAAGAAGGTAAAACAAAGATATGCTGCGAGATATTCATCGTGCACATGTAAACAACATTCAGCAAATCTAAAGCATAACACCCCCAAATTAACCAAAATTCCAACATATTTGGACCTTCCTGTATCTCCCATCTCTGATCTGAGTTAGGATTCTGATTGAATGAACTGTTCACTGTATAGTTCTGTGCATAATGACCCACGCAGCTGAAAGAGCAGATTTGAGCACTGTACCGGGATGGTTATCCCCGACAACTCGGTGAAGGTGCACTCCCGCTGCGTTCCTTCGCTCCTAAATTCTCTCTTCTGTCCTGACCTGCATTTCACCACACAACACTTTCGTTCCCCCTGAAGTATTCTTAATGTTAAAATCCAACTCCTGCACTTCCTCTCCCCAAGCAGGAGATAGTTTGAGCGATCCAGCACGTTGCTGCCTCCGAGAAGATTTCGCGAATGGAGCGCGTACTCGGACAGCCTCAGTGAGAAGAAACTTCGAAATGGGCGTGAGCCGATGTTCAGCTCTTTTCCGCCGGTTAAAGCGTCCATTAATCGCCAATTAAAGTGTCGAGGAAAATTGAGATATTGAGGCAAATGTGAAAGGCGAGTAGGCTATCCGCGCCAACTGATCGCTGCCGGAGGAGGGATCTGTGAGCAGACTACAGCTGAGTAGGCCTCTCTGTCTCAGGTAGCATATGATATGAAGGCCTCTCCTTCGATGATATCGCAGCATAGTATCATGGATTGGACTATTTCATTTATGGGCTGTGGACTTTTTCCCAGAATTATTGTTGTATATTCTGTGTTTACATTGCCGCTTCCTTTTCCATTCTGTTGTGCGTGGGGAAGTTGTTTGGGGGTTTATATTCTGTTAGGGTTTTTTGGGCGGGGCGGGGATTGTTTCTAGGGATCGATGTTTCTGTTCCATTTTGTGTGGGGAGGGAGGGGGAGTTTTGGGAGTTGATCGGGATGCGGTTTTTTTTTGTGTGGGGAAATGTGGATTTGATGTTTCTCCAAATTTTGGAGTTGTATGTGGATACGTGCTTGGATAATGAATGAACCTTTGAAACTTTAATTATTTTCCTCGGTACCTATGCTCAGTATGTGTAGAGTCACCGGGATCAAACAGTTCACGCACTCTGCTCTCCTCAGTACTGTGCACCACCTAAGCCCTCAGTCACTTACTGTTCTGTTGTTGGGTCAAATTTCATCTATCCAATGTAGGGCCATAAACACTGGAGAAAACTGGTCACAAATACAGAGCTGTGCTCCCCTTTCTGCTGTCTGCATGAAGCCTCCAGCAGGTCACCTCAATTAGCCCTTGCAGCTTCTAATACAGCCTCCTATAAATCACACAGTATCCCCTGTTCCTCCAGCATGGATGAGTGTAACACTGAGGTTAGACACAGAAAAGTTAACTTCCATTCCTCTGCTTTATCTAAACTGTGAATCATCCTCTGCTGCTGTGTGCACTGGAAGATTTCCCAAGGGTTGTCTCCTAGCCCACACTTCGGTATATTCCCAGCTATAGCACTCAATTGGCCCACGTTAAAAGGGTTAGAATACCATGTTTCAAATGGTTTCCTGAAGTCTTTCAATTACCACAGGTGCCATTGGAGCAGTGGGTATTGAAGGTTCCAATCCTTCTTAGAAAAATCCATGGGAAGCAGGGCCACTTCCGCAATCATCCTTACTATTATAGTGTATCATCTCATATGCTAAATTATGCTAATCTATATCACCATCATCATAAGCTCTCGCACCAAATGCACATATCTTTACTATCAGAGGTGAGAGCTAACTTTGCAGCTTTTCAATTTGTTTGAAATAGCTAGTGTGATTGGTGCTGCCTTTCTTCTCAGCTGCCGATTTCTGTACAACATTCATAGCAGTCCGTAAATCCTCACACTGGCTTTTTCATTTCCCTACCCTACTTCTGTACTTGCCTTTTTACAATCCTCTTCATATTTCCCCTTTTTGCTCATTCTGCATTCACACTGAGCCTGAAGCGGACTCGTGTATCAAATTTGCCTGACCCTGCTTCCTCAGAATTTCATTTTCTTTTCTCTCTCTTTCCAGCTCTTCCCTATACAATCTCTCTGCCAGTTTTTGTTTCTGTCTCTTCACTTCAATTAGATCTTCCCTCATATATCCTGTTATAACAGCTTTTTTTTAAACTGATTTTTTATTGAAACATCAACAAATTACATTCAATACAACCAATTGCCAATTACATTTTGACTGTTTAGCCCAGCCACCCCCCAACCTTCTTCACCATCGCCCCTCTACCCCTCTCCCCACCAGCTGAATAGTAGTGCATACACAGACAGAGCATTCCTATTTTAACAAAAGATCTTTTAAGTTAGATATCAAATTTGTCCACATTAAGATTGAGTTTGGTCATGCATCATTTACTCTTGCTGATGAAAGTTCCAAGTAAGAAATGTCCAAGAAGCTCCGAAGCCAGTGAGTATATGAAATATCACGGGGAGGTTTCCAACGCTGGACTACAATCTTCTTAGCTGCAATCAGGCCTGCCAGCTAGACATTGCATGTTTTTTCAGTAAGGGAAAGGTGTGAGTCATCATTTAGAAGATGTACAGCAGGGTTCATTGGTAATTGTACCCCCCTTAGTTCTGTAAGAGTACTGATAACCTTCCCCCACAAACCAAAAACCCCAGGACATTCCCATACAACATGTATAAAAGAGCCAATGGTTCCGTGGGGGCAAAATGAGCAATATGGGTCAGGAACCAGTCCCATTTGATGTCTAATTCTCAGTGTTAAATATGCTTTATGACAAAATTTCAAGTGTATATACCAATGATTTGGGTTTTTCGCAGCACCGGCAGCAGTATCCCAAATCGCACCCCAGTCTAAGTCTTGTCCCAATTCAGATATGTCCCTATCCCAGGCTTTCATTCCTGATGTGGGCATATAATTCTGGGAGTTTAATTTATCATATATATATGACACTATCTGCCCTGGAGCACCCTGTATCCAACTTAAAATGGGATGGTCCCTTAAATCTAACCCCCAGGGAATGCCGTAGGCTTTACAAGCTGATCTTACTCTAAAGTAGAAAAAAAAAGTTTATTAATATTATATTGAGATATCAGTTCTTGAAAGCTAAAGATAGTACTTGCCCCATTAATATCTTGAAGAGTAGCAATACCTTTATCCTCCCAAGTTCTGTTATTGAATGGTTTTCCCCCAGATAGAAAATGATTATTGTTCCATAATGGAGATGATTTGCACCATATGCTTTTAAATTTTAGGAATTTTTCTGCTGCTCTAAACACTTGTAGCATATGGGTTAAAATTGGACGGTAATACAAATCACATTTTTTGGTAGACATACCTATAAGGAGAAAGTCCTTCAACCTTATTGATGCTATTAGCTCTTGTTCTATATTTTTCCATAATGAAACTTTATCCTCCTCCATCCAATAGCTAAGACTTTTTAATACAAATGCCCAGTGATACAATTTAAAATTTGGACATGCCAATCCCCCATTTGATTTTTGAATTGTAGAGTTGACCACTTTATATTGGGTCGTTTACCGTTCCAAACATAGCATCGTAGTAAGGAGTCCAGTTTTTGCCAATATCCTGCTGGAGGTGCAAGTGGGATCATTGAGCTGATAAAATTAATGCGGGGTAAGGTGTTCATTTTAATTACCAATATGCGGGCTGGGACTGATGCTGGCAGGTGTCTCCATCTATTAATATCTTCTATTTTTTTCAAAATTAAAGAGTAATTTGTTTTAGCCACGGATGATAGGGAAGTATTAACTTTAATACCCAAGTAGCGGACCTGGGATTTTATGTGTTGCACTCAGTATGTGTAAGAGCCAGCGAATATTATCAGATGCGAGACACCCCTTGATATAGCCCGTTTGATCTGGGTTAATTATTTTCCCAACTACTGGCTAAGACTTTGGAAAATATCTTGAGGTCACCATTTATCAAGGAGATTGGACGGTAATTGGCACACTCCAAGAGGTCCTTACTGGGCTTAGGTATAACTGTGATCAGGGCTGTGTTTAGATCTCTATGGAAAGCGCCATTTCCAAAAGCATAATTTAATGTTTCTAACCATACTGGTCCAAGAATATCCCAAAGTGCTAGGTAAAGTTCCACAGGTATGCCATCTATACCTGGCGTATGGCCTCTATTTGTAGCTTTGACTGCTTTAAGTAGCTCATCCAGTGTAATAGGAGAGTCTAGAGTTTTGGTGTCCTCTAATGACAACGTAGGGAGGTCTAATCCACTAAAAAAATCAGTGGAGTCATTCTCAGAAGGAACTGAGCCACTTGTATACAATTCTTTAAAGTAATTCTTGAATGTCTCATTTATTTCCTCTGTTGAAGATACTACTCCACGTTTAGCACATCTAATTGTTGGTACAGACCTATAAGGAGAAGCACTGTCGATGTTTCGGGTTGAGACCCTTCGTCACAGCCCGAAACGTCGACAGTGCTTCTCCTTATAGATGCTGCCTGGCCTGCTGTATTCCACCAGCATTTTGTGTGTGTTGTTTGAATTTCCAGCATCTACAGATTTCCTTGTGTTTGCTGGTGTAGACCTTTTAGCTTCCTGTTGTTTGAGCGTTAGTGCCAAAAGATGGCTCGGTCTGCTGCCTTCTGCATAATACTTGTTTGGTTATATGGATCATATATTCTGCCCTGCTTCTTAATAAATCATTTAATTCTGCTTGTTTTGTTTTGAACTTGTTTTCTTTTGTTATGGTGTATCTTCTTTTGAGATCATTCTCCAAAACCTTACATTGTTCTTCTAGGGTGGAAATCTTTTGAAGCTGGCTTTTATGTAGATGGGCACTGAACCATATGGCATTATTTTGTAAGAATCCCTTGATGGAGGCCCTAATCACTGTCACATCTGAGACACTTTTTATTTAAATATATAAATTCTGTCAGTTTTGTTCTCAGTTGTGATAGAAATTCGTCGTTTTTTTAGAAGAGTGGAGTTAAACCTCCACCTAGTAGCCTTATTTTTAATTTTGCTCTAATTAAAAGTAGATATGACTGGGTTGTGATCAGATAGATGTCTGGGCAAAAATTCTATTGAGTGTACAAAGGCAGCAGACCGGAGGATACAAGAATGTAATCTATCCGAGAGAAAGTTTTATGTCTTGTGGAGAAGAAGGTATCGTCTTTAACAGATGGATTATGCACCCTGCACACATCAGTTAAATTTAAATCCGTTAGAAAAAGGTTAAGTGCTTTGGAAGCAGATTCTTGAGAGCTTGATATAGTTGAAGAAGATTTATCGAGGTTAATGTTTACCAAAGCATTCATGTCCGAACCAACATATAGTTGGTAGTCACTTAACTTCAGTAATTGTGAGGTGAGGGAAAAAATTCAACTTCGAATATAGTTGGGGCATATAGGCTAATGAATGCAACTTTTTTTTTACCCTGAATGGATGTACAGCAAAAAGCCAGACTTCCTTTATTATCAGCGCCAGACCTTTCAATTGCTACATTAATATTACGTCTCATTAATATCATAACTCCTTTGGTACGAGTACCATCAGTTGATGCCACAACGGGTTTATAAAAGCGGTTTTGAACCCTGTGAATGTCATTAGGTTTAAGATGTGTTTCCTGTAACAGCACAATATCTATTTTCTTCCTGCGTAAGAAATCCAAAACCTTTGAACGCTTGTAGGGAGCGCTTAGTCCTCTAACATTAAATGATACAATAGTAAGATTTTCTAATTTAGACAATAGACGCAGAAGTAGACCATTCGGCCCTTTGAGCCTGCACCGCCATTCTGAGATCATGGCTGATCATCTACTATCAATACCCGGTTCCTGCCTTGTCCCCATATCCCTTGATTCCCCTATCCATAAGATACCTATCTAGCTCCTTCTTGAAAGCATCCAGAGAATTGGCCTCCACTGCCTTCAGAGGCAGTGCATTCCAGACCCCCACAACTCTCTGGGAGAAGAAGTTTTACCTTAACTCATTTATTATCATTAATTTATCTGTGTTGCTCATCTTCCCCTGGATCTATTGTTGTAAGTTGGTGTTGGAGCCCTGACTTACCCTCTTCCCACCCCCATCACCCCTCACATTCAACCCTTTACTTTGTAACATCTGTGAGTGTCACTTAGCAATGTCAGTCACTGAACACTGACATTAACTAACCCCCTCTAGCAACAACAAATTAGAAAGATAAAGCAGTTCTCACAATCATATCAAAGAGCCAAGAAAAAAAACCTGGACAAACCCGTTAACCTATATAATTAAAACCATTTCCTTCTCAAATATAATGTAACACATTATCAAGACCCCAACAGCTCTCTAGCGAGAAACTGTCGCTTTAACAGATCGTCGCTTGGCGATGGCTCCAGTCTCTGGTGCCCAGGAATGCAAACAAGTCTACTGGAGACATAATGTTCTAAAGTTATTCAGAACAAACTGCTGTTTTTCAGCTTCATTCTTGATGAAGTATGACAATTGGGTACATTGAATATCACCTTAAAACTCTGACCTGCAATACTCAGAAACAAATTGGCCCCTTAATTAACTAAATACAAAAGTGCAACGAATGACTTTCCAGTAAAAGAATAACCAGAGAACCTCACATCTATAACGTTAACTTGCCCGTGCCTGCTAGATTGCGCATACAGTCTAGTCCAAGCTCTTAATGCAGTTCCATCTCCTCCAGAGGGGCGTGTGGACTTTGCCCATGGTCTTCTTCCACATCTCCCAACACCGATAATTTCAGAGCTTCTTTCGCTTCCTCTGCCGAGTTAAACGACATCTTCATTCCCTTGATATTCACTGGTTCAAAATCGCCGGGTATAAGAGAAATGAGTCGATCCCCTTCTGTCGAAGCTTAGCGCGGGTCTCCTTGTGTCCCTGCCGTCCCTGCATCGTGCCGGGGCTGTAGTCGGCGAAGAACTGCAGCTGGGTGCCACCAGGGAGAGTAGGTTTGGCTTTCCTCGCGCCCTCCAGGATAGCCTGCCGGTCGGTGTACCGTAGAAGCTTAAAGACCATGGTCCGCGGTCTTGAAGTGTTGTTGGAAAAGATCCTATGTGCTCTATCGATCTCCAATGGAGTGCTGTGGGAATTCTTGAGCGCTGGAATCCAATTAGGGAGCATCTTCTGGAGGTAACCTCTTGGATCGTCGCCCTCAGCGCCTGTCGGTAGGTTGACCAGCCGCACATTGTTTCTCCTGGATCTGTCCTCCAAGTCGTTTAGCTTCTTCCATATCTGAGTCACCTCCGCGAGACAGGAATTAGTAACTTTCTCATTCTTGCGTAAGCAAACCTGAATGTTGTCTATTTTGTTGAAGACCGCGCTAAATTTTTTTTTTAGCATGAATGTCGCTTGCTCCTTTAACGACCGGAGAATGTTACCATTCTCTGCCATATGCTTCTGTGTGGGGTCGAGAGCCTTTTCCAGCGACTCCTTTAGCATGTGGGCTACCGTTTCTTGCAGCGATTCCATCTCCGTTGCCATTGTTTGCTTAATTAGCATAGCTTTTCCCTCGGATGAATCGCTAGCTTGGTGTCGTCTGCTGGTATCTTGTTTCCTGGTTGAGTTTGAATCTTTTTTTTAAGGCCATGTCTTTAGTAAGATCTTTCTCCAACTCAACCTTGTATTAAGACCGTCTGTGAGCCCCCAAAGAACTTGAAAAGGGAGGGTTATATGTTAGCGCTCAGTGCCGTGCAGCCATCTTGCCTCGTGCCTCACCGGAAGTCCCCAACTGCTTTTTCAATTTTGTAATTTATTTGATTTTTTTTTCACTAACTGCTTTCCACAATGCAACACCCAGGTTCCCTGACCCTCCCACCCCCACTGTCAAACTTCCCTATCCACTCCTCATAATTGGGCCATTTTCTTAATACTGTAACCAAGAATGGAATCTCTCCAATCTTCTGAACCCTCCGGATCATTAATGTATATCAGATTCAGATTCAGTTTATTGTCATTTAGAAACCACAAATGCAATGCAGTTAAAAAATGAGACCATGTTCCTCCAGAATGATATCACAAAAGCATATGACAAAACAGACAACACCAGAAAATCCACATAACGTTTGGCAATCCCCAATCCAGAGTCCGGAGAGGCTGCTGCGTATTAATATTGCACTACTGTCTTAGCGCGTTCCCCGGAAAGGAGCTCCAAATCCACCAGACAAACAAGACCAAAAACTAAAGCTACAAGACCTGCACAAAACCACATAGTTACAACAGTGCAAACAATAACATAATTGATAAAAAACAGACCATGGGCACAGTAAAAATAGTCCAAAGATGTTAAAGGACTATAAGTTCAAAAGAAATTAGTATTTCTTTTGAAATACTAGTTTCAAAAGTTAATTAGTATAATTCATTTGGCACAAAAAAGAGAGGAAATGAGTGTGGCAGTTGCTTTGCATGCAGAAAAAGCATTTGATAGATTGGAATGGGATATTTTATTTAAGGTATTGGAAAAATATGAATTAGGAAAATCTTTTATACAATGGATTAAAATTCTAAATACTAATCCTCAAGCTAAAGTAGTTACAAATGGTCAAATTTCAACACCATTTTGTTTAACAAGGTCAACTAGACAAGGCTGCCCATTATCACCTGCTTTATTTGTATTGGCAATAGAACCATTAGCTGAATTAATTAGAACAGATTCAGATATTGAGGGCTTTAGAGTTAATCAAGAAGAATATAAGATTAACTTATTTGCTGATGATGTTTTGATTTACTTAACAAACGCATTGCAATCTTTGCAAAGATTATCTTTTAGATTGGAAGAATATGGGGAAGTATCGGGTTATAAAGTAAATTGGGATAAAAGTGAAATTTTACCCCTTACCAATGGAAATTATAATCAATGCCGATTAGCAACTCAATTTCGATGGTCAATAAATGGGATAAAATATTTAGGTATTAGAGTTAATAATGATGTAAAAAAATTATATAAACAAAATTATTTGCCATTATTAAAAAAATAAAAGAGGATCTTGATAAATGGATGATATTACCAATAACATTAATAGGTAGAGTTAATGTTGTAAAAATGAATATATTTCCTAGATTGCAATATTTATTTCAAACTCTACCAATACAATTACCTCAGAAGTTTTTTCAAGAACTGAATAAATATGTAAGGAAATTTCTTTGGAAAGGAAAGATGTCAAGAATATCATTGGAAAAATTGACATGTAAATTTGATTTAGGAGGGTTACAACTTCCAAACTTTAAGAATTATTATAAAGCAAATCAACTTAGATTTATTGCGTCTTTTTTTGATGAAGAAAAACCGGCATGGATTAGAATAGAGTTAGATAAGATAGGAGAAAATACACCAGAAGATTTTATATATAAATGGGAATCCAAATGGATACGGGAAAAAAAAGAATCTCCTATATTAAGACATTTGATTGATTTATGGAATAAGGTAAATATGGATGAGGAGATAAAGAAATCTTTATTAGCAAAAAGGACTTTAATTCAAAATAGGCTTATTCCTTTCACAATGGATAATAAACTTTTACATAATTGGTTTCAAAAGGGGATTAAATATATAGGTGACTGTTTTGAAGGAGGTATATTGATGTCGTTTGATCAATTAAAAAATAAATATAAAATATCAAATAACATTCTTTTCTGTTATTTTCAATTAAAAGCTTATTTACAAGAAAAGCTGGGACAAACAATGTTGATACCAAAACCTAGTGAAATAGAAATATTAACTCAGAAAGGAAAAATTAAAAAATTTACATCTTGTATGTATAATATGATTCAAAAGCAGACAATTAAATTAGGAATTCACAAATCAAGACAAAAATGGGAATCTGATCTGAATGTTAAAATTGATGGAAAAAATTGGTCAAGATTATGTTCTGATAGTATGAGAAATACAATAAATGTTTGACTTAGATTAATACAATATAATTTTTACATCAATTATATATAACACCACAGAAAATAAATAGATTAAATTCAAATATGTCTGACCAATGTTTTCGATGTAAACAAGAAATTGGTACTTTTTTACATTCTACTTGGTCTTGTTCTAAAATTCAACCATTTTGGATTAATTTAAGATTTTTATTAGAACAAATTATTGGAGTACAACTTCCACATAGTCTATTGCTATTTTTATTAGGAGACATTGAAGGGACAATAACGAAATTTAAATTGAATAAGTATCAGAAAAAATTTATAAAAATTGCTTTGGCAGTAGCCAAAAAAGTTATTGCAGTTACTTGGAAATCTGATTTAAATTTAACTATGGGATCATTGGAATAATGAAAAAATTACGTATAATTTAAGAAATGAATATGAGATATTTTTGAAAATTTGGTCACCATACTTACGAAAGATAGGATTAGATACATAGGTCCTTTGAAGATAAAATTATAGTAATTGGGGAAAGTGAAAATAAATATCAAAATTATTTTGAACTCCATGGAACATGTGGGGATCCTCCGATATCCAGGCAATCTTTCTTCTCTTTTCTTTCTTTCTTTTTTCTTTTTCTTTAGATAAGGGTTAAGGGGAGGGGGGAGGGTTAATATCACTTTTCTTACCATTTCATTATTACATTTATTCTTGTAATTTCTAAAATTCAATAAATAAATAATATTTAAAAATAAAGAAATCACCACACAGTTTCCACAAGTTCCCAGGGTCCCGACAGACTCGCCATCCCATGCCGGCGGCAGAAGGGAATACCCCCGCTATGGATTCCACGGTGCCGCCTGACTCAGCCTTGCAGACACAGCACACACTGAAAGCTCCGTCGAAAACAGCCTCACAGGCGCAGCACACACCGACAGCGACCTGACCGCAGCAGACTCCAAGTCCGTCGAACCTCCGAGCCGATAACCATCCCCTTCGGCACAGCTTCTCCGAGCACCATCCTTTGCTGAGCATATTAAGACAGCCCCGCCAACGGCCATCGGCAACACAAACCCGAGGACCGGGGGCCTGTTCTTCCCAGCAGAGTCCTGGACCTCACAGCAGCAGCAGCAACGAAGAAGGTCTTTCTGGAGATTTCCAGATGTTCCTCCGTGCTCCCACGTCTGTTTTCAATTGATTATGATTGCGCACGGCACCCCACTTCACAAATAACAGATAATCAGCTACGGAGTGGCCACTGCAAGCTGTGTCGTGCCGCCATCTATGACAAATAACATTGGACCCAGTACAGATCCCTGAGGCACACCACTAGTCACCGGCCTCCAACCTGACAAACAGTTATCCACCACTGCTCTCTGGCATCTCCCATCCAGCCACTGTTGAATCCATTTTAGTATTTCAATATTAATACCTAATGATTGAACCTTATATCCATTCCTTACCGGTTCAGGTGTTCCCTTTCAGCGTTCTTGGCTGTGGGTCATTAGACTGACTTTAACACCTTATTGGCTCTGGTCCAAGCCAACATCTACTTATTGCCACTCTTCTGAAAGTGACAACTGACAACTGGAACTTTATGACTCTTTGTTTAAAATCCATTGCAAAAGCAGCAACCAGTTTGAATCACTCAGAGCAGCACAGACCCCCAAGAGTTACAAACCCACATGTTATATCTAACCCAAGAGCTCTCACAAATGACTTCTTATTTGGAAATTATCTCCAGTCCAGCAGGTTACCTGCAGCATCATTGTGTCTAGTTTCAAACACTGCTCTAGCCAAGCTATTTCAGTTCACAAAATGGAGGACAGGACTGCTTCACAAAATAACAGCCTCCATTCCCTTGACCTCATGACAACTGACTTGAATGCTACCACTGTCCTTGACCCATTCGAGTTCGGAGTTTTCTTCCATATTTTATTTCTGCCATAGCTAACAGGGAAGTTACTGGAGAGGAATCTTAAGGAAAGATTTATGAGTGTAATGCCTTGGTTAAGATTTTTAATGCTATGCTATAGCAATTTCATTTTAGCAGTTCTGTAAAAGCAGTGTGGTCTGCTTTTAGAATGCTTTGGGTTTCGGCTAAAAGATAAGGCGCTATGCTGTTCAATTTAGGAATTCTGTCTCAGCCAATCAGGATGGCAGAATCAGGAGAAAGTTTGAGAGAGCGGGGCGGAGAGAGATTTGTGATGGACATTGTGGTTCTTGAGTCTCGTTTTGGAGGGAGCTGCAGAGAGCATAGGAGGGAAGGGCTGAGGATGCAGTGGGATCAGCGTCTCTGTTGTACAAAGTGCTTTGTGCAGATGAATGGCTCCAAGGAGGAAGGGCTAGTACTCCTGACAAGAGCACTCATTTGTTCAAGGTGGATTTTGAGTGAAGGTTGGAATGTGGTGTGTGTTTTCATGTAGATGTGAGTGAAAAGACAACTTCTTGCCAACTGACAATTGTGTATGGGCAGTATCTACGTAGCATTCACTCACAGCGAGGTTTCTTTAATCAGAGACATTCCCTGTTTGGTTCAACCCCCAAATCATACCCACCCTAGGCGCCTATTGTTTATGAAAGACGGTCTTCTCACCCACTGAGTGCAGGGCTGTTAACGGGGCCGACAATGAATCAAGTTTCCATACAAGCTCTCTAGCCATAGGTAAGGTCCCAGAGGACTAAACAGTAGCTGAATTTGTTCAATTATTTAAGAAGGAAAATGGGGATATTACTGGAAGCTTTAGACTGGTGAGTCTTATGTCAGTGGTTAGGAAATTACTGGAGAGGATTCTTAAGGAAAGGATTTATGAGAATTTGGAAAACAATGGCCTAATTAGGGATAATCAGCATAGCTTTTTCCTGGGCAAGTCATGGTATGGAAACATGATTGAGTTCTTTGAGGAGGTGAAAAATGTGATCGAAAAAGGTAGAACTGTGGATGTTGTCCATATAGATTTTATTAAGACATTTGATGAGGTCCATTGTGTGAGGCTCACCAAGAGGACTAAGCTGTTTGGGATTCATGGTGAATTTGCCATTTGGGATCAGAATTTACTTGACCATAGAGAAAGAGTGTAGTACTTGATGAATCTTATTCTGGGTATTTGTCTGTAACTAGTGGCGTTTTGCAAGGAGAGGTACTGAAATGCCTGCTGTTTGTAATATATATATATATAAATGACCTGTATGAAAATATAGATGAATGAGTTAGGAAAATATGAAGCTTAGTGGTGCTGTGGACCGTGGGATATAGATCAGTTGCAGATATGGGTGTATAAATAGAAGATACAGTTTAATGCAGCCAAATCTGAGGTGTTGCATGTTGGGAGATCAAATATGGAGAGACAGTACACTGTGAATGGCAAGGCCCTTTACAGCCTTGATGTGCAGAAGGACCTGGGGGTCCAAGTCCATAGCTCCCATAAAGTGGTTTACCGCCCTAAAGAAGGCATGTGGCATACCTGTATTTATTAGTCAGAATTGAATTCAAGAATCGAGAAGCTTTGCAGCTTTGTATACATCTGGGGATTTTTGTATTCAATTCTAGTTATCCCATTATAGGAAGGGTGTGAAAGATTTGGATAAGTTACAAAGAGGTTTAGCTAAATGCTTCCTTTTCTTTAGAGAACATGTGCAGTAGGGAAAGGTTGGACAAACTTGGGTTGTTTTCTCTGGAGCAGCAGATTAAATAATGAACACAGAGTCAGCAGTCAGGATTAAAATGTCCGATACAAGTGAGTGAGTATGCGTTTAAAGTGAGAGGGGTAAGTTCAAAGGAGAGGTGTGGTACAATTTTTTAAGGAGTGGTGAGTGCTTCGCTGGGAGGCCAATAACGACAGAGGTGTTTGAAAAGCTCTTACATGCTGTCGTTGCATGAATGTGCAGGAAATGGAAGAATATGGGCATTGTTTGGGCAGAAGTGATTAATTTAGTTGTGCATTTGATTGCTAATTTACAGTAATTAGCTTGACACAACACTGCCTATTCCTGTGCTGTGCTCTTCCATGTTCTAGTAGATGAATGTCAAAGTCAAAGAACATTTGTTATCAAAGTATATATAAATTATACAACCTTGAGATTCAAGTGCTTACAGGCAGCCACAAAGCAAGAAACCCAAAAGAACCCAATTATAAAAAAAGACCAATTAATAGAAATACACAGAGAAAGAGGAAGAACACACAGATCATGCAAATAATTAGAGCAAGCAACAACATTCTGTATGTATAAGTCATCTGATCTGTTGGGGGAAAAACAAAGGAAAATAGAATTCTGTTCAGAGCAGAGTAACGTAATACATTTGGGGAGTTGCAGCAAGGCACAAGACAACAGACAATAAATGGGAGGTTATCAAGTGAAGTAGAGAAACTTGAAGTATACATCCAGAAGGTTTTAAGTGTGTCATCGTCAAAATGTTGGTTAAAAAAGTAAAATAGGATATTTTCCTTTATTAGTCAAATTATAGTTCCCTCCCCTCTTCATTTCCCAATTCTGGCCTCTTACCTCTTCTCCTCATCTAACTATCACCTCTACTGGTGCCCCTCCTCCTTTGCTTTCTCCGATGATCCACTCCCCTCTTCTTTGGCTTTTCCATTAATCACCTTCCAGCTTTTTATTTCATCCCACCCACCTGGCTTCACCTATCACCTTCCAGCATGTCCTCTTTCCCCTGGCATCCGAAATGTCAACCATTTATTCATTTCCATAGATGCTGCCTGACCTGCAGAATTCCTCCAGCATTTCGTGTGTGTTGTTCTTAATACACATTATGTTTCTGGCTGATTTGCATTGGATCACTAATTCTGTTTCTCTATCTGCCAATGCTAATTGATCTGCTGAGTATTTCCAGCATTTACCATTCAGTTTTGATACATTGTGCTGATGACAATTTTTGAAATAAATTCTGATTTTAATCCCATAACCCAGTTTTTCTTTGGGTAGATGTGCACTCAACTTTGGAGCTTGAATTCCACTCCATATCCTGCTCCTTATTGTCTAACAAAACTCCTCAATAATTTAGAATACAGACCCCTTATGTTATATCTCCCTCATAACTGTGAAATGATTCTAGATTCCCCAGAGACTGACAAAGTGTTCCCTTGGACCCAAATGCAGAAATTGCCAGGGCTCCAGCAGAGATATTTAAAACATTCTTAGCAACAGGAGAGGTACCAGAGGATTGGTGGATAGTCAGTGTTGTTCCACTGTTTTAAAAAGGCTCTGAACAGAAACCAGGAAATTATAAGCTAATGAGTCTTACACAGTGAACAATAGGGCATCGAAGAGTGTGATCTGGGCATACAGGTCCATAATTCATTCAAAGTGGCATGACAGGTAGATAGGAAAGAAACCTCTTGGCGCATTGGCCTTCATAAATCACTGTAATGAGTACAGAAGATGAAATGTTATATTGAAGTTGTGTAAGATGATAGTGATTCCTAATTTGGAGTACTGTGTGCAGTTTTGGTCACCTACCTACAGGAAGGATGTAAACAAGTTTGAATGAGTGCAGAGAAAATTTGCAAGGATGTTGCCAGGTCTGGAGGACCTGAGTTATAAGGAAAGATTGAGTTGGTTAGGACTGTGTTCTTTAGAATGTAGAAGATTGAGAGAATATATGATAAAGCTATATAAAATTATGAGAGGTATAGATAAGGTAAATGCAAGCAGACGTTTTCCACTGAGGTTGGGTAGGACTACAAGCGGAAGTCATGGGTTAACGGTAAAAGGTGAGAAGTTTAAGGGGAACATGAGAGAAACTTCTTCAGTCAGAGGGCTGTGAGAGTGTGGAATGAGCTGCCTGCATAAGTGGTGCATTCAAGCTCTATATCAACGTTTAAGAGAAGTCTAGATAGGTATATGGATAATAAGTATATGAAGTGCTATGGTGCCGGTGCAGGTTGATGGGTGTAGGTAGTTTAAATGATTTCAGCACAGGTTAGATGGGCCGATGGGCCTGTTTCTGAGCTGTACTTCTTGTGACTCTATAACTCAAATGAATGATGCTAGAACATGACTTAGTAGCTGAGGCTTGAGCTGCAATTAATAAAGTATTTGAGTGCTTTCTTTGTTTTGAATTTAATAATGCCATTTAAAAACAAGAGTTTCCTTTGCACTTTGATATCTACTTTTCAATCAAGTACCGCAGGATTTAAAATCTTATGATTTTGTATCGATGGAACTTTCGTCCTATCAAATCAGTGACCATAGACCGTAATTCTTTTTATATTGTGTCGTACAGTTTATCACTTCAGAGTTAATAAAATTAAATGATATCAATTATTTATTTTATTAAATTGTTTGCTTTCTCAACTCATTTCAGTTGCTGGCATAGTACATGTCCTTCTGATGTCTTCTATCCTGCTCATTACTTACATTATGGCCAAATCATTAACTCCATCTGCAAATTTTAAAATTTTATTCAGATTCAGATTTATTTACTATATGGACATTGAAATATGCAGTGAAATGTGTAATTTGTGTTTAAAAACCAACACTCCTAGCATCGTTGTGGGGCAGCCTGAGGTGTCACCACACATTCCAGTGCTAATATAGCATGTCAAATTTACAGAGAGAAACCAGCACATCTTAATTCCACATGGAGCTTAGTGGTAATGCAGTGGTTTTAAAAGGGCACCACTCTATCCTGAGGCTGTGATTAGTAAAGTATTTGAATGTTTTGAATTTTATAATGCTATTTAAAAACAAGAGTTTCCTTTGCACTTTGATATCTGACTCGCCCACCGTGGGAAATATCCTTTCCACATCTACTCTGTCAACATTTCAACATTTGAAAGGTTTCATGAGATCCCCCCTCATCTTTCTGAATTCCAGTGAGTACAGACCCAGAGCCACCAAACGTTCCTAGTATGATAACCCTTTCATTCCTGGAATCATTCTAGTGAACCTCCTCCGAACCCTCTCCAATGCCAGCACATGTTTTCTAAGATGAAGGGCCAAAAACTGTTCACATTACTCAAGGTGAGGCCTCACCAGTGCCTTATAAAGCCTCAGCATCACATCCTTGCTCTTGTATTCTAGACCTCTTGAAATGAATGCTAACGTGGCATTTGCCTTCCTCACCACCGACTCAACCTGCAAGTTAACCTTCAGGGTGTTCGGCACAAGGACTCCCAAGTCCCTCTGCATCTCAGATTTTTGGATTTTCTCCCCATTTAGAAAATGGTCCACACATTTATTTCTACTATCAAAGTGCATGACTGTGGATTTTCCAACATTGTATTTCATTTGCCACTTTCTTGCCCATTTTCCTAATCTGTCAGAGTCCTTCTGCATCCTCCCTGTTTCCTCAACATTACCTGCCCCTCCACCATTCTTTGTATCATCTGCAAAATCTAATAACATGGTCACTGGTATATATTTTTATTAGTAAGTGTGCAGTGCTGAATGTAACTGCTTATCCAATTTTCCAGGTTTGGGAGGAAAATTGTTATGTTTGGGACAATGGCGCTACAGGTTGCAGCCAATATGCTTATCACATTCTCACCAAACTTGGAAATCTTCTGCCTGATTAATTTCTTCAAAGATTTTGGTGAGGTTTCAAATGATGTGGCTGTTTTTGTCCTTGGTGTGTTCCTATGTTATTCAGTGCATTTCTTTTTCTACACTTAATAATTCTGTTAATCTTGGTATGAAGTTCCAGTAACTACAAAATAGGAACAAGATCTAACTCTATATCTTTTGTTTTACAAGAGAACTATCAAGTTCACAGTTAAATTTGCATATGTTGAGGAGCTCCCCTGTCAAATTTATAATCTCTAGAGATTGCAGTCCCATTAACTTCACCTGGCCTTGTTTGACAAAGCCGCCTCCTCTGGAACCTGATTAGTAAATCTTCACTGCACTCACTCTTTGGTAACTAAGTTCTTTCTTAGATGAGGAGACCAAAAATTGTACAGCGTATACAAGAATGGCCTCACCAAGACCAAATGCAATTTCACTATGACTTGCTTGCTCCTGTATTCAAATTCTTGTCATGAATTTAACATAAAATTCTTGTCCTAAAATCATATCGTTTGCCCTTTCAATTGCATGTGGCAGATTCATTTGTACAACAACAGTAACTAATCTCTCAATATTTTATTAATATCCTTTTCTGCCCAGTGGATAACCTATTTTCCACATTATGTTTAATTCACTATGTTTCCATTCACTGATTCAACTTGCCCACGTGCTTTGTATCTTTCTTTATACTTGAAATAGTACCTAGTTTAGTGTTGATAACAAAAATGCAAATATTACATCTAGTCCTTTCAGCTAAATCACAGTTATGAATTAAATTAAGCTTGGTACACATTGCAGAAAAGGATAATATTAGTTATCCAAATGACATATGTAGAACATACAACACAGAAGAGTACAGCACAGTACAGGTCGTACAGTCCTACAGTCATTGAAGTTTTACCAGCGTTTTAACATATTCCAAGATCAACATAACACTTCCCTTCTTCATTTTTCTACCAACCATGTGCCTAAGGTTCACTTGAATGCCCGTAATGTATCTGCTTCTATCACCACCCCAGCAGCACATTCCATGCATGCACAAATCTGTGTAAAGAACTTACCTGACATAACCCCCCCCCCCCCCCATACGTTCCTCCAATCATGCTAAAATTATGCAACATACACACAAAATGTTGGAGAAACTCAGCAGGGCAGACGGCATTTTTGGGAAAGATTAACAGTTGATATTTCAGGCCAAGACACTTCATCAGGACTGATGAGTACTAAAGAAAGGTCATGGCCCAAAAAATCAACTGTACTCTTTTCCATAGATGCTGCCTGATATGCTGTGTTCCTCCAGCATTTTGTATGTGTTGCTTGGATTTCCAACATTTGCAGATTTTCTCATTTTCACGTTAAAGTTATGCACCCTCTTATCCATTATCCATTTCTACCCTGGGAAAATGGCTCTGTTTATATACTTAATCTATTCCCCTTATCATCTTCTACACATCAACAAGTCACCTGTCACCCAGAGAGAAAAGCCTTAGCTCACTCAATTTAGATAGATAGATAGATAGATAGATAGATAGATAGATACTTTATTCATCCCCATGGGGAAATTCAACTTTTTTTCCAATGTCCCATACACTTGTTGTAGCAGAACTAATTACATACAATACTTAACTCAGTAAAAAAAAATATGATATGCATCTAAATCACCATCTCAAAAAGCATTAATAATAGCTTTTAAAAAGTTCTTAAGTCCTGGCGGTAGAATTGTAAAGCCTAATGGCATTGGGGAGTATTGACCTCTTCATCCTGTCTGAGGAGCATTGCATCGATAGTAACCTGTCGCTGAAACTGCTTCTCTGTCTCTGGATGGTGCTATGTAGAGGATGTTCAGAGTTATCCATAATTGACCGTAGCCTACTCAGCGCCCTTCGCTCAGCTACCGATGTTAAACTCTCCAGTACTTTGCCCACGACAGAGCCCGCCTTCCTTACCAGCTTATTAAGACGTGAGGCGTCCCTCTTCTTAATGCTTCCTCCCCAACATTACCATCATTAGCTCTAATCTGGGCAGCATCATGCTAAATATCCTCTGTAACCTCTGTTGTAATTAAATGTTTTTATACCTTTAATAAGATATTAATTGAATTTTTAAATGTTTTGAAGATTTAAATTGTACTCTCGTGAACAATTTTTAATGTATTTTTTAACAAGCTTGTATTTTCACAATATATTGTATTTGTCTCCACCTACTGGTAGTAATATGGTATAGCAATTGCATACATGTTTATCATCTTTTCATTTTTCAGTGCCTGATTGTTAGCACATGACACACATGCTGTGCTGGTGTTTCTTTTAATTGGCCCTTCGTTCATCTCAGGAATGTGGCTTTAACTCGGTATAAAAGTGTCAGTCTCTGCTAAAGTCACCATCTTGTCTTTGTTCTTTGGATCTTGCTTTTGCCTTTGAGGTTCCGTTCTTTAGTTCCATGTGCTCTGCATCAGTTCCTATGCTTAAACTTTAAATGAACAATCATAAAGCAGCAAGTTCTCACTCATTCGTGGACTCCTAAATGAATCTGTGGATCAAAAATATCACCAGATCCCACGACTGTCAAAAGCGTCCACGTCCTTCCTGCAATGAGGCAACCATAACTAAACACAATATTCCAGCTGCGGTCTAATCAGGGTTTCATAGAGTTGCAACATTACTTCATGACTCTTGAACTTAATCCCACAACTAATGAAGGCCAACACATCATATTTCTCCTTTCAACTTGCACAGCAACTTGGACAGAACTCGGGATTTTGACCCAAAGATTCCTCTGTTCATCCATCCTAAAAATCCTGTTATTAACCCTGTATTCTGCCTTTAAATTCAGCCTTCCAAAGTGAATCACTTTCTGGGTTGAACTCCATCTTTCACTTCTCAGCCCATCTCTGCATTCTGTCAATGTCTCATTGCAATCTACAACAGCCCTCCACAGTATCCACAATTCTACCAAACTCTGTATCATCTAAAATCACAGTAACCTACCCTTCAACCTCCTTGTCCAAGTCATTTATAAACATTACCAACTGCAAGGATTCCAGAACAGATCCCTATGAAACACCATTGGGACCATTCTAACCTCCAGGCGGAATATTCTCCATCTACTACCATCCCCTGCCTTTGATGGAAAAACCAATACTAAATGCATACAGCAAAGTCTCCCTGGATCCCAAGGTGTACATGGTAAGTGGGAGACCTTCAAAAGTGAAAATTTGAGAGTAAAAAGCTTGTATGTGTCTTTCAGAATAAAAGGTAAAGATAACAGGTGTATGGAATTTTGGTTTTCAAGAGATATTGAGGCCCTGGTTAAGAAAAAAAGGAGGTGCAAAGCAGATATAAACAGGTAGGAACAAATGAGGTTTTTATGGAGGATAAGAAATGCAAGAAAAGACAAGAAATGAATGAGAAGGGCTAAAAGAGGCATGAGCTTGCCCTAGCAGATAAGGGGAAGGAGAATTCTAAGGGATTCTACAGATAGGTTTAGAGCAAAAGGATTGCAAGAGAAAAAATTGGTCCTCTGGAAGATCAGAATGGAGTCAAAAGAGATGGGGGAGATGTTAAATGATTTATTTGCATCTGTATTTACTCTGGTCACACCACGGAAACCAGCATAAACACTGGCCTGATGAGCCTATAAGGCACGGGACAGACTTTAACTTAACTATTTACTCTGGAGACAGAGTCTGTAAAAGTGAGGCAAAGTGGCATTGATTTCATGAACCCATTACAAATTACAGAGGAGGATGTGCTTGTTGTCATCGCCTAATTAGTGTGGACAAATCCCCAGGGCCTGACAAGGTGTTCCCTCAAACCCTGCAAGAGGCAAGTGCGGAGAATGCCAGCTATCAGAGATTTAAATCATCCTTGTAGAAGTACCAGAGGAAAATAGCCAATATTGTTCTGCTTTTTAAGAAAAGCTCTAATCATAAATCAGGTAATTATCAGTTGCTCAGTCTGACATCAGTAGTGTGAAAGTTATTAGAAGGTATTCTAAGGGACTGTTGTATATAAGTATTTGAATAGATATAGATATGGACTGATTAAGGATAGTCAGCATGGCTTCATGCATGGTAGGTCATGTCTAATCAATCTTATAGAGTTTTTCGAGGGATCTACCAGGAAAGTTGATGAAGGCAAGGCAGTGGATGTTGTCTACTTGAACTTCAAGGGGAACACGAGGGGAAACTTCTTCACTCAGAGGGTTGAGAGAGTGTGGAATGAGCTGCCAGCAGAAGTGATGCATGTGAGCTTGATTTCAATGTTTAAATGAAGTTCGGATATGTACAGTACCTTAATGGTGGGACTATGGTCCCAGTGCAGGTTGATGGGAGAAAGCAGTTTAAATGGCCTAGCAATGACTAGATGTGCTGAAGGGCCTGCTTCTGTGCTGTAATTTTCTACAACTCTATGACCCTATGGGGCAGTACACCTGTGGCCAGTGAGGATGCAAAGATCCATTGCCAAGGACAGAGCTATCTCTTCCCTCACGTCCAGTAATAAGCTGGGGCATATTCATCTGGCTCTGAGTGCTTAACTGTCCTAATGCTTTTCCAAAGTTCCGGAACATCCTCTTTCTTAACGTTGACATTATTCAAGCACATCAGCCTGTTTTACACTATTCCCAAAAATGTTAAAGTCCCTCTCACTGTAAATACTGAAGCAATGTATTTATTAAGTTCCTCTCCAACCTCCTCTACTCCAGACACACAGTTCCTCTTCTATCCCTGATCAACTCAGCCTGTATGTTCTTACCTGTGGTTATCACAAAAGAAATGTCTGGCAAACCTAAAGACAGTGCTGCAGTTAGGTTTGTTTTAGATGTGAAAAGTCCAGATTAATCTCCAGCATTCATTCCACCTGCTCTTTGTCCTGCGTCGTCCCATTTTACGAGAGCTTGCAGAGGTTCTGAGAGCTTGGCAAAGCTTTTCACGACAGTAATTTAGGGGGCCCAAATTCTGAAGGATTCCCTTTACTGGGTATGGCGGGGGAGTTTAGGAAACAAAAACAAAAGAGACTTTGGAGATGCTGCAGGAACTCAGCAGCTCAAGCAGCATCTACGGTAATAAATAAACAGTTGAGGATTCGGTCTGAAACCCTTCATCAGGACTGGAAGGAAGAGGCAAGAAGCTAGAATAGGAAGGTGGGGGAGTTTGAAGAAGTACAGAGCATGTTGTCTACCTGTATTTTCAGAAGACCATAGAGGCAGAATTATACATTCAGCCCATAGACTCTGCTCCATATTCCATCATGGCTGATTTGTTATCCCTCTCTAAATCCACTCTCCTGTCTGCTCCCCATATACTTTGATGCCCTGACTGAATCACTATCCAATGAACCTCCACTTTAAATATACTCAATAACTTGGCCACAACAGCTCTCTGTGGCAATGAATTCGATAGATTCACTACACCCCAGACAAAGAAATCCTCTTCATCTCTGTTCTAAATGGATATCCCTCTATTCTGAGGCTGTGCCCTCTGCTCTTAGATTCACCCATTATTTGAAACATCCTGTATAGAACTGCCCTATCTAGGCTTTTGATAGGTTTTAATGAGAACCCACTCATTCTTCTAAATTACAGTGAGTACAGGCAGAAAACTATGAAAAGCTCCTCATATGTTAAACTTTTCACTCCCGGAATCATTCTCATGAACTTCCTCTGGACCTTCTCCAATGCCAGCACATCTTTACTTTATTGTCACCAAACAATTGATACTAGAGCGTACAATCATCACAGCGATATTTGATTCTTCACTTTGTTAACTTTTCTTAGATAACAGTTCTAAAACTGCTCACAATACTCAGTTGACATGAAATTTACTTGACATGTAAATTTGATTTAGGAGGGTTACAACTTCCAAACTTTAAGAATTATTATAAAGCAAATCAACTTAGATTTATTGCGTCTTTTTTTGATGAAGAAAAACCGGCATGGATTAGAATAGAATTAGATAAGATAGGAGAAAATACACCAGAAGATTTTATATATAAATGGGAATCCAAATGGATACGGGAAAAAAAAGAATCTCCTATATTAAGACATTTGATTGATTTATGGAATAAGGTAAATATGGATGATGAGATAAAGAAATCTTTATTAGCAAAAAGGACTTTAATTCAAAATAGGCTTATTCCTTTTACAATGGATAATAAACTTTTACATAATTGGTTTCAAAAGGGGATTAAATATATAGGTGACTGTTTTGAAGGAGGTATATTGATGTCGTTTGATCAATTAAAAAATAAATATAAAATATCAAATAACACTCTTTTCTGTTATTTTCAATTAAAAGCTTATTTACGAGAAAAGTTGGGACAAACAATGTTGATGCCAAAACCTAGTGAAATAGAAATATTATTTCAGAAAGAAAAAATTAAAAAATTTACATCTTGTATGTATAATTTGATTCAAAAGCAGACAATTAAATTAGGAATTCATAAATCAAGACAAAAATGGGAATCTGATCTGAATGTTAAAATTGATGGAAAAAATTGGTCAAGATTATGTTCTGATAGTATGAGAAATACAATAAATGTTCGACTTAGATTAATACAATATAATTTTTTACATCAATTATATATAACACCACAGAAAATAAATAGATTAAATTCAAATATGTCTGACCAATGTTTTCGATGTAAACAAGAAATTGGTACATTTTTACATTCTACTTGGTCTTGTTCTAAAATTCAACCATTTTGGATTAATTTAAGATTTTTATTGGAACAAATTATTGGAGTACAACTTCCACATAGTCCATTGTTATTTTTATTGGGAGACATTGAAGGGACAATAACAAAATTTAAATTGAATAAGTATCAGAAAAAATTTATAAAAATTGCTTTGGCAGTAGCCAAAAAAGTTATTGCAGTTACTTGGAAATCTGATTTAAATTTAACTACGGATCATTGGAATAATGAAATACATAGTTGTATTCCATTTGAAAAAATTACATATAATTTAAGAAATGAATATGAGATATTTTTGAAAATTTGGTCACCATACCTACGAAAGATAGGATTAGATACATAGGTCCTTTGAAGATAAAATTATAGTAATTGGGGAAAGTGAAAATAAATATCAAAATTATTTTGAACTCCATGGAACATGTGGGGATCCGCCGATATCCAGGCAATCTTTCTTCTCTTTTCTTTCTTTTTTTTTCTTTTTTTTTAGATAAGGGCTAAGGGGGGGGAGGGTTAAGGGGAGGGGGAGGATTAGTATCACTTTTCTTACTATTTTATTATTACATTTATTCTTGTAATTTCTAAAATTCAATAAATAAATAATATTTTTTTAAAAAAATACTCAAAGATAGGTCTGACCGATGTCTTATAAAGCATGACATCCTTGCTCTGTTACTATAGTCCTCTCAAAAAGAGTGCTAAATTCCATTCACCTTCCTCCCTACTGATTCAACCTGCAGTTAACCTTGAGGGAGTCATGCACAAAGACCTTCAAGTACCTTTGCACGTCTGTTTTTTTGAATTTTCTCCTATTTAGAAAGTAGTCTATGCCTTTATTCATTTTACCAAATTACATGAAAATACTTCCCCATACAATATTCCATCTGCCATATCTTTGCCCATTCTCCCAATCTGTCTAATTCTTTCTGCAGACTCCCTGATTCCTCAACACTACTGCAACTCCACCTTTCTTTGTATGGTCTGCAAATTTGGCTATAAAACCATCTATTCCATCATTTGCATATAATGTGAAAAGAAGCAGTCTCAACGCCAAACCCTGTGGAACACCACTGGTCACTGGCAGCCAACCAGAAAAGGCCCCATTATTCACACTCATTGCTTCCTGCCAGTCAACCAATCTTCTATACATGCCAGTAACTTTCCTGTAATTCCATGGGCTCTTATTTTTCTAAGCAGCCTCATGTGTGGCACCTTGTCAAAGGCCTTCTGAAAATCCAAGTAAACAACATCCACCGACCCTATTTATCCTGACTGTTATTTCCTCAAACAATTCCAACACATTTGTCAGGTAAGATTTTGCCTGAAGGAGACCATGCTGACTTTGGCCAATTTTATCATGTGCCTCCAAGTAACCTGAATCCTCATCCTTAATAATGGATTCCAATATCTTCCTAGCCACTGAGATCGGGCTAAATGATTTATAATTCCCTTTCTCTACATCTTTCCTTTCTTAAAGAGTGAGTGACATTTGTAACTTTCCAGTCCTTCAGAACCAATCAGAATCTAGTCATTCTTGAAAGATCATTACTAATGCCTCCACAAGCTCTTCAGTCACATGCTTCAGAATCCTGTGGTGTAGTCCATCTAATCCAGGTGATTTATCTACATACCTTCAGACACTTCAGTTCCCAAGCACCTGCTCCTTAGTAATAGCAACTACACTCTCTGCTGCCTCCTGACACTCTCGAATTTCTGGCATACTGTTAGTGTCGTCCATAATGAAAACTGGTGCAAAGAACTTATTAAGTTCATCCACCATTTCTTTGTCCCTCATTACTGCCGCTTCAACATAATTTTCCAGCAGTCCGATATCCACCCTCACCTCCCTTTTATTTGTTATATATCTGGAAAAAGTTTTGGTATCCTCTTTTATATGATTGTCTTGTACCTTCAAATTCAAAGATTCAAAGTACACTTATTATCAAGGAATGTGTAAATTATATAACCTCGAGACCTTGAGATTTGTTTACTTACAGTTAGCCACAAATCTAGAAACTGAAAGAGCCCAATTAAAAGGGGAAAAAATATCTGATGTGCAAGAGAAAGAAAAAACAGACACAAATCATGCAAACAATTAAAGTGAACAGCAACATTTTGAACTATCCTGTCCAATCAACTTTGGCCAGCTCCTCTCTCATACATCTGGATATCCCTTTACTCAACAGTGATAGTCATTCATCTGATTTTTAGCTTCTTCCTGTCAAACTACAGGGTGAATTCTATCATATTACAATCCCTGCCTCCTAAGGCTTCAATTTCCTTAAGTTCCCTAATCAAATCTGGTTCATTACACAACACCCAATCCAGAATTGCTTTTTCTGAGTGGGCTCAACTACAAGCTCTTCTATAAACCCACCTCATAGGCATTTTACAAATTCCTTCCCTTGGGATCCAGCACCTACCCAATGATAAACTCAAAAATGTGATCTTCCCAGAGGAAACCCATGCAGTCATAAAGAAAATGTACTAACTCTTCCTGGAGACAGCAGAAGGAATTGTACCCCAGGCCCTGATGCTTTAATAATGTTATGCTACCCACTACGCTGGCTTGCTGCCCCAAAAGATATTGCTATCTTTCCTGTATTAGGTAAACAGAACTTTATGCAATACTTCAAATGAGGCCTTGCCCAACCTCTTGTATATCTTCAACAGAACGTACCAACTTCTGTACTCAGTACTTTGAGTTATGAAAGCTAATGTGCTAAGAGCTCTCTTTACAACCCAATTACCTGTGATGCTACTTTTAAGGAATTATGGATCTATGTGCGCAGAACACTCTGTTCAACTGCACTCAACCATGTCCTAACCTTCACTATGTAAGTCCAACAATGCAGCATGCATTAAATTCCATCTGCCTTTTTTCAGCCTGTTTTTTCAAGCAGGTTCAGATGCCACTGCAAGCATTGATAGCCTACCTCACTGTCCACTATGCTCTCAATCTTGGTGTAATTTGCAAATTTGCCAATCCAGTTTACAGCACCAGTTTTAAGACTGGGGTATGATTCCCTTTTCTGTCTGTAAGGAGTTTGTATGTTCATCCCATGACTATGTGGACTTCATCCAGGTGCATTTCCTCCTACATTCCAAAGGCATACGGTTACGGTGGTGAGTTAAGCGATATTGGCACAGAATCATGGTGCAATTATTGACGTAAAGTACACATTTCAATGTGTGTTTCAATGTAGATGTGACAAATAAATCTAATCTTTATTTTTAACTTTACATTATCATCTAAATCATTGATATAGATGACAAACAACAACAAACCCAGCCCAACCCCTGCATCACACCATTACTCACAGGTGTTGGCCAGGAGGAACTACAGTATACAAATCAAGGACTCTGGAAGTAGACAGACCGAATTTCTTTATTCTTGTCATGTGTTTGAAGGCAATGGAGGCTGCCATTTTGTGAAGCTGCTCTGCATCCTCCATTTTGTGAGCTAGAGTTACTTGGTTGAATTAGCATTTTAAAGTAGACATAATGAAGATCTGGGTAATCTGCTGGACTAGAGATAATTTCCAAATAAGAAGTTATTTTATGAGGATTTACTTGGTAAGATATAACATGCAGGTTTGTGAATAGTGGGGTCTGTCTACCCTGAGTGATTCAAACTGGTTACTGGTATGGTAACTGATCTAGAACAAAGAGCCATAAATTACCAGATGCCACTTGCAGAAGAAGGGCAATAAATGGATGCTGGCTTGGACCATAGCTAATGAGGAAGTGTTAAAAGTCAGTCAGATAATCCATTGCCAATAACACTATAAATGCAACATTTTAACTGGTAAAGAATGAATATAAAAACAAATGCTTCAACTGAAAAAGTAGCAGTAACTCTCTCCAGAGACCCACCATCATGGATGTGGAATTCCCCACAGATACAAGGAGATTGGAATGGGACTAAGAGGAATACAAGGCCAGCATAAACTCCTTTTGCTGGTATCACCTTTTCTATTCTTTTCATGGAGGTTTCAGGAAAACTTAGTATTCAGGATGTGTTAATTTATGTGCCCTCCTATTGAGACAATAAAGATACTTGTTGGTGATTGTAGATTCTCCCAGTGCCTCTCCAATCATTATTACAAGGAGTGAGCCATGCAACAGAATTGATATCCCTGCTGTGGGCTCGAGGATAAATTTATCTGTTCAGTCAGTGGGAGACTCAAATCAGGCCACCTGTGTGAGGTGCAGAGAAATCTGGTGCTGGGAATTCAAGACCAATGGATTTGGATAGTATTGATTGTAGGGGATTCCTTCAGAAATACTTATTATTCTTATTATTTGTTATATAACTATTTATTTTTATTTTCTTTTAATTATTTTTATACAATAAGCAAGATGGTGCCAGTGAATAATGTGATCAATAGCAACATCCTGCAGACAGTTCTTTTCAAAGTTCAAAGTAGATATAGTGTTGAAATGTGTGTATATTATAAACCTCCTTACAAGCAGCCACAAAACAAAGAAACCCAAAAGAACTCATTAAAAAGACTGCCAAACACGAACATGCAGATCAAAAAAAGACGAATTGTGCAAACAATAAAAGTAAGCAAATAGTATTTAGAATGAATGTGAGTCCTCAGACACAAAGCTCAGAGGAGCCACAGCAGGCCACAGCTACAGGCTCAGTTCAACACATAGAAACATAGAAATCTACAGCACAATATAGGCCCTTCAGCCCACAAAGTTGTGCTGAACATGTCCCTACCTTGGAAATTACTAGGCTTACCTATAGCCCTCTATTTTACTAAGCTCCATGTACCTATCCAAAAGACTCTTAAAAGACCCTATCGTATTCGCCTCCACCACTGTTGCCAGCAGCCCATTCAAAGCACCCACCACTCTGAGTAAAAAATATACCCCTGATATCTTCTCTATACCTACTCCCCAGCACCTTAAACCTGTGTCGTCTTGTGGCAACTATTTCAGCCCTAGGAAAAAGCCTCTAACTATCCACATGATCAATGCCTCTCATCATCTTATACACCTCTATCAGGTCACCTTTCATCCTCCGTCGCTCCAAGGAGAAAAGGCCGAGTTCACTCAACCTATTCTCATAAGGCATGCTCCCCAATCCAGGCAACATCCTTGTAAATCTCCTCTGCACCCTTTCTATGGCTTCCACATCCTTCCTGTAGTGAGGCGACCAGAACAGAGCACAGTACTCCAAGTGCGTCTGACCAGTGTCTTATATAGCTGCAACATTACCTCTCGGCTCCTAAATTCAATTCCACGATTGATGTAGGCTAATACACTGTACGCCTTCTTAACCACAGAGTCAACCTGCGCACTGCTTTGAGCATCCTATGGACTTGGACCCCAAGATACCTCTGATCCTCCACGCTGTCAAGAGTCTTACCATTAATACTATATTCTGCCATCATATTTGACCTACCAAAATGAACCACCTCACACTTATCTGGGTTGAACTCCATATGCCACTTCTCAGCCCAGTTTTGCATCCTATTAATGTCCCTTTGTAACCTCTGACAGCCCTCCATCCACACTATCCACAACACCTCCAACCTTTGTGTCATCAGCAAACTTACTAACCCATCCCTCCACTTCATCATCCAGGTCATTTATAAAAATCACAAAGAGTAAGGGTCCCAGAACAGATCCCTGAGGCACCCCACTGGTGACTGATCTCCATGCAGAATATGACCGATGAACAACCACTCTTTACCTTCTGTGGGCAAGCCAGTTCTGGATCCGCAAAGCAATATCCCTTGGATCCCATGACTCTTTACTTTCTCAATAAGCCTTACATGGGGTACCTTATTAAATGCCTTGCTGAAATCCATATACACTACATCTACTGCTCTTCCTTCATCAATTTGTTTAGTCACATCCTCAAAAAATTCAATCAGGCTCGTAAGGCATGACTTGCCCTTGACAAAGCCATGTTGACTACTCATAATCATATTATACCTCTCCAAATGTTCATAAATCCTGCCTCTCAGAATCTTCTCCATCAACTTACCAACCACTGAGGTATGACTCACTGGTCTATAATTTCCTGGGCTATCCCTACTCCCTTTCTTGAATAAAGGAACAACATTCGCAACCCTCCAATCCTCCGGAACCTCTCCTGTCCCCATTGATGATACAAAGATCATCGCCAGAGGCTCAGCAATCTCCTCCCTCACCTCCCACAGTAGCCTGGGGTACATCTCATCTGGTTCCGGCGACTTATCCAACTTGATGCCTTCCAAAAGCTCCAGCATATCCTCTTTCTTAAAATCTACATGCTCAAGCTTTTCAGTCTGCTGCTCTCATCTTCCACCTTGTCTCTACCTTCACTGAACTCTTCCCCCCCGCCCCACCTGGTTCTATCTGACTTTTTTTACTTCCCCTCCTCCCCCTCCACCAATCTGCTTTCACCTATCACCAACTTGCCTCTATTCTACATCCACCCCTTCCCCTCCTGGCACCTCCTGCCCATCATCCTTCACCCACCTATCACCTATCATCCACTTGTGCTCATCTGCCTCTCAACTTTTTATACCAGATATTTCCCCTCTCCTCTCTCACCCCTGATGGAGGGCCTCAACCTAAAACATTTTTACAAAAGAAATGTTATGAATATAGTTTTCAGTTGTATTCCCTGTTTTGTTAACTGCGAATAAGTAGTCACTCGCCTTTGGCAGAGCTATCTTGAACCAAAAGAGTTTTACATCTTCTTTCAAGTATGATTCTACTACTAAGCTGCATGCAGTTGGAACCTGTGAGTCATACGTTTTTGCTGTGTTTTTGAGCTGGTTGCTCAATCTGGCACCTTGCTGTCTCCGGAGGAGTTTGGAGCAGAGTGTGCAGCCAGGAGGCCTGAAAGCCTGGGGACGGGGCCACAATCAACTCCATTGCTTCTCTCCAAATGTGGTGCCAAGCAAGGTTGAAGTTTACGAGGATGAGAACGGAGGAAGCGTGGGTTTTCCTGCATTTGACCGATCTTCCTCATCCCTCTTGCTTGCTGCTGTCAGTGTAGGAAGCTTGGGTTCTATGCTGCAAGGACTGATCAGCTAGGCTGTGGACTCACTTTGAGGTTCATGCTGCATATATTTCTGGATTCTAGTTGCTCTTTTTTTGTTATTTTAGTTGCAGTTTGATCAGAATGGGGCACTTCAGCGAAAGATGGCTCTGCGTGCTGCCTGCAGTGGGCTAGCGCCACAACACAGAACTAAGCTGAATACTGCTAGTTTGACGTTTGATATTCTATGTGCTGTTCACTTGTTTTTTGTCATTCGCACAATTTGTTCTTTTTTCACACTTTGGAAGTTTGATGTTTTCTTGAGCGAGTTCCATGTTTCTTTGTTTCATGACTGCTTGTGGGAGGACAAATCTCTGTATGCATACTTTGATAATAAATGTACTTTGAATCTTTAAACAGCTATTTGGTAAGTTTGCATTTGTGTCCTTCAAGCTATAACAGCTCCAAATCCACTTTATGTTTCTTCACTTAGCCTCCACAACAATATGTATTACAGAATGGTTTTCCATTGAGCCCTTACATTTCAGCTGCCATCAGTAACACATCTGATGCATTTCCTTGCTCACTTTCCAAGTGAAAATGCTTCATATCTTTTTAGTGCTGTTATTCCTGGCAGGACACTTTTCACCCTGCACTCATGGAAGTGCTTGAACTGCTTGAATATTTCAAAGCAGCATTTCACCAAGCAGCCTCTTGCTGTTTGACATTCCCCTGCATCACTGTTCCAGGATCATCCTGGCAATATTACTCCAATAGTGAACAACCCTTTCACGATTCTTAACTGTTACTGCCAAACAATATAAAATGCATTTTAGTTACAAAAACTGAGATTATACATTCACCTACCTGTCAGACAGGCGATTCTGTGGATGGAGGAAAGAAACATGGATGATAATTTGCCTCTCAGGTGCCACGGTCCAGGATGTTTCTGATTGTGTCCACGATATCCTGAACTAGGAAGGTGAACAGACAGAGGTCATCGTACATATTGAAACCAATGATATAGGCAGGGAAAGGGAGGAGATGCTGAAAACAAACTACAGGAAGTTAGGAAGGAAGTTGAGAAGCAGGACCTCAAAGGTAGTAATCTCGGGATTTCTGCCTGTGCCACGTGAAAGTGAGTATAGGAATACAGTAAGATGGAGGATAAATGTGTGGCTGAGGGATTGGAGCAGGGAGAAGGGATTCAGATTTCTGGATAATTGGGACCTCTTTTGGGGCAGGCACGACCTGTACAAAAAGGACGGGTTGCACTTGAATCTGAGGGAGTCTCCTCAATAGGTATATGAAGCTTAGAAAAATAGAGGGCTATGGGTAACCCTAGGTAATTTCTAAAGTAGGTACATGTTCAGCACAGCATTGTGGGCCAAAGGGCCTGTATTGTGCTGTAGGTATTCTATGTTTCTCCTGTGCTCACCTAATCTTTGGTAGTATCTCTCTATTTGAGGGTGTATGTCATTGTTTAGTTTTTCATTTTCCCCTCTAGAATGACTCATGCCAGTTTCTCATGATTTAATTGCCACTAATTTGCTGAGCATTCATCTACCCTTGTGTCCACCCTGCTAGTAATAATCTGAATTAGAATTAAAATTTATTTAAATATTACATCCATCCCATAATGTGAGGGAGTAAAAATCTTTGCATTATGACTCCATTGCAATGTATAGACATGTTTTTAAAAGTCTGATATCTTGTAGAAAGAAGCTGTACCGCAGCCTGTTGGTCCTGCCTTGTTGCTGCGGTAGCATTTGCCAGACAGAAGCAGCTGGAACAAGTTTACGTTTGGGGTGACTGGTGTCCCCATGATCCTCCAGGCCTTCTTTCTGCACCTGCTGCTATAAATGTCTTCAACAGAGGGAAGTTCACATCCACAGATGTGCTGGGCTGTCTGTACCACTCTCTGCAGTGCCCAGTAATCAAGGTTGTTGCGGATCCCATATCAGGTGGTGATATGGCCAATCAGTATGCTCTCAATGGTGCCCGTGCAAAAGGTCTTGAGGATTTGGGGGCCCACGCCGAAATTCTTCAAAAAAATTATTTTTTTGTTTAATATTTAGTGTTACTATCATTACTTCCACTCTTAAATACTCTAGTCATGACCTCTCTGTTTCTGAAAGCTACAATTCCACCTGGTCTCATCTCTTGTCGAAGGACTTTGAATATGATTCTATTTTCTGAGCAATGATCATTTGCCTATATTTCACTATTTATATCTTTACAATTAAGTTTCAATCATGATTTTAACCAAAATCATGAATAACTTTATCTGTTTCTAGCTCTTTTTGTCCTAATGAAATAAGAATGTCGTTCCTTGATTCCCTTCTATCCTGTCCTCATCGAAAAATCTTTGAGCTACACCTGCACCTCAAATTCATCCTTTTCTACCGCAGCTGCTCCATGGTGATCATAATGTATTTAGAATATATGGTGTCAATCCCGATTGAAATTACATATCCTGTGCATTGTGATGTTAATTAGCCACATCTTTTTCTCAATTTTTATGCTTCAAGTTTGTTGATGACTGCAAATCTCTCCATGAGGAGCTTCTTCTAAATGGTGGGGAGGCTTGTGCATTTCTGGGATCCCAAGAACAATGCCGTCTGCGGCTTAGCTCCTGGTGGTGTGACCCATAGCGTTAAAGTTAAGGGAGAGGATCCAGACCAACAGCAATCCAATCAAGACTTAGCAGTGGAGCTGGCAGAAGATGATGACACACTACAATGGTAGTGAAGACAGAGGAAGGGTCTTCAGTTGTGTTGCATTCCATGCCACTGGATCCTGACCCTGACCAGTCAATGACTGTGTTCATCAGCCTCCCCGTATTAAACAAAGTGGTGCACAGTATTGTTGGACTGGACAGGTAAGTATGGAGACAGTTTGTGGATTGTTCCGTTGAAAATGTATCCAGGCACTACTCTGCTCACAGCAAGATGTTTGAGTATGTCCTCTGGTACTCTGTTAGTGCATGAAGGCAAACCAGAATACAACACAAATAAGTTGGACCGCACCTAGCAGGAGCATCAAAATTCTGCATGCCACAGATCCCAGGAGCAATTGGACTGCACTTAAGCGACATTTCAAAAAAATAAGCAAGTGGGCTCTTTTGGGACATTCTGCACACTATGGATCACTGAGAGGCATTGGATTATGCGTAGCGGGAGTGACGTGTGAGAAAAATCAGGCAGAGACAGTTGGAACGTTCTGAGCACCACAGATCGCAATGTAATTATGCGCTTGATATGGGGTCAATTAAAACAGATTTTTGGGGACCTTTGACTTTAACATTGACATTGTCAGCATGTGAAATAGCATTTGTGAGACCTTCCATCCATCTGTGAATAAATGTCAGCATGGAGTGGCGCTGTTTTTCATTATTTCTGAAACACTCACAGAAAACCTTTCTGTTGCATATGGCCATCTTTCAAGATAACCAGTCATTTTCTTGCCCTAATATGAAATTACAGCACCAGAGACAGGGTTGCCAACCAAACCTCTGAGAAGAAGTCAAGATTATTATTCAATCTGAAACCTACACTCCTGGCCACTTTATTAGGCACACTTGTACACCTGCTCATTCTGCAAATATCTAATCAACTAATCATGCGGCAACTCACATGTCACTGGTGTCAAGCAAATAATATCTTTTCAATATCAACAAGACAAAGGAGATGGTTATCAACTTCAGGAGCACTCATACACCTCATACCCTTCGTTACATCAATGGGACAGCAATGGAAGCTACGAGCAGTTTCAAATTCCTGGGAGTGCACATCTCGTGCAACTTCTCATGGTCCAAGAACATGTCCTACATAATCAAGAAAGCTCACGCAGACCTCTCATTTCTGAGGAGGCTGAAGAGAGCTGAAGTATGCACATCTATACTCATGGCATTATACAGATGCACAGTAGAGAGCATCCTAACATGCTGCATCCCTGCATGGTACAAAAACTGCACTGTGGCAGACCAGCAGGCTCTACAACCTGGAGTCAACTCAGCACCGGTACCAGCCTACCCACCATCAAGGACAGACACTATACAGTATACAGAAAGGTGCAGGAAAAAGGCCAGTAACATCTTGAAGGCTTCATGGACTGTTTGTCCCACTCCCATCACGGAGCAGGCTATGTAGAATCCTTGCTAAGACCACTAGACTCAAAAACAGTCACTTTCCCTGCGCATTAATGCAGATCAACACATCCATCCACTTCCCACCCCATTATATTCACCACCACAAATACTACATCTGTTTCTGTTAGATGTTTCTTACTTCCCTCACAGGAAAATATCCACTCACAGGAGACCTGGCCCACGCCCAGGTTTACGGCTGCACAGGTGGAAGGTCAACTGAGGAAGATCTGTACCAGCAAGGCGGCTGGACCGGATGGAGTTTCCCCACGATTACTAAGGGCCTGTGCGACTGAACTGGGAGAACCACTACAGCGCATCTTCAACATGAGTCTAGATCAGAGAAGAGTACCCAGACAGTGGAAAACATCTTGTATTGTCCCGGTACCGAAGAAACCACAACCAAAGGAGTTGAATGACTTCAGACCTGTTGCCTTGACGTCGCACGTGATGAAGACCATGGAGCGGCTGATAATACAGAATCTGAGGCAACAAACCAGGCACGCCCGGGATCCACTTCAGTTTGCGTATAAGGAGAAGGTGGGAGTGGAGGATGCTATCACGTATTTGCTGCACAAATCACTCTCTCACCTAGATGGGGTCAGTTGTGCTGTGAGGATTACATTCCTTGACTTCTCTAGTGCCTTTAACACCATCCAGCCCAAGATCTTAAAGCACAAACTAACGGAGATGGGAGTAGACTCTCACATGGTGGATTGGATAGTGGACTACTTGACAGATAGACCTCAGTATGTGCGGTTGGGGGACTGTAGGTCTGACACAGTGGTCAGCAGCACAGGAGCGCCACAGGGAACCGTACTCTCTCCGGTCCTGTTCACCCTGTACACATCTGACTTCCAATATAACTCGGAGTCCTGCCATGTGCAGAAGTTCGCTGATGACACGGCCATAGTGGGGTGTGTCAGGAATGGACAGGAGGAGGAGTATAGGAAACTGATACAGGACTTTGTGATATGGTGCAACTCAAACTACCTGCGTCTCAATGTCACCAAGACCAAGGAGATGGTGGTGGACTTTAGGAGATCTAGGCCTCATATGGAGCCAGTGATCATTAATGGAGAATGTGTGGAGCAGGTTAAGACATACAAGTATCTGGGAGTACAGTTGGACGAGAAGCTAGACTGGACTGCCAACACAGATGCCTTGTGCAGGAAGGCACAGAGTCGACTGTACTTCCTTAGAAGGTTGGCGTCATTCAATGTCTGCAGTGAGATGCTGAAGATGTTCTATAGGTCAGTTGTTGAGAGCGCCCTCTTCTTTGTGGTGGCGTGTTGGGGAGGAAGCATTAAGAAGAAGGACGCCTCACGTCTTAATAAGCTGATAAGGAAGGCGGGCTCTGTCGTGGGCAAAGTACTGGAGAGTTTAACATCGGTAGCTGAGCGAAGGGCGCTGAGTAGGCTACGGTCAATTATGGAAAACCCTGAACATCCTCTACATAGCACCATCCAGAGACAGAGAAGCAGTTTCAGCGACAGGTTACTGTCGATGCAATGCTCCTCAGACAGGATGAAGAGGTCAATACTCCCCAATGCCATTAGGCTTTACAATTCAACTGCCAGGACTTAAGAACTTTTTTAAAGCTAGTATTAATGCTTTTTGAGTTAGTGATTTAGATGCATATCATATTATTACTGAGTTAAGTATTGTATGTAATGAGTTTTTGCTACAACAAGTGTATGGGACATTGGAAAAAATGTTGAATTTCCCCATGGGGATGAATAAAGTATCTATCTATCTATCTATCTATCTAGAGTTACTGTATCTAGGTACTCCTGTGCCTAGCATCTCTTTATGGACATAATATAAATCTATGTATATGAACTATCTTATGTATTTGCATATATATTGTGTTTTCTTTATTATTCTATTCTTTATCTTATTGTATTTTTTTGTGCTGCATCAGACCAATAATAACAATTATTTTGTTCTCCTTTACGCTTATGTACTGAAAATGTCATTAAACAATCTGGAATCTTGAAAAGCATGCAGGCATGGTCAAGAAGTTCAGTTGTTATTTAGATCAAACATCAGAAAGGGGAAGATAGATGACCTAAGTGACTTTGACTGTAGAATGACTGTTTGTGTCAGATGGGGTGATTAAAAGATATCAAAAACTGCTGAACTCCTGGGCAAAGACAAAGATAAGCTGGTGATTTTTGCAGAAACCAGCATGTTTATACTGAGATAAAGGCAAATTGCTGAGATAAGCAAAAGGCCTTTAGAAATACACACAGGTGCAGAACATTTAACACTTATCCAACGAAAAAGATGATAAACCATTATGTAACTGTTATATCACTTTACCACCAGGTGGTGGAGTCTAATAGCACATATGGTGAAAAATACAAGTTACCATATATGTTAGTAAAACTACAAGTAGTCTTAACAAAAACTTATTCATTCAACTAATACCTTATTAAAAACATAAAGTACAACCAATCCCAACAATCCCTCCTTTGATTCTAAATCACACACTTAGAATAATTGCACATCTGAAAATTAAGAGGTGAAAAACTTAAAAGTATCTATGTACAGGGTATAAAGAGCTATTTCAGTTGTATAGTATCAAAGAATATATCTTCAAAGCATTTTTATAACATTATGTCATGATTAGACACATTAGGCACACTATCACAAGTTTGGTTTATTCTGGTGATGATTGCCTTCAAACAAATACAAAAACAGTAGATTATGATTATACATATGGTTATGAATATTATGACTTTTAATATGGAGTAACCCCAGTTTCCAAGTCTCAAACGATTCCAATTAAATAAATCCCATCCATCAGTTTGTAGTTTAGCTACTGCTTTACAAATGTGGTCAGTCAAATTAGATATACCTCTGGAGTTCTCGGGTATATAGGTGCAAGTTGTGTCTGGTGCTAAAATATGTATAGGGACAGGTGTATCACTTCTCAAATCATGTTGGTAAAAACATAAGAAATAGGAGCAGGAGTAGGCCATCCGGCCCATCGCGCCTGCCTCGCCATTCAATAAGATCATGGCTGATCTGTCCGTAAACTCAGCTCCATCTCCGTGCCTTTTCCCCATAACTCTTAATTCCCCAACTATGTAAAAATCTATCTAACTGTATCTTAAATATATTTAGTGAAGAAGCCTCAATAGACAATAGACAATAGGTGCAGAAGTAGGCCATTCGGCCCTTCGAGCCTGCACCGCCATTTTGAGATCATGGCTGATTAACTACTATCAATACCCGGTTCCTGCCTTGTCCCCATATCCCTTGATTCCTCTATCCATAAGATACCTATCTAGCTCCTTCTTGAAAGCATCCAGAGAATTGGCCTCCACTACCTTCCGAGGCAATGCATTCCAGACCCCCACAACTGCTTCCCTGGGCAGAGAATTCCACAGATTCACCATTCTCTGGGAAAAACAGTTTCTCCTCATCTCCATCCTAAATCTTCTCCTCTGAATCTTGAGGCAATGTCCCCTAGTTCTAGTCTGACCTATCAATGGAAACAACTTTCCTACTTCTATCTTATCTATCCCTTTCAAAATTTTGTATGTTTCTATAAGATCCCCTCTCATTCTTCTGAATTCCAGAGAGTATAGTCCCAGGCGACTCAACCTCTCCTCATAAGTTAACCACTTCATCTCTGGAATCAACCTGATGAACCTCCTCTGCACTGCCTCCAAAGCTGGTATAACCTTCCTCAAATATGGGGACCAGAACTGCACACAGTACTCCAGGTGTAGCCTCACCAGTATCCTGTATAGTTGCAGCATGATCTCCCTGCTCTTGACTTCAATCCCTCTAGCAATGAAGGCCAACATTCCATTTGCCTTCTTAACCTGTTGCACCTGAAAGCCATCTTTTTGTGATTCATACACAAGCACTCTCAAGTCTCTCTGCACAACAGCATGCTGCAATCTTTCACCATTTAGATAATAATCTGCTCTTCTATTATTACTTTCAAAGTGGATGATCTCACATTTACCAACATTGTATTCCATCTGTCAGACCTTGGCCCACTCACTTAGCCTATCTATATCCCTCTGCAGACTCTCCATCCTCTGTATAATTTGCTTTTCCACTCAGTTTAGTGTCATCAGCAAACTTTGCTACGCTACACTCAGTCCCCTCTTCCAAATCATCAATGTAAATGGTAAACAGCTGTGGGCCCAGCACCGACCGCTGCGGCACCCCACTCACCGAAGAAACACCTATTTATAACAACTCTCTGCCTTCCATTGGTTAACCAATCCACTATCTATGCCAATGCACTTACTCGACTCCATACATCCCTATCTTATTTATAAGTCTCTTGTGCAGCACCTTATCAAACACCTTCTGGAAATACAAGTATATGACATTCACCTGCTCCCCCCTATCCATTGCACTCATTATGTCCTCAAAGAACTCCAGTAAGGAGACCACCTATGTCTGTCAATGGAGTAGCAGTAATTCTGTGCTGCTCTTATTTTCTCTCTCTCTCCCCAGCTTAAATTTTGAATTTAAAATTTTTAATTGCTGATTCTTGAAGGGGAGTAATATGTCTATGTCTACGAGAAGTGGGAAGAATCCGCATGAACCTACTGACAAAGGTAATGGAAAAGGAAATATGCCAAAGGAAAGATCTGATGAAATGCCAGCATAGGCTGAAGATATTGTTCAGACACTGAATTCAATTCAAGATCAGAATAGGGCAATTAAAGAAAACTGAAAAAGAATAATAATGAAATGAAGTTACTTCTGGGAAAACTTAAAAATGTGGAAACTCAAGTTACTAAACATGAAGAGGAATTGAAGTCAACTAAGCAAAAACTGTCTGAAACTGCAATCCATTTGGAAAAATATCATAATAAGATTATTAATCTGGAAACTAGATCTCGCCGAAACAACATACGAATTGTTGGATTGCAAGAAGGAGCTGAAAATGGAGACTTAACGGTTTACTTTGGTAAGCTCTTTCATACTCTATTTCCGACTATTTTATCACAACCGTCTGTTATTGAAAGAGCGCATAGGCAGTCTATTTCAGAATCTAGAGATTCAAACAAACCAAGATTTATTTTGGTTTATTTCAGTCACTTTAAAATTAAAGATCAAATTATGCGACAGGCAAGAAAACAGAGAGTTTTCAGATTCAATGAGTCTGAGCTTAGTTTTTATGAAGATTATCTGAAAGAAGTAATGGAGCAAAGATCAAGACTTGCTTTGGTAATGAAACAAGCATATGATAAGAAACTGTTTCCCTCTTTGAGTTACCTGACAAAAATGAAAGTTTTTCCTCCTAATTCTTCCCCACATACTTTCTTTGACCCAAAATCTTTCTTGCAAGGTCATTTTATTTTTTGTTGTGTACTGGCTGGGGGGAGGGAGAGACAAGACCGACAGAGTGGTCCATGGCTTTGCATCTATCTTAGTTCGCTTGCCTTTTTTTCGGGCTTTTGGGAGGGTGGGTGGGTTTAGAGTTAGGAGTTTTTTTTCCCATTGGGTGGTTCTGGAGCATGCGTGTTTTCTATATGGTTGTATTCTTCATCAATGCCATCTTTGATAATCCCGTGTTGGTATGTGTTCTGCGCATGTATAAAGTAAATTGGAATAAAATTATGCTATGGCAGTTAAACGGATTAATGTAATAAGTTGGAATGTACATGGTTGGAATCATCTTATTAAATGAAAAAAGACTTCTAAAATTATTAATCGATTCCAACCTGATATAATTTTTGCTCAGGAGACACCTATCAGGGCGGGAAATCAAAATAGGTTTTTTCGCTGGTGGAATGGAATACAGCTCTCAGAGCAAAAATAAGGGCATATCTATCTTTATTAAATGTAATATATTTACTCAAGAGGATAGTGAATCAGATTCTAATGGTAGATTTTTAATTGTTAAAGGAGTGATTTGTAATAGAAAGGTTGTTTTGGTTAATTTGTATGGTCCTAATTTAGATGATCCTTCTTTCTTTAAAAAAATATTTGCTTTACTGTCAGATTTAAATGAGTATATGTTGATAATGGGTGGGGATTTTAACTGTTGTTTAAATCCTATGACCGACAAAAGCTCAGCTAATCAGCAACTTACAAATCATTCTGCCTCAGTTATTAACTTCCTTTTGAGACGATTTTGGGTTGATCGAATTATGGAGGCATTTACACCTTGATAACAGAGAATATTCCTTTTTTTCATATGTTTATAAAAAATATTCGAGGATTGATTATAGTATAATTGATCCCCACCTTTTGCCTAATGTTAAAAACTGTGAATATGACGCTACTGCTATATATGATCATGCGCCTTTGAGTTTGTCCTTTGAATTTGATTATGTCATTTTTGGCCGTCCACCAAGGCGTATGTCTCAGACTCTATTGCAAAGCTCTGACTTTATCAGTTTTATTGAAAGCCAGATAAAAGATTTTTTTCTTTTTAATGATATAGGACGTATGTCTAAATTAATTATATGGGATACATTCAAAGCACTTTTACGTGGTCAGATTATTTCTTATTCAGCTAAACTTAAAAAACAGACTAAAGCAGAATTAGATAAAATTTCAAAACAAATTAAAGATTTAGATAATATCTATGCAACTTCCCCTAATATTGACTTATTTAAAAAAAAGGGTGGAACTTCAATCACAATATAACCAATTATTAACTCATCCAATTGAAGGTTATCTACTTAAGTTAAAGAGCCAATTTTATATGTTTGGAGATAAAAATAATAAACTACTTGCATCTCAATTAAAATCGGCTGGAGCCAAAAGGCAAATTTTGAAAATTCATAGAAAGGATGGTACCCTGGCTCGGGAATATGAAGAAATTAAGATTTTTCAAGACTTTTATACTGAACTTTATAAATCTCAATGTCCAGTAGACTCTTCTGAAATGAATGCTTTTTTACGAAAGATTGCTTTTCCTAAAATTTCTGCTGAGGATCGAAAAACTCTTGATGCCCAAATTACTGAATCGGAAATTCATAAAGCTGTTTTTTCAATGCAATCTGGTAAGGCCCCGGGACTTAATGGTTATCCTGTAGAATTTTATAAAAAATTTGGAAAATTGCTTTCTCCATATATGTTGGAGATGTTTAAAGATTCTTTTGTGAAAAGTGATTTACCCTCTACTTTTTATGAAGGTTCTATTTCTTTAATTCTCAAAAAGGGTAAAGATCCTACTGATTGTGCCTCATATAGACCCATTTCATTATTGAATGTTGATGTTAAGATTCTCTCAAAGATAATGGCCAATCAGTTGGAGAGTATTATGGGTAAAATCATTTTTAAAGATCAAACAGGCTTTATAAAGGGTCGTTATTCTTTTTCAAATGTTCGGAGATTATTTAACATTATATATTCGCCTTCTTCTATAACTCCACAATGCGTTATATCTTTGGATGCTGAAAAAGAATTTCATCGAGTCGAATGGAAATATTTATTTAATGTTTTAGAAAAATTTGGCTTTGGTATTAATTTTAATAATTGGATTTAAATGATATATAAAGCTCCTATTGCTACTGTTGTCACTAATAACAGTGGGTCTTCTTTTCTTCAGCTATCACGGGGGACAAGACAAGGTTGTCCATTAAGTCCTTTGTTATGTAACTTAATATTAGATAGATAGATAGATACTTTATTCATCCCCATGGGGAAATTCAACATTTTTTCCAATGTCCCATACACTTGTTGTAGCAAAAACTCATTACATACAATACTTAACTCAGTAATAATATGATATGCATCTAAATCACTAACTCAAAAAGCATTAATACTAGCTTTAAAAAAGTTCTTAAGTCCTGGCAGTTGAATTGTAAAGCCTAATGGCATTGGGGAGTATTGACCTCTTCATCCTGTCTGAGGAGCATTGCATCGACAGTAACCTGTCGCTGAAACTGCTTCTCTGTCTCTGGATGGTGCTATGTAGAGGATGTTCAGGGTTTTCCATAATTGACCGTAGCCTACTCAGCGCCCTTCGCTCAGCTACCGATGTTAAACTCTCCAGTACTTTGCCCACGACAGAGCCCGCCTTCCTTATCAGCTTATTAAGACGTGAGGCGTCCTTCTTCTTAATGCTTCCTCCCCAACACGCCACCACAAAGAAGAGGGCGCTCTCAACAACTGACCTATAGAACATCTTCAGCATCTCACTGCAGACATTGAATGACGCCAACCTTCTAAGGAAGTACAGTCGACTCTGTGCCTTCCTGCACAAGGCATCTGTGTTGGCAGTCCAGTCTAGCTTCTCGTCCAACTGTACTCCCAGATACTTGTATGTCTTAACCTGCTCCACACATTCTCCATTAATGATCACTGGCTCCATATGAGGCCTAGATCTCCTAAAGTCCACCACCATCTCCTTGGTCTTGGTGACATTGAGACGCAGGTAGTTTGAGTTGCACCATATCACAAAGTCCTGTATCAGTTTCCTATACTCCTCCTCCTGTCCATTCCTGACACACCCCACTATGGCCGTGTCATCAGCGAACTTCTGCACATGGCAGGACTCCGAGTTATATTGGAAGTCAGATGTGTACAGGGTGAACAGGACCGGAGAGAGTACGGTTCCCTGTGGCGCTCCTGTGCTGCTGACCACTGTGTCAGACCTACAGTCTCCCAACCGCACATACTGAGGTCTATCTGTCAAGTAGAACCCCCTGCTATTGCTCTTCATGAAGCCAAAAATATTCATGGGATTTTTGTGAATGGGACCATGCACAAGATCTCTCTTTACACTGGTGATTTATTGGTGTATATGTATCTAAGCCTGAAGAACCTATTCCTGCTTTGCTAAAATTATTTGACAAATTTGGAGACTTTTCAGGATATAAAATAAATTTTAGTAAAAGTGAATTACTTCCTTTAAATGAATCTGTCCCTATATATGATAATATTCCTTTTAAAGTTACAGATTCTTTTAGATATTTAGGTGTTATAATTACTAAAAAATATAAGGATCTTTATAAAGCCAATTTTCCTCATTTAGTGGACTCTATGAAGTATTCATTTAGTAGATGGAGCCCACTTACATTTTCACTTGTTGATCGTATTCATGTAGTTAAAATGATGATTTTACCAAAATTTTTATACTTATTTCAGGATATTCCTGTTTTTTTGACTAAGAACTTTTTTGATCGGATTGATTCTATTATTCTATCTTTTATTTGGGATAATAAAAGACCAAGAATTGGTAAATTTCATTTGCAAAAGTTGAAAAAGGAAGGAGGTCTCACTTTGCCTAATCTAAGAATGTATTATTGGGCTGTTAATTTGCAGTATATGTCCTTTTGGATATATTGGGGTGATAGGAATGATCGGCCAATTTGGGTAGACCTGGAACTGAGAGCTGTGAAACTGTTTTATTTAACTTCGTTATTAGGAGTTGCTCTACCTATACAATTAGCTAAAGTTGCTAATTTAAACCTATATCCTGTGGTTAAGCACTCTTTACAAATTTGGCTCTAGTTCCGCAATTTTTTTAATCTTAAACAATTTAAATTTTGTAGTATAATTTATCGTAATTACTTTTTTAAACCTTCTTGGAGTGATCCAATTTTTTTGCTTTGGAAAAATAAAGGTATCAATTCTTTTATGGATTTATTTAAAGAAGGCAGATTGATGTCTTTTGAACAATTAGTCAATAAGTATTCTCTCTCATGTTCACACTTTTTACAATATCTTCAAGTTAGACATTTTTTACAAAAATATTTAAGTAATTTTCCTTACATATTGGAGGCTGACTTGTTAGATACTATTATGAATATGAACCCCTCGATGAAAGGTTCTATTGGAAGAATTTATAATTTATTATTACAATGGGATAAGCGTCCTTAAGATTAAACAGAATTGGGAGAAGGAACTCTATTTGACTTTTATATGGGAGGATTTGACGCAGATTCTGAAGCTTGTTAACTATTCTTCCATCTGTGCTAGTCATTCACAGATTCAATTTAAAATTGTACATCATTACCATTTGACGAAGGAGAAACTTTCTAAAATATCTCCCAATGTTGACAAATATTGTGATAGATGTAAAACTGAGAAAGCTACACTGACAGATATGTTCTGGTCATGTTCTATATTCAAACAGTTTTGGAAGTCAGTCTTTTCGACAATTTCTAAAGCACTCAGAATCAACTTACAACCTAATAAATAGACTGTGCTTTTTGGAATAATTCCTCAAAATATCCATGGTATTTCTGTGTCTGACCAACATGTTATTGCATTTGCTACATTGATAGTTAGGAGGGCCATCTTGTTGAAATGGAAAGATATATCAGCTCCTACTTTGTCACAGTGGTTCTCTCAAGTGATGCTGTGTCTTAGCTTGGAGAAAATTAGAAGTCGACCTTTGAACCTTAATTTGATTTTGAGTAGAGCTGGGGCTCACTTGCTGGTTATTATCATTTCAGTTATCTGATAGATTTCCTCCACGATCTAAATGTAAATTTTTTTTTGATACATCTTTTTTTCCTGTTGGCGGTTTGATGTTTATTTTTAGAAGCTTTTTGTATGACACATGGCTCCGAGGTTGTACCTCCAATGGGTTTCTTTTTCTTTTCCTCACTTTTCTTTCTTAGTAGGGTTTTTTTTCATTCACAAAAATTTTCAATCTTTAAGATAATTTTTTTGAGGCATTGTAAGTGTTGTTACTTCAATGTACTTGTGCTATTTTTGAATAATAATAATAATAATAATAATAATAATAATAATAATAATAATAATAATAAAAGGATTTGAAAGAACTCCAGTAAGTTTGTCAAACAGGACCTGCCCTTTCTGAATCCATGCTGCGTCTGTCTAATGGAACCACTCCTTTCTAAATGTTTTGCTATTTCTTCCTTAATGACAGCTTCAAGCATTTTCCCGACTACAGATGTTAAGCTAACTGGCCTATAGTTGCCTGTCTTTTGCCTACATACCTGCCCAGAGTCTAGATAATTTTAGTAAATGATTACCAACACGTCTACTATAACCTCCGCCAATTCGCTCAGCATCCCATCAGGACCAGGGGACTTATCTGCCGTTAGGTCCTCTAGTTTGCTCAGCACCATCTCTTAAGTGACAGTGATTTTATTGAGGTCCTCACCTCCCAAGTTGTCCATAACATCATTCTTTGGCATATTAGATGTGTCCTCCACTGTGAAGACCGACACAAAATAGTCATTCAATGCCTAAGCCATTTCCTTATCACTCAATATCAATTTCCCCTTTTCGTCTTCCAAGGGACCTACGTTGACTTTAGCTACCCTCTTCCGCTTTATCTATTTATAAAAACTTTTGCTATGTGTTTTTATATTTTGTGCTAATTTACTTTCATACTCTATCTTCCCTTTCCTTATTTCTTGTTTAGTTGTTCTTTGTTGCATTTTAAAGTATTCCCAATCCTCCAGTCTCCCACTACTCTTTGCGACTTTGTACAGGTGAGCTTTTAATTTGATATTATCTTTTATTTCCTTAGTTATCCAAGGCTGGCTCTCCTCACACTTACTGTCCTTACTTTTGACTGGAATATACTTTTGTTGAGCACTGTGAAAAATCTCTTTGAAAGTATTCCACTGTTCCTCAACTGTCTTACCAAATAGCCTATGATCCTATTCCTATAAATGACTCAGTTTGAGATGATATGTAGGGTGTATGACCAATCTGTACTCATGTCCCTTGTCAGTATAATAAACCACCGGTAAAGTACCCAACCCGCCATCACTGGACTGTTTAATGAAAAGGAAACATACTTGCTCTGAATCTGCAGGAATGCCTAGCATTGATGAAAACTTTAAAATATGTGGTTTGTATAATAGGGACTAGGTGAGAATAAGGGTTCAGCATGGACTAGAAGGGCCGAGATGGCCTGTTTCCGTGCTGTAATTGTTATATGGTTATCTGGTATAGACATACTCAACAATTTGAATCACTAACAGCCTCTGCATGTTTGTATGATACCCATAAGTATACACTTTGAGTCATTTCAACCAGCACATCATGAGTAGAAGTAGGTAAATGTATAACAGCAAGCATCAAAATAACATCCATAGCATCCAATAGTTATATTCATGCTTGAAGTCTTCTCACAGCACTTGTCTTAATCTTGTGTCATTTTCACTCATTTGCGGTAGCTGGTGTGTGTTCACCTAATTTTAACTTCTATCCCGACTGCTGAAAAGTACTTGGTAAGGACCTCTTCACCGAGCTCCCAATGGTTCCTCATGCGGTTTCTTGACTAGGACCCACTTACCAGGAATCAGGGTATTTCCTCCTTCCAATGGAGCACTCCAAGCAGCAGGAACCTGTTGAGAAGCAGACTGAACAACTTGGATTAATTTCACACAATCAACTAAACTATCTGCCATAATGTATCTATCTGCCTTTCTGAGATAGAGAGCTCCGAATAGTGGCAAGGTCACCCTGTCACCAATTCAAGTGGGCTCAGTTTTGTTTTATTTTTTCAGGTTGTTTTGGAGTGACCTTTATATTTCAATACGGCGACTTCTGATGGTAAGTTGCATGACTTCCATAAGTTATCGTATTAGTTGTCCATTCTTGTTTGGAATTCTAACGGCTGTAAGGAATCCTCTTTGTCTCCATAAGTTTCCAAAGTAATGAATGACTCTGAAAGTTTATAGAAATTCAGTGTAGATAATAGCTGATTTTCCTTCTGATAGCTGACAGGCTTCAATCAAACTAAGAGTCCTGCCTGTTGTGCACAGGTACCTGGAACCATGTTTCTGAGGCCATCACTTAGTTTTCTGTGACAACATACCAACCACCCATTCAAATTCCTCCCTCAGTGTTTGAGGAGCCACTAGTGTACAGAATCAGAACTGGATACAATAAAGGCACTTCCTTATGGTAATTTGCATCTTGGCATGTTATTGTTCTTGCAGTCATGATCATCATAATCTTCCTTGTCTACTGGCAACAGCATAGCTGAATTTGCTGAACTTGCTTGTTGAATGATGGTATTAGGAGTCTCAAGAACATTGGACTACTTGGACCACCAAGCAGCTGTCACCCGAGAGGCCCTGTTCATAGTCAGTTGAGTATGCAATGAATGTGGACATTGACTATTGAAAGACTGATCCAGCACAGTGTTAGAAACAGCCCATGAGTGCCAAGTAGATTGCTTGCACTGCTCATAGACATGAACCCCATCCTAATACTTCACTGTCCAGTTTGGCAGAGTAATAACCAAGAGGATGCTGTTTGACTTCATGTTCTTGAGTTTAAACTGCTGTCATGTAGTCACGCTTCTTGTTGACATACAGAGTAAATGGTCTTCCCATACCAGTGATTCTTAATGCAAGTGCAGTACTTAATATCACCTTTAAAGTTTAAAAAGCTTCCATCTGTTCTTCATTAAAAGCAACAGAGTCATCGGAGTGCTTGCTGCCTATCAGCATAGTAGGGAGGAATTGAGCAATTTGAGAATATGAATCAACCCATGTTCTGTTGTAGTTGCACAAACCCAGAAATGAAGTTGCTGCACTGTTGCTGATAGAATGGCCTTTGAATGATCCTCAGTGATTTCACATTTGATTTGGGAAATTTCCGGTCCCAAGTAAATCACTTCCTTTTGTTGCAATTGTACCTTATCCAAGTTTGCCTTGTGCCCTTTGAAGGCAAGATAATTGAGCTAATGAAGTACATCACATACATTTCCAACTGGTAGTTTATCATATTGCTTTGAATTCCGTTTCCACTTATTCTGTGGATTAGCTGGTGCAGACTTTTGGTTCATCTGTACTAATCTTATTCAGACCTTGATGTCTCGCTCCACTTGCTTGGCAGTTTGCACCAGATCACTGTAGGAAACAGCAGTTTCACTCCATCTTGCTTTGCTACCCTCACATTCTGGTTTCAAGCCATCCATGAAGGCCAACTCAAGGGGGGCATTATGGGGATTCTCCTATATTATCTTCAGTTATTCCTTGAACTCCTGAGTAGCTGATCCAAACTGTCCAATAGCTGTCTTCATATTCCGAAACATTTCAGATGTCTTTTGTTTGCAAGCAACCAACTGTCCTCCAATCAATCTGTGTTGGGGAAGTTCGTTCCAATCGTTTCTTAATTACATCCAAACCACTTGGTAAATTTTGTTTATTCTCTCCTATACCACACTCAGCTCAACATGTCAACTGGCTTATTTGCTGAGAAGGCAGCATAGTAGCCAAAATTTGTTTCCCATCATATGCATGCAATCTGCATGCATTCTTAATTCTTTGAAGTTCAGTCCTAATCTTTAAGTTTCCTTTTTGGGGATGTGAAATTTCTTTGGACCATTTGTCAATTTTTCCTGGGTCTGCTGCCTGATGGTAGACCACATGTTTCCTTTCATAATCTCCATTTTCATTCTTGCGTGCTGTCATTCCCTTAGTTTTTATAGGGGCATGTTGTGACATGGCTGCCAGATCAATTACCTCATCACTGTCAACAGCACTTGAGTTACCAGAGGTGTGTGTTTAGTCAGTGTTATATCTATTTTGGAGTTTTTTGGAGTGCCCAAGGCAGCATTGTTTCTGGGGACTATTCAGTGTGTTGGCTGCATTCAACATAAGTGACATCACTGTTAACACTGTCATTGGGTTGGCAGAACCGCCCACCAAAGATCACTACTGTGCATTGCAACTTGGCTCTGTAAATCTTAACAGTGAGCCTCATCATGCTGCTCTCTCACTCACTCAGTTAACAAGGAGATTCGTTCATTAGATTTTGTACTGTTGCTGTCATACTGTTCCTTCTGCATGTTACAGATTTTTTCCTTTCTCCCCCAAATGATTTCTTGCAATTTATTTACTTGCTCATTCAACTCAACCATGTGCTCACTTTAGTTACACAAACTTGATTTTCTAACTCAGCACGTTCACTTTTAAATTCATTTATTTGACCTTGTGATTCGGCATGTTCAGGTTTCTTAGCCCTGGTAATATTGCTAGATTCCAATCAGGTTTTTTATTTCCCGACAACATTTTCTGAATTTTATTCCATATCTTCTCAGCTTTGGCCATTGTCTTCAGTTCGATCTCAGTGAGTACTCTTTAGATGTCAATCACAGTAATTATTAGAATTGCAACCCAAAATAGTTAAGTAGAGATATGACAGAAAATATTGTTCTAGAGTTCTAACCCAAACATCAGTAGAGTCACAGCCTGAAATTTTTATGGGTGCTGTGCTCAAAAAAATCAATAGAATCAACCCAAAATATATCAACAGAGTCACCACCTGAAATATTTTTGAGTGGAGTTGCAACCCAGAATGTATAGCACGGACAAGTACAAAGTAAAATAGAGTTTTCTTCTCACTCAAACTTCCTTCAGATGGCGTACTGAAGCAGAATCAAGTGATATCTCTACCAATTCAGGAATGGTGGATGTTCTTACCTCTTGTTAGGTGCATACTATAAGTTCCGTCTTTGTCCAAGGAATTTTCAAACTCTTGTTTTTCAATAGGTTTCAAAAGATACATTTAATGTCAGAGAAATATGTACAATATACATCTTGAAATTCTTTTTCTTTACAAACATCCATGAAAACAGAGGTGAACTAGTCTTCTAGGCTGCATCCCTGGCATATCAAAAGTGGCAGATTGTGAGACCCTGAGAGTGGGTCTCATTCCTGCAAAGAACTAATCAGTGTAACTCCAGATTAGGGTCTTCAAAACCTTGAAAGGGAAAAAAGAGATATCAAAGATATAAATTATGCTGTTAACGAAGATGCGAGCAAAGGAGTCGACATTTAGCACCATCATCATTCAGCTCTGCCATAACCATCCTATTTGTGATGCCAAAATTGTCAGATCAGGTGATTTTACGATCTGCAGGTTCTTTTAGGAGTCCAAGAATGAGTTGAGAACTTGTGTCACAATCTTTAATTGGAAGTCTAAAAGAAAGGAAACTAAAAGAAAGCGCTAAGACAAAAGCAAAGACAAAATAGTGATTTTTGCGGAAACCAACACTTCCATACTGAGCTAAAGGCAAATTCCTGAGATAAACAAGGGCTTATAGAAAGACACAAAGGCTCATGGACCTCTAATTTTCTTCTCCTGAAGTCAATAATCAGCTCTTTTGTCTTGCTAACATTGAATAAGAGGTTGTTGTTATGGCACCACTCAGAAATATTTTCAATCTCCTTCCTATATACTGATTCAACACCACCTTTGATTCAGCCTATGACAGTGGTGTCATCAGCAACTTGAATATGATATTGGAATTGTTCTTGGCCTCACAGTCATAAGTGTAAAGTAAATAGATCAGGGGGCTAAGCACATAAACTTGTGGTGCACCTGTGCTGGTAGAGAATCTGAAGGAGATGTTGCCAATCCAAATTGACTGAGGTCTGCAAGTGAAGAAATCGAGAATCCAGTTGCATAAGGAGGTACTGAGACCAAAGTCTCGGAGCTTATTGATTAGTTTTGAGGAAGTGCTGGTAATGGATGGTGAGCTGTAGTCAATAAAGAGCATCCTGATGTGTACACCTTTGCTGTCAAGATGTTCCAGAGTTGAGTGAAGAGCATTGAGATGGCATCTGCTGTGGATCTGTTATTCTGGTAGGCAAATTGGAGTGGATCCAGGTCACTTCTCAGGTAGGAGTTGGTATGCTTCATCACCATCCTCTCAAAACACTTTATCACAGTGGCTGTAAGTGCCACTGGGTAATAATCATTGAGGCAGGTTACCATGTTCTTCTTAGGCACCCATATAACTGAAGCCTGCTTGAAGCAGGTGAGTACCTCAGACTGCCAAAGTGACAGGTTAAAGTTCTCAGTGAAAACTGTGGGTAGTTTATCAGCACAGGTCTTTAGTACTTGGCCAGATGCCAAGCTGGATCCTAAGCTGGATGCTTTTCGGGAGTTCACCCTCCTGAAGGTTGCTCGCACATTGGACTCAGTAACTGTAATCACAGGATCATCAGGGGCTGTGGGAGTTTGTAATGGTTTCTCCATGTTTTGATGGTTATAGTGAGCATAGAAGGCTCTGAGCACCTCTGGAAGCAAAGACCTGCTGTTGCCTACGTCACTTGATTTAACTTTATAAGAGATGATCGTATTCAAGCCTGCCACACCTTTGAAGAAAAAGCCAGGCTGCTGTGTAGGCAAGAATTTCTACGGTATCAGAGAAGAAAGAGTTCAAATAGTCATCACCATGAAGATTGGGAGTGTTCAAGGACAGTTCAAAGTGTCCAACTGTTAAAATCATCCTGCAATAAATGAAAAAATGTCAAGGATATTCAAATAGCTTTTCTCTTCATGCCATCATTAACATATTAGAGTCACAATCACAGTCATAGTGTTACATGCTTGGAAACGTGTTCATTGGCCCAATTTGTCCATACCAAACTAGCTGCCTTCCTTAGCTAGTCCCATTTAATCACATCAAGCCCATACCTTTTCAATCCATGGACCAGACAAAATGTCTTTTAAACAATGAAATTGTAACCTCCCCGCCACATCTTCTGGCAACATGTTCCAAATACCCATCAACCTCTGTGTGGAAAAACTTGTCCCTCAAGTCCCCTTGAAATCTTGAAGAAATATGAAGGAATAAATAGAAGAGTGCCTCATGAGATACTGGCTTCAGCAACTCTAGAAATCAATGACTAATGAAGAAGACTTTAAGTTAATAACTCAGAGAAGAACTCATGAAGATCAAACCCAAATCTAGTTCTTCAACAGTGGGTTTCGGAAGAAACAGAAATAAGCTAAGAGTTGGTTAACTAAAAGAGTTGTGAAACTAAACAGTTAATTAGTGTTGCTTGAAATGGCATTGTGAACCTTTGAGTTGTTTGAACTAATTGTGATTAGTACAGAGATATAGTTATTGGGCAATATCATTCCCTGGTGTATATTGATATATACGGCATTGAATTGGCAACATTTGGCATCCTCACGGTGGGGGAGGGGGCTTTTAGCAGCTGATTTTGTATCATTCTGAGCTGAATTACTCATGTAGATTTTGTACTGGGGCAGAATTAGTCATACTAAAGTTCAAAGCAAGTTTTATTATCAAAATACATATATGTCACTAAACACAACCCTGAGATTCAATTTCTTGTGGGCATAGTCAACAAAATTATAGAATAGTAACTATAACAGAATCAATGAACAGCTACCAAATGAGGGTGTTCAACTGGAATGTAGAATACAACCAACTGTGCAAATACAAAATAAAGAAACATTAATATACCCTTCACAGATTACAGAGGAGGAGGTTTTCATTGTACTGAGACAAATTAGGGGGGATAAATCCCCAGGGTCTGATAAGGTGTTCCCTCAATCATGCAGAAGTGAAGTGCAGAAATTGCCAGGATCCTAGCAGAGATATTTAAATCATACCTAGTGACAGGAGAGGTATAGAGGATTGGAGTGTAGCCATTTTTCCCCCGTTCAATAAATCAGGAAATTATAGGCAGATGAGCCTGACATCAGTAGTGGGGAAGTCATTGGAAGGTATTCTGAGGGACCAAATATATAAATATTTGGATAGACATGGACATATTAAGGATAGTCAGCATAGTTTCATATGAGGTAGGTCCTGTCTAACCAATCTTAAAGAGTTTTTCGAGGACATTACCAGGAAAATCAATGAAGGCAAGGTAGTGGATGTTGTCTACATGGACTTTAGTAAGGCATTTGTCAAGGACTAGCATTTGAGGTTGGTCAATAACATTGAATCGTTCAACATTCAAGGTGAGATAGTAAGTTGGATTATACATTGGCTTTGTAGGAGAAGAGAGTGATAATAGATGGTTGCCTCTCTGACTGGAGGCTAATGACTAGTGGAATGCCACAGGGATTAGTGCTGGATCTATTGTTGTTTGTCATCTGTATCAAATAGCTAGATGATAATGTGGTTGATTGGATCAAGGAATTTGCAGATTGGGAATGTAGTGGACAATAAGGAAGGCTATAATGGCTTGCAACAGGATCTGGACCTGCTAGAAAACTGGGCTAAAGATGAGCAGGAAAATTCCAGATAGGATTTAATGCAGCTAAGTCCGAGATGTTCCACTTCGGTAGGAGTAACCAGGGTTGGTCTTACACAGTGAATGGTAGGACACTGGGAAGTGTGGTAGAACAAAGGGATCTGGAACTGCAGGCCCATATTCATTGAAAGTAGTGTCACAGGGAGATGGGGTCATAAAGAAAGCTTTTGGCGCATTGGCCTTCATAAATCAAAGTATTGAGTACAGGAGATGGAATGTTATGTTGAAGTTGTATAAGACGTTAGTGAAATATAATTTGGAGTATTGTGTGCAGTTTTGGTCACCTACATATAGGAAAAATGTAAATAAGGTTGAAAGAGTACAAACTAAATTTACAGAATGTTGCTGGGTTTGGAGGACTTAAGTTAAAACAAAGGATTGAATCCATTAGGACTTCATCCCTTGGAACATAGAAGACTAAAAGGAGATTTGATAGAGGTATACAAAATTATAGATAGGGTAAATGCAAGCAGGCTTTTCTACTGAGTTTGGGTGGGACTACAACCAGAGGTTATGGGTTAAGGGTGAATGGTGAAAGGTTTAAGGGGAACATGAGGAGAAACCTCTTTGCTCAGAGGGTTGTGAGAGTGTGGAATGAGCTGCCAACACAAGTGGTGTATGCAAGCTCAATTTCAATGAGAGAAGTTTGGACAGATAAATGAATGGTAATGACACTGAATTGCTGACATTTTGTGAAGTCAGTATCTTTTTCCTAAAATTTCTTTTAATTTTAATTGCAGGTTTATTCCTGGATCTCCAAGCTGTCTGTTGACAAAAGGAGGGGTGAAGGAGGCGGAAGAAATACTCCAACATTTTGCAAAGAGAATTGGTGTCACTGTACCAGAGGTGCTTTTCAGTGAACCTGAGGTACCGCGCACAATGTTTCTGCTTACTGAGTGGTCAGTTAACTCAATAATACAGATTTGCTCATTTTTTCATACATTTCTCCCTCATCCCTTTTTGCTGCAGCAATATTCCATTGATGTCACATGCGAACTCTGCTGCTGGGTGTAGGTTTATTTCAGCTCAACTTCCAACCAGAGACAAAACACAAGTGCATTTTCCAGGAGGATTGATTAGAACACAAGGACCAAGATGAATACATCCCCATAAGTTTTAGGGAGAACAATATTATCAGCAAAAGCACAGGGAAGTGTTCAGATGTGTTTTACAATACTCGCAATCAAAATCAGAATCAGGTTAACTATCAAAGTTCAAAGTAAATTTATTATCAAAGGACATATATGTCATCATAAACAACCTTGAGATTCATTTCCTTGTGGGCATGCTCAATTAGTACATAATAGAATAATAATTATAACAGTCTCAACAAAAGACCTCTTGGGTTTTCAACAAGTCTGCAAAAGACAACAAACTGTGCAATCACTAAAAGAATTGAATTGAATTGACTTCATTTCTTACACCCTTCATACACGAGGAATAAAAATCTTTACGTCTCTATCTAACTGTGCAATGTGCAATTTATAGTAATTTATAATAAATAGTATGTACAACAGGACAGTCAACATAGAAATACAATTGTATTTAGATATAATAATAATAATAATAATAATAATAATAATGTATGCAATAAATACCAGGAACATGAGATAAAGAGTCCTTGAAATTGAGTCCGTTGTTTGTCGAACATTTCAATAAAGAGGCAAGTGAAGTTGAGTGACATTATCCCCTTTGTCTAAGAGCTTGATGGTTAAGGGGTAATAACTTTTCCTTAACCTGATGGTGTGAGTCCTTAGGCTCTTCTACCTTCTTCTTGATGGCAGCAGCAGGACGACAGCATGCCCTGGGTGGTGGGAGACCCTGATGATGTATGCTGTTTTCCTGAGACATTGTTTCATCTAGATGTACTCAATAGCTGGGAGGGCTTTACCCATGATGGACTGGGCCATATCCACTACTTTTCGTAGAATTTTCCATTCAAGGGCATTGGGGTTTCCATTACCAGACTGTGATGCAGCCTGTCATATACTCTCTACTACACACCTATAAAAGTTTTTCTAAGTTTTAGGTGTCATCTTGAATCTCTGCAATCTCTTCAGGAAGTAAAGGCACTGCCGTCCTTCATTCATAATTGTACTTACATGCTGGGTCCAGGACAGGTCCTCTGAAAATACAGTACCTTGCAATTTAATGTTGCTAGTCCTCTCCGCCTCTGATCCTCCAATGAGGACTGGTTGAGGGCTCTATGGTTTCTTACAGTCGCCCCTCCTTATCCGCAAATTCAACCAACTGCGAATCACGAAAACCCGGAAGTGCTCTTCCAGCACTTGTTGCTCGAGCATGTACAGACTTTTTTTCTTGTCATTATTCCCTAAACAATGCAGTATAACAACTATTTTACATAGCATTTACATTGTATTAGCTGTTATAAGTAATCTAGAGATGATTTAAAGTATACGGGAGGATGTGCGTGGGTTATCGTGGATCAGGATCAAAAAAAATCCGAAGTTCTCTTACTAGGTAAGTTGGAACAGGTACATCCGGTATTATTTAGCGTCAGTTAGTCAAACATTTACATTTGTATATAGTATATATTTTACCTTTCTATGCATATAAAACACTTAAGAACGTATGTTTCAGCGCCGGGCTCGGGAAGTTCCCGAGTTCGATCTAATGACAGATCGCTATCGAGTGCACTCTCCACCGTGCCAGGTTGATGTGGAGGGTCAAAAACCCAAAACCCAATAATTAAACCACTGCGTTGCTTAGTAATAATTGTAGCTTTCATCGGGGCAGGGCCTTTCACATGCTCCATTAAAATTGTTTTGATTGTTGACCGACTGTAGCCTAATGCTTTTCCAATGACCAATGGGGTTTCACCTCTTTCCGATCGCTTTATTACTTCCACCTTATTTTCAATCGTGATCATGATTATTTTCGTGAACAGAAACACCATGGATTCCGAGCTCCGCCGGGTCCTAATGCCCACCGCTCTGAAGATGTTAAATAAAGTCTGGGGTTCCTCTGGGTCCTAAAGACCACTGCACTGATTCAGATTAAATAAGGGACTTGAGCATCCACGATTTTTGGCATCCGCGGGGGGTCTCAGAACCAATCCTCCGCAGATAAGGAGGGCCGACTGTAATCAGTTTCTTGGTCTTGCTGACATTGAGTAAGAGGTTGTTGTTATGGTACCACTCAACCAGATTTTCAATCTCCTTCCTATAGGCTGAATCAACACCACCATTGATTCGGCCTATGACAGTGTCATCAGCAAAGTTGAATATGACATTGGAGTTGTGCTTAGCCACATGGTCATAAGTATAAAGCGAGTAGAGAAGGGAATTAAACACACAGCCTTCATTCATACACGTCTCTTTTTTCTGTTCTGTTTGTCTTGAACAGCCTGGAGTTAAAAGTAGCAAGTCTTTTATGAAAATAATGGGCTTGTATCTGATCCCCTCATCTGCTGTAAGTCTCAGCACTTCTCATTTAACCCTTAGGCTTTATTTCTGATATACAAATTACAACCCCACTTCAATGGATAGTCAATCTTAATTAACAAGTACAGAGTCCTGACGAAGGGTCTCAGACCGAAACGTTGGCCGTGCTTCTTCCTATAGATGTTGCCTGGCCTGCTGTGTTCCACCAGCATTTTGTGTGTGTTGCTTAAGTACAGAGTTGTTTCTTTCTCCTTCACTTTCATTATTATTTTTGTAATTAATGCCTTAAATTAAAAACATAAACTGATAAATTAAGTAAAATTAATATGATTGTATCTGTTAAAACAATTAGGTTGGAAATCGATTTCTCAAACTTCTTGTAATCCGCTGCCCCCCCCCCCCCCCCACCACCACCGCTCTCCTTCATCATTTCCCATCCCCTTTTCCCTCTCTCACCTGATCTCCTTGCCCGCTCATTGCCTACCTCTGGTGCTCCTCACCCCTTTTCTTTCTTCCATGGCCAACTCTCCCTTTTACCAATTTACTTCCCGGCTCTATACTTCATCCACTCCCACTTAAGGTTTGACCCATCACCTTGTGTTTTTCTCTCTCTCCTCCCCAACCTTTTAAATCTACTCCTCAGCTTTTATTCTCTAGCCCTGCCAAAGGGTTTCGGCCCAAAACGTCAATTGTACTCTTCTCCTGGATGCTTCCTGGCCCGCTGAGTTCCTCTAGCATTTTGCGTGTGTAGTTCAGTAAAACTGGTCTTTTTTCTGATTATCAAAGGTATGAGTAAGTTACTCTGGGGCTGTTCTAACAGGATGAAAATTTGAAGACTGTTTCATGGATAATTGCAACAGCCGGGCCTCAAGGCGGATTTCTGTTGTGCTGCTCCAAAAGATAAATCTGGTCACGCCAGAACCACAGAGATGCAACATGGGTGGCTTACCTGAGAGAGTCAGGTTCTTACTGACATAAGCCATAAAGTTTGTTGTTTTAACGCAGCAGTACAGTGCAGGTATGACGAGTTACATTAAAAAGCATTGTGCAAAAGAGGAATAGAAAGGTGGTCTTCATGTCTTCATGAACTGTTCAGAAATCTGGTGGAGAAGGAAGAGAAAAGGCTGTTCCTAATACACTGAGTACAGATTTTCAAGCTGCCTGTACCCTCCCTGTTGGTATTAAGAAGAAGAGCATATGTCCTTAATGATGGTTTCCATAGAACATTACAGCACAGAAACAGACCTTTTGGCCCTTCTTGGCTGTGCCGAACCATTTTTCTGCCTAGTCCTACTGACCTGCACCTGGGCCATATCCCTCCAAACCCCTTGCATCCATATACCTGTCCAAGTTTTTCTTAAATGTCAAAAGTGAGCCCGCATTCAGCACTTCATCTGGCAGCTTATTCCACACTCCCACCACTCTCTGCATGAAGAAGCCCCCCCCCCCCCCACCAATGTTCCCTTTAAACTTTTCCCCCTTCACCCTTAACCCATGACCTCTGGTTTTTTTCTCCCCTGGCCTCAGTGGAAAAAGCCTGCTTGCATTCACTCTATCTATACCCATCATAATTTTATATACCTCTATCAAATCACCCCTCATTCTCCTATGCTTCAGGGAATAAAGTCCTAACCTATTCAACCTTTCTCTGTAACTCAGTTTCTCAAGTCCCAGCAACATCCTTGTAAACCTTCTCTGCACTCTTTCAACCTTATTAATATCCTTCCTGTAATTATTATTCCTTAATAATAATGATGGTGAGAGTCCTTAATGATGGATGGTGCCTTCTTGAGGCACTGCTTTTGGAAAATGCCGTGTATGGTGGAGAGGCTTGTACCCATGATGGATCTAGTTGAGCCTACAACCCTCTGACCCTCCTTATGATGCTGGGCACTGTTGCCTCCATCCCAGAGTAGGTAACCTGTCAGTATGTTCCCCACAGTCCATCAGCAGATCTTGCTTAGAGTCTTTGGTGTCATACCAAATATCGTCATGCTCATTGAAGTGCGCCTGTTGATTGTCAGTGAGCATGAAATGTTTTCACCCATCCATGCTGACTATGGTTTCCCGAGTCAAGGATTCAGTTGCAGAGGGTGGAACAGAGGCTCAGGGCTTAAAGCTTGTTGATTAGGACTGAGAGGATGATGGTGTTGAATGCTGAGCAGTAATCGATAAACAGCAGCATAGACACAATCCAACCCAAAAATAACTGCCTGTTCATTGTAACAGTGCCATGTCAAAATTCATGATATTGTCTCTGTCATCAAAGAACAATTTTATTCTCACAGTATCATGTAAGTGAATGGAACTATATTCTGATTATGAGCAAATAACCAAAGACTGGGAATAAATGGATCACCCTAAGATTGACAAACAAATAGGGTACTGCAAGGATCAATGCTTGGGCCCCTCTTTTCATATTGTATGTCAGGGAGTTGGCTGAGGAGATCAATGTCATATTTCAGAGTTTGCTGATGATATTACACCATTGAACAATACAGCATAGTGCAGACCCTTTGGTCCTTTTAACATACTCTGAGATCAATCTAACCTTCCCTCCTACATTGCGTACAAATGTACTCTAATCAACGTTTTATAGAGCTGCAGTGTTACCTCGTGGCTCTTAAACTCAATGTCCCAACTAATGAAGGCCAGCACTCCATTTGTCTTTTAACAACCCTATTAACTTGTTAAGCACCCTGTGAACTTGAAATATTAAACTGCCTGCATTGTAAATATAAAAGACTATAGAAAGACTTTTCATGGAGCTGTGTGCAAACTGAGTTATCTTCTTTGCAGCATAGAATGGGGAAGTGGAGACTGAGTAAAATTCAGAGGGAGCCAGTGTGACTGTGCGTAAATTGCTGAAGAACAAAGTGCAGATGTAGCAGGTAAACAATTAGGAGGAAACTAATCTGTTCATCTGATAAAAAGAGGATTTGAATACAGGAGTAGGAAAGTCTTACTGTAATTGCAGAATATATTGGTGAGGTATAACTGTGTGCACTTGTGGTTTTCTTACTTTTGAAATATGTTCTTGCTATTGAGATAGTGCAGCGAAGAATTGCTATTTACAGGGACGGCAGGTATACCATGTAAGGATTTCTCTACGATTTAGAAGAATTGGAGGATATCTCATTGAAACATTAACAAAATGGCTTGATAGACTTGAAACTTTGCAGATGCACAATCTGAGTTAAGTGGAAATTTGTTTTATACTGAAATAATGAGAAATTACTTCACACAGAAAGTGATGATCCTTGGAATTCTCCACACCAGGGGTTTATGGAGGCTCAGATATGTTCATTCAAAACAGAACAATAATTTTTTGGACAATGCAGGAGGCAATGAGAAAATGATGCTAAGCTAACGAGTGAGTCATGGCCCTCTTGAAGTTGGAGAAATCGATATTCATGCCATCAGATTGGAGGTTGTCTTGGCGGAATATGAAGTGTTGCTCCTCCAACCTGAGAGTGGCCTCATCGTGGCAGAAGAGGAGGGCCTGGACCGAGATGTCAGAATGTGAATGGGTTTTGGAGTTGAAACAGTTAGCCACCAGGAAATCCTGCATTTTTCAGATGGAGCGAAGGTGCTCAACAAAGCAGTACCTCAATCTATGTCGGGTCTCAAAGATTTGATCTGAAGTATTGCCTCACATAAAAGGACTGTTTTGGATGCTGAATGGAGGTGAGGGAGGAAATGCATGGGCAGGTATAGCACTTTGTCCACTTGCAGGGATAAGTGCCAGGAAGGAGATTAGTTGAAAGGGATAACTGAACAAATGAATCACAGATAGAGTGATCACTCCAGAAAGTGTAGAGTTGGGGGTGGTAGGAGTGCGTTTGGTGTTAGAGTTCCATTGAAGATGGCAGAAGTTACAGAGAATGATGTTTTAGATGCAGAAGCAGATAGGGTAGTAGATGAGGACAAGAGGAACTCTATCCTTGTTAAGGCAGCAGGAAGATGGAGTGAGCATGAATATCTGGGAAATGGAGGAGATGTATCAGGGCAGCATCAATGATGGAGGAAGGATGTCCTGGAAAACAAAGCCTCACCCTGGGGACAGATGCAGTGGAGACAAGGCAACTGAGAAAAGAGAATAGCAATTTTACACCAGACAGTAGGAAGAGGTACAGTCAAGATAGTAGTGGGAATTGGTAGGCTGATAGAAGATATTGGTTGACTGTTTGTCTACAGAGACGGAAAGAGAGAGATTGAGAAAGGGGAGAGAGGTGTCAGAAATGGATCAAGTGAAATTAAGGGCAGGGTGGAAAATGGAGGCAAAATTGTTTAAATTGATGAGCTCAACATGGGTGCATGATGCAGCACCAATGCAGTCATCAATATAATGGAGGAAGGGCTATGGAGCATTACTGGAGAAGGCTTGGAACACGAACTATTTTATGTAGCCAATGAAAAGGCAGACTTCACTAGGGCCCATGTCTACACCCTGAGTTTTGTCATGTAAGGACCTATTTCTTTTTGATTAATGACCCCACCCCCTTGGCACTATATATTAGTCTGTTGTCTGCCCATGCACTTTGTTCTTCTGTCTTGCTCTCACTGCAATGTGAATGCACCAGTTAAACCATCTCCTGCATCCGTGCTTTTATTTAATTGAAATGTAGTTGTGCACAGGCACAACAAATTGGCAACAAGTATGAAGCTGAATGTCAAAAAATATCATGAACACCAGCCTCAGTTGTGGCATGATTATGGGACGAAACAGCAAGATTTAAATAGTACAGAGAAGGCCATCACAGGTGCCCACAAATGGGTGAGTAACAGTGATAGCTGCGCTAAACTTAAAGTGAAAATAACATGGCGATGGCTTCAGTTGGGAAAGTTGATGGATTTGGTAGCACTAATGAAGGCTGGAAGTCATATATCGACAGGGTTGAACCGTATTGTAACACAAACAACATGGAGTAGCAAAAGAAAGCCCCTAAACTTCTTAGCTTAATGGGCCCAAAAATGTACACTCTTATGCAATTTAGTAACCCCTGAAAAGTCAGCAAGCCAGACGTTTGATGAAATTGTTTCAAATTTACAAGATCACTTGAGCATAATCTGCTGGCAACAGCTGAGAGATTTAGATTTTACAAAAAGAACCAGTCAAAAGATGAAAGCCTTTCTGAATACATTGCAGAATCCACAAACTTTCCCGGTATTGTGAATTTAGAAATGGACTTTCTGATGTGTTAACGGACAGGCTTGTATTTGGTATGCATCATCATAGAACTCAAATGAGGCTATTGGCAGATAGAGACCTAACCTTAGAACAGGCATTGACCATTGCAATATCACTGGAGACTGCAGCAAAGGATGCAACAGACCTACAGAAAAAGACATTACAGTGTGAAATGCACATGTCCTTGAAGGATGCAAAAAGTCAAGAATGTTAAATGTGGCATATCCTCCCATGATGCAAGTGACTGTTAGTTCAAAGAAAAAGTCTGCAGAAAGTGTCACAGACAAAGTCTCAAGGAGAGAATTGCAAGGGAGACAAAAAGCACAACTGATTGAAAAGTCTCGAACACAAAACTAAGCAAATGCATAAAGTTACCGAGTGTAAAATAGAATCAGACAACATAGAGTTTGACAAAGGTAAGCTGTCATGCCTAGAAGCAGATCGCAATATCATCTTGATCACAATAGATATGTCTGGTGTAAAACTAAAATTGGAGTTGGATACAGGGTTAGCTTTGCCCATAATTCCAGAGGCTGACTACAACAGACTGTTTTCTAAGAGACCATTAGAGAAGACCTCAGTGATGCTAAAGACTTACACAGGTGAAGAAGTGTCTCCCAAAGGCAAAATGAAAATGAAGGAGATGTATGGTGGCCAAACACTGCAGTTAGAACTTGATGTGTTGAAAAGTGGAGAGCCAGCACTTTTCGGACCTTAATTGTTTGAGAAAAATCCACCAAGACTGGCACTCAATCAAAGCTTTCAGTGTGGCATCAACAGGCGATGGGAGCCCAAATGGTAGCCCTAACCAGAGACTGGAACAGCTGCGTAATGCTAATGAGAAGGTTTTTGAGAAAGGGATCGGTAAAAAGCATGAAGGCCAGAAATGAACTGGATGAAACAGCAACACCGAAATTGCATAAAGCACGTCCAGTTCCTTACGCAATATACACTAAAGCTTGCAGGGGCCTGGAATTCTCTCCAAAGTTTAGTGGAATAATTGGGCCATGCCCGTTGTCCCAGTGATCATGAACGAAGGCCGGAGCTGTTCGTATATGTATGGATTTCAAGGTGAACTTCAACCCAGTGAGCATACTTTGCATTATCCCTCTCCATGGATATCCCTTGCCAGAACTGGCTCACCAGAACAAATTGTGTGTGACAATGGACAACAGTACACATGAGAAGAATTCTGACTTTTCATGAAGTAAAATGGCATCAGACATTTCAAGTCAGCTCCTCACTACTCGGCAATAAACAGGTTAGCTGAAAGGTTTATCCAAACCTTCAAGAAGTCCTTTAAAGTGATGGATAAGGAAGTCATTCCTAAACAGCACAAGGTGGACAACATTCTTCTTGTGTATCAGAACTCCATTCATTCAACAACAAATCAAACACCTGCAATGCTGTTCATGAACAGGAATCTGAGATCTCGCATTGACCTCCTGAAACCAAATCTACAGAGGGAAGTGCAGAACAAACAGTTCAATCAGTTGCTAAATGAAGCAGCAAAGAGCTTCAGGATTGGACAGGAAGTCCTAATGTGTGATTACCAATAGGACAAGTAAACACCCGGTAGGATAGCTACATGAACTGGACCACTGATGTACACAGTGCATGTTGGAGATGTCAAGAGGACCAAATACTGGATGCTCAACTGATGAGCATGCCCGAGTCAACTGCATCCAACGAGACTGACACTTCACAGTCACTGGAGTTACCTCTCAGTGATGATCATGTCACCGATAGCAACATGACACCAGAAACCGAGACAAGACACCTACCAAACCTGATGCCATTCTACAGGTCCAGAGGCGCAACAAGAACATTATCATTGACAAGACACCTGCCTAACCTGATGGCACTCCACAGGTCCCGATGCGCTATCCCAAAAGAAACTGAGGGCCACCCAAGAGACTGAATCTTTAGAACTGAAGTTAGTTTTAGACTATTATTGTGAAAGCATGTTTACTTGGAATATGGGTTTATGAAAAGGAAATTTAATATTTTGTACATATACAGTTTTATTTTGCATTGCTAAAAGGGGAGGAAGTGTAATGTATGGATCTATTTCTTTTAGAGCAATAATCCCCACCCCCTTAGCACTATATATTGATCTGTTGACTGCACATGCACTGTTGTCTATGTATGTGCATTATTGTCACATGCTCTATCATATCCTCTCTCTTTGGCTTTTGTGTTGGCTTTGACTTCTCTTGTTAGCCATTGTCATGTCATCTTTCCTTTAGAATACTTCATTCTCTTTGGAATAAAATTATTCTGTGCCTTCCTAATTGCTTCCAGAAATTCCAGCCACTGCTGTTCTGCTGTCATCCTACCAGTGCTCTTTTCCAATTAATTTTGGCCAACTCCTATGTTATGCCCTCTGTAATTCCCTTTTCTCCACTGCAATACTGATGCATCTGACTTCCTCTCCTTCTCAAATTTCAGGTTGAATTAATTCTTATTATGATCACTAGCCTCTAAGATTTCTTTTACCTTAAGCTCTCTAATCAATTTGGATTCATTGCACAGCACCCAGTTGAGAATTACTGATCCTGTAGTGGGCTCAGCAGCTGCTCTGAAATGCCATCTCATAGGCACTCTAGAAATTTCCCTCCTGGAATCCAGCACCAATCTGATTTTCCCAATCTACCTGCATATTGAAGTTCCCATGACTATTGTAACATTGCCTTTGTGGCATGTATTTTCTATCTCCTGTTGCAATTTGTAGACCATATCCTTACTACTGTTTGGGGGGGGGGGGTGGGTCTGTGTGCAACTCCCATCAAGGTCTTTTTACCTTTGCTCTGTCTATAATGATTCAACACCTTCGAAACCTATGTCATCTCTTTCTAATGATTTGTTTTCATGGAGCTCCACTGCCCCCTCTGCCTTCCTGCCTGTCCTTTCGATACAATGTGTATCCTCAGACATTAAGCTCCTAGCTATGTTCTTCTTTCAGCCACGATTCAGTGATGCCTACAAAATCATACCTGCCAATCTACAACTGTGCTGCAAGTTCATCTGCCATATTCCGTACACTGCAGGTATTTAAATACAATACTTTCAGTCCTGTGTTCACCCTTTTCAATTTGGTCTGCATTTTACATTGCAATTCATCCTGTTGACTGCAATTTTGCCCTATCAGCAGCCTCTCTGCACTACACATTGCCTCTGTTTGTAAGCCAGCCACCTCATCTTCAGCACTATCATCCACCTTTTCTACAATACTTCTGGCATTGAAATATACGCAGTTTAGTACATTATTCACACCATGCTCAACCTTTTGATTCCTAACTTTGTCTGAGGTCTTACCAACATCTGCCTCCACAACCTCTCCACTAACTGTTCTGGCACTCTAGTTCCCATCCCCCTGGAACTCTTGTTTAAACCCCACCATACAGCATTACCAAACCTTCCCGCTAGGGTATTAGTCCCCCTCCAGTTCAAGTGCAAACCATCCCTTCTGAACAGGTCCCACATCCCTGGAAGAGAGTCCAATGATCTTATGGCCTCCCTCCTACACCAACTCCTTAGCCATGTATTAAACTGTATAATATTTCTTGTTCTGGCCTCTCTAGCATGTGGCAAGGGTAGCAATCCTGAAATCACAACCCTGGAGGTCCTACCCTTTAACTTAGCTCCTAAGTCTAAGAGGTCCCGATATAGAACCTCTTCCCTCATCCTACCCATGTCATTGGTACCTACATGAACCACGATTTCTGGCTTTTCACTCTACCACTTAAGAATGCTGAAGACTTAATCCAAGCTATCCTGGACTCTGGCATGTGGGAGGCATCATACCATCTTGGAATCTCATTATCACCCACAGAACCACCTGTCCGTTCCCCTAACTAACAAATCCTCTATCACCACACCATGTCTCTTCTCTTCCCCTTCCCATCTGAGTCACAGAGGCAGACTCAGTGCCAGAGACCTGGCCATTGTGACTTTCCTCTGTTGGGTCCAAAGTATCCAAAGTGATATGCCTGTTGTTGAGGAGGATGGCCACAGTGGTACTCTGCACTGGCTCCTTAACCCCCTTTCCCCTTTGTCTCACCCAGTTTCTTGCACCTTGGTTGTAATTACCTCTCTATATGTCCTGTCTATCGCCCCTTCAGCCTCCCAAATGAATAGGAGTTCACCCAGCTCCAACTCCATCTCCTTAACATAGATTGTTAGAAGTTGCAGCTGGATGCACCTCACAGATGTAGTCATCAGAGATACTGCATGTCTCCGTGCCTTTCCACATCCTGCATTCAGCTATCCTGCCTGGTATCTCTACTGTCCTAACTGAGCAAATATAGAGAAGGAAAAAGCTTGAGCTTTTCTTTCCTTTGCTCTCTCTGACTGAAGCCTCTCTTTGTGGAAGCCTCAAAGAGCTAGAGCCTCAAGATCAGCAATCTAACTATGTCCACTAAGATGAGGGTTGCTGCAATGATGGCTGGTGTGTATGCTCCTGCCTTCCTTTAATTTGCTCTTGGTAATCAATCGCAAATGCTAATTGATCGTAGGTTAAAGCTCTTCTTCACTGTAGCAACCCACTGCTACCGTTTATACTCAAGTAGTGGACCTAATTAAAATATCCTCTCAAAACTTCTGATGTCCGGATTGGCTGCTGGTTAAAGCACCTTTTCACTGTAACAACCCGCTGCTGCCTTTATACTCAGGTAATGGACCTAACTGAAGTCCCCTACTCTTAGAACTTCTAATGTCTGGATTGGTTTCTGGTCAAAGCTCCTATCTGCAAACTTACTAATCTACAATTACATCCAGTCATTTATATACATCACAAACAGCAGAGGTTCTAATGCAGAGTTCTGCAGAACACCTCTAATCACAGATCCCCAGCTAGAATAAGTCCCTTTGACCACTACCCTCTGTGTTCTATGCACAAGCTTGTTCTGAATCCAAATGATCAATTCTACATGGATCCCATGCATCTTTATCATGTGTATGTGTCTTGCATGAGGGAAGTTATCAACGGCCTTACTAAAATCCATTTTGACAACATTCACAGCTCTATCTTCATCAATCACCATCTGCATCTTGTCGAAAAACTTGATCAAGTTCGTAAGACATGACTTGTCTCACACAAAGATGTGCTGGTTCTCCCTAATTAGTCTGTGGTTTTCCAAATGCTCATAAATCCTTTTCCTAAGAATTCTCTCCAGTAACTTTCCTATCATTTACATGAGACTCGCTCTTCTGCAGTCTTGAGGATTATTTCTGGTTCTCTTCTTGAATAATGGCACAACATCAGCTACTCACCAGTCATCCGAGACCTCGCCTGTGGCTGGAGGGGACAGGAAGATATTGGTCAAGGCTTCTGTAATCTTATCTCTTACCTCTCTAGATAATCTTAAGTGCATCTCATCAGGCCCTAGGGACTTGCCCACCTTAATGCTTTTTAAGAGACCCTACACTATCCACTTCTTTACCTTGAAACTCTCTTGCATATTAATACATTGGGGCTGATCTCCCTATTCTCCACATCCTTTTCCTTAGTAAATACTGATGTAAAGTACTCACTTAGGACCTCACTCACATCCTCCGCATTCAAGCAAAATATTTCTCCTTTTATCCTTGAGTGGTCCTACCATCTCCCTAGTTATCCTCTTGCTTGATGTATATACAGAATGGCTTGGGCTTCTCTTTAATCCTACTTCCCATGCATTTTCCATGGCCCTCCTGGCTTTACTAATTTCCTTCCTGAGGTCTTTTCAGACTTCTTATTAATGTTCAAGGGCTCTGTTTGATTCTAGCTTCCTAAGCTGTACATAATTTTATTTTTTCTTCTTGACTAATTTCATCACCTCCAACGACATCCAAGGTTCTCTTACGTTGTCATTCTTGTCCTTCATTCTCACCGGAATATACCTGTTCTACACACTGTTGTTTTTACACTTTAACTTAATCTGCTTGCATAACTGTTCCTCAGTGTTCTGTTGGTTATTGGGTTGTCTGGAGTACAGGCCTATCACAGTGATTGTATCCTTCCTATTGTTGAGTTCTACCTATATAGTTTCAGTAGATGAGCCCACCATTATGTCCTCTCTAAGTGCAGTTGTGATATTGTCCCTGATTAGTAGTGCAACTGCTTCCGCCCACCAATTCTATTTCTGCCTTGACTAACACATGGAACCAGGCCCTGCTTTTCAGCCTCTTTCCTAACTCCCTATTCTGACTGCACAAGACCTCTTCCTCCTTTCTAACTATGTCTGTGGTGCCAATGTGCACCACGACCGCTAGCTGCTTAACCTCCCTCTTGAGCATATCCTGCAGTTGTTCTGAGACATACTGAACCATAGCAACTGGGAGGCAACCCACCATCCTGGCATCTCTTTTGTGGCCACAGAATCTCCTGTCTATTCCCCTAGGTATCAAGCCTCCTATCACTATTGCTCTGCTTGACTTTACCCCTCCCTGCTGAGCCTCAAAGCCAGCTACAGTGCCGCTGGCCTGGCTTCTGCTTCTGTGCCCTGATAAGTTATACAACCTGGTAGTATCAAAAGAGTTTGCTAAGAGGAATGGCCACAAGGAAACTGCTCTGACTGATTGTTTCCCTTACTTTTCCTGGTAGTCATTTATCTATTATCTAAAGCCTGCACTGTGGATGTGACCTCCTCAATAAAAGTAAAATATTTGAAGCTTTCAGTTAGTCCTGACGAAGGGTCTTAGCCCAAAATGTCGACAGTGCTTCTCCTTATAGATGCTACCTGGCCTGCTGTGTTCCACCAGCATTTTGTGTGTGTTGTTTGAAGCTTTCTGTTTCCTGGATGTCTCTGAGCACATCCAGCTCCAACTCCAGTTCCTTGACCTAGTCAGTCAGCAGCTGAAGTTGGGTGCTGATGTGGTCATTAGGGAGATTGTTAGGTAGTCTGACATTCCACGTCTTGCAGGAGGAGCATTCCATCACCTTAATTACCATCCTGTTCTTACTGAGTTAAGGACTAGGAATTTACAGACAATAAGAACAAACTTACCTGTACCCACTCTCTGAAATCTTTGAGTTTCACAGTCTCCTAGGTCACTTACTCAGCATTTTCTCATTCAGATTATTAGACCTTTGGCATTAACTTCTCAAGCAAGCAAGTTTATTTGTATAGCACTTTCAAACACAAGGCAGTTTTAAGTGCTTAAGCTTAAGTTCTATAATAAGTTATTCCAAACAACTTCAGATCCTTAGCCTCTGCCTATTCTTCCTGAAACCAGTTGAGTCGAAGTCTTACTACACTGGCCTACTTCCACAGTGGCCACTACATTTACACCTAGCTTCTTTTAATTGGCCTTTCCCAAATGCCGAATAGACCACTATGATCGAATGCTGCCAGAAAATCCTGAAAACCTCCACTTTTCAAACCTTGCATCGCATCTCCCATAAGTGAGTGCTTGCGATAATTACAGACCACTGTAAAGTCCCGAGTTCTTTTTAAACCTCCTGATGTTGCTCTGTCAACCTGTTGTTTAATATTCTTCCAACAGAGCATCATTTCAGTTCTGAGCAGACTGCAATACTTTTTCATCATAAGGCTGAAGGTGTTGTGGATAATGAGGAGGGTGGTCTCTAATTACAGAACACTATTAGTCATTTATAAGATGGGCAGAGAAATGACAGGTTGTGTTTAATCCCAAAAATTAGTAGGTGTTACTGTTCAGAATTGCTGGTGGTGTTTTGGATATACATTGTGAAGAACAAGGCCCTAGTAGACACTATAGTACCTTTGGTGCACATGTGCATGGATCTCTGAAGGTATCAGGACAGGTGGATCAATAATGCTCTAAGAGGCTCATTGGGAAATGTTGTTTCATATCATGACTGTGAAGATCATTGCAACGTTCATTTTGTTAAGGGACTGGAAAATATAATATTACTGTTTAAATTAGGTCCAAAAATTTAAGTTGCACTACTTAAGCATTTCTGTTTTATTTTCACAATTGGCATTCATTCAAGATTCATTAGGTCTTATCTAGCTTTGTCCTAAATTAGTGTAGAGTAATTTGTTGTTTATCAACAGTGCCATGAAATTTGGACCATTTTATAACTTGCAGATGTTGAACAATGGACCTTATTCTGTTTATTCTTGCAATTCCCATGCTGCAATATTCTTTATTGGCATTGGTATTGGTACATTATTGTCACAGGAACCGAGATACAGTGAAAATCTAATCTTGCATACTATTCATACAGATCACAATCATTAAACAGTGCATCGAGGAACAGCAACGTAAAACAATAACAATGCAGAATAAAGTGTAAAAGCTCCTGAGAAAGTGCAGTGCTATCCTCAGAAAGCACCACAGGATTTAAAATCTTATGATTTGGCATTTACAGAACATTCATCCTATCAAATCAGTGACGTTAGACTGTAATTCTTTTAATATTGTTTCTTCCAGATCACCACTTCAGACTTAATAAAATTCATTAATATAAATTATTTATTATATTAAATTGGTTACTATATCTACCCATTTCAGTTGCTGGCAAAATACATATCCTCCTGATTACTTCTATCCTGCCCATTATTTACATCATCGCCAGGGGTGCAGTGCTAATTTTTTAGGTGCAGGAGCTGACAAAATGCCTGCCATTTCCTATATCCTCTTTATATATATGTCACACCCCATCTGTGTACTGCCCATTTCATTTATTGGGCAACTTCCTTGCCCCATTCATGTAATGACAGGTACACAAATTGGGTGTGACATATATATGAATAGGCTTCTTATAATGTTAAGCACTAAACCAAGATGAAAGAGATATATGAATTCCAGAGCTCCACAGAAATATAATGATAGTTTTAAGACATTAAAGAGATTATAGCCTATCACTACATTTCAGTGTATAAACTGGTACAAGACATATAATACTAAATTTAATAATATGACAAAGTATTGCACAGTTGCACTCACTAATTATCATAAAATATAATTATCAATCAAGTAAAGAATAAGATGGTAATTGTGTATTTTACCAATTTAAAAGTAATTACCTACTTGCCAAATGCCACCGATGAGAAGTTTCACAATAATTTCCACAAAGGGCCAGGTGTAATACGTGTTTAGGGGTCTGAAGCAACTCTTGTCCTGGTGTCATCTGCTGATCTGTGGTATTGCAGCCATGATGTGACATACGGCTCAGGATTCCACTGAACTAGAGGAGGTCCGTGTAGTTTAACAAACAGCAAGGCATCCCTTACCAGCCTTAAACTCCCTCCTCTCGCTCTCCTCAACCCCTTCACAGTAGTGCTCATAGAGGCTAAGTGCTTTCACATGCATGATTTTGCCATCAACAGAGATATGCGTCTGTGACATGTCCTCTAGTCACACACTTAATGCTTTCTCAGTCTTTGCAAACACTTTATTACGAACCAGAGAGACCATTTATGCCATTGTAGGGGTAGCACTAACACTTCCATGAATTTCAGCTTTTCTGCTTTATTGTGCAAATGCTCGATTCATTCTTACCGGTGTTACGGAAACCCCGTAACCAGGTAACTTACCAGCAAAGATAGATGGATCAGCTGAGTCGGATGCTACTATTTTCAAACGTTTTATTCAACAAGGGCACAAACGTATGGTTAATACAAAACATTCAGATCATACACGTCGTCAAAACTCAATCTAAAACACCGGTGTAACCATAATCAATCAGAAATAAGCTCTACAATTGTCTAGGGGGTAATACTGAGTCCAACGGAAATATAAAGAGTCACTCAGAAGTTTGCAGGCTTTTCCTTTTTGGGAACCCGCTGGGGTTTGTTTTACGTTGTAGAGAGAAAGAGATGATTTAGAAAAGATACACACTTGCCCGTCGTCTTGGCAGAGCAAATCCTTGGAATCAGGGGAGCAGACTTCCCCGTTGTTATTTAAAAGCAGTCTTTCGTTGGTTTTAGCCACAGATTCAAATTCGGAATCTAACGCACGTGGCTTCCTTCAAAATGGCGTCCCGCTCCCACGGGAATCGATCTCGTGTCTCCTGGGTGCGTCTGAGGGTTTCCCCCCCTCAGACCCGCCTTTATACTTCTTCACGGGATCGCAGGAGTCAATCAAGTTGCAGGTAATGCGATCTCTCTCTCAACCAGCCCACTTTGCCCGAGGGCTTTTCACGTGGTCTCCATGAGACAATAGTCAAGGTCACCTTCATTCTGCTTCTTGGGAGAACATGGTCTCTCTCTCTTTTTGGGTCAGTTGACCCCCCTTAACTAGAGTTCTTGCGATTTTCACAAAGGAGGGGGCCAACGGCATAACACCGGCCTTATGGCCCACTTTGGCAAGCGACATGCCACTTTTCAAAAGATCTAAGATCTTTATTTTCTCAGTGACAATGCTCAAACAACGAGTGCTGGAGAGAGACTGAGGATCCGTGAAATGGCGGAAGGCTACAACAGGTTATGCTGGGACAATGGGTCGAGTGAGGAGGAATTTCACAAAACAGTCACAGCTCCAGGATTTCACCAAAAATGATCAAATATCCTAATGTTATCAGTGGTATTTTCCTCACCAGCCACCACCCCCTCTCCCCAACCATCGCTTCTGTAGAATTCCCTCTAATATGCGGCCGCTGTTAAATTCCCCGTTTGTTTATTTTGACTTTTTTCTACAGAGGTGCCGGAGCAGCGTTCCGGTGAGCTCCAGCAGCACTGCACCCTGATCATCACTAAATGATTAACTTCATCTGCAAATTCCAAAATGTTATTCAGATTCAGATATACTTATCACACGGGCATTGAAATATACAGTGCAATGTGCCATTTGTGGCAACAACCTATTATGTAAATGGGGAGAAAATTCAAACAAAGGGACGATGACATGGTCCGGTCTGTGAAATCCACATTCTGGTTCACATGTTCCGTATTCCAGGTTTTCCGGTTTTCCCAGTTTCTGTCAAGGCAGCTGATTCGCGTTTGGGTTGGCTTCATAAATTGCTTCAGGATTCAGCCTCTGGCTGCTGGATTATCCCTGTCCAAAACCCCTGTCTATATCCCTTCCCCTCACCTTGCTCCTGGAGCCCTGCCTTCACCGCTGTCAAGTTCAACCACCAGAGCAAGATAAGGAACTGTCTTTCGTTGTTTTGAACTGTCTCTGTGTCCACGCTTTCGCTAGGTAGGTCCGGTCGTTTGTCACTACCTAGTGTTGGGAACCGTCTTTGTGTCCTCGCCTTCGCTAGGTAGGTCTGACCGTCTGCTGCTCCCTTGCGTTCTGAACAGTCTAGTCGTATTCTGCGTTCTGTGTAATGAGTCCCGGCCCTACGTCCTGTTTCCAAGGAGGGGACCCGGCTCTGTGTTCTATGTTCCTGTCTCTTCCTCAACCAAGGTTCTGCGTTCCTGTCTCTCCCTCGACCAAGGTTCTGCGTTCCTGTCTCTTCCTTGACCAAGTCAAGGCCTTGGGGTCACGTACCGTCCTAGCCACGTCCAAGAACCTTGTCCTATCCAAGCCACAGCTTTGTGTTCTCGTCTTGTACATGTGCCTCGCCCAGCCCAGCCTGGTGCTGGGGTGCCCTCGTCCTGTGCTGGGGTTCCCTTGTCCTGTCCAGGAGTTTCATGTCCAGTCCTGTTGCCTCTCCTCGTCCTGCCTTCCCACATCCAGTCCTTGCCTGGATCTGGAGTCCAAGCCCGAGTCAAGACCCAGGTTCTGAGTCCTTGTCCAGTCTCTGGCTTGGAGTCCAAGCCCAGTCTCCTAGTTCCCAGTTCCATGTCCTGGTTCCGCTATCCTGGCAAAATTGTTTGAAGCTTTCAGTTTCCTGGATGTCTCTGAGCACATCCAGTTCCAACTCCAGTTCCTTGATCTAGTCAGTCAGCAGCTGAAGTTGGGTGCTGATGTGGTCATTAGGGAGATTGTTAGGTAGTCTGACATCCCACGTCTTGCAGGAGGAGCATTCCATCACCTTAATTACCATCCTGTTCTTACTGAGTTAAGGACTAGGAATTTACAGACAATAAGAACAAACTTACCTGTACCCACTCTCTGAAACCTTTGAGTTTCACAGTCTCCTAGGTCACTTACTCAACATTTTCTCATTGAGATTATTAGACCTTTGGCATTAACTTCTCAAGCAAGCAAGTTTATTTGTATAGTACTTTCAAACACAAGGCAGTTTTAAGTGCTTAAGCTTAAGTTCTATAATAAGTTATTCCAAACAACTTCGGATCCTTAGCCTCTGCCTATTCTTCCTGAATCCAGTTGAGTCGAAGTCTTACTACACTGGCCTACTTCCACAGTGGCCACTACATTTACACCTAGCTTCTTTTAATTGGCCTTTCCCAAATGCCGAATAGACCACTATGATTGAATGCTGCCAGAAAATCCTGAAAACCTCCACTTTTCAAACCTTGCATCGCATCTCCCATAAGTGAGTGCTTGCGATAATTGCAGACCACTGTAAAGTCCCGAGTTCTTTTTAAACCTCCTGATGTTGCTCTGTCAACCTGTTGTCTAATATTCTTCCAACAGAGCATCATTTCAGTTCTGAGCAGACTGCAATACTTTTTCATCATAAGGCTGAAGGTGTTGTGGATAATGAGGAGGGTGGTCTCTAATTACAGAACAGTATTAGTCATTTATAAGATGGGCAGAGAAATGACAGGTTGTGTTTAATCCCAAAAATTAGTAGGTGTTACTGTTCAGAATTGCTGGTGGTGTTTTGGATATACATTGTGAAGAACAAGGCCCTAGTAGACACTATAGTACCTTTGGTGCACATGTGCATGGATCTCTGAAGGTATCAGGACAGGTGGATCAATAATGCTCTAAGAGGCTCATTGGGAAATGTTGTTTCATATCATGACTGTGAAGATCATTGCAACGTTCATTTTGTTAAGGGACTGGAAAATATAATATTACTGTTTAAATTAGGTCCAAAAATTTAAGTTGCACTACTTAAGCATTTCTGTTTTATTTTCACAATTGGCATTCATTCAAGATTCATTAGGTCTTATCTAGCTTTGTCCTAAATTAGTGTAGAGTAATTTGTTGTTTATCAACAGTGCCATGAAATTTGGACCATTTTATAACTTGCAGATGCTGAACAATGGACCTTGTTCTGTTTATTCTTGCAATTCCCATGCTGCAATATTCTTTATTGGCATTGGTATTGGTACATTATTGTCACAGGAACCAAGATACAGTGAAAAAATAAAAACAAGAAGATAATGCTGAAACTTTATAAAACGCTAGTCAGGCTGTATTTGGAGTATTGTCAACAGTTTTGGGCCCCAAATCTCTTGGAGAGAGTCCAGGGGAGGGTCACGAGAATGATTCCAGGAATGAAGGGCGTTTGGCGGCTTTGGGCCTGTACTCGCTCCCATCTAGAAGAATGCGTGGGGACCTCAATTCAACCTTCTGAATGTTGAAAGGACTAGATAAGATGGATGAGGAGAGAATGTTTCCTCTAGTAGGGATATCCAGAAATAGAGGGCACAGCCTCACATTTCAACAGCACAGAAGAGGAATTTTTTAGCCAAAGAATGGTGAATCTGAGGAATGTTCTGCCACAGACTGCGGTTGAGGCCAAGTCCGTGGGTATTGTAGTGGAAGTTTATAGATTCCTGATTGCTGGGGATATGTTGAGAGGGCAGGTGTATGGGGTTAAATGGGATACGGGATCAGCCATGATAAAATGGCGGGGCGGGCTCGACGGGCTGAATGGTCTTATCCAAGGAGATGCTGGGGGAAGCCCGAGGTGTCACAACTCTTTCCGGTGTCAACATACCATGCCAATTTTACAGACAGAAACCTGCAGATCGTGAGTACACGTGGAGCTGCAGGATTTTATGCAGCTTCTCAGGTTCTCGCGGTCATTTACGCCTACTGTCACTGGGTATTGTCACATATCTGGGAGATAACAGAGCATGCCTGCAGTGCTCCACGGAACAGCACAGAATGAAACAGAATATACCCGGAAACAACCCCCGCTCATTCTTCCCTCCAACCCCCCCCCCCCCCCCCCCCACCCACACAGTTACACCAGACCTCTCACCCCGGGACTCGCAGAGATTCACAGACTCAGTGGTCCGGCGGAGCCAATATCCAGATTGTTTCCACAGAAAAGAAAAACAATGGCTCCAAAAAAAAAAAGAAACGAGAACTTCACTGCATATTTTCCTTGCAAACTAGTCTCTGCTTGCTCTGGTTACACCATCCAGCTGTGCACGGATTTGTCCGAGCAATTATGCTGATCGTTTATCACTTTTCCTGCCACTACTTCTCCTACATCTACAATGGCCTCTGGTGATGGGCTCACGTTCCACATTGAGGTGAAACTGGATTTATTGATCTTCTCAGGTTAACCCAGTCAATTTCGCACACTGGTGGTGGTGCTCATATCGGAAACAACCTGTCTCTGAATGTGAACAAAACAAAAGAGATGGTTGTTGACTTCAGGAGGGCGCGGAGCGAACACTCCCCGCTGAACATCGACGGCTCCTCGGTAGAGATCGTTATGAGCACCAAATTTCTTGGTGTTCACCTGGGGGAGAATCTCACCTGGTCCCTCAACACCAGCTCCATAGCAAAGAAAGCCCAGCAGCGTCTCTACTTTCTGCGAAGGCTGAGGAAAGTCCAACTCCCACCCTCCATCCTCATCATATTCTACAGAGGATGTATCGAGAGTATCCTGAGCAGCTGCATCACTGCCTGGTTCGGGAATTGCACCATCTCGGATCGCAAGACCCTGCAGCGGATAGTGAGGTCAGCTGAGAAGATCATCGGGGTCTCTCTTCCCGCCATTACAGACATTTACACTACACGCTGCATCCGCAAAGCAAACAGCATTATGAAGGATCCCACGCACCCCTCATACAATCTCTTCTCCCTCCTGCCGTCTGGGAAAAGGATCCGAAGCATTCGGGCTCTCACGACCAGACTATGTAACAGTTTCTTCCTCCAAACTATCAGACTCCTCAATACCCAGCGCCTAGACTGACACCTTACTGCCCTATTGTCTTGTTTATTATTTATTGTAATGCATGCACTGTTTTGTGCACTTTATGCAGTCCTGGGTAGGTCTGTAGTCTAGTGTAGTTGTTTTTTCTGTGTTTTTTTTACGTATTTCAGTCTAGTTTTTGTACTGTGTCATGTAACACCATGATCCTGAAAAAAAGTTGTCTCATTTTTACTAAGTACTGTACCAGCAGTTATGGTCAAAATGACAATAAAAGTGACTTGAGTTGAAAGCGCTATGTATTAGTTTGCACTTTAGTTAAAGCTGTATATAGTGATCGCATTGAATACTTTAGGCATTGGAGCCAATGGATCAATAAATTATCAATAAAATGTGATAAGATCTTGGGGAAACAAAATAGACTAGTCCTCACCTGTGTCGCCATCAAGGTCAACCACCAGAGTGAGACCGGAGCCTTGCCACACCAAGATAAGGAACTATCTATTGTTGATAGTTGAACTAGTTGATATTCTAAATAGACTAGTTCTAGTTGATATTCTAACAAAAAACACCCGTTTCTAGTAGTTGGACTGAATGACGGGCTAATATACTGAAGAACAGGATTAAGGAAAAGTCCAGTTCTGGTGTCACAAACCCGCCTACCATGAATCAAAGTTCAAAATTTCCGGAAGAAAGTCGCTGTCTAATATGCGGGATTACGATGAAGTTACCGCTTTCCTAGGAGACTGGGGGCCATATCAGAAACTAATCTTCGCCCTTTTGAGTCTTAGCATCATTCCGAATGGTTTCACCGCATTAAGCATAATTTTCGTCGGAGATGTCCCAGAACATCGCTGCTTAATTCCCGAGAATCTCAACCTCAGCGAAGCATGGAGGAACAGGACGATCCCTCTCCAGGGTCCCGAACAACAGCGCAGCAAGTGCACTCGGTACCGGCTGGACGTGATACTGAACCTTTCGCAGACATTCCCCGACCCAGATTTCCTCAACATGTCTGAGATCGAACAGGAGCCGTGTCTGGATGGATGGGAGTACAGTAAGGAGCAGTACATCTCCACTATCGTCTCCGAGGTATGTGGTGTTACCTGCAGCAGTGAAATATTGTGATACGTTCAGATGTCTCAATACATGGGTAATTCTGTATTTTACCGAGCAGCACGATAACGTGGCTCGACGGCCGTTGTCTGTATGAGTCTGTACGTTCTCCCGGTGATATCCCAAAAAGACGTACCGGTGGGATTACTAAATTGTGGGTCTGCAATGTTAGCGGCGGACGCGTGGCGACATTTGCGGCAGCCCAACACAATCCTCACTGATTTGATTTGACGTAAACAACGCATTTCATTATGTGTTTCGCTGTAATTGTGATAAATAAAGCCAAACTCAATCTTATTGTACTTAATCCCACGCATAACGAAGCATGTTTTCATTTAACTGACGGTCAAAGAGCTGAGATGTTGACTGTTTCTATGCCATAGACGAGCCCGACCTGCTGAGTACTGTATTTCAAGTTTTTTGTTTACATTTCCAGCACTTGTCGTTTAGTTTTTAATTATCCCGAAGCATTTGTTATTTGTCACGTACCCCGTGACCGGGTTACCGAGCCAGCAGAAATGGAATACACGTTGGAGTCTGGTATTACTGTAACTAATAGTTGTTTATTAGTAAACTAAGTAACACAGTACTATAAAATGCAAATATATGAAACAGGTTAGCAATGATTTATACAGAAGTGAGGAAATAGGAATCAAAACCGAGCTCTTTCAAAGTCTAGGGGTAGATGATTAGTCTTACAATGGTGCAGAGTTCAGTTCAGTTCAGTTTAGGTCAAGGTAGTTACTGGTGTACCGTTGAGGGGGGGAGGGAGGGAGGGAGAGGGAGAGGGGAAAAAGAGAGAGAGGGGGGAGAGAGAGAGGTAGAGAATGCCGTTGCCGTCGCATCTTCGGTTATCTTCCTGTCCTCTATGGTCAACGACTGTGACCCCGTACGACCGTTCTTCAGTGGTAGACTTGTCACCCAGGCAAGGGTGGACACACAAACAAGCCCCCACCCGTCGCACCTTCACACACTGTGGGCCTCTGATCGATTCCTTCGATACCCCCTCCCCGCTACCCCCCACCCCCTCCCCCTCCCTTCTGAATCCCTGGCAGTTACTTCGGCACTAGTCTTCATCTGTAATCTTCATCTATTACCTTCACCTGCAACCTTGCCTGCATCCTCACCTGTGTCGCCATCAAGGTCAACCACCAGAGTGAGACCGGAGCCTTGCCACACCAAGATAAGGAACTATCTATTGTTGAGTTTGGAACTGTCTCTTTGTGTCCCCGTGTTTAGTGTCCATGTCAAAGAAGATTCCCAGCCCTAAATCCTGTTCCCAAGGAGGGGTCCTGGCTCAGTGTTCTGTGTGCCTGTGCTCAAGTCCAAGGCTAAGTCTGGGCTTTGTGTCCTCATCCAGTTCTGGTGCCTCACCCAGCCCGGTGTTGGAGATTCCTCATCCAGTCCAAGCCTAGTCCTAGAACCTCATCCAGTCCCAGTCAAGGCTTCGTATTCCCAGTTCAATCTAGAGTCTAATCTGTTCCTAGTCCCAAGTCTGCACCTGGATCTGGGTTCCAAGCCCTAGTCAAGACCCACTTTCTGGGTCCCTGTCCAGTCTCTGGCTCGGGATCCTAGTCAAGGCTCCTAGTTCATCGTCCAGGTCCCGCTTTCCTAGTCTGAGACCTAGCCCAGGCCCGGTGTCCTTGTCTCGCCCAGGGCCTGTGCCCATGTCCAGCATCATTTCCCCCTGACTTCCCTTACTTTCTCGATAATCCTAGTACCTCTGCCTTGCATTTGGGTCCGCTATTACCGCCCCCCCCCCCCCTTGCAACATTTCTACTCAGCAACTTATTGAAATTCCAGCTTTGAACTTGGTTTAAAATTGTGGGTGATTTTATATGAAAGCAAAACTTCATAGCCCACTATTTTTCTAAGCTCCATGCACCTATCCAGGAGTCTCTTAAAAAATCCTATTGTATCTGCTTCCACCACCGTAGCTGGCAGCCCATTCCACGCACTCACCATTCTCTGTGGTTTTTTAAAATACTTATCCCTGACATCTCCTCTGTAGCTAGTTCCAAGCACCTTAAAACTGTGCCGTCTCGTGTTAGCCATTTCAGCCCTGGGAGAAAGAGCCTCTGACTATGCTCATGATCAGAGTTCCTCTGAGCTTCTCCTTATGTCTAAAGAGCATGGCTGATGTGCCTTAAGGCTATTTTCCAGACTCATCCTTAATTCCCTTAAAACCCATAGATCTAGCACTCAATCTAGATCTTCAATAAGATCTCACACAGAAGGATAGTCAGGAATGTTACAGGACACAGAACTGGGAGTAAAGAACACAGAATGCAGAAAGGTAGAATCCCATAGATCTAGCTTTCTGTGACCGCAGTGACTGAGCCTTGCAGGCTAGAAATGCCATCCACTGACCTCCCCTTTGATGGAAGAAATTTCTTCCCGTACCCCCATTTTGAAATGAGCTACTTTTGAAACTGTGTACCTTGGTCCTTAACTTTTAGCCATGAAAACATCTTCTTTGCTTCCTGCTTGTCAATCATATATCAGTGAAATTGCCCTTCATTCTTCTGAACCCAAGAGAATATACTTCCTATTTGCTCAGTAACTCATGCTACATTTCCCTGGATCTAGCCGAATGAGTCTCAGCTATATTATTTCTACAGTAATTACATCCTTTCTTAGATAAAGTGACCAGAATTTCACATTGGCTATGATATTTTGTCTTACCAACATCTTAAATAATTCTATTACTATAAAAGCCTACACATTATTTTTGTCTTCTAAGCCCTTGTTACATTTGTATGTTGGCTTTTAGTGCCTTATGTACAGGCACAGCTAAGTTCCTTTAAGCATCAATGTGACTCAATCTCTCACTATTTGACAAGTATTCCGCCCACTTTCAATTGTGTGTTATCAAATCACCTGATCTCATATCTTTACAATTTCCATCAGCCATGTTCATTCCCATTATTCTGCTCAGTCTATACTCCTCGGAAACCTTTCTGCATTCTGTGTTCTTTACTCCCAGTTCTGTGTCCTGTAACATTGCTGACTATCCTTCTGTGTGAGATCTTACGGAATGTTTTTGAAAAATCCAGATACTCCATATCCACTGATTCCCTTTTATCTACCCTACTCATCACATTTTCAAAGAACTCTCTGCAGACTAGTCTATCATACGGTTGCCTTAAAATTCCAGCCATCCAGCTTCACTCCTCTCCTCTGATACTGCCTGTGTGGAATTTGCACATTCTCTGTATGCTTCATCAAGAAAACTAGTTATTCCCATATTATAACAATATGGCCTCAGTTAGTTATCAAATTGCACTTTCATATTGTAGGTGAATATCAAGAAAATGAAAGTGAAGTTGTGCATGTAGGAGAGTATAGGTGACAGGGAATGGGGGATTGGGGTTGATAGGAGTCAGGCTGGGGAGCCTCCTATTGCCACAGTGTTCAGTGATGACCCAGGTGCAGAGGGAGAGATACAGAAGTGGAATGAACAGTTTGCACGAGCCAACAATCAACTCCACTTCACCGATTAAAGTCTCTATTAATTGCTGATTAAAGTGTAAAGAAAAATTGACACATCGAGCCGAATGCAGAAGGCGAGCGAGGGTTCAGTGCTGACTAACTTCCTTTTAATCACTGATGATAAGGATCATTTGCCAGAGAAGGAGTCTGTGCAGTGGCCCATCGCTGTGTGGAGGCTCAGTGTGGCCGGAGGGTAGGCCTTCGCATCCGAGTGGCGTCTCTCATTCTCTCAGTGTTGTTGGAGGTTTTCTATTTCTGGATTGGACTGTGAATTATGGACTTTTTCAGTCTTATGGTTTTTTATATTCTGTGTTTTTGCCCGTTCTTTCTCATTTTTTTGTGGAAGGGAAGGGTTTGGGGAGTTGATGTTCTTGTTGCATTTTCTTTGTGTTTTTTTTTTAGCAAGGCTAGGGGATTTGGGGTGGTTGATGATCAAGCTACCATTCTTTTTTGAGTGAGGGGAGAAGGTTTGATGTTTCTTTTTGAACGGCTTCCATGGTTTTCTTTGTTTCGTGGCTATCTGGAGAAGACGAACCTCAGTTTCACACTGCATACATACTTTGATAATAAATGAACTTTTGAGCCTTTGCACTTTTTGAATCTTCAAACCAAGTTTTGGTAAAAGGTCTTCATATTGACAGGTACTAGATTGGTAGACATGATTGGTAGAAAAGCTTTTTTCGGTGCTGTATGGTTCTGACTTAGATTTACAGAATATCCATTAGGGTGCATTAAAGGTTATTGCAGTTCTATGTTTTTAAATACTTATTTACATTAGCCTGCTGAAGTTTCAGTTCACTACTCCGCAGACAGTCAACTTTCTTCTGAGACTCATTGTCACATGGCTCTGGTTGTCTCATGAAATGGGTCCAGTCCAGTCACTTCATCAAATGCAAGGAGACTGTACAGAACAAAAGGATAATGATAAATATTAGGCCAACAGGGCCATTAACTAAAACTCTCAACTAAAAGCTAGCACCATTACAGCGGCTCAGAAATGGTAACTTAGTACTAAATTAATACCATTCCTTTAGGACATTGATCTAAACCTTCTAAATAGTGGTATTAATCGATTTTACTAGACTGTGGATGAAGGTAAGCAGGGAGTGTTACTGCTGTTGTGCTTCAGACAAGACTTGACAACACTGAAGCAAAGGAAGGGAGTTAAATACAACTACCATGAAACCCTAATTGGCTAGAATGTACATTCTCATGAGCGTGATTGTCGCCCTTTTCATTTGCCCTTTGAGGGCAGCCAGACTCTGTGGCAGAATGCATGGATGTGAGGTCTATGTCATTAGATTAAAGACATAGATTTAGGGAATATCTTAGAGTCGTAGAGCACTGCAGTATAGGAAAAGGCGTTTTGGCGCACCTAGTCCATGCAGAACTCTTATTCTGCCTAATCCCATCAGCCTACAGCTGAACCTTTGCCATCCGTACCCCTCCCAATAGTCATAGAGCACCAAAAGATAAGAAGGAATTTAGAGAAGAAAGGATTTTGGAAGGGATTGATAGTGGGAGACAGGAATTTCATGAGTCAGGGATCCTGACATTTATAAACACAAGAAGTTCAGCAGATGCTGCAAGTCATAGCACGTATAAAATGCTGGAGTAACTCAGCAGGTTAGGCAACATCTATGGATAGAAATGAATAGTTAATATTACAATCTGAGTCCCTTTGAAAATCATTGACAGTTCATTTCTCTCCATAGATGTGTCTGTTTGGTTAACCAGAGATATTATTTGTTTATTATAAAATGACAAGTTCTGATACAACTAAAAGCTTGCCAGGCTATTTTAAAGGGCAGTCAACAACACAATGTGCATAGAGTCACATGCAGGCCAGATGAGAAAACGACTGGGAAGTTATTCTTTGAAGGTAAGTTATGATCCGGGTGGATTTTTAGTACCAATCTTGTAGAACTGCGTACAGCATTATTTACTCAAGCTGTGAATTGAATTTAAATTCTATAGCTATCCTGGTAATATTTGAACTCATGTTTCAGGATTGTTAGTCCAGCTTTCTAAATTATAATTGTAATAATTTAACCATTTTGCCACTATTTCCATTTTAATACTCATAGGACCTTGTAGTTCCTTTAGCTACATTGATATAGAATTTTACTGTTGCAGGTCTCTGCTCATCTGATGTCTTCTATCTATTCCACAGCAAGCTTAGCCAGGATAGAAACATATATTAAAATCTTCTATGCTGCTACCATTTTAGATAGGATAACCAAATGCAGATAAGGTGCTTTCTCTCTTTGAGGATACTTTGTTATAACAAGACTTCTGTAGCAATGGTAACATCTAACTTGAGGTAGGTGGATGGCTCTGAATTTCCAGCAGTAGGACAAGTTTTGCACAAATGATGCGGAGTATTGTCAGCTGTTTGCTAATTCGGAGCTCTGGGCATTGTTGCATCCAGTTAGTGCCAGCAACCAATCCAGCCCACAGTCTTCTGGTCTACCTGGATATAATCCTACAAGACAAAAGGTTTGACACTCTTGTTAAACAAAGTAATCAGCATAAATCCAAAAGCAAGCTAAGTAGATGGAAGAGAGAGAAATGGAAGAATATGCACTTGCTTCTGGATGAAAATATAGAGTGGAAGGAAGCTCAGGAGTAGTATTGACCAACTAAGCTTTTTCTATATTTCAGTAAATATCCTTATTCTGATCAGTGAATAAATACAAGATTGAAGAGTTTCAGTGTCTTTTAATATGACAGAAGAGTGGTAATAAATAACATGATTTTCATAACCCTTTAATTTAGTTAAAAAATTTACATACTGTATTTTTGTAAGGCAGAAACTCAGGAGTATTACTGAAAAATTTTACAATATTTCCCACGCAAAATGCTGGGTTAAGACATTAATCTTAGTTAAACCAAATCTTACACCTCATTAGTTACATTATCTGCAATATTTCACATATCCATATCCGTATAATTGCCACTGAATAATAATTGCCATTGAGATTAGGCTGATGTCAAAGCTGGTTTGGTGACTGAACTGAATAGTGCCCACAATGGCCTAAAACCATAAACAGTATTTAGACTTTCTGATGTCTTTTTGCATTTCAGTGGGATTTGGTGTGTAACAATAACTGGAGAGTACCATTCGCTACATCAGTGTTCTACATGGGAGTGTTAGTAGGTTCCTTTACTTCTGGAATATTATCAGACAGGTGAGCTGTTTCCTTTATTTATTTCACATAGTCTATTTCTGTTATCTCTATCACTTCTTCATCCCAAAGCATGATACAAGATCATGGTAGATTAGGTGATTTAATAATATAGTTAAATTATAATGAAAATGGCTGTAAAATATTTATATTAGGGAAATTCAATTGTATGAAGTTATACTCCTGTATTAACTCACATATTAGTCAGCTATCATGTTATATGATACCAATGGTCCTGAGTCCACTTCTATCAATTCTGCACTGAGTCTCTTTGAGAGCCAGAACTGCAGGAACTCTAGATATTGCATTCAAATCTTGAAAGTTCAAAGTAAGTTTACTATGAAGTACATATGCTATCACATCATACCTTGAGATTAATTTTCTTGCAGGAGTTCACAGAAAACCAGAAATGCAATAGAATTTTACGAAGAATGATACAGAAACAAAAATAGACTGCTAAATACACAATGTGCAAAAGAAAACAAACTGTGCTAAAAAAAATACTGAAAACATGAGTTGTAAAGAGCCCTTGAAAGTGAATCTGTAGATCATAGAATCAATTCAGAGTAATGGGGAATGAAGCTATCCCCACTAATTTCAGGAACCTGATGGCTCTATAGTAACAATAATTCCTGAACCAGGTTGTATAGGACCAGATGATTCTGTACCTCCTGCCTGATAGAAGTTGTGAGAAGAGGGCATGGCTTGGATGGTGGTATTGATTATCCTATATCTAGCCTTATTTCTTCTTCTATTTCCATATTTTCTTCTGCGGCTGCACTACACAAGATGAGGATATTCTGTGGGTCGTTCTTGCAGAAACGTGGCTCCAGAACAACATTCATGCACCATCAATCTACAGGCCATGACACTCACGGACTTGGGCTATATTCTTATGTGACTGCTGGTACTGTGTTTTGGACCTTGGCTCCAAATGAATGCTGTTTCATTTGGCTGTATACATCTTTATGTTTGAATGACTATTAAACTTGAACTTTTATTCGAGCTTGGAGCCAGTGAGTATTTTGTCCTGAGTTTATTTTTAGCCTTTTCATTATCTCATAACAATGTACCAGGACCAACATGGCTTTTCACTGACCTTTTATTTGACCTCATCAGAACCTTTAAGTCTATTACTCAAGGAGGGACAGGAAGGACAGAAGGAACACCTCCAAATTGTGCTGCCCACCAAAATATATTTTTATCTTACCTTTGCTCCACCAAACCTTCCTTTGCTCCACCAAACCTTGATATTAAATAACAGAACTATTTTCACTGAAGTCTGTCAAGGAAGGCAACACTATGGTCCCAGAACATTTCTCAACCTGCTGCAATTCTACGTATCACCTCTGACAAGCTTTTCAGTAGAATTGAGCTAAAAAGAATAAATTATGGTCCAGAATCAAGCTTACCAAAACCTTGCTGACAGAACTGCAGTCTGCAGATAATGCTTGATGAGGCTCTGTTCCAAGTCTTCTTCAATGCTTATGAGAATATATCTTATCAGACAATATCCATAATACCATTTCCCATCTTGTCCCTGCTACACTTTGTGGCCCTTCAACACCAAAGATTCATGGTGATAGTTTGAAACAAATATCCTATATCTTGGGAGACATATCTCAACAAATATCTCAACCAGCTGATCATAGGTGCTTTTGATTGAGGAAAACTGAGAAATTCCTGCCCAAAAAATTGTTCCAAGTGATGAAGGAGCATTTGCATTGTTATTGGGAACCTCATCACGAGCACATGGAAGATGCAGACTACACACCTATCTGATCAATCTGTGGAAGAGCCTACAATTCCCACATTGACTTCATCAGCCACCTCAGAACACACAAAACCAAAACGGAAGTAGGTTATCCTCCATCCAAAGGGGCTGCTCACAACGAAAATTTTTCATTCGTTGCCTGAATTAATCAGACGAAATGAGTATTTAGGCGTGATTTTAGAATATGTTTAACTATATGTGTACATTTATATATATTTTTGTCAGTAAATATGTTTATTCTATTTTCCAGGTTTGGGAGGAAAATTGTTATGTTTGGGACAATGGCAGTACAAATTACATTCAATATTCTTCTCGCATTCTCACCGAACTTGGAAATCTTCAGTCTAATTAATTTCTTCAGAGGTCTAGGTGATATTTCAAATTATGTGGCCGCCTTTGTGCTAGGTGAGTTTCTATGCTATTCAGTCTATCTTTTTCTAAATTTAATGATTCTGTGACTCTTGGCATGAAGTTCCAGTAACTAGAAAATAGGTACAAGCTCAAACTCTGTATCATTTATTTTGCTAGAGATCTATCAAGTACAGAGCCAAATTTGTGTATTTTGAGGAGCTCTCCTGTCAATTTTCTGATTTCTGGAGGTTGTTGTTCCGGTTAACTTCATCTGTCCTTGTATGACAAAGTCACCACCTCTGGAAACTGTTTAGTAAATCTTCACTTCACTCCCTCTTTGGCAACTACATCCTTTATTGGACAAGGAGGCTAAAGTTATGTGCAATATACAAGTATGGCTTCACCAAAGCCTACTACAATTGTATTAAGACTTGCAAACTCCTGAATTAAATTTATTGTAATAATAACTATAATACCAATTGCCCTTTCAGTTGTTTTCTGCTCCTGGTTGTTGACCTTCAGCAAATGTAAATGTATCTGCAGATCCATTTGATCAACAGCAGTATTTAATTTATCACCATTTTTCAATATTATCCTTTTCCACTATGTGCACCAAAGTAGATCACCTCATATTTTTCCACATTGTATTCTATTTGCCATGTTCTCACCCACTAATTCAACGTGTCCACATCCTAATGAAGCTGCTTTGCATCTTTCTTCATACTTGTAATCCTACCTTCTCTAGTATTGATGATGAACTTGCAAACTTTACATTACATCTGCAGCTTGTTACCACCCAAACTGGACCTGCTACAATTTGCCTACCGACACAACCGATCGACAGATGACTCAATAGCCACTGCTCTACATACCGTCCTTACACATTTGGAGAAGAAGGATGCTTAAGTGAGAATGCTTTTCTTGGACCACAGTTCAGCATTCAACACCATAATTCCATCCAGGCTTGATAGGAAGCTAAGAGATCTTGGTTTTGACCCTGCCTTGTGCAGCTGGATCCTGGACTTCCTGTCAGATTGCCAGCAGGTGGTAAAAGTGGGCCCCCTCACCTCCACACCTCTGACTTTCAACACAGGAGCCCCTCAGGGCTGTGTACTAAATCCTCTCCTTTACTCCCTGTAATTGCATGACTGTGTCACCACCCACAGCTCTAATCTGCTAATTAAATCTGCCAACAATACTACATCGATTGGCCTAATCTCAAACAAGAATGAGGTGGCCCACAGGGAAGAGGTCATCTCTCTGACAAAGTGGTGTCAAGAAAACAGTCTCTCCCTCAATGTCACAAAAGCAAAAGAGCTGGATGTGGATTACAGCAGGATTGCAGACGGGCTAATCCCTATTGACATCTATTGATCTGGTGTTGAGAGGGTAAACAGCTTTAAATTCCTTGGCATTTACATCACAGAGGACTTCACCTGGTCTGTACACACCAGCTGTGTAGTGAAAAAGACACAACAGCGCCTCTTTCACCTCAGACAGTTGAGGAAGTTTGGTATGGGCCCCCAAATCCTAAGAAGCTTCTGCAGGGGCACAACTGAGAGCATCCTGACTGGCTGCATCACTGCCTGGTCTGGGAACTGTACTTCCCTCAATCGCAGAGAGTGGTGCGGACAGCCGAGCCAGTTCCAGCTGCTACCATCCAGGAAATGGTACCACAGCATAAAAGCCAGTACCAACAGGCTCCAGGACATCTTCTTCCACCAGGCTATCAGACTGATTAATTCATGCTGATACAATTGTATTTCTGTCATATTGACTGTCCTGTTCTACATACTATTTATTATAAATTACTCTAAATTGCACATTTAGATGGAGACATAACAAAAGGATTTTTACTCCTCATGTATGTGAAGGATGTAAGAAATAAAGTCAATTCAATTCAATAGTTCTCTCAGCTAAGTCACAGATGTGAAAGAAATGAGGCTTCGATCAGGATTAAGCCTTGTTCAGTCAGACTAAGGGGAGGAACTTGGGAAGAAGGAATGCAGCAAATACAAAGATAAAGAAGGCTTTATATGGGTGGAAATATGCACACACTTCAATCTTCTGTCCAGGGATGAATATTCAAATGAACATAGAAAATAGAATGAGATGGATGACTTCAATATTCCTAATATTGATTGGCATCCCCTTAGTACGAGAGGTTTAGTTGGGGCAGAATTTGTTTATCTCCAGAAAGGATTCTTCCTTTGGCTCTTGCTTAATTAAAATACTTTTGGTCTAATTCACCCTTCCTTTACCTATTGCATCCTTATGTACTTCAGTAAAGTACCCCAATTTGTCTTCTGGGGATGCCTTTCCTCTTTAAACTAATTTGTATTGGATATGACCGGACAATGTGGACTACCCCCTAACTTCTCACTATTTTTGCTCTTTTAACCATAGAACACTACGGCACAGTACAGGCCCTTCAGCCCTCCATGTTGTGCCAACCCATATAATCCTTAAAAAAAAGTACTAAACCCACACTACCCCATAACTGTCCTTTTTTCTATCATCCATGTGCCTGTCCAACAGGCTCTTAAATCCCCCTAATGTTTTAGCCTCCACCACCATCCCTGGCAAGTCATTCCAGGCACTCACAACCCTCAGTATAAAGAAAAAACTTACCCCTGATGTCTCCCCTCCCTTAATTTTGTACATATGCCCTCTGGTGTGTGCTATTGGCGCCCTGGAAAACAGATTCTGACTATCCACCCTATCTATGCCTCTCATAATCTTGTAGACCTCTATCAAGTCCCAGCTCTGCTGACCTTGCTTCATATGACTTGTTCTCCAAACCAGGCAACATCCTGGTAAATCTCCTCTGCATCCTCTCCATAGCTTCCACATCCTTCCTATAATGAGGTGACCAGAATTGAACACAATACTCTAAGTGCGGTCTCACCAGAGATTTGTAGAGTTGCAACATGATCTCTCTACTCTTGAACCCAATCCCCCTGTTAATGAAGCCTAGCATCCCATAGGATGCTATGGGATCCTATCAACCTGCACAGCGACCTTGAGGGATGTATGGATTTGAACCCCAATGTCCCTTTGTTCATCCACACTCTTATGTAACTGACCATTAATCCTGTACTCAGTCTTCTGGTTCGTCCTTCCAAAATGCATCACCTCACACTTATCCGGATTGAACTCCATCTGCCATTTTTCTGCCCAACTCTGCAGCCTGTCTATATCCTCTCGTAACCTTCGACAACCTACAGCTCCATCCACAACTCCTCCAATCATCGTGTCATCCGCAAACTTACTCACCCATCCTTCCGCCTCTACATCCAGGTCATTTATAAAAATCACAAACAGCAGGGGTCCCAGGACAGATCCCTGCGGCACTCCACTAGTCACCGACCTCCAGGCAGAATACTTTCCTTCCACAACTACCCTCTGCTTTCTTCCTTTAAGTCAATTTTTTATCCAAACAGCCAAGGTTCCACTAATCCCATGCCTCATGACTTTCTGGATGAGTCTCTCGTGAGGGACCTTGTCAAATGCCTTGCTGAAGTCCATGTAGACCACATCCTCTGCCCTACCCTCATCAATTTCTCTTGTTACCTCTCGCTAGTTCCTGCCTCATCCCTTCAAAGTTAGCACTTCCCCACTTAAGCACTTTACCATTTTGTCTGTTTTTATCCCTTTCCATAGCTATGCTGAAGCTAAGGGAGTTGTGGTCACTCTCACCAAAATGCTCCCCCAAGAGGTCTGTCACCTGACTAGGGTCGTTACCCAGAACTAGATCCAGTATAGCCTCTCCTCTCATCGGCCGGTCCACATACCGTGTCAGGAATCCTTCTTGAACACACCTGAAAAATTCAACCCCATCTATCTCTCTTGCACTCAGGAGGTGTCAGTCAGTATGAGGGAAGTTGAAATCACCCATAACGACTACCCTGTATTTTGTGCACCATTCTAAAATCTGCCTACTTATCTGCCCTGTGTCCCGAGGGCTATTTGGGGGCCTATAGACTACTCCCAGCACAGTGATTGATCCTTTCCTATTTCTGACTTCCACCCAGACCAACTCAGTGGAGATTCCCTCTGCAGCATCCTCCCTTTCTATAGCCGTGACCAGCAATGCCACCAACCCCCCTTTTCTACCCTCCCATGCTATTCCTTTTAAAACACCTGAACCCCGGGACCTGCATCATCCAATCCTGCCCTTCCTCCATCCAAGTTTCAGTAATGGCCACAACATCATAGTTCCATGTACTAATCCATGCTCTAAGTTCATCCTCCTTGTGTCTAAGACTCCTAGCATTGAAATAGACACATTTCAACCCCTTTTACTGGCTACAATTATGTTTCAACCCCTGCCTGTCCTTCCTCATCAACTCAGAACTCTTAGCATCATGCCCTTGTCCTTCTACCTTAATCCCTGCACTCACATTCTGATTGCCACCCCACTGCTAAACTAGTTTAAACCCTACAGCTCTATCAGACCTGCCCGCCGGGATATTGGTCCCCCTGGGATTCAAGTGCAACCCGTCCTTTTTGTACAGGTCACACCGCCCCAAAAGAGCTCCCAATGATCCAGAAATCTAAATCCCTGCCCCCTGCTTCATTCCCTCAGCCACGCATTTATCCCCCACCTCATTCTATTCCTATTCTCACTGTCGCGTGGCACAGGCAGTAATTCCGAGATTACTACGTTTCAGATCCTGCTTTTCAACTTCCTTCCTAACTCCCTGTAGTCTTCTTTCAGGACCTCTTCCCTTTTCCTACCTATGTCATTGGTACCAATATGTACCACGACCTCTGGCTGTTCTCCCTCCCACCACAGGATATCTTGGACGCGATCAGAAACATCCCGGACCCTGGCACCTGGGAGGCAAACTACCATCCGAGTTTCTTTCCTGCGTCCTCACAATCACCTGTCTGACCCCCTGACTATAGAGTCCCCTATTACTACTGCCTTCGTCTTCCTTTCCCTACCCTTCTGTGCCACAGGGACAGACTCTGTGCCAGAGGCACGGCCACTGTCGGATCCCCCAGGTAGACTGTCCGCCCCCGACTGTACTCAAACAGGAGTACTTATTGTCAAGGGGTACAGCTACAGGGGTACTCTCTAGTACCTGACTCTTCCCCTTCCCTCTTCTGACTGTGGCCCATTTCTCTGTCCCCCGTGGCCCCAGAGTGACCACCTGCCTGCAACTCCTCACTATTACCTCCTCACTCTCCCTGACTAGACGAAGGTCATCGAGCTGCATCTCCAGTTCCCTAACTTGGTCCCTTAGGAGTTGCATCTTGATGCACCGGGCGCAGATGTAGCCGTCCGGGACAACGCTCCAAATGCATTATATTATATTATATGCCTTCTCTTTGACTTTTATGTTGGTTTTGACTTTTTCTTCTTAGCATAACTACTAATCATCCTTCCCAAATACAGGATGTTCTAGCCATAGAGCTGATTATTGACTATAGGGGAAAGAAACTGAAGGCCCATGAGATAGTGCTCTTTAGAAGATCAGAGCTGGAGGAGGTCATTAACTTTAAATTCCTTAGAGTTCAAAGGATCTGTCCTGGGACTAGCATGTAAGTGCCGTTACAATGAAAGCACAACAGCACCTTTACTTTCTGAGAAGTTTGCCCAGATTCAGTATGTCATCCAAACTTTTGACAAACCTCTATAGGTGCACAGTGAAGAGTATACTGACAGGCTTCATCGCGGCCTGGTATGGAAACACCAATGCCCAAGAATGGGAAATCCTACAAAAAGTGGTGGATGCAGCCCAGTCTATTACAGGAAAATCCCTCCCCACCATGGAGCACAACAACAAGGAGAACCCACACCATCCAGAATTTCATCTTTGTCCCTATATTTGCCACATTTTTATTGGTGTTAGTCTCCTCTTTTAAATCTTTGCCTCATTTTAATAATATTACCACCTCACTCGCTGTCAGTATTCCTTGGTTCTGTCTGCATCTCCTCTTCTTTGAGTCCAAGGGATACAAACTTGCATCCATCAAGATGCTCTTCATTGAATACAGCTCAGCATTGACGCTTGTCATCACCATGAAACTCATCAACAAGATCCCAGATCTTAGCCTCAGTCCCTCCCTGTGCTACTGGATTCTCAATTTGGTCTGGTTGAATGACAATTAAAGTTGAACTTGAACTAGAACTATCTTACAGGCAGAGCCCAGTCCATACAGATTGGCAACAACATATCCTCCATTCTCACCATTAGCACAGGTACACCACTGGGCTCTGCTCACTTTATACCTACAGTGCCTATAAAAAGTATTCACCACCACACCCCCCCCCCCCCCACCCCCGGAAGTTCTTGTGTTTTATTGTTTTACAACATTTAATCACAATGGATCTACACTGATCAACAGAAAAAGACTCTTCCATGTCAAAGTGAAAACAGATCTCTACAAAGTGATCTGAATTGAGATCACTGTCGGTCAGGGTCAACCATGTTGTGTCACAGCTGTCCAGATGTGCAAGCCAGGGCAGTAAGATATTGAGAAAAAGCTCCTCCTCTCCACGCATCTGATGGACCCAATGGAACAGCATAGACCGATACAGTAACCTGCCTTTGCCCCTTCTCCTGTCTGAAGAAACAGTTCTGCTGGGCTTAGTAGCTAAACCACGCATGAAGGCCAGGAGCTGGACTTGGTTGTCAGTGGTTATTTGAGGCACATGCCATTAAGAGCATAAAAACCTTAAGGAATTAATTACAAATATGAAACACAAAATAACCGAGTGCACAAGTATTCACCCCCTTCAGGTCGGTATTTAGTAGATGCATCTTTAGCAGCAATTACAGCCTTGAGTCTGTCAGCTTTGCACATCTGGACACTGCAATTTTGCCCCATTCTTCTTTACAGAACTACTCAAGCTCTGTCAGATTGCATGGGGATCGTGAGTTAACAGTCCTTTTCAAGTTCAGCAACAGATTCTCAATTACATTTGTAGATTGAGGTCTGGATTCTGACTTGGACACTCCAGGACATTAACTTTGTTGCTATTAGTTATTCCTGTGTAGCTTTGGCTTTATACTTGGGGTCATTGTCTTGCTGGAAAACAAAATCTTCTTCCAAGTTGCAGTTCTCTTGCAAATTGCATCAGGTTTTCCTCCAGGGATTTCCTTGTATTTTGCTGTATTCATTTTACCCTCTATCTTCAGTATCTTTCCAGGGCCTGCCACAGTGAAGCATCCGCACAGCATGATGCAGCCTCCACCATGCTTCACAGTAGGGATGGTGTGTTTTGATGATGTGTGGTGTTTGGCTTATGCCAAACATAACATTTAGTCCGATGGCTGAAAAGCTCAATTTTGGTTTTGTCATACCATAGAACCTTCTTTCAGCTGACTTCAGATTCTCCCACATGCCTTCTGGCAATCTCTAGCTGAGATTCCATGTGAGTTTTTTTTCAACAGTAGCTTTCTCTTTTTGTCATTCTCCCATAAATCCGTAACTGGTGAGGCACCAGGGCGACAGTTGTTGTATGCACAGTCTCTTCCATCTCAGCCATTGAAGCTAGTAACTCTCCAAAGTTGTCGTAGATCTCTTGAGGGCCTCCCTCACTGCACCTCTTCTTGTCCAGTCACTCAGTTTTTGAGGACGGCCTGCTCAATGCAGATTTGCAGCTGTGCCATATTTTTCCATTTCTTGATGATAGACTTAACTTTACTGTGGTATCTTCGGTATCCATCTCCTGACTTCTGCTTTTCAATAACCTTTTCGCAGAGTTGCTTGGAGTGTTCTTTTATCTCCATGGTGTAGTTTTTGCCAGGATACTGACTCAACAGCAATTGGACCTTTCAATACTGGTTTATTTTTACTACACTCAATTGAAACGCCTTCTTAACTGTACATGGAGATTTCCATTTAAGTAATTATGTGACTTCTAGAACCAATTGGTGCTTCCAGTGAGATTTGGTATGTCACATTAAAGGGATGTTTACTCATGCAATCAATTATTTTGTATTTTATATTTGCAATTGATTTAGATCACTTTGTAGAGATCTGTTTTCACTTTGACACAAGTCTTTTTTCTGTTGATTAGTGTCAAAAAAAAAGCCAAATTAAATCCACTGAGATTCTATGTTGTAAAACAATAAAACATGGAAACTTCCAAGGAGGTGAATACTTTTTTATACACACTATATGATTGTGTGGCTCAGTTTAGCTCCAAAACTATTTAAGTTTGCTGAACCACAGTGAAGGAGGTGGATATAATAGGGTCTTTTAAGAAATTCTCAGATATATACATGCAGCTTAGAAAAATGCAGGGCTATGTAGTAGGGTAATTCTAGGCATTTTTCACAGTAGGTTACCTGGTCAGCACAACATTGTAGGTGAAAGGGCCTGTAATGTGCATTAGATTTCTATGTTCTATTGATGTTCTATGATCACATCACTGTCAATGTTTCAGAGTGACATTCAATCAACGTAAGCTCACGGTACCCTGAACCTGGTTGTATTCTTCTTGCAGGATCTGAACTTCTTACGGATTCCATGCGGATTACCTACTCTACATTTGGAGTTGGTGTCTTTTTTGCCTTAGGCTATATGTTCCTGCCCTTTGTTGCATATTTCATAAGAGAATGGCAGACTCTAATAGTGACCCTGGCTCTCTGCTGTTTGTTGTACATTCCTTTGTGGTGGTATGTAAACATTTCAATTTTAAACACATTTAATCAACAGGATAGATAGATAGATAGATACTTTATTCATCCCCATGGGGAAATTCAACTTTTTTCCAATGTCCCATACACTTGTTGTAGCAAAACTAATTACATACAATACTTAACTCAGTAAAAAAAAAATCATATATTGATCATATGATCATATATTGCTGGATGTCTCTAACCAATGAGGCTGGGTCTGAAAGTAACTTCAGCTGTGCAATAACATCACCTTGATTATGCCAAGTACCCACAATATTGAATCAATCTTTGCATCTGGGTTAGTTGGATTCCTCCCAAATTCAAATTTCTTTACAGATCCTTACAACTTTATCACATTTATAAGATGTGCTATTTGACACTTACCCTAAATTGAGATGTTGTGACTTCACCTTTCCCAGTGTCAAAGCTATTCTGGCTTCTACACCCAGTGGCAATTATGTCATAATTATTAGCAAATAAGATTGATGGAAAAGCAAAAAAGAAAACCTACCGATTCTGAATTTTTAATTCATATATTTGTTTATCCATTTGTGGATTGCAGCCTCGAAGTGAATATGGAGAATGGAATGCAGCTGTTGACAGAATAGTGCTTCACTGCAATATCATTGTCAAAGTAACCTCACTTTGAACATTGTGTATGACTTCAGCACAGCATTAGAATGGTGTACTAAACTCATACCTATTATCCTCCTTACTGCTCGTGTGGAGCTTGTTTTTTTGCTATATTCATGCTCTGTTTTTCTTCTTCTGCATAGATAGGTAAATTTGCCACTGTAAATTGCTCCTAATATATTAGTAAATGATAGATTCATAGGAGAGTCAATGGGAATATGGCAAGGATAGGATATAGGATAATTAGTGGGGAATGGATGGCTTTATGGATCAGCATGGACTTGAGGGGCCAAATGGCTTCTGACCATGTTGCAAGAAAATATGGGAGAGGGACAAAATTCCTTCTTTTATTGAGGAAGCTTCACCACATACAATAGGTATTTGGCTTAGTGAAAGGGGAAAGTGGCTACCTTTATTTAGACCTGAAGTATTGGCTGCATGGCTAAAATGCGGAGAGCATCACTAAATTGAATGACGTATTATTTGAAATGTTGCCTAATGAAAATATGTTTGAACTTCTACAAATAGATTGAGATCTAAACCCAGGATTTAGATTTATTTGGAGTATGCTGAGCTTTATTTGCTATTATGGATCAGGTGAATTTCTAATCACATTTTTCTAGTCCCTATATGTATGTGACACAATATATCCCTGGCCAGCTTTCCAATATAACATAATCTGGAAAAACACATTCTACTCTCTTTGACAGTTAGCTCAATGGGATGAATTTTCAAGACAAAAGATTATATATTTATGCTACTATGTAGTGCCTTTTAGGTATTAATTTAATGGCAATATTACTCTGACGTGGGTATTTTTCACTCTGGTGTTGTTGCTGAAAGATTTCCATTAATGTTTTTCACCAGTGGTTCTTTTGCAGTATAATTTTTCAAAAGTTAAAATCCACATGAAACACCACACATCTCATAATCTTTTGTCATTTCTGAGCCTGCTAATAAATTTGAATACAATTTCATGATTAATGTATTTATTTATTGACATACAAATAAATAAATTACACGCCACCCAGCAATCCCTCAATTTAATGCTAGCCTAACCATGGGACAATTTATAATGTCCAATTAGCCTACCAACTGGCACTTCTTTGGAATATGGGAGGAAACCAGAGCACCCGGAGGAAATCCATGCAGTCAGGGGGAGAACGTATCAGCTCCTTCCAGACAGTGGCAGGATATTTATTATTAAGGAGTATATTAATAGTAAATACTCAAGTCCTTTTGGCCTTCATTAGTCATGTTATAAAATAACTCATTTAATTCTAGGTTTATTCCAGAATCTCCACGCTGGCTACTGTCTAATGGAAAGGTAGAGGAGGCTGAATCAGTAATTCGACACATAGCAAAGAAAAATGGTGTCACTCCACCACCGAAGATTTTCAGTGAACTTGAGGTATTGCGACAATAGTATCTTTTTGTTTCTCTGTGGTTCTTCAGTCCTTTAATATAGAGCAACATGCTTCTCTCAGTTATTTAAATTTCTATTCCATTCAAAATGTGTTTACTCCTTGATCTGGTTTGATTCTACAGATACCACTCCCTTAGCATTTTTCTCACACATGCTCAGATAATGTGTGTTCACCTGACTACTTGACCATTAATAATTTCACAGGCAAGTCTAAATTGACTTTGCTCATAAGCAAATCAATATACATTTGCAGCTGGGGCTTCAATGCATAAAATAAAACATAAATATTCTGACAAACATGCAGCTGTACATATTAACTGCACAAATCAAAAGATCAATATGAATTGTATGTTATGACACTCTTTGGAGAAAATTATTTCTGGATCATTTTTATAATTAATAGGAATTTAGAGATGTCCTTTGCCTTGTACCATCACTTGGTAAGAAGTATACTGTATTACAATAACTCTCTGATCTTTGGCTAGGTCAATTCTCCATTCCCTCTCCAAATCATGCAGCCTTCTCCTCGGCCTTATCTTATGAACCACTATTTTAGTGGAAATGAACTCCATGGTTTGTAATAGCAAGGGAATGAAAACGATCAGCTTTTGCGTTGCTATTTCAATGTTGCTATTTCAAAATAGTGGAACTACTATGAAATCTTCAAAAAAGACAACCAATGGTAACAAGTGGAGTCTCCTGCTGAAACAGTCATTTTATTAAAAAAATGTCCTGTTCTACAAAACCTTTAACTAAGTTTAAAAGCACCATTTGCACAGTTCATACAATTAAACATTTAGATTTTGTATTTGTCTAGAACCTTATTGAAACTTAAATCAGGAGAATTTTCAGCTCATTTTACAAAGCCAGAGGAATCATTGTGTTCAAATGCATTTTCCACTAGGCAGGAATTGCTGGTGATTTGAGAATAGGAATGATTCTTACTTCTGGAAAGTGGTGAAAAATGCTTGCAATGTTTCTGGAAATCCACATAAAAAGTCACAAGGCAAATTGTGAATAATCAGTCTTCTGGATCATTCACATGAACCAAGAGATGTGGAAAATAATACAGACATTTTTTTGCTAAGATAATGCAATTTTGATTCTCCGCTTTTCTTCCAGCTTGAATACATAAAGAATAATGAAGTAAAATCTGTTCCATTTACTCAGTTGTTAAAAACCTGTAATATCCGAGCCATCACAATCATTAACGTTCTGGTCTGGTAAGTATTCAAATCAAGAAATCTACAGAGATATACACATTGAGAGCCATTGAGAAACTGCAGATGCAGGGTTTTCATGCAGTTACTGGCCTTGATGGGATGTGTTGTCAAAGTGGCCAACCTGATTAAATGTTGTGTATTGTGTGACTAGTGCATACTAAAGCCTCTGCTGGAGGCAAGGAATGTTCAATGTGGTGACTGGTGTGCCAAACATGTCAGCTACTTGGTTCTAGTTGGTGTTAAATTGTGAGAATGCGCTGGAGTTGCACTGGTCTGCGCAAATGGAGAGAATTCTGCCACACTTCTCATGTGCGCCATGTGGATATTGGAAAGCCATTGAGATTTTGGGAAATGAATCGCTCACCACAGAACATCATGAATCTGACCTGCTCTTTGACAACAACATTTGTATAGGTGGTGCAGATGAGTTTATGGCTTCTAATGACCTCCATGATGTTCAGTAGTAACGGTATTGAATGTCAATGACAGGTAATTAAGCACAATCTTGTTGAAGGCTGTCTTATTGTCCGGCACTTTGGAGGTAGAAAGTACGTATCGGACCATGTCTGAATGTTTTCTGGCTCTTGCTACCTGCTGGCCTAAGTTGTTTCATTTGCTGAGGAATTGAAAGTGAAACTGAACATTGAGCAATCATAAGTAGACATTCACATTTCTGATTTTTACAATGAAGATGGTTAGCCAATGACACTCCCTTGAGGAAATTATACCACATTATCCTGGGACTGGAATGATTGACCACCAGCAGTCACAGCAAAATTCCCTTGAGCCAGGTAAGTTTTCAGTCAGGAGATTAATTCTGTAAATTTTGGTTTAGCCAGTGGCTAATGATATAACAGTTTCATCCTGGCTTGTAAATTTAAACCTCAACTCTAGAATTTGTCTCTGATCTGTGGCATTCATTACCAAGGCTTTGAGGTCTGTAGTTGAATGGTTCAAATGGAGATCAACCTGATCAACAGTGAGCAGGTTATTGACAAATAGGTGACACTTGATAGGTGCTTATATCTCAGTGACCATGTTTCTCAAGGATTTCATCTCTTTTAACATGTATTCACAATGGTTAATGCTTGTCTCTGGTAAATGCACGATTTCAAGCTGCCATGGATGTATTTGACAGAGATCTCACTGAAGGGTCCACGTGGCCTGCAACAAATTCATGATGGATCCCATCTAGCTCTGCTTTTAAGTCTATGTGTTTATTATCCCCTTGCCAAGCTAATTAATCTTGTAGGAAGCCAAAGACGGGTCTAATGTTGGAGATTGAATAAAAGTGACAGGTAACTGGAATTTCAGGCTCTCTTTGTGGACTGAATGGAGGTATTCTGTAAAGTGATCACTAGATCTGTGTTTGGCTTCACCAATGTGCAGAAAATAAGATTGTTAGCAACAAATGCTGTAAAGTAACTTGGATGAAATGCAAGTTAACTACCTCAATGAAAGACTGTTTAGGCTACTGGATGGTGGAAAGAGGTAATTGCATTACCTGTGACTACATGGGAAGCTTCTTCAAGGGTTGTGGACGTTGGCTGAGATGGAAGATTGAATCAGGACATCACAGAGAAATGCTGAAAGGGAAAGAGAACTTGTGTCTGGTGCTGCTATCATATTAATAGCAGTGGAATTTCTAGAAGGGGAACTATTGGATATGGAGGCAGTCAGGAGGACAAGTGAAAAACCTCTTCTAGTTATGGGTGTGAAGAGAGGAGACGAGCAGAAATACAGAAATAGGAAATGGCTGAGGGCTTTCGCAACATGAGATAGAAGTAGGACAGACTGGTGGTATTGGTAGTATGACAAATACATCTCACAATTCCATGATTATTTTTCTTTCCCCTCAGTTTTGATTCATCTCCTATTATTCGTATCATCTCTAGATTAACCATTAATTTCATTGGTCATTTGTGCATCTAAACCTTCAGTGAAATGGGTCACTTGTATCAAATCAAATCAGCAGGGATCTCTAGACAGATCAGGTGACATTAAGAAGCCTTCATCATCTTCTCTCAGTTAACAGCACCACTATTCTCTTTGTTCCCCCACAACAACTTTCTCTATAACTTACAAATGGTTGATTTCAACATTTTAATCATTCTGATGAAAGTTCAACATAAAGCATTATCCCTGATTTTCCTTAACATTACTTGTCTGACCTGCTGACTACAGAAGTTTTTTATTTCTGAATTCCAGTATTTGCAGTTGTATTTCCTCCCCAGAATTTGATATAATTAGAAGAAAAATGGAAACAGAGGAGGAAGAGAAAAAAAGTTCTGGAAGTGTAAGATATGAAATTCTGTAGATTTTAGAAATCTGGAGATAAAGCAGAACACTGCAAACATCGGAAGTTCTCCTGCACTATAAACAGTGGAGATTGCTGTCTTTGAACTTATTCTTTTTAATGTCCTCTTGACTATTCGAGACATTTTCCCTGCTTCCTCACATACCATCAGTACCATTATAGCCAGAGCCCCTGGCTGTTTATCCTCCACCATATCAATGCTCCCAGTGGTTTTGTCATTACTCTGAATTCTTTGATGCTCGTTACGCGTTGTCCCAGAATTACACCATTAATAATTCTGTGTTCCCAGCTCAAATTCATTTCACTATAATTGTCATGTACTTTCACATTCTTTCCCATATAGCAAAGACATCCGTGATATTTTGATCTTAGTTCTGATTGTAATCTACACATGCCACAATTCAGTGGGTCTGAAGTGCCTGCTGTACCTCTAATTGCAATAAAGTGTTTCAAAAGAAATATACAAAACATTAGAAATGTGCTTAATTGATTCAGTGTTTTATTCAGTTTTTCCTTCTCCACTGATATTCCAACCGATCTTTATGTTTAAAGAAAACACTTTAGATTTCGGAGAGAATAGTCCTGCAGAATCTATCACTTACCTGCTTTACTACTGCTCTTTTATGTCCTTCCTTCCTCTCTCCTTGCACCTTGAAGAAAGTCTGGAAACCAATTTTGTACTCTAGTCCTCAAATTCCCCCTTTCACAGCACTTTGAGCTCCACAACAGTTTTGTGAAACTGCAGGCTCAGCTTTATCCTTTTCCACTTTTGCAACTACATTTTGTAAGAGAAGTAATACTTTAACCCGGACCACCACTAAGTTGGGTCTTCATACTCATTTTAATGTCTGGTAAATTTATCCATTTTAACAGCTAGATTTAAAATGCCTCACATTAGATAAAAATTGATTTGCATCTAGTAACATTTTGCAAAAGTAGGGCAAGAATTTATGACATCAATTTGACTAACATATACTGTACTTACTGTTGGCAGTGATTTTGATGATGTATACAAGTTATTGCTGAAAGTTGTGACGAGTAAGCAAAGGGTGTAGGTTGGGGAAGTTGGAGTGTGGTGTTATAGACATAAATGCTTTTAGTAGTAGGATTAACCTAATAGATACCAGATTTTATTTAACTTCAGCTCTCCAGTTTTATTTCATTTGGTCTTGCTGTTAAATTTAATAACTTTTTTACAGCCTGCCTAAATTTATGATTATCCCCTATTCAGAGTATTTTTTCTGGGGTAGATAATAGCTGGCAATTCTGCCAGGATAACAGAGGAGTTTACAACATGATAACTTCCAATACAATTTATTTTACTGCCAAGTTAAGAAACTTCTATTGATGTTAGTGAATGACACTAAAATAATTCTGCAAAAGCCACGGATCAACAACTTCTCCGAACAACTTGAAATGTAGTTAAAGAAATTCTAAAAAATATAAGAGAAATTACATAAGAATGTTTTACAAGAAGTATTTGAATTTGTTTTTGCAGGATGATCATAACAATGGGATACTATGGCCTGACATTGAACATACCGAATCTCCATGGTGATGATTATCTCAATTGTTTCCTCTTTGCTGCCTCAGAGATTCCAGCCAACGTAGCAACATGGCTTCTCCTCAGGAAATATTCACACAAGTTCAGCCTTTCGGGTGCTCTCTTTCTTGGCGGAAGTGTCCTGCTCTTCATTCAACTCATCCCATCACGTAAATTTTACACTGCTTCTATATTGATCCTATTGTGATATTTGTTAACAGGCATGATAAAGTAGTATCCCATGGTCAGTTGAAATATACAGGAGCTGTATTTCTGAGAGGTTTTAGCATACTGGTACAATATGCCAACTCTGAAAGTCTTCACATTCTTTCCACCAAATAACTTCACATTTTACTGGTGATATGACATCGAGATGCTGGACCAAATTTTGACTTCTGCAGATGTGCGTGAGAGTCCAAATGAAGCCTACTGCCTTGCCTACATTTCTATGAACATCATGGTGACCAATTGAAAACCAGCTAAAATATATCTGGGTAGAACAGATTTCACTCAATTTTTTAAAGAGTATGTACGTTCTCCCTAGGACTGTGTGGGTTTCCTCCAGGTTTACAGTTTGCTCCTAAATTCCAAAGGTGTATGATTAGGGTTAGTGAGTTATCGGCATGCTAGGTTGCCATTGAATATTTGGCTGAGTGACATCATAATAAGAACCTCTTGTTCAATATCAGCAAGACCAAGGAACTGCTTATAGGCTTCAGGAGAGGAAAACCAGAGGTCCATGAGCCAGTCCTCAACAGACGATCAGAGGTGGAGAGGGTTAGCAACTTTAAATTTTTGGGTGTTATTACTTCAGAGAATCTGGCCTGCACCCAACACCTAAGTTCATTGTGAAGAAAGTACAGAGGCACCTATATTTCCTTTGAGTCTGTGGAGCTTCGGCATGACATCTAAAATTTTGACAAACTTCTATAGTTGTGTAGTGGAGAGTATATTCACTGGCTGCATCATGACCTGGTATGCGAACACCAATGCCTTTGAATGGAAAATCCTACAGAATGTATTGGATTTGCCTCAGTGCATCATGGTAAAGACCTCCCAACCACTGAGCACATCTACATGAAATGCTGTCGTAGGAAAGTAGCATCTACCATTGGAGATCCCCATCACCCAGGCCATGCTCTTTTCTCACTGCTGCCATCAGATAGAAGGTACAAGAACCTCAGGACTCACAACACAAGGTTCATGAACAGTTACTACCCCACAACTATTAGGCTCTTGAACAAAAGGGCATAACTACACTCACTTGCCCATCCATTGAGATGTTCCCACAACCAATGATCTCACTTTAAGACTCTTTATCTTGTTACCTCATCTTCTCATTATTTATTACTACTTATTTTTATTTCCATTTGCATAGTTTGTTGTCTTCTGCACTCTAGTTGATTTTTCAATGATCCTGTTATAGTGACTTTTCTATAGATCTGCTGAATATGCCTGGTGGAAAATGAATCTCAGAGATGTATATGGTGACATATATGTACTTTGATAATAAAAAATTATTTCACTTTACTTTCTTTATTTATGACCTTCTATAAACTATCTCGTTTGACATTTGGTTTTCCTAATACTATAGAATCATACATCACAGAAACCGTTTTTGACCCATCATGTCCATGCTGACAATCTATTTATACCAACATTATTTACCAGCTTTTGCTCCATATCCACTTGCTTATAAGCAGTGACAATTCAAGAGTTCTTCTGGAGAATTCCTGGATGTTATTGAATTAAGAGTATCAGAGTATCCCCCTAAAGGCATTGCATTCTCAATTCCAAATTCTGATCTCCCTAATATACACAAAATGCTTGTCAAACAGTAATATTCACTTCCCTCTCTTTATTCTCCTAATTTCACTTTTAAGTTCTCCCCACCCCAACATTTGCTATATTCCTAAAGAAGTTATCTCATTTTCATTTCTCAGAATCTTTATCTTTGGGCACCCACAATATCCCTTGACATCCAGGGTTCCATGTCCATATTTTCATCTTTTTAGGAACATGATCTAATCAATCCTCATTAATTCACTTTTGAATGACACAAACTTGCCGATGAAAACCTACCTGTAAACAACTGATGCAAATTTACCTTTGCCAGATTTTGCCTTACAATATTGTAATCGCTGTGCTCCAATTTTGACTTTAACTTCCAGACCATACATATCCCTTTTGACAACTACTTCAACCCTATAAAAGACTATTTACTATCTCCAAAATGCTCAATATCTCTCTCAAAGGCTGTGTCTGTTTTTTCCATCTGCCTTTGTCAACTTAAAGCTGCTTTGTCTCTTGTAAGTGTGCCATAGAATTTATATTTGTAATTATTATTGTTGTGGAAATGAGATGCTGTTGTTTACTGCACCTCACTTACATTAAGCAAAATGTTTAACAGTAATATAGTGTATTTTGTGTATCTTCAAAACAGGATCTCAGTCACCAGAAACCTGCACTTCGAGAGCTATTTTCCCATGAATTTTAGTGTCAGAGGAAAGACATCAGAGCTTGATTGTTAGCATTGGAACTACCACGTACTGGGGAAAATTAAGCCATGTGTCAAATATGGGGACAGATGTATACAGTCCATACTTGCAAATTAGAGCATCTTCCATCCAGTCTACAGCTATTTCTGTTTCTTTTAGATCTCTTAATAGTTGCTACAGTGCTGGTGTTAATTGGAAGATTTGGAACTTCATGTGCCTTTTTCATGGTTTATATCTACACTGCTGAACTGTATCCGACCCCACTGAGAAACACAGGTGTCGGAGTGAGTTCAATGGCATCCAGGATCGGCATCATAATTTCACCTTGCATTCTTTTGCTTGGTAAGGCAACAATTAATCACCATTATACTGATAAACCGTATGGACGTTTGACGCTTTCTAAATAATTTCTTAATGGAGCTATCGGTCTTTTCTTTGCAGTGAGGTCTTTAAGCAGAAAGAACAGCTTCCTTGTATTTAAAATTCTGTAGAATACATGAGTCTAACAATGAATTTCAGAGCAACAGTGAGAGGAGTCTGGATGTGGGTGCATTACTGGTGTTCTCCCCACAGACCCTGAGTACCTGATGCTACACTCCCACTTACAGTACACTTTCAGTTTTGGAGGAGAGAATAGGCCATTCTGGAGGAAAAGTTGCCTGTTGGCTTGACCAACATGGTCATTTATAGGTCTAGGCAGATTGCACTCAGGGGAGTTTTGTACCTTTCTGTTTGTCCTTCTGCTTCAAAGTAGGCTGGGAACGTTCAAAACCCCTTGGTAACCCTGAGCTCTTCCATGATCTGTAAGCATCAATGAAGTGAGGACAGCGCCGGGAAGAGTACTGATCTGATCTGCTTTCACTGTTCAAAAAGCATTGCTTATTTGTGACAAACATGAGAAAATTTGCAGATCCTAGAAATCCAAAAGCAACACACACAAAATACTGAGGAACTCGACCTGGTCTGCTGAGTTCCTCCAGCATTTCATTTGTTACATGTATTGCTTTGTTTCTTTGTGAGTTGCTTGGTTCAATTCTATTAAAGTTCCTGAATAAAAACTGAAGATTTCCATTAGTTTCCATTCTAAGTTCCTAGGTAATGCACACAGGACCTAGGCACATAGAGATGCAATTTTCATTCTAATTTTGCTTAAATGTGGGTAGCCTCTGCCATTCATGCATAAGGAAGCAGGCTTTTGGTGTACCTGAGGGGACTGAGGCTAGTGCAAATATACAAGTCAGCCCTTCTACTTAATTACCTCCTCTCCCATAGCCCTCCTACCCACTTAATTCAAACTTCTTATCTCCAGAACTGATCATCTTCACCCATCCTGAACCACATGCCAATTACTTTATTGGAACCCATAACCGCTAATCATAAACATCCCAACTGTCAACCCCCTTTGATCACTGACAGGTGACTGCTTCCAAATTCCAAAGTATGATCCTGTTCCCATATCTCTATCTCATATTCCCTTGAGAATCGATCTTAGATCTATCTAATTTCCATCATTTACCGGTAGTTTATACCCGTCAAGCTGTGTGAAGGGTTGTTCTTGTGTTTCGGCCTCAGGTGCTACTGAATTTACAAGCAATTGACCACAATCAAAAGTGTTATTGCCTGAATATGCTCATTGCCATAAAACTGCCATTCAGGTGCTAAGGTGCAGTGAAATTTCAGGCCTTTTGGTTTATGTAGAGTTGATTGGAACTGTTAACTTTAAATGTAATTTCTTTTATTAATTTAAGATTGACTGATGACAATGTCATCCTAATTGGTAGCTTAAAATGTAAACAAACCTTTAACATCTGTTGTTGAAACTGATATAAAAAATACCTAGTTTGTTTCAATGTCGCATGTTGTTGCAAATTGGTTCTCCAATTGGTTCATAGCTGTCAGGTCCCATGTGACGGGTACTTACGCTTTTCTCATAGCAAATGGTGCACTAGTATACTTATCAAATCCCAGTTTCCTAATTCATGGATTGAAACAGGTAGTTTTCTAATCCAAAATGTGATTTTCAAAATATAGGTTCAGAATTGAAGTTCAGATTTCTTTATGACTATTTATCTGTAAAATTTGCTGTTCTTTCATAGAGAAAGTCAATATGGAGATATCAAATACTGATACCATTTTAAAGGGTGAAAAATGAAAAATAAGTTTTTGTTTACTTGAGTAAGTGCTTATAGAAAGGAATGGTAGACTCTATGTACGTGTTCTCACTTATTTCAAATTTAAAACATAGCAATGATCACATTTGCTCAGGATGCAAAGCACTCTGCAATAAAAAATGTCAAATAAGTATGTCAATGTCCTAATAGAACAGAAAAATAAAACAAGAAAGGTTTTGTCTTTATGCTCCTGCAATATTTTTCTAAATGTCCACTAACATGTGGGTGGAGAGTCTTGTATTCGTGAAAATTACGACAAAATAGCAAACTAATTCTAGTTCCATTCCCAAGCAGATGATTTAAAAAGTTTCCCATCTCATCTCCTCATTGACAAGAGATAACAGAGCAGCCAAATCAGGGACATTGTGCAAATAAACCAAATTGGAAATCACTTGGATATACATGCAGTGGAAATAGCTTTGAGTGCATTTGGGCCTCAGTTACATGAAGCTCCCATGCTTGTTATATGCATCTGTTGAGGTTCATTTTGAAGTAAATGTTCACTTTATTTTGACAGATGCTTATCAGGAAAATGTGTCACTGAATTTGATAGCGGCTTTGACAATTTTCGCAGCAATTGCGGTTTTGTTTCTGCCAGAAACATGTAATACTCCTCTTCCAGATACCATTAACCAAATGCAAAAAGTTAAGTGGTAAGTATATGTAGTCCTAATGATTCAGTCATTTAATTTTTAAAAAAAGTTCTGCCCTAAATAACTGCAGGTTTGTTGTAGAAAGTGCCTCAGATTTGTTTACACTGAAGACAAAAAGGTGTAAGTCATTTTTAGCAGTTTCCTCCAGATGCTCTGGTTTCCTCTCATGGTCCAAAGATGTACTGGTTGGTAGGTTAATTGGTCATTATAAATTGTCCTGTGATTAGGTTAGGAATAAATCAGGAGTCGCTGGGCCTATTCCAGGCTGTATCTCCATACACTAAAAAAAGTAAATTTTCATGTGAGAATTGTTTGACTTGAACAGGAAACTGTAGGTCATGGAATTAGCTTAAAACCATTGTCTTTGTCAATCTTAGTGGTCACAGAGTTGACAAAGCAGCCTGAGAAAAGAGGAATGCAGGTATTGTTCTCTCCCAATACTCCCCAATGCCATTCGGCTTTACAATTCAACCGCCAGGAGTAAGATATGTTATAGTGCCGGGGTTAGGACTCAATGTATTTAAGTTTTTGAGAGGGTGATTTTAGATGCATATCATATTTTTACTGAGTTAAGTATTGTATGTAATTAGTTTTGCTACAATAAGTGTATGGGACATTGGAAAAAACGTTGAATTTCCCCATGGGGATGAATAAAGTATCTATCTATCTATCTATCTACAGCCACGGTGTAGATATGGAGCAGCAGATAGGGTGCTGATCATGCAGGCCAGCTATTCCTTGAAATGCCTTGAGCATCTTAAATGTTGGAGAAGTTGCAAACATCTGGCCAAGCATGGAATATAGTAATATTTCTGCTGCAGATGATAAAAAGGCTTACATATTAGAAGATGGCCATTTGCTACCTGGTGCCAAGCTTCAGATCTCCTTTAGCCATAGTATGTATGGAAATGTTGAGGAAATTTCAGAAGTGCCAGTGAATGTCTAGAATAGGTGCTTTTTTGCCTCCTTTGTTGGAGATGGCCATTCCATGGTCTGAAATTTAATTGTCACGTGTCATCTCAAAACTTATTGTTGGCGTGTCCTTGCGATAGCAGGTAAATGCTGTTTTATTTGTTAAGATGTTGTAACCTGTGCAATCATTAGTAAATACCCTGAGTTCTAGCCCAATGTTAATAGGTCATTCATGAAACAGTTGAAGATTATGGACAATAGGATACTCTCTTGGGGAACTTCGGCAGTGATTTGAATTATTATATTTATTGATCTCATAAGGTGGGAGCCAAACTGTGATGGTCAGTTAAGACAAATAGCAATATGCAAAGAATATGTTAAAAGAAAATAATGTGAAAAAGTGGCTACTCTGAAAGTTTGGATTCATTTTAGATTATGGTGTTACGTTTGAAGCAGATGGAGAAATGGGGTCAGAACCAGTATATTAAATCAATCAAGAAAATGATGATTAATAAAATGAAAATAGGAGAGGTTGAAATATCTAAAGACTATTTTGCTAAAACAAAACATTTGTAATAAATACAAGGCAATTAGTAAAATTATGTTCCAAGACTAAGACAGCAAGCCAGAAAGATATCTGTAAAAGAAGAAACAGAGCAAATATTAAAACATAAAGTGTGTTACTGAAATGACAACAGCCATAAATACCTTTTCAGATCAGATAAGGGCATATCAAAGTATTGAATCGGAGAGAGAAAGAGAGTCAGTAAGAGTGGTGGAGCTTTCTACAGTACTGAGTTTGCAAAGCTACAGGAAAGAAATTGTATTAGAAAATCCAGCATGAACTCATTTGGTGGAATGACTTTTTATTATTCTTTAATTCTACTTGGTTAAAGAAAAAGAAGATAGTGAAAATATGAATGTCACATAATTGAAAGGTGTCAGTCAAATTAAGCTTATTGGGCATTTGTTTACATCAGGTTTTAATGTTAGAAATGCACAATACAGAAAATGGTGCCAGGTTGTCTCATTATTTACTTGCTTAAAAGTTTTCCTCCTTGTTTGACCATAATTTTCACAAGAAATGTATGGATACGTTGTTTCAACTTTGCACATAGGTAACCCACGTGGAAGAATGTGTTGTATAATGTTGCATTGTTCAATTTTCACATCCCATGCTGATAGTGGCTGGCACTCAAACTAATTGAGTTAAAACCAATGTAACACTTACCCACAAAGGCTGGTATATGTCTAGGGGAAAAGGAGATCCAGCCACACACCAACCCACCTCCCGTACACGCAGGTGCTGTGAGAATCGAGTTTATGCCTCGTGCCGCTCACCGTATCAACTTCATACCAAATACCGTTATGAAATACACATTATAGAATTTACTAACATTAACTAAAGAAGTATTAGGCAATACAATATATATATACAAGGAAAGAGAAAAACAAAAGGCGCCAACTTATCAAAGTTCAGTCAGTGTAGTGCACATCGTAGGAGCTCAATCAACGAATCATCCGACAGCCACGTCGTCACCCCTGGGACCACCCGGTGGTCTTACGAGCCATCCAGCGCCAGTCGCGGTGGTCCTACGAGCCGTCCAGCGCCCGTCCACCTTCCTCGTCCGTCTCTCCTCCCGACTCTCCTCACACCCCAAGCCCGCGCAACCCCTCCCCCAAGTTCCCAGCCTCACAAAACACAATAACATTCCCCATTGATTAACAATTACCATATCAGCCATTCTAAAGCGAAACAATGGCAAGAGAAACTTTTAACAGACAAAGAAGCATTCCTACTCATAACAAACCAAAGAAGCCCTTTTTAGTAACATACACAGGACATTGTACATTCTCTCCCCACCAGCAAATGTCATGCCCTCATGGCATTACTAGAGTTCCCCAAAGCTTCTTGCAACACACAAAACCCAACCCAGGTGCAGAAAGCAGTGACATAACTACCCAGAGCAGTAGAAATCACACTCGGTTCTCCTGGTACCACATACGTCAACCGCTCCGGGTGCGCCTAATCCTCTGAGATCTCCATACCCCTTCTGCCCCACTGGGCTCCCTCTTCACCTGCGAACCCACTGTCTCGGACACCCCAGGTCTTCCTGACAGACCCTCACCCCCTTCCTCACGGGGGTCCTCCCTCACCTGAGATCTCTCCGGCTCACGCTCGGGCTCCACCCTCTCTCCCACCACTGTTGGCTGCCTCTCCATCTGGCCCTCAAGACCTTCCCTCCTCTCACCCAATTCAGTATGGGAAGGGCCAGGAGCCCCCTCTCCTGGTACTGGAGCACCAGCGAATGGGAACAGGGGCCACTCATCTGAGTCGTCCTCTTCCGAATCAGTAGCCATTTCCGGGCGAGGGACCCGTCCCCGCTCTTCAGCAGTGGGCTCTTCCCTTTCTCTGTGCCCTCGCAGAGTCCTTGTACTGGGTGTAACCTCCCACTCTGGCTCCGTATCCACCTGCACCGCTTGACCCAGCAGCAGCAGGTGATTCCGATGGAGTACCTTGATAGGCCCTTTCCCATCCTCAGGTTTCACCCGGTAAACTGGCAGGTTCGGCATCTGACTCTCTATTACATAGGGGCTGGCCGCCCATCGGTCTGCCAACTTGTGCTTACCAGGGAGTCCCAAATTCCATAAAAGGACCCGGTCGCCCGGCAATAATTGAACAAACTTCACCTTTCGATCATACCGCATCTTATTCCTCTGATTTTGTTTGGTAGCCGCCGCCTCAGCCAACTCGTACGCCCGCTGTAACTCCCTCTTCATGTCGGACACATACTTTAGATGGGACTTCCCGGGTAATTCACCCACTTCACCCCCAAAACACAAGTCAATGGGCAACCTTGCTTCCCGCCCGAACATCAGATAATAGGGCGAATATCCTGTAGCATCATTGCGAGTACAATTGTAACAGTGAACCAATTGTCCAATATGACGACTCCACCTGCTTTTCTGCCCAATCTCCAGCGTCCCGAGCATATCCAACAGGGTCCGGTTGAACCTCTCTGGCTGCGGATCTCCCTGTGGGTGATACGGGGTAGTCCTGGATTTCTCAACCCCAAGCATAGTCAGTAATTCATGGATAAGGCGGCTCTCAAAGTCCCGCCCCTGATCGCTATGGATTCGCCTGGGAAGGCCGTAATGAACAAAATACTTCTCCCATAACACCTTCGCCACTGTCGTCGCCTTCTGATCCTTAGTGGGAAATGCCTGAGCATAGCGAGTGTAATGATCGGTGATGACTAAGACATTCGCGGTGTTGCTGGTGTCAGGTTCAATCGACAGAAAATCCATACATACCAGGTCCAGAGGTCCCGCACTCTGTAAGTACGACAGTGGAGCCGCCAACGCGGGCAGGGTCTTCCTTCGGATGCAACGACTGCAGCCCCTACAGTATTCTTTGACTTCCCCCCTCATCCGGGGCCAGTAGGACCGGTCTTTGAGTAATCCATAGGTCTTTTCCACCCCCAAGTGTCCAGAATCATCATGTAGGACCTGGAGTACAGCCTGCCAATACTCCTCCGGCAGGACCAGTTGCCAACAGTGGGGTTGGTCCGGAGGCGCCGTTACCCGGTACAAGATTTTGTTCTTTAACTTCAACCGAGACCACTCCTTCAACAACAGGGGCACGAATGGGTGTTTCGCCTTCTCAGCCAACGCCCCATCCCCCCTCTCGACCGCTCTCCACACTGTGCCAATGCCCGGGTCTTTTTGCTGAGCAGCTGCCACTTCCCCCGGACTCAGTTCCGGCAACTGTTTAGTCCGCAGTGCGGTCAGGTCACAGTAAGCTAGGGGTATGGCGTCGTCAAAAACCCCCAAATGGTCCACGGCTCGCTCCAGCCTTCCTCTTCCCTCGGCCTTCACGGTGATAGCAAACTGACACATCACCTTCACTCCAGGGGCAGGGACACTCTCCCACTCCTCATCCCTCTCCTGTTCCCCCGGCTCCCGACAAGACAAAGCATTCGCATCGACATTCTTGCTTCCGGGCCGGTACCTCAGGCTGAAATCATATACCGACAAGGCCGCCAGCCACCGATGTCCTGTGGCATCCAGCTTTGCCGAAGTCAAAATATAAGTGAGCGGATTGTTATCCGTTCGCACCTCAAACTTGGCTCCGTACAGGTAATCGCCCAACTTGTCCACCACCGCCCACTTCAGCGCCAGGAACTCCAACTTGTGAGTGGGATAGTTTCTCTCCGATGGCGACAAGCTTCGGCTGACAAAGGCTACCGGCCTCAATGCTTTGCCATGTTCCTGGTACAGAACAGCCCCGACACCCTCTCGACTGGCATCCATGTGCAGCACATATGGCTTCTGGGGGTCGGCAAAAGCCAACACCGGGGCCTGGGTCAGTGCCCTTTTCAAAGATCGGAACGCCTCTTCACATTGACCATCCCATCTCGAGCCAAAAGGTTCCGCCGGGTTCCAGTATCCTCCAGCGTCCTGCCTCTGGTCCCCCGTCCTTTTCTTTCCCACCGGGGGATAGCCACACAACAGCTGAGTCAACGGGTGACACACTTTGGCGTATCCTTTCATAAATCGCCGGTAATACCCACAGAACCCCAAAAATGAGCGCAGAGCGCCCACTTTCTGGGGTCTCGGCCAGGTGGTCACAGCCTCTATCTTGGTTGGATCAGTAGAGACTCCCTCTCGCGAAATGATATGGCCAACATAGCTAACTGACGACTTGCAGAACTGGCATTTGTCCAGGGAAAGCTTCAACCCTTCTTCATTAAGCCGGCCCAACACCTTCAACAGCCTCTCCTCATGTTCCTCCAAAGTCGATCCAAACACTATCAAATCGTCCAGGTACACCAGCACCTCTAACAGATTCATATCCCCCACAGTTCTCTCCATGAGCCTCTGGAAGGTGGCTGGGGCTCCCGATATGCCTTGGTGCATTTGTTCGAACTGAAAGAACCCCAGCGGGCAGATAAAAGCGGTCTTCTCTTTATCGCCCGCACTCATCGGGATCTGGTAATACCCACCTCTTAAATCCAGCACACTGAACCACTTCGCACTGCTCAGGCAGGCCAGCGCATCCTCGTCTCTTGGGACAGTATATTGATCAGGGACAGTTCGCCGATTCAATGTCCTGTAGTCAACACACATGCGCACTCGCCCATTCTTCTTCCATGTCACCACTATTGGGGACGCATAAGGACTTCGGGACTCAGCTATGATTCCGGCCTCCTTCAACGTGCACAAGTGCTGCTGCACGTCCTCAACATCTGCCAGAGCCAGCCGCTGGGATCTCTCTCGGAACGGGGTATCCTCCGTCACCCGGATGGTGCGGCGAGTGCTTTTGGAGCAGCCAACATCAAACTCGTCCCGAGAAAAAACAGCTTCCATCTTCAGCATCTTCTCCACTAGCCTGTGTTTCCACTCCGGCGACACAGGGGAATCCCCGAAGTTAAAGACTTCAGCGGTCAGCTCTCTTCGATGCTCCGATCCCTCCCCTTAGGGGTCCTCACTGGTGCGCTAGACATTAACATCACCGGGAACAGATGTGCCAGCGGCATTCCCCTCTTAAAGGTGATGTCTCTTGCCGTGGTGTTCCTGACACTTATAGCCAAACGCCTCGCATGTACCACCCCTGGTCTCTGCACTTCGGGCCTCACCAGCGCCCCCGCCGGAAATCGTGTCTCCCCTTCAAGATTGTCCGGGGCGTCTACTAACAGGGCTTCGCCCATCGGAACTCCTGGGAATCTGGGGGTCCCCATCACTAGTGCTACCTCCCCGGGTCGGATCACCTTGGGCCTCGCCTGCGTACACCACACCGTCCCTCGTTTACACTCCGGGTCCAGACCTAGGGAGGCAACCCCTTCTTCGAACACTGCTCGAAACACTGGATGCACCGAGAGGGTCCAGAAAGTCTTCCCCCGCTTTCTCCTTACAAGCTCCCAGGAGCCGTCGCACAACGGGGGAATTAGTCCCCACCAGGAGGGCAGCACCACCAGTTTCCACCGGGTCAGGACACACCAACACCAACGTCTCAATAGCTTCGGACACTCCCACATCGCCCTCCGAGAACTCCAATCTCACCGATAGGTACCCATCGTACGGGTAGTCACCCTCGCTCACATCCCAAATCTGCAGGGCGTCAAGTGGGGTTACGGGCAAATGCTTTAGATATTGGTTGTAGAAAGACCAGTACAATAAGGTCACCTGTGATCCCGTATCCAGAACGGCTTTTGCGTAAACTCCCTCTATCCGTAGACCCACACTGGCACGGGGTCCTACCAGCCCATCTGGAATAGAGGCGTGGGCACCCGGTGGTCCCCTGGCTGATCTCTGGGAACGTGTTCCTCCAGAGGCTCCAGTCCTTTCCCTCACTGAGCCTCTCCTAAATTTCCCGACACCTCCCCCTTCTTAGTCGCAGGGGGGCTTGTCCTCCGCGAAACTCCTTGTCTCTCACAATCCCACCTAAAGTGTCCCTCCTCTCCACAGCTATAGCACACCCTCGGCCGCCCACAGTCCCGCCTGAAATGCCCCTCTTTCCCACAGTTAAAGCACACGCTGCCTGTCGCCCCTCCTCTCCCAGGACGACTCCCGCTCCCAACCCACTGCACTGGTCGCCCCTGAGAGTGGGTACCTCCCCTGTCCCTCCCCTCCAGAGGGGATTCTCTACCCCTCGGTGGGTTGTCATTCCTCCACCCAGCCACCACTTCCTGTATCGCTGAGGATCGCTCCCGTAGGCCCGCGCCCCATTTTCGCCCCAACGCGCTCTCTTCCTCCCGCACCTCTCTAATCAGTGGCCCGAACGATGGAGGAGGGCCTTTCCTATAAGCCTGCCAGATAGTCCACGCCACCTTGTCCTCCTCCAGAGACCACTGAATAACTGACTCATCCTCACGCTAGCCACGTCCGGTGCCTTCACTACCCCCCGGCGCCGCAGCCCCGAGAGCATCCCCTCCATCCTAAATATGTACTCGGAGAGCTTTTCCCCTCTCCGTTGTTGCAGGCATTGGAACTCTGCTAAAAGCAGCCAGGGTTCCCCTGACAACCCAAACGCTCCCTCCAAAACTTCTATACATTCCTCCACTGAGGCCCCAGACTTTTCAGCTTTCAACTCCCGGACTGTTTTGGCTGCTAAACCCCTCAAACTTCCCACCAATCGCTGCCTCTTCTCCTCCTCCGAGCCTGGCCACTCCTCTAACATCAAGGACGTATGCTCGATCCAGGTCTCATAGTCCACCTCCCCGTCCGGAGTAGGCTTGGCTCCGGAGAACACCCCCAGCTTCAGTCATGGCCTCTCGGCCTCTCCCACCAGGGAGTTAAGTGTGGCTGCCAGCTCCGAGGCTTCCCCCCTACCTGGGGAGCGGGGCTTAGTCACGACTCCCTCCTCCCACCTCCCTTTACTAGTGCCTGCCACCTCTCTGGGGTTTTCCTCTAGCTCTAGCCCCTCCTCCGGTGTCTCCTCAGCCTCATCCTCGGAGAGAGTGTGGAGCCCCCACGGCCCCTCCTCCCCCGGTACACTGACCATCGCCGGCAGTTCCAATGTCCTGACGTCAGCACTCGTACTAACCAACACCCAGCTAGACTCCATCACTTTACCACACCGTCTAGCTACCAATTCTACCTGCCCCATACCCTTCACCAAACTTAACCCCCGCACTATCGCGTCTCTGGAGACTCGAAAATCCACTCCGCTCACTACGCATGCGTACTGTACCGGTACACCTTCAAATCCGCACCAGCGAACAATCTTATCTCTGTCCATCTCCGCTCTGCTGCCAGCGCGATTCCACAGCCCCCTGACAATCCAATCCCGGGCGAGCACCCCACAACTGTAACATTTACCCACAAAGGCTGGTATATGTCTAGGGGAAAAGGAGATCCAGCCACACACCAACCCACCTCCCGTACACGCAGGTGCTGTGAGAATCGAGTTTATGCCTCGCGCCGCTCACCGTATCAACTTCACACCAAATACCGTTATGAAATACACTTTATAGAATTTACTAACATTAACTAAAGAAGTATTAGGCAATACAATATATATATACAAGGAAAGAAAAAAAACAAAAGGCGCCAACTTATCAAAGTTCAGTCAGTGTAGTGCACATTGTAGGAGCTCAATCAACGAATCATCCGACAGCCACGTCGTCACCCCTGGGACCACCCGGTGGTCTTACGAGCCGTCCAGCGCCAGTCGCGGTGGTCCTACGAGCCGTCCAGCGCCCGTCCACCTTCCTCGTCCGTCTCTCCTCCCGACTCTCCTCACACCCCAAGCCCGCGCAACCCCTCCCCCAAGTTCCCAGCCTCACAAAACACAATAACATTCCCCATTGATTAACAATTACCATATCAGCCATTCTAAAGCGAAACAACGGCAAGAGAAACTTTTAACAGACAAAGAAGCATTCCTACTCGTAACAAACCAAAGAAGCCCTTTTTAGTAGCATACACAGGACATTGTACACCAAATTTATTTGAAATAATTGACTATATCTGGCCAGTAGAACCCGGATAAAGATTAAGTTCAAATCCATTTTTATCACATTTTAAAATTAATACAGGTTCAAAGGCAAAGGACGTACTCACTTTAAGCGAAAATGCAACAATGGGAAAAAATACAGTGGTCCTTCATGAGGAAGCGTTTTGACACACCTGACTACTGATCTTAAGCAGCAAACAACTGAGGATTTCATCATAAATTGCATCATGGTCTGATGGATCCTTCTGCATAACCTAGAGTGAAAATGAGAGAAGTGGGACTCCACTCTAAAATGCTCAGATAATCTATGAAATAGCATTTGATTATTCTTACTAAGTTTTAATGAAATATATTTTCTGGACCTTTTTTTTCTCCGGTCTGGGCATTGTCAAGAAATAGATTTTATATATGTTTAGCTTCTTAGGATCAAATTACCTTTGCATATTTTCCTCTTGATAGAACAATTTATTAAATGCAATGAAACAAACCACATCATCTACTGAGTATAGTGGTTTCCTTCGGGTAATGCTATCTGCTATCGACTCTTCCTTCTGCAATATTCCTCCAACTGGCTTCCAAACTTCTGCTTTAATGTTTAATACAGATAATTATATTAGAAACCTACTTTTATTTATTCACTTCTAAGTTTTGGATGTTGTTGGCAATGCCGGTATTTGTTGTATATTGTTACGGATTCAGGCAACAATAAATATATGAGTTAGGCAGGAGTTTATATAACAAATAACACGTTTATTAAACACTGAAAACAAACCCCCCAAAAGTAAACAAATCACTGACGTAACCGGAAGTCAGCTGCTGTGCGGCAGCTTGAACAGTTTTTAAAGCATTGAAACTTAAACAGTTCTTAAAGCGATGTTGCAAAACCAGTTTTTCAAAGTAGTATTGCCAAAAGTTCAAAATGCTCACAGTCCATTTAAGGGAGAAACTTTTTAAGACGATTTAAATTCTCTTTTCCGTCGTGTTGCTTCGGTTCCCAAGATCGAACTTTTTCCCACGAAGAATTTACGAAACGAAACGGCTTAAAGGCACTGACCTTTCCTTTACAGAACTATTCCCAATCCTTTCTGCTATTTCGCAGGGATTAACACGAGAACAGTCAACGAATTCCTTCCGAATAAGGATCAAACAAGGTCGAACCTGTTTCACCGTCGAAATTGATTCTCCTCGATCTTTAACTCCCGAACTCCGATCTTCACTCTCCACTAATTCTCAACTAGCAGTATTGTAGAGAACCTGCTGGCAATGACCTTTTAAACTTTAGGCATTAGATAAAACTTCATCTTTCAACTAAACTGCATCATAACATTAAATCACGCAGTGGCATGAAGTCAAATTGGCAAATCCAGCCATGAACTGCCCCGCCTCACAGGGAGGGGTCCTCCTTTTATTCCCTGTAAAAAAAACCTGTCACACGACCTCTACTGGTGGGAAAATGACGTCACTCCACCATCACAAGACCATTACCTCAAGTCCAGTATAGCTTCAATCCCAGTCACGTGTCACGTGTATGTAACAATATGCTTCAAGGCTCCTAAAGCAGCGTCTCTACTTTTTGCGAAGGCTGAGGAAAGTCCATCTCCCACCCCCCATCCTCATCACATTCTACAGGGGTTGTATTGAGAGCATCCTGAGCAGCTGCATCACTGCCTGGTTTGGAAATTGCACCATCTCAGATCGCAAGACCCTGCAGCGGATAGTGAGGTTAGCTGAGAAGATCATCAGGGTCTCTCTTCCCGTCATCACGGACATTTACACTACACGCTGCATCCACAATTGAAACAGCATTATGAAGGACCCCATGCACCCCTCATACAATCTCTTCTCCCTCCTGCCATCTGGGAAAAGGCTCCAAAGCATTCGGGCTCTCACGACCAGACTATGTAACAGTTTCTTCCCCCAAGCTATCAGACTCCTCAATACCCAAAGCCTGGACTGACACCTTGCCCTACTGTCCTGTTTATTATTTATTGTAATGCCTGCACTGTTTTTGTGCACTTTATGCAGTCCAGTGTAGGTCTGTAGTCTAGTGTAGCTTTCTCTGTGTTGTTTTTTTTACGTAGTTCAGTCTAGTTTCCTGTACTGTGTCATGTAACACCATGGTCCTGAAAAACGTTGTCTCATTTTTACTGTGCACTGTACCAGCAGTTATGGTCGAAATGACAATAAAAGTTGACTTAACTTGACTTGAAATTGAGGAAACAGGTGTGCTTGAAACCATTTAAAAATATACAAACAATAGTAGATTTCTTTCCACGGAGGATATAAAATACACCCTATCCTCGTTATATCCGTGGGATACGTTCCTCGCAGTCGGCACATAATGTGAATAATTACTTAAATAGAGAAAATAGGGCTGCGTTCCAGAGGGCTTCCTAAATACATTTATCTGTAATTTATTCACATTTTCATACCAATAGGACACAAAAACAGTACAAGGCAACATTCATATTATATTTCATCAACTTAAGGTAATATTCAATGTAATAAATCGTAGAAAATTAACATTCTAGGGTGTACAGTACTCACCAACAGTGGCAGGTGTTTTCGCTCCGGGAGATGAATGGTTGTTGTTGTGTCGGGCAGCTTTACATGGATAAGGTGGATGGTTGTGGTCGTCAGGATCATATCAAGCACAGCAAGGGGTGAAGGAAGACTCACAGAACTCTTAGAACTGCTGGCAGCAGGAGATGACACTGGCTTGAAGAAGGTGGTCAGGGTTGTTTGCTTGGCAGCATTTTGTTTTTCAGCATAAATTTGTTTGCAGGGAAGAAGGGTTGACGGCAGGGAACGACTGAAATGCTGACTCCGTTCTAAACTTGGGTCCATGTGCATCACCATTTGTGCTAAGTGTTCCGACTTCCACCATTCCCTCACCATTGGTAAACTCCCGGGATTTTCAAAATGATCTGTCACTTGCAGCATCTGAGAGATAGTTCGCCGTAAAAAAAACCGCTTGAATGTGCATCACACCTTGGTCAAGCGGTTGAATCAGTGTTGTTGTGTTAGGCGGCAGGAAACGCATTGATATGTTAGGATGAATGCTGTCCAAATATTTAGGATGGACTGGCGCATTGTCAAGCAACAAAAGAACTTTAAAGGCACGATTCTGTTCCCAGCAGCAGCATCCCAGAGCTGTGTAACCGTCGCCTGATGCCATGCTGTTTATAATTTCCAATGTTTTTTCAAGTGTTAAAGTGGTTCTCTGCCGCTGGGCTGATGGCCCAGGACATGACATCAGACGCTTAGGAGGCATAGTTAAATATTTCAAGTGCAAAATCACTGCACTGTGGGTAAAACCAACAAAAGTTTAAGAGCGCAAGATTGCACATCCACACCTTGCCAAAACCAATGCGAGACTGGTGGGAGTGAAATTGTGAGGTGCACGCACCTGACTTGTACTGGCAGGAAAGCAGAGCTCCTCGCATAACTGAGTTTTGGATACATATAAGGAGACATTGGTAGAAATGGGTTCCTCGCATGACTGAACTGCATTGTCTGAAGACGCATATAACAAGGATAGGGTGTAATCGGAAGTGCAATAATTCAGTAGTTTCATTCTAAGCATTACTTGCAATTCAATACTTCAATTACCTGAATTTAAATTCCTCAATACTGTGCTGGGATTTTAACTTGAATCACTGAAACAATGCCTCAGGCTTTGGATGCACACAAAAAAACTTAGCTACTGATTATATCAGCCTATTAAACCTCTTTGACCATTCAGTTATAGCTTTGCAGTTGTGCATTTTATTGCAAGGCTTTTGCTAATGTAATATCACAGTCAGTATTCAGTTCATTTCTGTTCTAACTTACAACATATTCTGTTATATATAACAAGGTGTTTGCTGAAAATACAAAAACTACTTTGCATTTAATAGAAAGCAAGAAAATTTTGCTCAAAAATGGGTAATGAACCTAGCTAAGTAACTGACGTTTCATTGGGAGATCAGTTAGAGAATAGCGATCACAACTCCCTCTGATTTCAGATTGTATGGACAGTATTAAATTTTTGTGAGGCAAATTACAAGACTATTAGTCAGAGACTAGGGCAAGTTAATTGGAAAAATCTGCTTTTGAGAAAGCCCACTTCTGACATGTAGATAAACCACACAGAGCACAGAACAGGTATTTTCCAATGAGAAGTAAGTTGAGAAAGATGGTAAACTTAGTCAAGAATGAAAAGGAAGCATGTGTAAGGTTTAGGATGCTAAAATCAAAAACAGTCCTTGTGAATTACAAAGCAGTCATAAAAGAACTCAAGGAGGGAATTCAGAAGCCAAGACGGGTCATGAAAAGCCCTTGGCAAGTAGGATTAAAGAAATTCCAATGTATTTTATACATCAAGAGCAAGAGGGTAACTAGGGAGTGGGTAAGACCATTCAAGGATAAAGGAGGGATCATGTCCTTGAAGGAGGATGAGTGGATGAATTGAATTGACTCTGTTACTCACATCCTTCATATACATGAGGAGTAAAAATCTTTATGTTACGTCTCCGTCTAAATGTGCAATGTAGAATTTAGAGTAATTTATAATAAATAGTATGTACAACAGGACAGTCAATACAACATAGAAACACAATTGTATCAGCATGAATTAATCAGTCTGATGGCCTGGTGGAAGAAACTGACCCAAAGCCTGTTGGTCCTGGCTTTTATGCTGTGGTACCATTTCCTGGATGGTAGCAGCTAGAACAGTTGTGTTTGGGGTGACTCGGATCCCCAACAATCCTTTTGGCCCTTTTTACACACCTGACTTTGTAAATATCCTAGATAGTGGAAAGTTCACATCTACAGATGTGCTGGGCTGTCCGCACCACTCTCTGCGATTGAGGGAAGTACAGTTCCCATACCAGACAGTGATGCAGCCAGTCAGGATGCTCTCACTTGTGCCCCTATCCCATCTCTAGTTAGATCGCAACTTGTTTTTGGATCTGTGATTATTACTTCACAAGGATGATGTGATTACATTGGAGAGGGTGCAGGAGGCACTTAGCAGAGTGATTCCAGGGATGGAAAATGAGAAATGTTTGGGATAGAGAAATCTGGTGGGAGATTTTTTTAAGGTGAATGAAATTGGAGTCAAGTTACGATAAAGAAGTTCAACATCCTTGGACTTTGTTCTGTCTATTCCTGCAATCCCCATGCTGCAATATTCTTTTTTGATATTGGTATTGTCACGTGTACCAAGAAATAGTGAAAATTTTCTCTTGCATACTGTTCACACGTATCAAAATCATTAAACAGTGCATCGAGGAAGAACCAGCTTAAACAGTAACAATGCAGAATAAAGTGTAAAGGCAACAGAGAACGTGCTGTGCAGGTAAACAACAAAGTTCAAGAACACAACAAGGTGCAGTTGACTGTAAGATTCCATCTTCTTGTGCAAGCAGTCCATCCAAGATTCTGACAACAGCAGAATAGGAGCAATCCTTCAGCGTAGTAGTACATACTTTCAGGTTTTTGTATCTTCTGTCTGATGGCAGAAGGAAGAAGAGAGAATGTCCAAGGTTAGCAAGGTCTTTGGTTACACTGGCTGAGGCAGGAAGAAGTATAGGCAGAGTCGACGATTCGGGCCGAGACCCTTCGTCAGGACTAACTAAAAGGAAAGAAAGTAAGAGATTTGAAAGTAGGAGGGGGAGGGGGAAATATGAAATGATAGGAGACAGGAGGGGAAGGGGTGAAGCTAAGAGTTGGAAAGGTGATTGGCAAAAGGGATACAGAGCTGGAGAAGGGAAAGGATCATGGGACAGGAGGCCTAGGGAGAAAGAAAGGGAGAGGGGAGCACCAGAGGGAGATAGAGAACAGGCAAAGAGTGATTGTGAGAGGAGCAGAGTGAGAAAAAAAAGGGGGAAGGGGGGAATAAATAAATAAGGGATGGGGTAAGAAGGGGAGGAGGGACATTAACGGAAGTTAGAGAAATCAATGTTCATGCCATCAGGTTAGAGGCTACCCAGACAGAATACAAGGTACTGTTCCTCCAACCTGAGTGTGGCTTCATCTTGATAGTAGAGGAGGCCATGGACAGAGATATCAGAATGGGAATGGGATGTGGAATTAAAATGTGTGGCCACTGGGAGATCCTGCTTTCTCTGGCAGACAGAGGATAGTTGTTCAGCAAAACGGTCTCCCAGTCTGCATCGGGTCTCACCAATATATAAAAGGTCACACTTGGAGCACCAGACGCAGTATACCACAACAGCCGACTCACAGGTGAAATGTTGCCTCACCTGGAAGGACTGTCTGGGGCCCTGAATGGTGGTGAGGGAGGAAGTGTAAGGGCAGGTGTAGCACTTGTTCCACTTACAAGGATAAGTGCCAGGAGGGATCCCTGATAGCTTTATGAAGGGTATATCTCAATTTCTTGTAATGGTCAATACCATCTGATTTGAATGTTGTGGTCCTAAACTTCAGTAGGGAGTGGATTTGCCTGTTTATCCATGATTTCCAGTGGGGAACATTTTGATTGTTCTCTTTGTTATCTACACCTCAATACACCTGCTGATAAAGTTCATAATGGTGGTTATACATCAAGGCTGGCAGCTGAGTATTTGAATGTGGATCAGTCTATCAACTCAAAGCAGTCATGTAGAAGCTCATCTGTTTCCTCAGTCAGCACTGAATGATTTTCTGTACTGGATCCTCATGTCCCTCCATGGCCTCCTCTATTGCCATGATGAGGCCACACTCTGTTTGGAGGAGCAACACCTTATATTCCATCTGGGTAGCCTCCAAACTGACGGCATGTACATAAATTTCTCAAACTTCTAATAATTGCCCCCCACCATTCTGGTTTTCCTCTCTCACCATATCTCCTCACCTGCCCATCACCTCCCTATGGTGCTCCTCACCCTTCCCTTTCTTCCATGGTCTTCTACCCTCTTCTATCAGATTCCCCCAATTCCAGCCCTTTATGTCTTTTACAAATCAACTTCTCAGCTCTTCACTTCATCCTTCCCCCTCACAGTTTTACCCATCACCTACCACCTTGTACACCTTCCTCCACTCCCCCAATCTTGCTGTTCTGACTTATTATCTCTTTCCAGTCCTGATGAAGGGTCTCAGCCGCAATGTTGACTGTTTACTCTATTCTGTAATGCTGCCTTGCCTGCTGAGTTCCTCCAGCATTTTTTGTGTGTTGAGTGGATCTGCAGGCATACAGCAATAGTTAAGGAGGTCTGGGCCCCTAGTGGGACAGCAGACATGCTAGTATTATTTTGATAACATACTGCGGTTGGTCTGGTTGAAATTACTGGCAATGATGATAAAGGCCCCAGGGTATTCCTTTTCAAGGCTGTGGACTAGTGTATATTGAGTACAGTATATAGTCTTTGAATGCAGGTTTCACATCACACTGCAGTGGGATGTGAATTTCCATCAAGAAAGCTGAATTGAATTCTTGTGACAGGTAGTATGAGTGACACTTCACAATGAGATATTGGTTCAGAAGAAACAGTGTCGCGATGAGGCCACTCTCAAGTTGGAGGATTAACACCTTATATTCCGTCTGGGTACCCTCCAACAAATGGTATGAACATCTATTTCTCAAACTTCTGGTAATGCCCGCCCCATTCACCATTCCCCATCCCCTTTTCCCTCTCTCACCATATCTCCTTTATCTCCTTGCCTGCCCATCACCTCCCTCTGGTGTTCCTCCCCACCCCCCCCTTTCTTTCTTCCATGGCCTTCTGTCCTCCCCTAGTAGATTCCCCCTTCTCCAGCCCCGTAGCTCTTTCACCAATCAACTTCCCAGCTCTTTACTTCACCTCCACCACCCCCCCCCCACGTTTCATCTAGTGTTTCTCCTCCCCTCCCCTCACCTTTTAAATCTACTCATCTTTTTTTTTCCTTTATACCTGCTGAAGGGTCTCGGGCTGAAAAGTCGACTGTTTACTCTTTTCCAAAGAATCTGTCTGGCCTGTTGAGCTCCTCCAGCATTTATGTGTGTTGCTTGGATTTCCAGCATCTGCAGATTTTCTCTTGTTTGTGATTGATTGAGAATGAACTCGCCAGGACGATCACATCCACGAGGAGTTGATTTGGAAGCACATCCCGCCCCCTCAGGCAGAGAGATATATGGAGGCAAGATATATAAAGCAGTGCATTGTATTGTATTTCAACTGTAGTTAAACTTTTCCTTCACTACATTGACAACTACATTGGTGCTGCTTCCTGCACCCAAGCTGAGCTCGTCAATTTAATCGACTTTGCCTCTAAGTTCCACCGAGCCCTCAAATTCATTTGGTCCATCTCGGACACTTCTTTCCCCTTTCTTGATCTATCGGTCTCCATCTCTGGAGACAGACTGTCCACTGACATCTTCTATAAACCCATTGACTCTCACAACTACCTCGACTATACCTCTTCTCACCTTGCCACATGCAAAAATCCTATTCCCTATTCCCAGTTCCTCCGTCTCCGCCGCATCTGCTCCTAGGATGAGGCTTTCCATTCCAGGACATCTCAAATGTCCTCTTTCTTTAAGAATCGTGGTTTCCCTTCTGCCGTCATCAATGATGCCCTCACCCGCATCTCCTCCATTTCCCACACCGGCCCTCACCCCATCCTCCCGTCATCACAACAGGGATCGAGTTCCCCTTGTCCTCACCTACCACCCCACCAGCCTCCGGATCCAGCACATTATCCTCCACAACTTCCGCCACCTTCAACAGGACTCCACCACCCAGCACATCTTTCCCTCTCTACCCCTCTCCACTTTCCGCAGGGATCATTGCCTCCGCGACTCCCTGGTCTACATGTCCCTCCCCACAGATCTCCCACCTTTGCACTTATCCCTGAAAGCGTAAGTGCTACACCTGTCCCTACACCTCCTCTCTTACCACCATTCAGGGCCCCAAACAGTCCTTCCAGGTGAGGCAACACTTCACTTGTGAGTCTGTTAGGGTAATCTATTGCATCCGGTGCTCCCGGTGCGGCCTCCTCTACATCGGTGAGACCCGACGCAGATTGGGGGACCGCTTTGTCGAGCACCTCCGCTCCGTCCGCCACAACAGACAGGATCTCCCGGTTGCCACCCACTTCAACTCTGCTTCACATTCCCATTTGGATATGTCCGTACATGGCCTCCTCTACTGCCATGATGAGACCAAACTCAGGTTGGAGGAGCAACACCTCATATACCGTCTGGGTAGTCTCCAGCCCCTTGGTATGAACAGTGAATTCTCCAGCTTCCTGTAATTCCCTCCCCCTCCCTTCCCCCATCCCAGTTTCATTCTGCCTCATCTTCCAGCTGCCTATCACCTCCCACATGATTCTGCCTTCTTCTACTACCCATAGTGCTTTCCCTTTACATTCCTTCTTCACCTTTCCTGCCTATCCCCTCCCTGCTTCCCCTCTGATCTTTCCTCTGATTGGTTTTTCACCTGGCACCTACCAGCCTTCTCCTTCTCACCCTCACCCCACCGTCTTTATGGGGCCCCTGCCCCCTCCCTCCTCAGTCCTGACGAAGGGTCTCGGCCCGAAACGTTGACTGTTAATTTCCATGAATGCTACCCCACCTGTTGAGTTCCTCCAGCGTGTTGTACGTGTTGCTTTGACCCCAGCATCTACAGTGTATTTTGTGAGTTAAAGTTCAGTGATGACATTGAATATCCCAGTATTAATGTCATTGATTCCTGTCAATAAAATGTATTAAGATTTGACCCTGGGGGAAGCAAAACAGACTTGAGTGGTTTCTTACTACAATGGTTTCGTGTAGTTGTGCTGAATGACGAAGCAGAGTGAAATGTCATTACCTGAATTCAGTAATGATGCAAATAGGTTGGGAGGTATGTTTCTGGTGTTACTGGACCGCCCACAATCAACAAATGCTTCAAATTTCCAGAAGAAAGGCGCTGTCTATTTGGTAGCTGCCATTAACATGCGGGATTACGACGAAGTTACCGCTTTCCTGGCAGGCTGGGGACCGCATCAGAAACTCATCTTCGCCCTTCTGAGTGTCAGCGTCATTCCGAATGGTTTCTCCGGATTAAGCATAATTTTCGTCGGAGATGTCCCAGAACATCGCTGCTTAATTCCCGAGAATCTCAACCTCAGCGAAGCATGGAGGAACAGGACGGTCCCTCTCCAGGGTCCCGAACAACAGCGCAGCAAGTGCACTCGGTACCGGCTGGACGTGATACTGAACCTTTCGCAGACATTCCCCGACCCAGATTTCCTCAACATGTCTGAGATCGAACAGGAGCCGTGTCTGGATGGATGGGAGTACAGTAAGGAGCAGTACATCTCCACTATCGTCTCCGAGGTATGTGCTTGTGCCGGCAGCGGTTAGCCCAAGAATCGTTTGCGAAGACAGTTGTGATATGTTCTCAATACAGACATACAGAATATAAACTCACACACAATGAAACTAGTTTTGTTTTAAGTCGGGGTCCTTGATCTCAGATGTTGACTCTGCTTCTCTCCCCACGTTTGTTTTCAGTTTAGATTTCCGGCAGCTGCCGTTTTGTTTTTAATTATTACAAACTCTCTGTGATTATTTCTATTAGCTAGTTTTGGGCTTGGTATAAATCTATATTTGCTTTATTTCAACAAACGTTAGAAATCGGAATTTGATGCTAAACTCCCACTTTGTTTCTCCGCACTCTCTTTATTCAGCAAGGTTTCAGCGTCCTTATTGAAACTAATAGGTTTGAACTTGGTTTAAAATTTTGGGTGGTTCTATACGTAAGTAAATCTTGGTGAAAAGCTTCATGCGGGTGGCGGGAAGATGATATTTGCGAGAGGCCTCCGTAGAAGCAAATTGCTGTTCAGCTTCCAAGCGCATATTAATGGAAGTTTGGATGGGAAGCCAGAGGGCAAAACACTAATTAGTAAGAATCTTCTGATAGTTCATCAAAAATCACACCACCTACTGCTCAACATCAGAAAGTGCTAATACTTTTCAAAACGATTTCCTGAAGTTGGCCATGTCCAATTCCTTAAATATTTTCAAGCGTCCAGTTATTATGTCCTTTATAGATTTCCCAAATACTGAAAAAGTTAACTGGTAAAAAGTTTCCTGTTCTCTCTCTCCTAGCTTCTTAACAAGTTATACTTGCTACTTTCCAATTTTAGAAATCACATTAGAGGGTATGGTACATTGGAAACTGACAATCAATTAACCACACTATCCATAGCCATCTTTTTGACACCCTAGTATGCAAGTCAACATGCCCAGGGGACATTCTTTTTTATTATTGCCTTCAATGCTAGTTTTTATACCAATGTAATTTCTTTGATCTCTTCATTTATGCTAGATATGTAGTCTTACACAATTTCCATAAAGACAGAGCAAAGAACTATTTAGCTGTCATGTCCATTTCCAAACTCTAATTACTCCTGTCTCATTTAGCCAATGACTCACTTTAATATTTGATAATCTTTTATTCATAATCTAATGAAGGTCTGTGATATGATTCTCACTGATGAAGCGACTCAGCCTGAAACATTTGTAGCTTATTCTTCCCTACAGATGCTGCCTAACTTGCTGAGTTCATCCTGCATTTCTAGAATCTCTTGCATTTATAATTCTCTGTAGGCTTATCTCACATTCTTTTTTTCATTCCTTACCAATTCCTTGATCCTGCTTAGATGAGCTTAGAGAGAGCAGGAGGCGTTCAAGCTGTGAAACAAGAAAAATCTGTAAGTTTGGAGTTACACATGAGGAAGCAATTTTGTTTTGATAGTTGACACAGCTGAGTGTATAGTGTCAGGAACAATGATTCAGCTAGTAGGAGGTGGAGTTGGATGGTATGAGGAAGAGAAGAAGGGCGAATAGTACTAAATACAATGCAGTGAGCTGTGGGAATGAATAGCTATACTAAATTGTATAGTATCATAAACAAGGCAGATGAACTTAGAACATGGATCAATATATGGAACTGTGGTCATTACAAAGACTTGGATGTCTCAGGAGCAGCAATGGCTGCTGAGTGTGCCAGGTTTTAAATGTTTTCAAAAGAACACAGAAGGAGACAAAAGAGGTGGAGGTGTGGCATTGCTAATTAGGGATAGTGTCACGGTTGCAGAAAAGGAGGAAGTCATGGAGGGATTGTCTGCTGAATCAGTGTAGGTGGGAGTCAGAAACAGGAAAGGGGCAATACTGGATGTTTTTTATAGACTCCCCCAAATTGTAACAGGGATATCAAGGGGCAGATAGGAAGGCAGATTCTGGAATGGCGCAATAATAATAGGGTTGTTGTGATCGGAGTTATCAACTTTCCTAATATTGATTATCATCTACTTAGCACAAGGGGTTTAGATGGGGTGGAGTTTTTTTAGGTGTGTTCAGGAAGGTTTCCTGATATAATATGTAGAGAAGCCAAGTAGAGGAGAGGCTGTACTTTATCTGATATTGGGTAATGAACCTGGTCAGGTGTCAGATCTCTCAGTGGGGTAGCATTTTGGAGGTAGTGACCACAACTCTATCTCTTTCACCATGGTGTGGGAGAGGGATAGGAGCAGACAAGTTGTGAAAACATTTAATTGAGGTAGGGGGAAGTATGATGCTATTAGGCAGGAAGTTGGGAGCATAAATTGGGAGCAGATGTTCTCAGGAAAATGCATTGTAGAATTGTGACAGATGTTCAGGGAACATTTGCATGGAGTTCTGCATAGCTATACTCCATTGAGGCAGGGAAAGGATGGTAGAGTTAAAAAAACCATGGTGTACAAAGTATGTAGAAAATCTAGTTAAGAAGAAGAGAAAAGAAAGCTTATGAAAGGTTCAAGAAACTAGGTATTGCTAGAGCTCTAAAAAATAGCAAGTTGCTAGGATGGAGTTTAAGAATGAAATTAGGAGAGCCAGAAGGGGCCATGAGAAGGCCTTGGTAAGCAGGATTAAAGAAAACCTCAAGGCATTCTAGAAGTATGTGAAGAGCAAGAAGATGAGCCGTGTGAGAATAAGACCAATCAGGTGTGATGGTGGAAACGTGTGCATGGAGTTGGAGGAGATATCAGTGGTACTTGATGAATACTTTGCTTCAGTATTCACCAGTAAAAAAAGACCTTGGCAATTGAAGGGATGACTTACAATGGGCTGAAATGCTTGAGCATATAGACATTAAGAAAGAGGATGTGCTGGAGCATTTGAAAAGCATTAAGTTAGATAAACTGACCTCATTATTCACTTCAGGGTCTTGCGATCCAAGATGGTGCAACTTCTGAACTAGACAGTGATGCAGCTGCTCAGGATGCTCTCAATACAACCTCTGTAGTATGTGATGAGGATGGGGGGTGGGAGATGGACTCTTCTCAGCCTTCGCAGAAAGTAGAGACGCTGCTGGGATTTCTTTGCTATGGAGCTGGTGTTGAGGGACCAGGTGAGATTCTCCACCAGGTGAACACCAAGAAATTTGGTGCTCTTAACGATCTCTACCGAGGAGCCATCGATGTTCAGCGAGGAGTGGTCACTCCGTGCTCTCCTGAAGTCAACAACCATCTTTTTTGTTTTGTTCACATCCAGAGACAGGTTGTTGGCTCTGCACCAGTCCGTTAGCCGCTGCACCTCCTCTCTGTAGGCTGACTCGTCGTTCTTGCTGATGAAACCCACCACGGTCGTGACATCGGCAAACTTGATGATGTGGTTCGAGCTGTGTGTTGCAGCACAGTCGTGGGTCAGTGGGACACTGAAGACTTCTTTGGCACGGGGACGATGGTGATGGTCTTGAAGCACGTTGGAATGGTGGCGCTGCTCAGAGAGATGTTGAAGATGTCAGTGAGAACATCTGCTAGCTGGTCTGCACATCCTCTGAGCACTCTACCAGGAATGTTGTCTAGTCCAGCAGCCTTCCGTGGGTTGACCCTGAACTGGGTTCTTCTCACATCATCCAAGGTGAGACACAGTACCTGGTCATTTGTAGGAGGGGTGGACATCATTTTCCGCCTCAAAACGGGCGTAGAAGTTATTCAGCGCATCTGGGAGGGAGGCATCACCTGCACAGTCAGGTGATGTTGTCCTGTAATTGGTGATGTCCTGGATGCCCATCCACATGCGCGGCAAGTCGCCGCTGTCGGCTGTGGATTTGCTGGGCGTGTGCATGCTTTGCTCTTCTGATGGCTCAGGACAGTTTGGCCCTAAGAATAGGTTGAGTGAACTTGGTCTTTTCTCCTTGGAGCGATGGAGGATGAGAGGTGACCTGATCAAGTTGTATAAGATGATAAGGGGCATTGATTGTGTGGGTAGCCAGAAGCTTTTTCCCAGGGGTGAAATGGCTAACACTTGGGGGCATTGTTTTAAGATGCTTGGAAATAGGTACCAAGGAGATGTCAGGGGTAAGTTTTTCACACAGGGAGTGGTGGGTGCGTGGAATGCACTGCCAGTGGCCATGGTAGAAGCGGATAAAATAGGGTCTTTTAAGATCCTCTTGGATAGCTACATGAACTTAGAAAAAATAGACAGCATTAGGGAAATTCTAGGCAGTCTCTCGAGTAGGTTACATGGTTGGCACAACATTTTGGGCCGAAGGGCCTGTAATGTGCTGTAAATTTCTATGTTCTATGTAATTGTAGTCTGCATGCCTTAAAATCTGAACCTCTGACGTTAACAGACAGACAGACACAATTTATTAATCCTGAGGGAAACTGGGTTTCGTTACATCCGCACCAACCAAAAATAGTGTAGAGGTATAGCAATATAAAACCACAAATAATTAAATAATAATAAGTAAATTATTCCAAGTGGAAATAAGTCTAGGGTGGCTCAGGGTGTCTGACACTCCGAGGGAGGAGTTGTAAAGTTTGATGGCCACAGGCAGGAATGACTTCCTATGATGCTCAGTGTTGCATCTCAGTGGACTGAGTCTCCAGCTGAATGTACTCCTGTGCCTAACCAGTACATTATGGAGTGGATGGGAGGCATTGTCCAAGATGGCATGCAACTTGGACAGCATCCTCTTTTCAGATACCACCATCAGAGAGTCCAGTTCCACCCCCACAACATCACTGGCCTTATGAATGAGTTTGTTGATTCTGTTAGTGTCTGCTACTCTCAGCCTACTGCCTCATCACACAACAGCAAACATGATAGCACTGGCAACCACAGACTCGTAGAACATCCTCAGCATCGTCTGGCAGATGTTAAAGAACCTCAGTCTCCTCAGGAAGTAGAGACGGCTCTGACCCTTCTTGTAGACAACCTCAGTGTTCTTTGACCAGTCCAGTTTATTGCCAATTCGTATCCCCAGGTATTTGTAATCCTCCACCATGTCCACACAGACCCCTTGGATGGAAACAAGGGTCACCGGTGCCTTAGCCCTCTTCAGGTCCACTACCAGCTCCTTAGTCTTTTTCACATTAAGCTACAGATGATTCTGCTCACACCATGTGACAAAGTTTCCCACCGGGGGCCCTGTACTCCACCTCATCTCCTTTGCTGATGCATCCAACTATGGCAGAGTCATCAGAAAACTTCCAAAGATGGCAAGACTCTGTGCAGTAGTTGAAGTCCGAGGTGTAGATGGTGAAGAGAAAGGGAGACAGGACAGTCCCCTGTGGAGCCCCAGTGCTGCTGACCACTCTGTCTGACACACAGTGTTGCAAGTGCATGTACTGTGTCTAATATGAGAGTTAGCAACTCTCAAAGATGTCAGATGTGTATGTTTGCAATGATCTAAATTTGCAGAAGGTTGCAGTCAAAGTCAAATTATTATTAAAATACAAATATGTCACTTTTCCCATAACAATGTCATATTCCACTGAACTGAAAGGAATGGCATTGCCTCACCATCCAAGTTATTGGAGTTGCTACACAGTCGCCATAGAACTTAGTGTACCACAACAAATCCTCTGATATAGCACCATATATATATCCATGATATAGCTCTACATAGCACCATCCAGAGACAGAGAAGCAGTTTCAGCGACAGGTTACTGTCGATGCAATGCTCCTCAGACAGGATGAAGAGGTCAATACTCCCCAATGCCATTAGGCTTTACAATTCAACTGCCAGGACTTAAGAACTTTTTTTTAAAGCTATTATTAATGCTTTTTGAGTTAGTTATATTATTACTGAGTCTCAGGAGTGATCCCAAGTGTACTGTGTTGGAGATCCTTTTTCTTAATTTACTCCCTCACTCTATTCATTCACCTTAAAGGACATCATTCCTTTCTCAATCTATATTATTGGCATTGATATACATAACCATTGGTTGTTCACCTCCCCTTTCAGAGCAGGTTCTCTCTGACATCCTTGACCCTAACTTTAGGGAAAGAATGTACCATCCCGAAGTAATTTTTGTAATTACTTAAATATCTACTACTGGAGGTCTCCCATTCTTTTCCCCTGCCCTAAGCAGGTGAGCAAACTGTGGTGCCATACTTGTGGTATTCTGCTGAGAAGACACGACCCTCAAAAATATCCAGAATGATATAACTGTTTGAGAGGGGTATGGTTTTCTACACTACCTGGTGTAAGCTGATAAATTATCCCTGGCAATAAAGTTTCTAATGCCAGGAAAGATTTATCATGACAAAATGCAGAGGAAGTATTCTTGTTTAGTGAGAGGTGAAATCGCAGTATCAAAATCTTATCTTCAATGCTTGGGCAGTTCCCAAGCTTTCATGTTTGCTTACAAAGCATATCTGTGATCTTTCCAAACTTCAATCTGAGTCATTGATAGTGTTATGTAAATGAATGAATAAGGATTTTTTATATTTTATGCAACTGTTCCGAAGCATGCTATATTAACACTATTCACCACCACTTTTAAGTCAGATTTGTAGAATTGTTGAAGTATCCATTGAAGGCCTGATACAATATCATGTAAATTAAGTTAAACTGTTAACATTAAAGATATATATAGTGGCTCAGCTGTTAATCTTCCTTATTACCGTTGTTGAGATGATGAACATTTGTCAGCATATTGTCAACATATAGGAAACAAAGTTCTATTTCCCTAAAAGAGCCCATACCTTACATTCTTCATCAAGTATAATGAAACACATCAGGAGGGAAAACCAAAGTTATGCTGTTTCAGCAAAACATTAAGATAACAAGCGATTTGTATTGAAATTCTTGCTCAAAAGTGAGTATTTATAATTGTTGTTTTCATCAAATGAAAATTGTTTTAAAATATTATTTTCATAGGGTGTCAAACACAGCCTCTCCCACCCAGTAAAAATAAAGCAATTCTTAAAGAACTCCAATGTGACACAATGACGACTTTCAGTTTTCTGCTGCTATTTTCGTATGTAGTGCAAAAGAACAAAAGTGTTTCAACAAAATATCTTACTTTATAAGTTTCTAGAGAGGAATAGTTTACTTGTCAGCATTTATAGAATTCTGTCGAACTGGAACCAAATGTACACAAAGCAAACTACTCTGTACTTTGCAGTAAAGAGATCTGGCAAAATTCCATAAGTTATTTTTATAGTGAACACAAGCTTCTAATAGTGAAATAAATCTGTCCCTCATCAACATCATCACCTTGGAAATGTGTTTCCAAATCTCCTTCCATTATTTGATTTGTTGTTCAGTAGAAAGGCACTGTAGATGGATGACTATAAGACCATAAGATATAGGAGCAGAAGTAGGCCATTGGCCCACTGAGTCTGCCCATTCAATCATGGGCTGATCCAATTCTTCCAGTCATCCCCACTCCCCTGCCTTCATCCCATGCCCTTTGATGCCCTGGCAAGAACCTATTATCTCTGCTTTAAATACACCCAATGATTTGGCCTCCACAGCTGCTCATGGCAACAAATTCCAGAGATTTACCACCCTGTGACTAAAGTAATTTCTCCGCATCTCAATTCTAAATTGATGTCTTTCAATCCTGAAGTTGTGCCCTCTTGTTCTAGAATTCCCTACCATGGGAAATATCTTTGTTGTATCTAATCTGTTCAGGCCTTTTAACATTCAGAATGTTTCTATGAGATCCCCCCTCATTCCCCTGAACTCCAGGGAATACAGCCCAAGGGCTGCCAGATGTTCCTCTTATGGTAACCCTTTCAGTCCTGGAATCATTCTTGTGAATCTTCTCTGAACCCTCTCCAATGTCAGCATATCCTTTCTAAAATAAGGAGCCCAAAACTGCACACAACACTCCAAGTGTGGTCTCACGAGTGCCTTATAGAGCCTCAAAACCACATCCCTGCTGTCATATTCTGTATCTCTAGAAATGAATGCCAACATTTCATTTGCCTTCTTCACCAATGACTCAACTTGGAGGGTAACCTTTAGGGCATCCTGCACGAGGACTCCCAAGTCCCTTTGCATCTCTGTGTTTTGAATTCTCTCCCCATCTAAATATTAGTCTGCCTGTTTGTTTCTTCCACTGAAGTGCATGACTATACACTTTCCAACATTGTATTTCATTTGCCACCTCTTTGCCCATTCCCCTAAACTATCTAAGTCTCTCTGCAGGCTCTCTGTTTCCTCAACATCACCCGCTCTTTTGCCTATCTTTGTAAAAATCGGCAAATTTAGCCATAGTCCAAATCATTGACATATATCGTAAAAAGTAGTGGTTCCAACACTGACCCCTGTGGAACTCCACTGGTAACTGGCAGCCAGCCAGAATAGGATCCCTTTATTCCCACTCACTATTTTCTGCCGACCAGCCAATGCTCCAGCCATGCTAGTAACTTCCCTGTAATTGCATGGGCTCTTACCTTGCTAGGTAGCCTCATCTGCCGCAAAGGCCTTCTGAAAATCCAAGTACACCATGTCTACAACATCTCCTTTGTCTGCCCTGCTTGGAATTTCCTCAAAGCATTGCAGTAGGTTTGTCAGGTAAGATTTTCCTTTCAGGAAACCAAGCTGGCTTTGGCCGATCTTGTCATGTGCCTCCAGGTACTCCGTGATCTCATCCCAAACAATTGATTCAAACGTCTTCCCAACCACTGATGTCAAGCTAACAGGTCTATAGTTTCCTTTCTGCTGCCTCCCACCCTTCTTAAATAGCAGAGTAACAGTTGTAATTTTCCGGATATCCAGTACAATGCTAGAATTTTATCGATTCTTGAAAGATCATTGTTAATGCCTCTGCAATCTCTCCAGCTACTTCCTTCAGAATCCAAGGATGCATTCCATCAGGTCCAGGAGATTTATCCACTCTCAGACCATTAAGCTTCCTGAGCACCTGGTCAACCGTAATTTTCACTGCACAAACTTCACTTCCCTGACACTCTTGAATGTCCAGTATACTGCAGATTTCTTCCACTGTGAAGACTGATGCAAAATATGCATTCCATTCCTCTGCCATCTCCACATCTCTCATTACAATGTCTCCAGCATCATTTTGTACTGGTCCTATATCTACCCTTGACTCTCTTTTACCCTTTATATACTTAAAAAAGCATATAGTATTTTCTTTGATATTAGTCACCAGCTTCCTTTCATAATTCATCTTTTCCTTCCTAATGACCTTCTTAGTTTCCTTCTGCAAGTTTTTAAAAGCTTCCCAATCCTCTATCTTCCCACTAGCTCTGCTTCCTTGTATACCCTCCCTTTTACTTTTACTTTGGCTCTGACTTCACTTGTCAGCCAAGGTAGTGTCCTCCTTCCCTTTGAAAATTTCTTCATATTTGGAATATATCTGACCTGCACTTCCCTCATTTTTTGCAGAAGCTTCAGCCATTGCTGGTCTGCTGTCCTTCCTGCTAGTGTCCCTTTCCAGTCAACTTTGGCCAGTTCCTCTCTCATGCCATTGTAATTTCTTTTATTCTACTGAAATACCAACACATTGGAACTTAGTTTCTCCTCCACAAATTTCAAAGTGAACTTGATCATATTGTGATCACTATTCCCTAAGGCTTCCTTACCCTTAAGCTCTCTTATCAGCATTGGATCATTGCACAACACCCAATCCAGCACAGCCAATCCCCTAGTGGGCTCAACAACAAGCTGTTCTAAAAAGCCATCCCTTAGACATTCTACAAATTCTCTCTCTTGAGGTCCAGTACTGATCTGGTTTTCCCAATCCACTTTCATGCAACAGAGATTGTAGAAAGAGTAGCACTTTCAGTAATAGACTAAGACAACTGCGCTTCTTCAAAGAGTGCAAAATGAGGTCATTCTTACTTTCAGCCATTAGGCTCTATAATGAGTCAACCTATAGCTGGGGAAGTGAGTGATCTTGTAATCTTTGACTTGTGACTCCTGTACATCTTATTCTTAAGGTAACTTATTTTTATTCTTTCTTAATTCTCTTCTAATATATGCACGTGTAATGCTACTGTGACACTGTAATTTCCTTTGGGATCAATAAAATATCTATTTAATATTAGCAAGAGAGTTCCAGTCCCTTACTATACTTTAGAAAATTCTCTTTATCCCCCATCCAAGTCATCTATTAATGTCTTTTTCCCTTCTAGTGACAAACATCAGAATTAAATCTCCTCAATTTTCCTCTTTTCGAATATACGCTTAGTGACCACTTTATTATTTGTGCCCTGTACCTAATTAAATGGCCACTAAGTGTACGATTGCAGCCTTCTACTGCTGTAGCCCATCCACTTCAAGATTTGACGTGTGGGGCATCCAGAGATGCACTTCTGCACACCACTGTTATAACATGAGGATACTTGAGTTACTGTCACGTTCTTGAACCGGTCTGACTACTCTCCTCTGACCTCTTTCATTAACAAGGCATTTTCAAGCACAGGTTTTTTTTTTTTGGTTTTTTTGCACCATTCTCTGTAAACACTAGAGACTGTTGTGCATGAAAACCCCAGGAGATCAGTGGCTTCTGAAATACTCAAACCACCCTGTCTGACACCAGCAATAATTCCATAGTCAAAGTCACTAAGATCATATTTTACCCCATTCTGATGTTTGTTCTGAACAACAACTAAACCTCTTGCTCATGTCGGTATGCTTTTATGTATTTAGTTGCTGCCACATGACTGGCTGATTAGATATTTGCATTAATTAGCAGGTGTTTCAGGTGTATCTAATAAAATGGCAACTGAGTATACGTAAGCAGTCTATTCAGTCTTTCTAATAGCCCTAACATTTTAAAATTAGACTTTTCTTTTTCCAAGGGTATCATATGTCTCCTGTAATGTGATATGTTGCTTGTGGTAGTCAAACTCCATTCTAAATAGTGTTTTGTATGGTCACATCATTATCTGCCTAATCTTGCATTCCATACATTGAAATATAAAGGAAACTATTACAAATGCTTTCTTGTCCATTTAACTTAACAGTCTCGTTACCTCTAGCAATCTATGCACATCAAGATCCCTACACTCAGTTTTGTACCATTAGTGTGCAACCCCTTTACCATCCCAAATAAATCAATGAATCATTTTATTTTTGTCACCTGTACAAAGGTATGGTGAAAAAATGTTTTGCATCCCATCCTTACAGATGCACTCATTGCAGCAATGCATTGCGGTAAATCGCTCCAGTTTTATCTATTGCATTATTGTTTTTACTTACCTTTCTCCACACCTCACACGTCTATTAACCTCATCTTGTCCATTGGCATCATCTTTGTGATGGAGTCTCTTGATCCACAACCCAACTTTTGCTATGTGGCAACAACAGAACTGGCATCCTCCGCGTTCGATGGCAGTACTTTCAAGATTCCTAGCTCATGCCACATAAAAAAAAAAGATTTTTCATCATGTTGCTCTTCATCTTGACAGTAGAGGAGGCCATGGGTAGACATATCAGAATGGGAATGGGACATGGAATTAAAATGCGTGGCCGCTACTGTCAAGATGAAGCCACACTCAGGTTGGAGGAACAACACTTTATTTTCTATCTGCGTAGCCTCCAATCTGATGGCATGAACATTGATTTCTCTAACTTCCATTAATGCCCCTCCTCCCCTTCTTACCCCATCCCTTATTAATTTATTTATTATTCTCTGCGCCCCCCCCCCACTTTTTTTCTCTTTTTTATTCTCTCTTTCTGCCCCTTTCACAATCACTCTTTGCCTGTTCTCCATCTCCCTCTGGTGCTACCCTCCCCCTTTCTTTCTCCCTAGGCCTCCCGTCCCATGATCCTTTCCCTTCTCCAGCTCTGTATCCCTTTTGCCAATCACCTTTCCAGTTTTTAGCTTCACCCCTCCCCCTCCTGTCTTCTCCTATCATTTTGGATTTCCCCCTCCCCCCCCCCCCACTTTCAAATCTCTTACTATATTTTCTTTCAGTTAGTCATGACGAAGGGTCTCGGCCCGAAATGTTGACTGTACTTCTTCCTATAGATGCTGCCTGGCCTGCTGCGTTCCACCAGCATTTTGTGTGTGTTGCTTGAATTTCCAGCGTCTGCAGATTTCCTCCGTGTTTGCGTGGCAATGTAAGAATATTATATAACCATATAACCTTATTCCCTGAAAGTGGAGTCACAGGAAGTCAGGGTGGTCATAAAGTCATTTGACATGCTGGCCTTCATCAGTTAGGGCATTTGGTACAAGAGGTGGGACATGATGCAGAAGTTGTACTGGATGATGATGAGGCTCCACTTGGAGTATTGTGCGCAGTTTTGGCCATCTTGTATAGAAAAGGCATAATTAAACCAGAAAGAGTGCAAAGGAGATTCATGAGTTATGAGGAAAGAATGAACAGGCTAGGACTGGCTGACAGGAAACAAAGAGTAGTGATTAACGGGTCCCTTTCGGAATGGCAGGGACCATTGTCTATTGTCTATTGACTGTACTCCTTGGAGATGAGTGGTAACTTTGTAGAGCTGAATGAAATCAAAAAAGGCAAAGAAAAGGTGAATGCATACAGGACTTATCCCAGGGAAAGGGAACCAAAATTTAGAAGCTGTAAGAGGAAGTCCAAAATGTGAGTCTAACTTTGTGGTTACTTAAATGAGGCACGCACATATCAAATGTAGCGTACGCATTTCACATATTTATACATCCGTATAACCTATAATGAATTATTGAACTAAACAAAAATGCTTAATCAAACAATGTAACTACAAGATCACTCAAATATTAAATGCACAACACTCCTTCCTGCTTAGCTGTAAACTCCAACTCAATAGAGAACGCATCTCAACTCTACAGTATACACAGTATATTTTGAAATACAACCACTATATACAGACATCCACAGCATAGTAATTTCTAAACCATATAACCATATAACAATTACAGCACGGAAACAGGCCATCTCGGCCCTTCTAGTCCATGCCGAATGCTTATTCTTACCTAGTCCCACCAACCTGCACTCAGCCCATAACCCTCCATTCCTTTCCTGTCCATATACCTATCCAATTTTTTTTAAATGACAAAGCGTGCCATTTCGGCCTAAAGATTTAATCACTGTGGAGGCTTTCTTACTCTTGTGGGATATCGTCTTTCCTGGCCAGAGGGATCACTCTGCTTGACAGGTGAGATTTGTGGCTGTGAAAACAATCTCAGGTTCTGAGGCCTTCTCTGTGGTGATTGCAGGAGTTAATTCTGAGACTACAGGAAGTGGTTCTGACAGCTGTGAACACCTTTCTTCTCCTTCCTTTTAATTCTTCTAGTTTGTGTATCTCGATCTTGGGAAGGTACATTTAGTTCAGTGGAGTATTCTCATATTAATCATTCTATTACCCCTTTTACAATCTGGTTTCTGCATCCACGACATCATCTGACAAATCCTCTGTTTTTGTTTCTCCATTGACTCCTTTCTTTTTGGCCGCCTATTCATCTACCTGGGCTTTGGTCTTTGCATCTACTTTACAAACAGCTTTTTGTCACCCACTTAAAGTTTATGCAATAACCTTAATGCACACAGAGTAGATTCTGGTTCTTTATACTCACAAAAGCTGAATACTTGCTACTTTCTTGAAGCTTCTTGAACTCTCTTCCAGCTTAAAACAAAGCTACGTTTCATAAGTAACCATCTTGTTAATGTTTCAGAAACTTTCTCAGATATGTTGCCTACAAAAATTGTTGTAATTGGACAACTGTTTTCTTCACTTCAACAATTCCTCTGAGCAGCATAATTCTTCTTAAGTCCCACTATTCAGGACATTTACAGAGATGTGCATAAAAAGGATCATTGGAGACCCGAGTCACCCCAACCCCAAAGTGTTCCAGCTGCTCCCATCCGGGAAATGGTACCGCAGCATAAAAGCCAGGATCAACATGTTCTGGGACAGCTTCTTCCACCAGGCCATCAGATTGATACAATTGTATTTCTCTGCTATATTGACTGTCCTGTTGTACATGCTATTTATTACAAATTACTATAAATTGCACATTGCACATTTAGACAGAGATGTGATGTAAAGATTTTTACTCCTCATGTTCGTGAAGGATATAAGAAATAAAATTCTAAATTCTAAATCCTAAATATGCTTTCCAGCCAAAGGCAAGAAGTTGGCACCAATACCTGTTGGGGAACTTTTCATGGTGTACAGCATGGAGACGGTTGTCAGCATCATCCATTAGTTCCTTAATTTGGTTTCAGTTGACTCTATTACAGGGATGCGGCATGAAAATGGTGAATGGATCTCCAATCAAGTTATAGTTATCTCTGGCAATCATACCCACACATTTCTGGTCCTCCGTTTTTACCATATACGAACTCGATGTGACTTGTTGGTTGCTGTATTTCACTGTTACGAATGTCACTCCCATAGAAGTTATCTTTCCTCTAGTATAAGTTCTTCATTGAATATCTACAGGTTATTCCTTTGAATACAGGTTAGACCTTTGAAATGCCATTCAAACTAATTTTGTGGATTGACTGAAAACATCTGAGCCAGTGTCCAATTCCATTTTAATTAATTTGCTGCTCACTTCTGGCATAAGCCTTACTACTCGTCTATTGTTAATTTACACACTGTAAATCTCAAGACTACAGTCCTGTGTCATTCTAATCATTATCAGATTTTACATCAACAGCATGCTTAGTGCTCTTTTTGAAACTGCGACTAGATATTTTATCTTTTTTTCCTCTCAGTGCAGACCATTTATTTTTGTCTACCTGACATGCTCTTGGTATGTGTCCTATCTTGTTCTATTTTCTACAAGTTTTGACTTTAAATCTGCATTGGTCTGGTGTATGCAAGCCCTTCTCGCAATGGTAACACAATTTGTTTGGCCAGACCAGTTTCTGTTCAGAGGCTGCAATTTTGTTCATGCTCACTTTCATTCCTGATTACAACTCAACAGTATCTCTGTCTGCTTTAACCCCAATGCACTCAGCAAAATACTGTTCAATTAGGTCACTATACATATTCCAGTTATCTTTAGTATAATCAAATGCTTAATTTTTCCATCGTAGCCTGCTTCTTTTTTATGATAATTATCACCCAGTACTCATTCTTTATGAACCCATGACTTCTTCCATTTTCTAACTTCTTTTAATATATGGTTGTGTCTTCCTTGCTGAAAAACATGTATTGCACTGTTTTTTTTTTAAACCTAACTGTCTCTGTACATGTTGCACTATGTCTTTTACTCACCAATCCATGCTGTGCATTTCTTTTTTAGTTTGAATGTCTCACTGTGCTTCAACAGTTTGGTAGCTGTCTCAGATCTGTTTTAAAGATACCTCATTGACACTATACTGTTATACTTGTAGCTTCAAAACATTAATCTCATTGAAAAAAATCATGGGAATCCAAAATGTGAGTCTAATTTTGTATTTACTTTAAGTGAAGTCCACACAAATCATTTGGTAGCATGATGACGCAATCAATTCACATACTTATACATTTAACCTGTAATGAATTGTTGAAACGAACAAGAATGCTGAATCAAACTATGTTTTTACAAGATTACTCATATGTTACAGAAATATTAAATACACAACAATATGTTCATGGATGGAAATAGTTTAGAGGTGTTGGAATTGGTTGTAGTTTTCATACTTTGTATAAGGTATTAGTTGAATAATGCAAGACTAAAATTGTAGTTTTAATTATTGTTTCTTTTTTCCTGACATAATTTGTATTTTTAGCAATTTATATCTTTAACAAACTCGTGTATTTTTCAAAATTTGTGGTGTTTTGCCTCCACTTACTGGCAGAAGGTAGCATACTAGTTACATAACAGTTCGACACAGTTTTCATTGGCTAAGTATTAGCACATTACCCATGTGTTATCATTGTGTGGCCTTTTGGTTGGTTTCTTGTTATCTCAGGAATTCTGCTACCAGGATTATAAATGTGATAGATTTTTGCAAAAGCACCATCTTTAACCTTTGCTTTATCCTTGCTTTTTTGTTACTCTGTTAGATCCTCATTTAATTTCAAGTGCTTTGTATTATGTTTAAACTTTACATATGCCATCATGAAGAATCAAAGTTTCCCACTAAATCTTGAACTCCTAAAGAACCTGTGGATTGAAAATGACTGAGAACTGTCAGAGGCAAATGGGCCAAACACAGGCAAATAGATATAAATCAGGTGCATGCCATAGTTGGGCATGTTGATCTGGGAGACTTGTGTCTGTGATGCAGCTGTACAATATGAGGGGCATGTTATGTAATAGAAGATTAAAGCAAAGTGTGTGTACAGTGTTGGATTAAGGTCCATATTGTTGTTTATTATTGTTTTTCCTTATAGTTTTAGTGGTCTTTATGCTTGTTTATATGATTGTATAATCACTTGCTTGCCTGTAAATGTTTCACAACTTGTAGTATATTTGATTTGATACTTCTGTCGTTCCTTTGCCTACAAAGCTGAAATCTGATACAGTCAGTAACTGTTCAGAAGTTTCCTTATCTAACCAATTTGGACTGTTTTGCAGTGTAAAGTGAGAGCATTCAATCCAAATCTTTGTTAATTAATTTTCTTTACCTTGCTTCCTGTTACAGGCTGACCCTATCTGGACTGTTCTGTCATGAACATCTAATAAGATGCTTGTAACCGTAAAATCTGTGCTTCCAAAGAACCTTTTGGATTACATCTCATCCAGGTCTAACAAACTGGTGTCATGAACAGAATAGTTGAGAGGATTAAAAACAGGAATAATCCTGGATGATACAGTAAATTGTAGTGTGCGCATTTCCCTCTGTCTGGCTTGCTTAGCTGCTCCAGCAGTCTCTGTTGTTGAGTTCGGCTGCTAGATGATATTAAAAAGACACAGGGTAAGAGCTAGAGAATGCCTGAAGTAAAGAAGAAAAGTGTATGGGTGTAAGTAGTCTAACCACAACTAAGAAAGTGGAAATGGGTTCAGTTAAAAAGTTTAACATGATAAAGAAATTGAAAATTCCAACAAGCAAATATATGAGAAAACAAAAAGAACTGTGACAAATTACAAACCGTGACAGTATGAAGATGTTCCTGTAAGAAGGAAGAGAAAGTTTGTGTTAACTGAACAAGTGAGTAAACAAAAACAGAAGTGTGATTGAGTCAAAGTAAACTACACAAAGCTCAGAGACTGTGTGGAGAAGCAGAACGAGGTCTTCAAGGCAGGTGTCCTGTCACTGACCTTCCACCTTGGAATAAACACCCTACATGGGACAATAGCCCAAAGTTGCACCTCCATCTGAATTTAGAGAATAGAATGCAGAATAGACGTGACATTGTTGCAACAGTGACCTCTAATGATTCAAGTGATGACAACGATGATGAGGAAAAAGGACTAGTAGCCTTGTCTGGACTAGCTCTATTAAAGACCCAATGAAACTGTGTGGGAATGAAGATGGATCCAATGAAAGAAGGTAAGTTTTTTTCCCCCATAAATCTGCTGAACCTGAGAAGTTTGACAGGTAGTCCATAGAGACCCCATATCTTAAAAAGGAGGCTCAAACACCTGGACTGAACTTCTGTGCACTAAGAATATACAGGTATATGACTTACATCTGTATGACAGCATCCAAATTCTGGCCATGGTGTTAACACTTATCAAGTCCATCATAATCTTATGTTGGTACATAAGGTTAATCAATGTAGTAAAATCTACAAGATGGATAATATGCCATTAAGATGTGGTTGTATGAAGAAACCCCAACACCGACAGACTGGGGGAAGATAGTCAGCTGCAAGCAGAGGGCATCCCTGAATATCGCTGAACCACTTAGAAGTTCCAATTGTGAAAGATGATATCAGAGGGATCCAACTAGGCAACCTTTATGGAGGGCCCGAATCTAGTTGTTACCAGAATAGTTAGGATAACAAAATCAAATCTGAAAGAACCTAACACTTCACACAGGCAATTAGTGGATATTTCCAACCAAGTGAAATGAGACATGGAAGTTCAAGGAAGAGCAATATTGTTAACCAACAAAAGAAGCGAGACCAAGTCCCCAAAGGAGCATATCACTATTGAGCCAAAATGGGACGTTGTGCTGGAAGTTTTAGGACCAGAGGGCAAGGTGATCAATGGAAAGAGGCTCAACTATCAGTGCTGTGTGCTTTGGAAGACGCTGACTTGACAGTATGACTTTATCAATTCATCATTCCACAAAGGCAAACTTTAGATGCAGTCTCAAAGTCAAGAAAATTACTAACTCTTTCCCTGCGGTCCTTGTTTGATTTGATGGAGCAAAAAACAGAAGGTTTATATGTTACACTGCAGACTGGAAAATCATGTGTTGAACTCTTATTAGATACTGGAGCTGAGCTTACATATATAACCAAAATCGTTATCCAAAATGCAAAGTACCACTGACCTATATTCCCAAATATGTTTCTGATGCTAAAGGAGGGATAATTAGTCAAACCAAGACCAGACCAGTTGATGTGCAGCTTGGTCCTCATTTCCAAACAATAAGTACAATTCAGACTTCTCACAACCTCTCCTTGGAAATGAAGTTTTGATGTCCTTAAACTTCACCTTTGAGTTTGTGAAGGGTGAAGTTGCCTGGAATCTAGTGCAATTGGTCAAACCTGATCAAACAATCCGCCTAATATGGTCAAAAGACAAAACTAACTGTGGCCTGCTGGATACTGTTATGTTTACTGGTGTGGTACCCCATGTACTAAGCAATATCCTCTCATCAAAACATTGGAAAATGTTTTATCCATCATTAATCAGATAGAGGAATGGAGAATTCTTGTCAAAAATCACAAACCATTGGACAGTTTGGTTTGGCCTGTTAAGCAAGTGAATGCCATCTGGTCACTGTGGATTACAGGGTTGCCAATCAAAGCACTGGCAATTTAATTGGATGGGTTGAAATGTTATTACTTTAATGCAAGAAATAACAGGAAAAAGGGTGATGACCTTAGCGCATGGAATACCACTTCAAGCTATGATGTGGTAGCCATTACAGATACTTGGCCACCTCAAGGATGGGAAGATCTACTGGATGTTTTGGGGTTTAGATGTTGAAAAAAGGACATGGGTGGAGATGAAAAGAGATGGAGGAGTGCCATTACTAATCAGAGATAGTATCATAGCTGCAGAAATGGATTGTCTGCAGAGTCAGTGTGTGTGCAAGTGGGAAACAGGAAGGGAGCAATCACTTATTAGGAGTATTCTATATGCCCCTCCATAGCAACAAGGATATTGAGGAACAGATCAGGAGGCAGATTTTGGAAAAAGGGAAAAAATACAAGGGTTGTTGTCATGGATGATTTCAGCTTCCCTAATAATTATTGGCACTTCCTAGTGCAACAAGTTTAGATGGGGCAGAATCTTTTAGATGATTTATAGATAGATGGATACTTAAATGATCCAAAAGGAAATTACAGTGTCACAGCAGCATTGCAAGTGCACAGATATAACTATTAGAAGAGAAGTAGAAGGCAGAGAGTGGCAGCAGATGTAGCCTATTCTGCCTGGAGTTCCAAGACTAGTGGTATTCTGCAGGGATCTGTTTAATGGTCTCTGCTCTGTGTGGCTTTCATAAATGATGGATGGGTTGGTTAGTAAGTCTGCAGCTGACATGAAGGTTTTTGGAGGGGAGGATCGTGTAGAAGATTGTCACAAGTTACAACAGGACATTGACAGGGTGCAGAGCTGGGCTGAGAACTAGCAGAGGGAATTCAATCCAGAAAAGTGCAAAGTGACACATTTTAGAAAATCTAACTTGATGGCAAGAGTACAAAGTTAACGACAGGATTCTTAGTGGTGTGGAGGAACAGAGAACCTTGGGGTCCATGACCGTAGTTCCCTCAGAGTTGCTGTGCACATTAATAGGGTGGTTTAAAATGTGTTTGGTGTGCTGACCTTCGCTAGTCAGAGGATTGGTTTCAAGAGCAAGGATGTGGAAACTTCAGAGGGAGTGCAGTTGGGAGACTGTAGGTCTGACACGGTGGTCAGCAGCACAGGGGCGCCGCAGGGAACCGTACTCTCTCCGGTCCTGTTCACCCTGTACACATCAGACTTCCAATATAACTCGGAGTCCTGCCATGTGCAGAAGTTTGCTGATGACACGGCCATAGTGGGGTGTGTCAGGAATGGACAGGAGGAGGAGTATAGGAAACTGATACAGGACTTTGTGATATGGTGCAACTCAAACTACCTGCGTCTCAATATCACCAAGACCAAGGAGATGGTGGTGGACTTTAGGAGATCTAGGCCTCATATGGAGCCAGTGATCATTAATGGAGAATGTGTGGAGCAGGTTAAGACCTACAAGTATCTGGGAGTACAGTTAGACGAGAAGCTAGACTGGACTGCCAACACAGATGCCTTGTGCAGGAAGGCACAGAGTCGACTGTACTTCCTAAGAAGGTTGGCGTCATTCAATGTCTGTAGTGAGATGCTGAAGATGTTCTATAGGTTAGTTGTGGAGAGCGCCCTCTTCTTTGTGGTGGCGTGTTGGGGAGGAAGCATTAAGAAGAGGGACGCCTCACGTCTTAATAAGCTGGTAAGGAAGGCGGGCTCTGTCGTGGGCAAAGTACTGGAGAGTTTAACATCGGTAGCTGAGTGAAGGGCGCTGAGTAGGCTACGGTCAATTATGGATAACTCTGAACATCCTCTACATAGCACCATCCAGAGACAGAGAAGCAGTTTCAGCGACAGGTTACTATCGATGCAATGCTCCTCAGACAGGATGAAGAGGTCAATACTCCCCAATGCCATTAGGCTTTACAATTCTACCGCCAGGACTTAAGAACTTTTTAAAAGCTATTATTAATGCTTTTTGAGATAGTGATTTAGATGCATATCATATTTTTTTACTGAGTTAAGTATTGTATGTAATTAGTTTTGCTACAACAAGTGTATGGGACATTGGAAAAAAGTTGAATTTCCCCATGGGGATGAATAAAGTATCTATCTATCTATCTATCTATCTATCTATCTAAAAGAGAGTTGCCAAGATACTCTTGGATTAGGGAATATGTTTTATGAAGAAAGGTTGAGCAAGCTGGAGCTTTTCTCTTTGGAGTTAGGGAGAATGAATCGAGATTTGATAGAGGTGGACAGCTAGCTTCTTCTTCCCAGGGTGGCAATGGCTGATAGGAGAGAACTTAACTTTAAGATGATTGGAGGGAAGTATATGGGGGTTGTCAAAGGCAGGCTTTCTTCTGCAGAAAATGGCAAGTGTGTGGAACACAGTTAGAGGCAGTGGTAGAGCCACATACATTAGGGATATTTAAATGTGTCTTAGATAAGCGCATGCAGAAAGAAAAATAGAGGGCTATGTGGGAGGGGAGGTTAGATTGATGTCGGAGTAGATTAAAAGGTCAGTGCAACATTGACAATTGTACTCTGTAAGGGACGCTTAATCACAATAGAGGAAATGTATAAGGATGTCAGCATTGTAAAAGGGATGATGTGTGAGTAGAATGGATTCATTCTTCTATAATAGAATGGTTTAGGGTCTTTGCTGTGGAAAATTGCAGTCTCAAGTCACTGAATTGTTGTAGCGTAGTAGTGTACAAAGGGGCTGAAGCTGACAGGAGAAGGGGCAAAGGCAGGTTACTGATGCCTTAAAACCAGTCGCTTCAGGCAGATGGGGCTCATCAGCCGCGGTTGAAGGAAAATTCTGACCTCAAACCTCCGCTGCCTATACCCACTCACGGGGAAGCCTTCGGGAGTAAACTCCAAAGGAAGAATCCAGAGCTGGAGTCCCTAAGGCAGTCCTACATGAGTTCAAAGCTGACTGGCAACTCCTGGAATGCTGCTGGTACCAGACCGTTTCAGTCTTTGCCGTTCCTTTGGGTTCATCGGATGCATGGAGAGGGGGAGCTTGTTACGTGGGCTGCAGCTTGCTCTCCATATTGTACTGCCTAGGCTTGCGTGTCTAGACAGCTAGGACACAATATCCATGGCCAACTCTGATAGACAGAGGCCTCAGAGACTTTTCCGTAGCCATAACACAGGAGCAGAATGAGGCTGATTTATTACGCCACTCAACCCCTTCTTCTGCCTTCTCCCTGTAACCTCTGGAACTCTGATTAATCAAGAAACTATCAATATCCACTTTAAATATACACATTGACCTGGCCTCCACTGCCCTCTGCGGCAACAAATTCCACAGGTCACCACTCTCTGGATAAAGAAATTTCTCCTCATCTCACCACAGTTGTGTAGCAGTTAGCTCAATACTCCGGCAGCTCAGGGCATCCTGGAGATTGAAGTTCTTTCATTCCGGCGCCATTTTGTACGGAGTCCCAGAACGTTCTCCCAACAGAATGCATAGGTTTTCTTCAGTCCACTGGTGGGTGGGTTAATTGGTCATGGTAAATTGTCCGATGGTTAGATTAGGGTTAATCAGGGTTGTGGGGTTGCTGAGGCAACATGGGTCGAAAGTGTCTACTCTGTGGTATATGGCTAAATGAATATTTCAGTCCTCTTGAAACAAGTGCTAAAATTGCATTTGCCTTCCTCACCACCAGCTCTACCTGCAAGGTAACCTTTAGGAAATCTTGCACTTCCTTTGCACCTTGAATTTTTGAATTTTCACCCCATATGGAAAATAGTCTATGTCTTTATTCCTTCTACCAATACGTATGACCATACACTATATTCCATCTGACACTTCTTTGCCCATTCTCCCAATCTGCCTCAGTCCTTCTTCAGACTCCCTGCTCGTCACGCTGCCTGCCCCTCCACCCATGTTTGTATCATCCGCAAACGTGGCCACAAAACCATGAATTTCATCATCCAAATCATTCAACCATAATGTGACTAGAAGTGGTCACAACCCCGACCCTGCAGAACACTACTAGCCACTGGCAGCCATCCAGAAAAGGCACCCTTTATTCCCATCTTTGGCTCCTGCCAATCAGCCAATCTTCTATCCGTGCTGGTATCTTTTCTGTAATACTCTTATGGCTCTTATCTTGTTAAACAGCCTCATGAAGGCACCTTGCCAAAGGCCTTCCAAAAATCCAGCATCCACTAACTCTCTTTTCTCTATCCGGCCTGTTATTTCCTCAAGTAATTCCGACAGATCCACTCTTCACTTGTCCCCTCTCAGTCCTGGTGCAGGGTCTTGAGCTGAAACATCGACAGTCCTTTCCACCCACTCAGTTTTCCCATGAAGTTGTCTGTGGCTCCAGATACCAGTCCACGCTCCTTTGGCAGCAACATCTTACTTAGTTGATACAATACCGCCACCTGGTGTCCGATCTAGCAAATTGCGATAGTATACAATTAAAACAGTAATGGTCAAGCAGCATCTGTGAAAAGAGAGAACTCTCTCTCTGATCCTTGCGTATCACAGTCCCAGGAAAAGGGCCACTGCAGAATGTTCCCATGTAACAGATTTTTGAGTTGGCCTGCCAGCTTCCAGGTCAACACGTACAAACAAACTGGATGAAATCAGCAGGTCAGGCAGCATCCGTTGAAATGAGCTGTCAACGGATGCTGCCTGACCTGCTGAGTTCATCCAGCTTGTTTGTACATGTTGATTTGACCACAGCGGCTGCAGTATATTTTGTGTTTAACTTCCAGATCACTTGTTCATGTTATGTGGTCATATAGAATGGGTGAGATTGCGGCCCCTTTCAGACACACGTGCCCAAGATGGCACCTGGCAGGCAGTAAGTAGCACCCCTCAAATCCTAAAATTTCAGCCGTTACAAAAAGTACAAAAAGACACAGAATGATTATCTTTATGGCCAAATAATGCAGCAAATGATTTTTTGCAATCTGAGAGCAACGTCCCACAGTGGCTGGACAACAGCCAGATGATTGTGATAGTACTTGACATTGGATGGTATGCTTTGAAATCCCCACAGACCTGGGGTTCATATCAGTATTCAGATAGAAAATGGTAAGGCAATTTGGCATTAACTTCACTCTGCTTAGACTTTTCCCATTGTCATTTGTGACTGAACACTGAATAAGTTGTAATAATTGGTAAGTACTGTATGTTGTTTATTGCCTCCATGAATATTTCTTTCACAATATGTATGTTTATTTAACTTAGTAAAACCATGTTATTTAAGATTATTGGTGGGATATTTTTAAATTGGGTTTACCCTTTACATGTTGTTTTAACTGTCTGAAAAATCCTTCCCAATCATTTTTAATCTTATAAAAGGCCTCTGAATGTATTTTCATAATTATATTGTAAACATTTGATATTACACCTTTCTGAAAAGGATTTAGTTCTAACAATTTCTCCAAAATACCCGAAAAATCAAGATTTGGAAAGGTAGGAAGTACAGTGTTTAAGAAATTCCTAATCTGTAAGTATCTAAAAAAATGAGATCTAGGCAAATTATATTTATTAGATAATTGTTCAAAAGACATAAAACAATTATCCAAAAATAAATCAGAAAATTGTAGTATTCCTTTAGTCTTCCAAGCTTAATAAGCTTGGTCCATAATAGAACAATGAAAAAAAAATTGGATAAAATAGGAGTAGTTAAAACAAATTGATTCAACGCAAAAAATTTCTGAAATTGAAACCATATACGTATAGTGTGTTTGACTATCGGATTGTCAATTCATTTATGCAATTTAGAAAGAGCAAAGGGAAGAGAAGTCCCTAAAATAGAACCCAATGAAAATCCTTGTACAGATTTAGTTTCCAGATTTACCCAATGAGGGCTAGGAGATAAATCCCAATCCCTTAACCAACATTTCAATTATCGAATATTAATTGCCCAGTAATAAAATCTAAAATTAGGCAATGCCAATCCACCTTCCTTCCTTGCCTTCTGTAAATATCTTTTACCTAATCTAGGATTTTTGTTCTGCCATATATATGAGGAAATTTTTGAATCAACATTGTCAAAAAAGGATTTTGGAATAAAAATTGGTACCGCTTGAAATATATATAAGAACTTGGGTAAAATAATCATCTTAATAGCATTAATCCGACCTATCAGAGATAAAGACAATGAACAAACATTTAATCTGATCAATTAAGGGTAAAAAATTAACCTTGAATAACTCCTTATGATTTTTTGTAATTTTAATCCCTAAGTATATAAAAAAGTCATTAACTAATTTAAAAGGTAAATTTCCATAAATTGGAACCTGTCTATTTAAGGGGAACAATTCACTCTTATTAAGATTCAATTTATACCCAGAAAAATTGCTAAACTGAGCCAACTGCAGGAATGGATTTCTCAGGATCAGAAATATATAATAACAAGTCATCTGGGTATAATGATAACTTATGTATATCCATCCCGCGAGTAATGCCAAAAATGTTAGGTGATTCTCTAATAGCAATTGCCAAAGGTTCTAAAGCAATATCAAATAATAATGGACTAAGAGGACATCCTTGCCTGGTACCTCGAAATAAACGAAAAAAGGGAGATCTTTGATTGTTAGTAAAAACCAAGGCTAATTCTGGGAAAGCACCAGGTCCAGATGGGTATACAGTGGAACTTTTAAAGTGTTTTTCCTCTACTCTTTCTCCTTGGTTATGCAAGGTTTTTGAAGAAGCAATTAGACTAGGTAAATTGCCACAATCTTTTTATAGAGCTTCCATTTCTTTAATATTGAAAAAAGATAAAGATCCTACTGACTGTGCATCCTATAGACCAATATCCTTATTGAATGTAGATTCCAAGATCTTTTCCAAGTTACTGGCGGCCAGGCTGGAGAAGGTATTAACTCAAATTATGTCGGAGGATCAAACTGAAAATCGCTATTCTTTTTTCAATATTAGATTATTGAATATTGTTTATACTCCTTCACATAGCACCTCAGAATGTGTCATTTCATTAGATGTGGAGAAAGCATTTGATAGAGTTGAATGGCCATATTTATTTACTGTGCTTGAGAAGTTTAATTTTAGTCCAACATTTATATCCTGGATTAAATTGATATATCATACTCCAGTAGCCTGAAAAATCTTTCGATGGTAACATTGACAGCATTTTCATGTGAGACATTCTTTTCAGAGATGCACTTAATCAAGTCTGAGACATGGGAACAGAATTAGGCCATTCAGCCCATTGAGTCTGCTCTGCCGTTCCATCATAGCTGATTTATTATCCCTCTCAATCCCATTCTCCTCCTTTCTCCTGTAACCTTTGACGCCCTGTCTAATCAAGAACCTATCAACCTGCTCTCTAAATGTACTTAATGACTTGGCCTCCACAGCCATCTGTGGCAATGAATTCCACAGATTCACTACCCTCTGGCATCTCTATTCTCAATGGACATCCTCTTTTTCTGAGGCTGTGTCTTCTGGTCCTTGACTCAACAACCACAGGAAACATCCTCCCCACAACGGCTCAATCTATATTTCAATATTCAATAGGTTTCAATGAGATTCCCCTTCCCAATTCTCCTGAACTCCAGCAAGTACAGGCCCAGAGCCACCAAACGCTCCTCATACCTTAACCATTTAATTCCCAGATTCATTATTGTGAACTCTCCAATGTCAGTACATCCTTTCTTAGATAAGGGGTCCTGAACTGTTCACAGTACCCCAAGTGCAATCTGAGCAATCTTTTATAAAACCCCAGATCCCTGCTTTGATATTCTAGGCATCTCAAATGAATGCTAACATTACTTTTGCCTTCCTTACCATGACTCAACCCATAAGTTTACCTTTAAGGAATCCAAAAGGACTCCAATGCCCCTTTGAACCTCTAATTTTTGAATTCTCTCCCCATATAGAAACTATTCTATGCCTTGATTCCTTCTACCAAAGTGCATGACCATACACTTTCTTACACAATATTCCATCTACCACTTTTTTGCCCATTCTCCCAAAATGCCTAAGTCCTTCTGCAGACTTCCATCTTCATGAACACTACCTGCCCCTCCACCTATCCTTGTATCATCTGCAAACTTGGCCACAAAGCCATCAATTTCATCATGAAAAGTGAAAAGAGGGGATTGCAACATCGACCCCTGCAGAACCAGCCAGAAACAGTCCCCTTTATTCCATCTCTTTGCCTCCATTGCACACTAATTAGTTAAAATTTGTACTAATCTCCAAGTACAATTTATAAGTTTGAACTAAAAAACCGCACTATCCTATTTTTGATACAATAGCACCATCTACTGTTGCAAACAGCAACTACAAGAGCTGTAAAACATTGCCCTCTCATGTTCAAAGTAGAAAAGTGCAACTCATATTTCGGTACAATATTACCATCTGGTGTCTGGATAAGTAGCTGCAATAGCTTACAAAGGGTCAGGGTGAGGTAGGTTATCTGTGTAGAATACAGACAGAAAGTATGTGTGTGAGGCTGGTTTTCTGTGCTTGGTGTCAGATGTGGGAGGACCTGGAGACTCCCAGCCTCCTGGATGGCCGCATCTACACCAGGTGCATCGAGCTGCAGCTCCTTAGAGACCGCGTTAGGGAAGTGGAAATGCGGCTCGATGACCTCCGTCTGGTCAGGGAGAGTGAGGAGGTGATAGTGAGGAGCTATAAGCAGGTAGTCACTCCGGGGCCTGGGGAGACAGATAAGTGGGTAACAGTCAGGAGAGGGAAGGGCAAGAGGTGGATACTAGAGAGTACCCTAGTGGCTGTCCCCCTTAACAATAGCTACTCCTGTTTGAGTACTGTTGGGGGTGATGGCCTACCTGGGGGAAGCAACAGTGGCTGTACCTCTGGCACAGAGTCTGGCCCTGTGGCTCAGAAGGGTAGGGAAAGGAAGAGGACAGCAGTAGTGATAGGGGACTCTATAGTTAGGGGATCAGACAGGTGATTCTGTGGATGCAGGAAAGAAATGCAGATAGTAGTTTGCCTCCCAGGTGCCAGGGTCTGGGATGTTTCTGATCACGTCCACGATATCTTGAAGTGGGAAGAAGAACAGCCAGAGGCCATGGTACATATTGGTACCAACGACACAGGTCGGAAAAGAGAGGAGGTCCTGAAAACAGATTACAGGGAGTTAGGACGGAAGTTGAGAAGCAGGACCTCAAAGGTAGTAATCTCGGGATTACTGCCTGTGCCATGTGACAGTGAGTATAGGAATCGAATGAGGTGGAGGATAAATGCGTGGCTGAGGGATTGGAGCAGGGGGCAGGGATTCAGATTTCTAGATCATTGGGACCTCTTTTGGGACAGGTGCGACCTGTACAAAAAGGACGGGTTGCATTTGAATCCTGGGGGATCAATATCCTGGCGGGGATGAGTAAGGCTGTTGGGGAGAGTTTAAACTAGAATTGCTGGGGGGGGTGGGGGTGGGAACCGAACTGAAGTGACAGAGGAAATGGAGAAAGCTTGGAGACAGTGCGAAAAGGAGGATAAGCAGGTGATAGAGCAGGGACGTGCTCAGACCGATGGTTTGAGATGTGTCTATTTTAGTGCGAGGGGTATTATGAACAAAGTGGATGAGCTTAGAGCATGAATCAGCACTTGGAGCTATGATGTTGTGGCCATTACAGAGAGTTGGATGACGCAGGGGCAGGTATGGCTACATTGTGCAAGGCTTTAGATGTTACATAAAGGACAGGGAGGGAGGCAAAAGAGGTGGGGGTGTGGCACTGTTGGTCAGGGATAGTGTCACGGCTGCAGAAAAGGAGGAAGTCAGGAAGGGGTCAAAATCTCTACTGAGTGTTTTTTATAGACCACCCAATAGTAACAGGGACATTGAGGAGCAGATAGGGAGACAGATTCTGGAAAGGTGTAATAATTACAGGGTTGTTGTGGTGGGAGATTTTAATTTCCCCAATATTGATTGGCATCTCCCTAGAGTGAGGGTTTTAGATGGAGTGGAATTTGTTAGGTGTGTTCAGGAAGGTTTCTTGATAAAGTATGTAGATAAGCCTACAAGAGGAGAGGCTGTATTTGATCTGTTATTGGAAAATGAACCTGGTCAGGTATCAAGTCTCTCAGTGGGAGAGCATTTTAGAGATAATGATCACAATTCTATCTCCCACATTGGAGAGGGATAGGAACAGACAAGTTAGGGAGACATCCAGTTGGAGTAAGGGGAAATATGAGGCTATCAGGCAGGAACTTGGTAGCATAAATTGGAAACAGATGTTCTCAGAGAAATGTATGGAAGAAATGTGGCAAATGTTCAGGGGATATTTGCGTGGGGTTCTGCAAAGGTATATTCCAATGAGACAGGAAAAGGATGGTAGGGTACAGGAACCATGGTGTACAAAGGCAGTTGAAAATCTAATCAAGAAGAAAAGAAGAGCTTACAAAAGGTTCAAAAAACTAGGTAATGATAGAGATCTAGAAGATTATAAGGCTATTAGGAAGGAGCTTAAGAAAGAAATTAGGAGAGCCAGAAGGGGCCATGAGAAGGCCTTGGCGGACAGGATTAAGGAAAACCCCAAGGCATTCTAAAAGTATGTGAAGAGCAAGAGGATAAGACGTGAGGGAATAGGACCAATCAAGTGAGACAGTGGAAAAATGTGTATGGAACCAGAGGAGATAGCAGAGGTACTTAACGAATACTTTGCTTTAGTATTCACTATGGAAAAGCATCTCGGCGATTGTAGGGATGTCTTGCAGTAGACTGAAAAGCTTGAGCATGCAGATATTAAGGAAGAGGATGTGCTTGAGTTTTTGGAAAGCATCAAGTTGGATAAGTCACCAGGACTGGACGGGATGTACTCCAGGCTACTGTGGGAAGCGAAGGATGCCAAGCCTCTGGCAATGATCTTTGCATCATCAATGAGGATGAGAGAGGTTCCCGAGGACTGGAGGGTTGCAGATGTTGTTCCCTTATTCAAGAAAGTTGTCCTCTGTCACTCAGATAGTGTGGCAAGTACTCTTGGAACAACCCACACCAAACTCATCAGTAGAAAAGACATCTTCTAACTTTAGCATCTTCTCTGCCAGTCTCTTTTTCCAGCCTCCAGGTTGGAGTCACCAAAGCTGAATGACTTGGCTGTCAGCTTTCCTGATGCAAAAGATCATCTTCCCTCCTGGTTTTCTCAGTGGAAAACTGGACTTTACAGTCACTGGAAAAACACGTGCAATCGGCACTCCCCACCTGAGGGTGACCTCCCTCTCCGAGATATTCCATTGTCATCCTGTTCACCCATACTGCCGACAGTCTCTGCAGTTCAGGCCTCACGAATGACCCAGCAGGTAAGCGTGACTCCTCTTCTCGGTCTTCTGGAGCTTCCACCAGGAGGGCCTCGGCATCCGGCACTCCGGGAGATATGGGGCTTCCCATCACTCTAATTGCTTCCCCAGGCCGAACCATGATGGGATTGGTCTGGGTGCACCACACTGTTCCTCACTTGTGCTCATCATGCGGCCTAGGGTGGGCTTGCACTTCCTCTAAAACAGCTCTGAACACCGGGCGGATGGGCAAGCTTTTCAGAAAGCTCTCTCCAATTCTCTCCTTGCAGGCTCCCACTAGTCCTCCTCACCAGAGTGGTAGCAGACAATACCAGTCACTCCCCTTGTCAAGGGACCCCATTCAGTAGCAGCCCTCTGCTTAGTACATCCCACCAGAGGGACGGCTCCCTATCAGCTTTGTCACGCCTGCTGGCTGCACCAGCCTATATCAACCGAGACACCTCAGCTCTGAAATCTTTCACGAAATCCCGTAAAGCCCCCGCCTGTGTGGCATTAGGGGTTGCTTCAGCAAGAGAGGTTACTACCAAGGACTGTGCCCTGCTGACAGAGGCTTCCTGCTCCTCCATCTCCTTCTCCTCCTCTCTTAAATCTCAACAAATGAGGGATGGGGATGCCTCCTATGAGACATTCAGAGGTTTAAAACAATCACATCACATGACTGTGTGCCCTTTGCCATTTGCTCCATCCTTAATTGATTCACCTCAGCCGGTTGGATGTGCCCATGCAAAGCAGCTGTTCCTCTAATGTAGGCGGAAAGTTTCTCCCATTTCTCCCGACACATGCTTGCATGTAGCCCGCAGAAGTAGCCAATGGGTTCTCTGCCTTCTAGGACTTCACCACCTCACTAGATGGACCTTTTAGACTCTCTACCAGTTGCTGTCTTTTCACATCATCAGAGCACTGCCATTCATTCAGCATCTGAGATGTCTGCTCTGCCCGAGTCTCATATTTCTCCTCCCCCCACCCCCCCCCCCCCCGGGGGTGGGCTTTACCCCCGATAACGCTCTCGGCCTACAGTAACTTTGACTCCCTGCCAGCGCACTTTGCCATTTATCCACCTGGGATGTAATTGTGAATACCGACTCCGAATTCTCACTCCTTGCTGAAAGACTCATTAGACCCTCCACATCAGACAACCCCGTCCCCTCACTCTGCAGAAACGAGAGCAACCTGTCTTTATGATCTCCGCCCTCAGCTACGGAGACTCAGCTTCCAATTTGACACACTCCCCTACACTCCCTCTTCTCTGAAAGTATGGATGGCCCATGGCCCCATCTCTGCAGGTGCCCCAATTGTAAAAGGCAGGTCCACTCCTGTCATGTCATGTCTAAAACGACATCTTTTTTTGCCTCTGGTCAAACTGCCATTCCATGATCATAACTATCCCTAATACTGTAACAGTACTTAAAACCCTGATCAACAATTCATCTGGGCTGCAGATATTCGCCCTGCACAGAACGCAAGCCAAAGTTACCAGTAATCTCTTTGAATCACACAAATCCGTGCAGCATCCATAATCATGTATCTTAATCACCTACCCGGTCAATAGTTTAATACAAGCTGAAACACACAAACCACTTAACCAATGCTTAGAGCAATTGCACAGAATTCAGCGAATCATATCCTGGACAATTCCCCCACAGTGAAATCCCTCTTTACTGAGTGTATCTAGTGAGGCAGCTCATTGGCCCCTTGCTAACAGCCACCGGATTCAGCAGTGAGAAAACCCCTTTTATCAGACTCCATACGTCTAGGGTCAATATGACTTGGGTCCAACGAAAACCAGAAAGTTGGGATGTTTCATCCACCGGGACCCTGATCTATGTGAATACTGGGTAAATACTGGCCCCGTGCAATTGCCCATTGGCAAGAAATAACAGATCATACACTGCATACAATTATAAAGAAAGTATATTTATGAATGTTAACTTATAAAAAAAAAACAAGAGGGCCCATCATAATTAAAACAGTTAAATGTGTACAGGTTGGAGCTCAGTTCTTCCAAAAGCTGGTGTGTCCAATGTACTCATGGTGCCAACTCCTATTCATAGATCACCAGTGAGATTTCCCCTCTTTGACTGCATGACATCATGCATTCCCACTGGACTGAATCTTATGGCCTGTTCTCCTGAGCTTCTTCTCTCTCCATTCTCCTGCCAAATAAAGACCTCGACCCACCTCAGTGTCCATCACAAAACATTTCCGTCCAGCATTCTCTAGAACATTCTTCTAATTTCACCATCCTGATTGGATGACGTGACATTTCTAAGCATGAACAACACAACCCCTTATTGTTAACGGTAACCCAAACACTGCCAGCAGAACACACTGCTTCTACAGAAGGCTATTGAATGAAATACTTACAACGTTAGCAGTAAAATCTTAACCAGGTCATTACACATAAAGAAAAAACATTAACTGAACTTTGTATCTCATAGTTTACTGTTGACACTGTCCCTACATTTAACACAAATCTTATCAGCGATGAAATATTTGATATTTTAATATTTCTAATTTATGGCATTTTAAATATATGCTGTTATTAATGTTCTTTTATAAATTTGCAATTTAAGTTTTCTTGCAGCATACGATTACCATGATTCTGAGCATTTCACAATGACTTTGTCAGTAGGATCTTTTTTTTGCATTTCTTTTGTTATGGGCTAAACAAGAATTATGACGCTGATCTGGTGAATTAGATTTAGCAGTTAAGACTTTCTGTTGGTGAGATTGATATGTTGCTGAATTCCTGACGTTCACATCCTGTTGCTGTCCCATTTGAATTAATGACTATGGGCTTCAATGGAATAATAGCAGAAAATTCTACTTCTGCAGGCAGTGAAGTATCTCAGTATAAAAGACTGAAAGAATTAAATGAGTGGAAATTATTGTGCAGATATCTCAAATACATGTCAGATTCTTCTGAATTTGATATTAAGTGAGGTAGTAATTATTTGCAACGTGTTGAGAGGAATGTCAAAAGAAATCATAAAGGGACTTTAAGACGTTATGTTTTGACAGAGAATACGTACACGGCACTGGAAGAACTCAGCAGGTCAGGCAGCATCTTCTGAGAAAAGAGTAGCCTGATGAAGGGTCTCGGCCCAAAACATTGGCTACTCTTTTCTCACGGATGCTGCCTGACCTGCTGAGTTCTTCCAGCGTCGTGTACATATTCTTTGACCCACAGCATCTGCAGTTGTATTTTTGTGTTTATCTTTTGACAGAGTACTGTACTTGATTAGAAGTTGTTAACATTTTTAAGTGATATTTGGAAATCTATCAAGAACAAAGTGTCATTTTCAGCTCAGGTTTCCCTTGGACCTGGATCTATTCTCACTAATTCGGTAAGCGAAGTCATTTTATTGGCCTTACAACTAGTTCCATGGAGTTCATTAGATGGGCTGGGGTTGTGGTGGATGGTCAAATCAACAGTGACATTCTCAGGATATCTTGAAGTCAGACCACACCATTAGTATATGAAGGATAGTTCATCACATCCAACCTATGTTCTTACACAGGCAATGAAATCTGCATAAAGAAAAATTGTGATCGTCTATGATGAAATTCACAAAGGCCCACTGTTTGTCTGCTGAATTGGTTAATTACTGCACAACGCTGGGCAGGAGAGAGAAAATTTGCTTAATAGTCAACTCCTGTTCACAGGCCAGACGTTGTCATCAAAAAGAGTGTTGCAGTTTGGAACGAAATAGCTGATTGATTGTAAAGTCCACTCTTGCTAGGAGGAGATGTGATGCCCACACTCTGCTAACACACAGATGTAACTCAACAAACGATCCAACAGTCATTATTTCCGGAGTGAAAGTTAGCGATGGGAGTGAATGACCTCAAATCTGGCACTGGCTTCTGAAAGGTACAAAAATTCCAATGACAATTAATCAGTAATAGACAAAATTCTAATAAGGCACTCATACAGACAAATTGGTTTATTTTAAATATATAGATGAAGTTCCATGTACTTATCTGGTTATATGACATTAACCCTTGCTTAATGAAAGCCAAAGGACTCTGGGTTCATTGTCCCACTTTAGAGACTTAAGCTCAGAATCTATCCACTGCCCATGAGGGAATATTGGATGTTCAATCCTAATGTTTTGACAAGTTGTTAAACTGAGGCCTTGTTTGCTCCATCGGGGAAATGTAACAATCTCACGACACTAATTTGAAAGAAGACCAATGGAAGTTCTCAAATATCCTCAGGATAGTTACTGCTGAACTGATGTTATTGAAAAAGTGTTCACTTTCACTCAAGTCATTACGTGCTGACAATCTTTCACATTGGAGAAGGCACTCTGCCAGATCACGGCAATATGTCATAGATCACTTCTGGGTTCAATTTAAGAAGTAGCTGCAAAGTGTACCTGAAAATTCTGGAGTCCTCTTTGCCCCTGTTGCAGAGTTTTTCCGTGTCACTCGTGGTTTGTTGTGTTGCAGTGGGAAAAGTATTCAGTCCAGCCCTTGCATCACAAGTACAGCAACTGAGAAATATCATCTACAACACCAAGAGATACATAGTACAGCAATGGGTTCTACTGAATTTTTTTTTCACATGGGGATCAATTCAGTTTAAACATTCTCCTTGAGAAGCATTCAATGTTATTATTTTGCTTTATTTTAAAAGCAAACAATCTAATTAACAGAATAGCAAGCACGAGGAAGTCTGCAGATGCTGGAAGTTCGAGCAACACGCACAAAACGCTGGTGGAGCGCAGCAGGCCAAGCAGCATCAGAATTAACAGAATAATTTGACTTTCCAGCAGTTCACTCAGTAAGTATGCTACATGTTACAGTCCTTTACTCATTGAGGATATTCTCCACTAACTCAACGTCAGTAAGACCAAGGAATTGATTATGGACTTCAGGAAGGGGAAGTTGAGGAAGCATGCACCAGTTTTTATTGAGGGAAAAGGTGAGCAGATTCATGTTCCTGAGCCTAACAAATTGAAACAATTACAAAGAGGGCACACCAGCGATTATATTTCATCACAATTTTGAGGAGATATGGTATGCCACCAAAGACTCTGTCAAATTTCTATAGAAATGGAGAGCATTCTAACTGGTTGCATCACCAGCTGGTATGGAGGGACTGCACAGGATTGGAAAAGTTGCTACGATGCCCTGGTTAAGATTTCTACTGCTATGCTGTGAGGTAGGTTATATTAGCAATCTCCTGTAAAAGCAGTGTGCCATGCTGGAAAGAGTGGTTTAGCTTTGGCTAAAGATCAGGAGCCAACTTAGGAGAGTGCGTCAACCAATCAGGATTGTGGAATTTGAGAGAAGGTTGTAGAGAGCTATGGGGAACAGTTTTCTGAAGGACAGTAGTCTAGTTTGGGGTCTTTTGGTGGGAGCTGTAGAGTGGGGCACAAAGGAAGATGCCACGGAATGCCATTGGAAGGAGAGTCCCCATTGCAAGTGAATGTGCAAATAAATGGCTCTGAGGAGGAATGGTCAATACTCCAGAGAGAGAGCCAGGCTGTTTAAGAAGCTCTTTGAGGGGAGTACAAAATGTGGTGGGTGCTTTCACACAAACAGTGGGTCCAACGTATGTGTAAAGAGATGCACGACTCTAGTATAAGCTCCAACGTTTACATGCACATTGGACTGGTTTATCCGTAATGGGCCCTTTCATTCTTCTTTTCCTTTTCAGTAACTGTTTGCTAAAATTGAGAATTTGGTAAATATACTTTCTTTATCATTTGGTGTATGGTATGTCATATCTGGGCTACCAGTAACCGTGTACGGGCAGTATTTACACAGCATTCGCTCAAAGTGAGGTTCCTCTAATCGAAACATCACAATATTTGTCTTTGGTTGAACCCCAAATCATACCAATCCTAGGCATATATTTTTCATGACAGGTGATCTTCTCACCGCTGAGTCATGGGGCTATTAGCAGAGTTAGCTATTGAGCCAAGTCTGTATATGAGCCTGGTGAGAGGGTTTCACTGCAAAGGGTTACAAGCTCAGCCTGCTCCATCACGGGCACCAGCCTCCCCATCATCAAAGACATTTTCAAAAGTTAATGCCTCAAAAAGGACCCCCACCACCCAGGACTCACCTCTCACCTCTCATTACTACCACTGGAGAGGAGATAGGAGTCTAAAGTCAGATCCCACCCCTCTGTCATCAGCCTTATGAACAGACAACAAAATCATGAACATTGCCTCACTACTTTTTGCTGTATGCTCTGATTATTTAACTTCAACATTTTATTTAATTTTTTGCCTTATTAATCCAACCTATGTCAGGTCCAAACAACACTTTGAGCAGGACCAGTACAACAAGTACTACTGCTCGTTAGGGAAACCACAGCAACAGCAGTGTATATGTGGTGAACGATGGGGCAGCAGAGGAGATATCACACAAATCAATCTGTATCCACTGATGAGTTGCCACTTTTAAGAAGAAATGGATGGCGAGGAAGCAAATTAATACAGTTCAGTCAATTGGGTCTATTATCACACATGTGCTACATCTGTCAAGTCTTTACACTATTTTTCTTCATCTTTCTTTCTGACAGCAATGAGGACTATTCAGCCCATCAAACACACACTGGCTCTCAGATTAATTCCATCAGTCTCACTCCTCAACTTATTTACCTGTAAGTTATTTTTTCACACTTGGCCACTAACAGCCCCTTGATTCTCCCATCAGCCAAGTAAAGTAAACTGTAAGACTAACAACCAGCGTGTGGGAAGATGTGGTCACCAGGGAAACATGCAAACTCCACACAGACAGCACCCGAGATCAGAAATGATTAAAGATTAAAGATTACCTTTATTTGTCACATGTGCATTGGAACATAGAGTGAAATACACTATATTTAATTTGCATTAAAACAAATCAACGAAGATTGTGCTAGAGGCATCCCATAAGTGACTCCATACTTACTTAGCATGCATACCCACAACTCTACTAATCCTAATCATACATCTTCAGAATGTGGGAGGAAACCAGATCACTCGGAGGAAGCCCACACTGTCTCAGGGAGAACTCTCCTTAAGACAGCAGCAGGAATCGAACTCCAATCGGTGATCGCAATCGCTGTAGGGTGATTGCATATGCTGCCATACTGATCTGGCACTATGAGACCTGCGATGTCACTGCATGTCAGTAGCCCCAGTTATGTAATTGTACTTCCCTATTTCCAGCAGATTCAGTTAAACTCTCTTCATTAAATAACTCTGACCTGTATTTCACCTCAGTCCCTGCATAATTGGGGCAGGAAAATTAAAATGTACTTAATGAAGGGATTATCTTTAACTTACTTGTGCCTGTTGACTTTGAGTTAATTGGTCCTTGAGTTCTTGGTTTCTCCTCAGAAGCTCCAGTCGATCTCTTTCAAGCTCAGTAATCTTTTCCATCAAACTACAGAGCCTATACAGCATTCCTATTCGCATTTGATTGGTGATACCACTGGACATAATCTGAAATAGAAGAATTCTTTCATTTACTGCCACGTAACTGCTGCAACAAAATCTGAGCTACATGATGTTGATTGCTGATCGCCTGAACTGTGACTCAGATAAGCCTGAAAGATTACATCATTAAGTGAAAATGGGTCTGAGAAAGAGGCAGATACTATATGATGTGGGAATCCTTTGTGGGAGAAATGAAAAAGCAGAAAGAATGGGCCAAATGCTAGAAGAACCTTTGGGAACTGCCATCTCATCCCAGCACTCTGAAGTGCAGTTGCAAGTCAGATTTATAAGATTAGCTTTATTTGCCACATGTACATTGAAACATACAGAGAAATGGCATTGTTGGTATCAAATCAAATCAGTGATGAAGGTACTGGGGGCAGCCTTCAAGTGTTGCCATGTTTCCAACACCAACACAGCACGCCCACCTATCCCAAACCCATACGTCTTTGGAATGTCGGAGGGAGAACATACAAACTCCTTTCAGAGTGTGTCAGGAATTGAACCCCAATCCGTGATCACTGGCACTTGTAAAGCGATTGCACGAACAACCACGTTGTCACAGTGCCCTTATCTTTCACTCAGCAAAAGACAATCCCAGAGAACATACTACATGTTTACTAACATTAGTGCGAGAATTAAGTCCCTCATTGACCTCACTGTAAGAAATGGCTGCAGACATGGCATTATGCATCGTGTCATATGATGTAGGTGATCATGGTCTATCCACGACCATGACAGTTCTTGGCAAGGTTTTCTACAGAAGTGGCTTGCATTGCCTTCTTCTGGGCAGTCTGTTTACAAGACCTACAATCAATACTCTTCAGCAATTTTCTGCCTGGCATCAGAGGTCGCATAACCAGGACTTGTGATCTGCACCAGCTGCTCATACGACTATCCACCACCTGCTCCCATTGGCTTCACTTGACCACGATCAGGGGGCTAAGCAGGTGCTATGCCTTGCCTAAGGGTGACGTGCAGGCTGGGGAGGGAGGGAACATCTTACACTTCCTTTGGTAGAGACATATCTCCACCCCACCACCCAAATCAGGACCATTACAGTTCCTTTTCTCTCACAGATGCTGATCAACTCACGTAGATCCTCAGATCCCTGCATCTACAATTTCTTGTGTCTCATATATCTTCTGATTTAATTAATGTAACTGACATATACCTGATCATTCTTAAATCTTTACATGTCTTTATTGTTTTAATTTGCTAACATTCTAGTAAATATTTAATAGTATTTTATTGCATTCGTTTTTGAGTGTTCTTGAATAGTTATACACACCACAAACATTCAAGTTCAATGAACACTTTGAAAGCAAATAACGTCAGACTCATTCCAGGGCCTTCCCTTTGTACTTGGGAAGGCTTCTCAAAGCCCCTGCTCCCTAGGGCCCATCTCAGGAAAGTGCAGGCCTGGTCCCAAGAGCAAGCCACTGAGCTGAGTCACAGCTCATCAGCCACAGGAAGCTTCTACTCATTTTCATAAACAAAGCATGACGGTGTTTGTAATACCCCAGTTAACATGACAGGAACAAGAAAGCAACTATATACAGGAAAAGCAAAGCTTTCTAAATGAAACAGGGTGTCAAAACGTTAATACGTACTACTCTGGTCTCTCTATCTAGGGAAAGATATTCTTACTTTGGGATCATTGCACAATGAACTCACCAGGTTGATCTCTGAGGTGAGAATATTGGCATCTCCTTATCGGACTGCAGAGGAGGGAGATGTACGATGTACTGAGACAGATGACAAGATAACCACTGAAAGACCACATCTTCTAAGTGGAGAATCTAGAAACAGAGGGTGTTGTCTCTGGATAAGTTTTCAGTCATCTGAGACTGACAGTATGAGAGATTATTTGGTTTAAGGATTGCGAATGTTTTAAATTCATCAATTCTGTGAGCTATGGATTCTGCAGTCACTGAGTTTATTCAGTAGTGAAATTCATATATTTCAGGACATTTCAAAAAAAACATAAATGAATTAGGGCAATAAATAGGTAAGGCAGAAACTGAGCAGTGATGGTGCAGGCTTAATAGATTTGTTCCCTTTCCTTGTGTTTTTCTACCTGGCAATAGCCAGTTATAGATGAAAAGTATTTGCTGAGGTGTTATGCGAGGTACAGTTTCCCTAAAAGATTACTTCATGTTGAGTCGATTGATAATCATGTAAAAAGGAAGTATGCAGAAAGGTGAGCTGTTAGACCAGTAGCAGTCCTGATGGAGTCTTGCCCCAAAACATGAGGGTCTTGGCCTGAAATGCCAATTGTTTTGTCCCCTCCATAGATGCTGCCTGACCTCCTAAGGTCCCTCAGCTTTCTGTGTGTTGGCTACATACAATTGTTGGTCTTGGTGAAGTTGCAATGCCACATCATGCTCAGGAGATCCACGCTCATATTGTTTTTGTTGATTATAAACACAAGAGATTCTGCAGAATCTGGAATTCTTGAGGAACACATACAATCTGCTGGAGGAACTCAGCAGGTCAGGCAGCGTCTGCGGAGGAGAAGAAACAATTGACATTTCCGGCCGTGACGCTCATCAGGACTGGAAAGGAAGTGGGTAGAAGCCAGAATAAGAAGGTCTAGGGAGGGGAAGGAGTGAAAGCTCCAGGTGAAGGGGGGAGGAGTGGATGGGTTGGGAGGTGGAATGAAGAAAGAAGCTAGAGGGTGATAGGTGAAAGAGGTAAAGGGCTAAAGAAGAAAGAATCTAGTAGGACAGGACAGTGGACTATGGGAGAATGGAAAGGAGGAGGGACACCTGAGGGAGGCGCATGGGCAGGTGAGGAGAACAAAAACGTTGAGAGGAGCGCCGGAATGGGGAATGGAGAAAAAGAAGGTGGAGGAGGGAGAAATTACTGGAAGTTAGAGAAATCAATGTCCATGCTATCAAATTGAAAGCTACTCAGACAGATATTAATTATTGTTCCTCCAGTCTGAGTGTGGCCTCATTGTGGCAGTAGGGGAGGCCATGGACCAACATGTCAGAATAGGTATCGGAAGTCAAATTGCAATGGGAGTCCACTGGGATTGACTTTGTTGATCTATCTGTTTAACAACAGGACTCAGGTGGGAGTGAGGACAGAAATTAAACAGGTTTCCTACATCTAAATGACCAATAAATAATTTATAAAGATATTCTGATATACAGCTGGTGTAAATGAGCAACACAGTTTACAGGATTTTGCTGAAATTTCATGACAAGAATACAATGCATTAAAATTGAAAAATGTTCAAAGATCTTCAGGTCATTAATCCATAACGTTGCGTGTTTGTCCGGCTTTAGATCTGCCCGACATGCAGAGTGCTTCCAGAATTATCAGTGTGTCTTCAAATGTCCTGCATCTGCAGTTTTTAGAACAATGTTCTACTGTATTTTCTAAATTAAACTGGAAGTAGTTTATAACATTACTGATAACCCAAGTAGCAAAGTATTTGGACCAAAATCTGAATTATGTAGATCTGGTATTCTCCAACAATGATGACCCATTCAATACTGAATGTAAGATCAGAAGCTCAGAGCAGATTCAATGGACCAAATGGCCTAATTCTGTTCCTATGACTTATGATGACACATAACTTTGCTCTTTCATCCATCTGCCATTCCTGCTGCCGATCTTAGCTTTCAGCAAAAATAATTGGGTAAATTACCCTCTTTCTCTTTTCCTTCTGGTCTAAATTTCCATTAGTTATATTGTCCTTTGTTAAGTAACCATTGTTTGTCAATCAGTTTTCACTTTTTCTTGCCAACTAACATCATGGTAAGCTCTTAGGAATGTATATCTGCTCCACAATAGTGCTCACGAATCGATGCTAATTGGTGCTTAGTTAATACTTAATTGGCTGTATCACATAACAAGACCCAAGACAATGGATGCTGTTATTAATTGAAGTGTTAGCTAGTGCCAGGTTATCAAGTTACATTGAGCCCATCGGACAGAAGCAGCAACTATACCCAGCTGATCAATGTTGAGGTTTATGCTCCGTGAGTCTCCACCCATACCTCTTGACCAAATCTTATCAGAATATCCTTCTATTCTTTTTTCACTTATGTGCTATCTAGCTTTCCTTTGAATGCACCTGTGGTATTCGCTCAAACCACACCTTATGGTAGTATTTCACATTCCTACCACTCATAGCTGAAGAATTTTGCATAAATTCCTGATAGGATTTATTATTTCCATCCCACAGTTCTGACCCCAGCCCTCCCAGAGTGAAATCACATCTGTCTGCCATAGATCCTTACCGCATTATTCCTCAGAGTTGCGTCTTCTGGACACCAAACATTTTGCCTCTCGAACATTATTTCAATAGGTAATTAATTATATTCCTCTTTCTATTTTAAGACCATAAGAACATTTGACATAGGACCAGATTTAGGCCACCTAGCCCATCGAGTCTGTTTCATTCCATCATGACTGATTTATTATCCCTCTCAATCCTATGTTCCTGCCTTCTCCCCAAAACCTTTGATGTTTTTACTAATCAAGAACCTATCAACCTCTGCTTTAAATATACTCCATGACTTGGTCTCTGCGGCTGTCTGTGGCGATAAGTTCCACAGATTCACCACCCTTTGGCAAAAGAAATTCCATAAGACCAAGGAGCAGAAGTCAGCCATTCAGCCCATCGAGTCTGCTCTGTCATTTTATCATGGGCTGATCCATTCTCCCATTTAGTCCCATTCCCCCGCCTTCTCACCATAACCTTTGATGCCCTGACTACTCAGATACCTATCGATCTCTGCCTTAAATACACCCAATGACTTGGCCTCCACTGCCGCCCGTGGCAACAAATTCCACAGATTCACCACCCTCTGGCTAAAAAAATGTTTTCGTATCTCTGTTCTGAATGAGCTCCCTTCAAACCTTAAGTCATGTCCTCTCGTACTAGACTCCCCCACCATGGGAAACAACTTTGCCACATCCACTCTATCCATGCCTTTCAACATTCGAAATGTTTCTATGAGGTCCCCCCTCATTCTTCTAAACTCCAAGGAGTACAGTCCAAGAGTGGTCAAATGTTACTCATACATTAACCCTCTCATTCCCAGAATGATTCTAGTGAATCTTCTCTGAACCCTCTCCAATGTCAGCACATCCTTTCTTAAACAAGGAGCCCAAAACTACACACAGTACTCCAAGTGAGATCTTACCAGTGCCTTATAGAGCCTCAACATCACATTCCCGCTCCTATACTCTATTCCTCTAGAAATGAATGCCAACATTGCATTCACCTTCTTCACCACCGACTCAACCTGGAGGTTAACCTTAAGGGTATCCTGCATGGGGACTGCCAAGTCCTGTTGCATCTCAGAACTTTGAATTTGCTCCCCATTTAAATAATAGTCTGCACGTTTATTTCTTCTACCAAAGTGCATGACCATACACTTTCCAACATTGTATTTCATTTGCCACTTCTTTGCCCATTCTCCCAATCTATCCAAGTCTCTTTGCAGATTCTCTGTTTCCTCAGTATGACCGGCCCCTCCACCTATCTTTGTATCATCAGCAAACTTAGCCACAAAGTCATCTATTCCATAATCCAAATCATTGATATACAACGTAAAAAGAAGCGGACTCAACATGGACCCCTGTGGAACACCACTGGTAACCGGCAGCCAACCAGAATGGGATCCCTTTATTCCCATTCTCTGCTTCCTGCCAATCAACCAACGCACTATCCACGTATGTAACTTTCCCGTAATTCCATGGGCTCTTATCTTGTTTAGCAGCCTCATGTACAGCACCTTGTCAAAGGCCTTCTGAAAATCCAAATACACAACATCCACTGCATCTCCCTTGTCTAGCCTACTTGTAATTTCCTCAAAAAATTGCAATAGGTTTGTCAGGCAGGGTTTTCCTTTAAGGAAACCATGCTGAGTTCTACCTCCAGGTACTCCGTAACTTCATCCTTGACAATCGACTCCAACAACTTACCAACCACTGATGTCAAGCTAACAGGTCTATAATTTCCTTTTTGCTTCCTTGCCCCCTTCTTAAATAGTGGAATGATATTTGCAATCTTCCAGTCTTCCAGAACCAGGCCAGAATCTATTGACTTTTGAAAGATCATTGCTAATGCCTTCGCAATCTCCACAGCTACTTCCTTCAGACTACAAGGGTGCATTCCATCTGGTCCGGGAGATTTATCTACCCTTAGACTATTCAGCTTTCTGAGTACTTTCTCTGTCGTAATTGTGACTGCGCACACTTCTCTTCCCTGACACCCTTGAGTGTCTGGTATACTGCTGATGGCTTCCTCAGTAAAGACTGATGCAAAATACTCGTTCATTTCCTCCGCCACCTCCTTATCTCCCATTACAGTATCTCCGGCATCAGTTTCTATTGGTCCTATATCTACTCTCACCTGTCTTTTACTCTTTATATACTTGAAAACACTTTTAGTATCCTCTTTGATATTATTTGCTGGCTTCCTTTCATAGTTCATCTTTTCTCTCTTAATGACCTTCTTAGTTTCCTTTTGTAAGCTTTTAAAAACTTCCCAATCCTCTGTCTTTCCACTAAATTTTGCTTCCTTGTATGCCCTCTCATTTGCTTTAACTTTGGCTTTGACTTCTCTTGTCAGCCATGGTTGCATCCTTTTTCCATATGAAAATTTCTTATTTTTTGGAATATATCTGTCTTACACCTTCCTCACTTCTCGCATAAACTCCAGCCACTGCTGCTCCGCCGTCCTTCCCACTAGTGTCCCATTCCGGTCAACTTTGGCCAGTTCCTCTCTCATGCCACTGTAATTTCCATTACTCCACTGAAATACGGACACATTGGATTTCGGCTTCTCTTTCTCAAATTTCACAGTGAACTCGATCATGTTATGATCACTGCCTCCTAAGGGTTCCTTCACCTCAATCTCTCTCATCACCTCTGGATCATTGCACAACACCCAGTCCAGCACAGCTGATCCCCTAGTGGGCTCAACAACAAGCTGTTCTAAAAAGCCATCTCACAGACATTCTACAAATTCTCTCTCTTGAGATCCAGTGCCGACCTGATCTTCCCAATCCACTGGCATGTTAAAATCCCCTACAATTATCATAACACTGCCCTTCTGGCAAGCCTTTTCTATTTCCTGTTGTAATTTGTAGTCCCCATCACTGCAGCTGTTTGGAGGCCTGTATATAACTGCCATCAGTTTCCTTTTACCCCTGCGATTTCTTAGCTCAACCCATAAAGATTCTTCCGATCCTATGTCACCTCTTTCTAATGATTTAATATAATTTCCTACCAATAAAGACACGCCTCCCCCTCTACCTACCTGCCTATCCTTCTGATACACCATGTAACCTTGGACGTTCAGCTTCCAGAGACATGCATCCTTTAGCCACGTCCCATTGATGGCCACAATATCATACCTGCCGATCTGTAGCTGTACAACAAGATCATCCACCTTATTCCCTATGCTGTGTATATTTAAATATAACACCTTAAGTCCAGTATTTGGTATTTTTTGCTTTGATTGCACTGCAACTTTATTGCACTGCAACTCAACCCAATGGCTGCAAATTTGCCCCATCACCTGCCTGTCCTCCCTGATATCTTTACTGCTCACTATCTTAGATTTATTTCTGTTTTCTCTCTCCTCCGCTCTATCATTCTGGTTCCCATCTCCCTGCCAAATTTGTTTAAACCCTCCCTTACAGCTCTATTAAACCTTCCCGCCAGGATATTTGTCCCCTTTGGGTTCAGGTGTAACCTGTCCTTTTCGAACAGGTCATACTTCCCCCAGAAGAGATCCCAATGATCCAAGAATCTGAAGCCCTGCCCCCTGGCACCAGTCTCTCAGCCACGTATTCATCTATTCTTGCCCTTGCCAGCACGTGGCACCGGTAGCAATCCTGAGATTAGTACCCTGGAGGTCCTGCTTCTCAAGCTTCCTTCCTAACTCCCGGAAATCTCTCTTCAGGACCTCCTCCCTTTTCCTCCTCATCTCTGTTCTAAAGGGATGACCTTGTATTCTGAGGCAGTGTCCTCTGGCCGTAGACTCGCCAATTATGAGAAACATCCTCTCCATGTCGACTCTTTCTACGCATTTCAATATTCGACTGGTTTCAATTATATCCCCCCCCCCCCACTTATTTTCAGTCCAGCACGTACAGGCCCAGAGCCAACAAATTCTCTTCATACATTAACCCTTTCATTCCTGGGATCATTCTCGTGAACTCTCTCTGAACCCTCCAGAATGACAGCATATCCTTTCTTGGATAGAGGGCCCAACTCACAATACTATTTTAAATATCTCCTCATTGATCTGTTCTTTTATTGTCATTGTGATTTCTAGATGGCTTGGTAAATATTGCACCAAACTGGCAATCAACTGTAGGCCCGGTCATAAATCTAGAATGTGCTGATAAACAGAACACCAGTACATTTGTTGGTCCACTCCGCTCTATCATGGGCGATGTTAGCCATCCCCAGGAGAGTACTGATGAACTTACTCATCCAAAGCTTTATTAGCAGGCCTCAGTCAAGAGCACCCACCTTACTGATGTGAATGAGAATTTCTAGCTCTGCCCTTTTCACTTATTTTACTTTACTTTAATGTTTAATCTATGAACATTGATTTCTTGAGCTTCACATAGAACCATAGAACATTACAGAGAACAGGCCCTTTGGCCCTTCGTGGCTGTGCTGAACCATTTTTCTGCCTAGTTCCACTGACCTGCACCTGGATCATATCCCTCCATACCCCTCTCATCCATATACCTGTCCAAGTTTTTCTTAGATGTTAAAAGTGAGCCTCCATTTACCACTTCATTTGGCAGCTCATTCCACACGCCCACCACTCTCTGTGTGATGAAGCTCTGCCTAATGTTCCCTTTAAACTTCTCCCCCTTCACCCTTAACCCATGTCCTCTGGTTTTTTTTTCTCCCCTAGCCTCAGTGGAAAAAGCCTGCTTGCATTCAGTCTATCTATACCCATCATAATTTTATACACCTCTATCAAATCACCCCTCATTCTCCTACGCTCCAGGGAGTAAAGTCCTAACCTATTCAACCTTTCTCTGTAACTCAATTTCTCAAGTCCTGGCAACATCCTTGTAAACCTTCTCTGCAATCTTTGAACCTTATTAATATCTTTCCTATAATTAAGTGACCAAAACTGCACACAATACTCCAAATTCAACCTCACCACTGTCTTATACAACCTCACCATAACATTCCAACTCTTATACTCAATAATATGATTTATAAAGGCCAATGTACCAAAAGCTCTCTTTACGACCCTATCTACCTGTGACGCCACTTTTATAGAATTATGTATCTCTTCACCATTCCCATTCCCCCTTCACCATTCCCATTTCCCTCTCTCACTTCATCTCCTTACCTGTCCATCACCTCCCTCTAATGCTCTTCCCCGTTCCCTTTCTTCCAAGGCCCTCTGTCCTCTTCTATCAGATTCCCCTTTCTCCAGCCTTTATTTCTTTCACCTATCAGTTTCCCAGCTCTTAACTTCACCCCTCCTCCTCTGCCAGTTTCACATATCACCTATCACCTTGTACTTCTTCCTCCCTTCCCCCTACCTTCTTGCTCTAACTTCTCATCTTTTTACCGGTCCTGATGAAGGGTCCTGGCTTGAAACATCGACTGTTTACTCTTTTCCATAGATGCTGCCTGGCATGATGAGTTTCTCCACCGTTTTGTGTGTGTTGCTTGTATAAATAAGGTGGATGTTTTCTTTCAATTTTTCAATTTAACATTACCCAGATTTCTTTAATCATTCACAAGTTTGTTTTTGAACTCAGTAAAATATACTTCTGAACTACTATGGTAATCGCTGTTTAAATTATTTCTCCATTGCTGTTCCCTTGATAATTTGATCTAATTTATCTTCCCATGTTATATTCATTTCCCATCAAATTTTGCTTCTTTCTCCACTCATTAGCTTTGAGAAAGACATTAAAGACAATCAGTACTTTCAAACTTCCATGTTTTATAATTTTGTATAATTGTTTCATGGAACTGATTGTCAATACAGTAATGTGATTCTTCATGGATAATATATCCATGTGGTATTCACATACCACTTGAGACTTCCTACCACTCAGGTCCCATTCCTCTGCTGCCAGTATGTTGTGTCAATTTACAGCTGCCTTCTATATTTCTGTACATACCACCAGGCTCAAGGGGTAGCACCAGCTATCCCACTGTTGTAAGACAATTGAATGGTTCCTTAGTACAACAAGATGGACCTTTGACCTCACAATCTACCTTGTTATGATCTTGCACCTTATTGTTTCCTTGCACTGCATGTTACACTTTATTTTGCATACTGTTATTATCTTATCTTGTTCTACCTCAATGCATCAAGTAATGATTTGATCTTTATGAACAGTATGCGGGACAAATTGCTTAATATGTCTTGTAAATGTAAGAATAATTCCGATTATATTTTCTTTATCTTTTCTAGAAACATTAGGCTGAATCAATTTTAGCTCTGACCCACAACCTAAGATGCCCACTTGTTCACATTTGCATGGGCCAAATGTGAGGGCCAATTAAACTGAACCACCCCAGGACACATGGTGTGGACTCGACAGCAAGCAGGCATGCCCTGGAGAGAACATTAACTCCTGTTAAAATTGTCAAGATGTGAAACACTATTTAAATGTTTAATATACAAAGACAAGTAAAAAAAAACCTTATGGTAGTGCTAAGTAATTAAAATAGCAATGTAAAACAGAAATATTTAAAGAACACTTAAAACATTCAGAGGTAATTAGAAACATTGAAATAATTTTTTAAATAATACCTTTTATTCCCCTGAACTCCAGGTGGGAAAGGAACGTACTTTGCCAAGTCTGGCTGGCAGAGGATCAAAAACTGAGAACCCCAGCCCAATTTGGTTTCACCATTGGATTACACATGGAGCCTATTAGCATCTCACACTCAGCATGTGCTAGACTCACAGCTAGTCATTGGCATACTTACCTAGAAACAGCCGAACATTAGATGTTCATCCAGCGCAAAGCAGGCTATTATTTATACATGCCTGCAATGTTCTTTATTGAGGGGTGTTTCAATTATCCCTTCTGTATACAACTTATTGCCACCAATTATTACCCCTAGTTTTCCATTTATAGGCAAATTTCAGATTGTGCATATTGCTGTACTGACAATTCAGTTTGAATGTTATTAATTATTCTATACACCTCATTTATAAGTCATTTTTTCTACTTTTTCCTAATGTTATTATTTATGCTACTCTTTATCTATTAATTTGGACTGACCATTACAATTATGTAAAGATGTACTATAGAAAGTATTCTATCTGAATGTATTAGAAACATAGAAACATAGAAAACCTACAGCACAATACAGGCCCTTCGGCCCACAATGTTGTGCCAAACATGTCCCTACCTCAGAAATTACTAGACTTACCTATAGCCCACTATTTTACTAAGCTCCATGTACCTATCTAAAAGCCTCTTAAAAGACCCTATCATATCCGCCTCTACCACCATTGCCGGCAGCCCATTCCATGCACTCACCACTCTCTGAGTAAAAAACTTACCCCTGACATCTCCTCTGTACCTACTCCCCAGCACCTTAAACCTGTGTCCTCTTGTGGCAACCATTTCAGCCCTGGGAAAAAGCCTCTGACTATCCACATGATCAATGCCTCTCATCATCTTGTACACCTCTATCAGTTCACCTCTCATCCTCCTTCGCTCTAAGGAGAAAAGGCCGAGTTCACCCAAACTATTCTCATAAGGCATGCTCCCCAATCCAGGCAACATCATTGTAAATCTCCTCTGCACCCTTTCTATGGCTTCCACATCCTTCCTGTAGTGAAGCGACCAGAACTGAGCACAATATTCCAAGTGAGGTCTGACCAGGGTCCTATATAGCTACAACCTTATCTCTCGGCTCCTAAATTCAATTCCACGATTGATGAAGGCCAATACATCATACTCCTTCTTAACCACAGAATCAACCTGAGCTGCTATTTTGAGCGTCCTATGGACTCCGATCCCAAGATCCCTCTGATCCTCCACACTGCCAAGAGTCTTATCATTAATACTATATTCTGCCATCATATTTAACCTACCAAAATGAACCACTTCACACTTACCTGGGTTGAACTCCATCTGCCACTTCTCAGCCTAGTTTTGCATCCTATCAATGTCCCACTGTAACCTCTGTCAGCCTTCCACACTATCCACAACTTTTGTGCGATCAGCACACTTACTAACCCATCCCTCCACTTCCTTATCCAGGTCATTTAAAAAAATCATGAAGAGTAAGGGTCTCAGAACAGATCCCTGAGGCACACCACTAGTCACCAACCAGCATGCAGGATATGACCCATCTACAACCACTCTTCGCCTTCTGTGGGCAAGCCAGTTCTGGATCCACAAAGCAATGTCCCCTTGGATCCCATGCCTCCCTGCTTTCTCAATCAGCCTTGCACGGGGTACCTTATCAAATGCCTTGCTGAATTCCATATACACTACATCTACTGCTCTTCCTTCATCAATGTGTTTAGTATTAGAACTTGCTATGGCAGCTACGCCACCAAGACCACACAAAATTGCAGAATCATGGGCATAGTTCAGTCCATCATAAAAACCAACCTTCCATTCATTATCTCTGCCCATCACCTATTGCCCACTGCCGTGAAAAGCAGCTAACATAATCAAAGACTCCTTCCACCATGGTCATTCTCTCTTCTCTCCCCATCTACCAGGCAGAAGATAGAAAAGTTTGAAAACGTGCAGCAGCAGGCTCAAGGACAGCTCCTACCCCACACTTGAACAGTCCTCTTGTACAATACATATGAACTCTTGATCTCTCACTCTACCTCATCATGGCCCTTGCAACTTATTCGTCTACCTGCACTGCACTTTTTCCGTACCTGTAGTACTATGTTCTGTATCTGTTGCTGATTTTTCTTATGTGGCATCTGAATGCACTTATGTTTTGGAAAGATCTGTATGGATGGAATTCAAAACAAAGTTTAATGACAATAATGATGTAATTACCCCCACACCATATCCACTATCAGATTAGAGCAGGGTTCATGTTTTCAGTATGTCTTTTTCATTCCATGACATCTAAGTTATGACCCATAGCATTCCTGAGAACAATTGCATATTTGAATTTAGTTTAGATATGGTTACAACAGGATATATAGCTCATTGTCTGTACTCCCATTCCCCTCAATGCTATTGATTCAGGCTTGGGTCATGGCAACTGGATCTTCACCCACTTTTTTCCCAGGTCCCCTTTCATATTGATCAGAAGTATCGACTATACTTATGCTGTCAACACTTTTTCCTAGACTGCACCCATCTATACCCTTCTGGCTATCAAATTCTCTTTGATTACAACCTTTCTATTCCTCCTTCTCCACAGTTCCTTGGCTGATGTTAAGCTTTCCTCCTTAATATATTCAATGACTGGTGCTTGTTGGGTTGGACCTGTGCTGGTGGAACTACCTAAACAGAAGAAGTTTTGCAGATGATGGAAATCCAGAGCAACACACAAAATGCTGGAGGAATTCAGCTGGTCAGGCAGCATCTATGGAGGGGAGTAAACAGTTAACATTTCAGGCTGAGACCTTTCATCAGGACTGCAAGGGAAAAAGGAAGAAAGCAGAATGAGAAGGTGAGGGGAAGGGGGCAACAACTTCTCTAACTTCCAGTGATTTCTCCCAGTTCACCCTTCTCTCTTTTTCCACTCCCCATTCTGGCTTCCCTCTCACCCCCTCCCTTCTCCTACCTTGCCCATCACCTCCCTCTGGTGCCCTTCTCCCTTCCCTTTCTCCTATGGGCCACTTTCCTCTCCTATCAGATTTCTTCGTCTTCAGCCCTTCACCTATTTTAGCTATCACCTCTCAGCTTCTCACTTCCTTCTCCTCCCCCACCCACACACCTTCTCCCTTGCCTGGTTTGACTTAACACTTGCCAGCTTGTACTGGCTTCTTCACTTTCCTTTTGAGTCCTAATGAAGGCTCTCAGCCTGAAACATTGACGGCTTATTCCCTTCTGCAGATGCTTCCTGACCTGCGGAATTCTTCCAGCCATTTCTGTGTTGTATTGGTCTACCTGCTCTATTTCCCAACACACAGTCGCACTTTCTCCCTCATTGCATGTGCTTTCCCTCTGAGACAGGACCGTATCTTAGAGGAAGCGAACCTCTTTGCTGAATTGTCCAAGTGTTGCTAATTTACATTTGAAATTAATGACTTAGACCATACCATAAGAGGGAGGAGCAGATTTAGGCCATTTGGCCCATCAAGTCTGCTCCTTGATGTTAGTTTAGATAAATGTACAGCAGAAACTAAATCTCATCTTCTGTAACTCCCCATCCCCCTGCATGCTATTGGTTCAAACATGGGCTATGGCAATTGGATCTTCACTCTCTTGGTGATCCACTAGCCACTTGAACTGAAGTGACTCAAGGCAGAGTCATTTCCTGTAGGTGTGACATTTTTGATTTCATACAATGATGCCGATTCATAGATTGTGCTGTTTCTTCTATTCGTTATCGATTCTTTTGAAACAAGGTTTGAGTTTTGAAACATTTCTAAGGACAATACTGAACAATCTTTCCTTGGCATGAACCAGGAGCACTTGAGACTGACAAAGGGCACCAAAACTCAAAGAAGTGTTGTATCATAGATATCTCCAAATTCAGACACTGCAACAAATATGAAGAAAAAAATATTAACAAGATAAATCATTGTAACTTCGTTGACTAACCTTATTTTCCATACTGTTTTCCCTGAGCTGTGTATGGCGCCAGTTGTTTGCGCTTATTTCGTGACCATTTTCTTTGTCTTTTTCCGTCACAGTCTTGGAAACAGCTGAGACAGTAAGATCAGACTTTGTGAGTTCTGTCAACTCTTCCAGGTTATATGATACGTTCAGCGTTTGTGTGATATGATTCAGCTCAAACACGTTGTCCTCCATTGGAGATTGTGCAGCTTTAGCTTCATTCTCTGTGCCCGAGAGAGCAGCAAAGCTGAAAGATCGTGGGAAGAGTCCTGGCCTACTGTCGCAGGACAAGTACGAGTAGAGGCTGGAGCTGTTTGATGTGTGTCTGCTGTGGATGGAATTGTTCTCTCTCGTATCAGAGGACACTCTCTTCAGATAAAGGCAACTGGAGTTCGATAAATCCAGACCTGAATCTTCTGACCGGCTCCTCACAAACAATGAAGGTTCTTGTTTAAACTGACTGGAACCACAGTCTAGGTTGTCTGGAACCTTACTTTGCTGTTTTTCACTTTTCTGTTTCTTGCCTGAAACAAAATTGTTTGCATTAGATATCTGCCAAAAAATATTAGAGGAGTAGCCTTGATGGTCTGTTGTGCAAGTGTTTCAGTGAGGTGTGACTATATGAGGACTATTAACTGGTTTCTCATTCCACACGTGCTAGCTGAATGACTAAATTAATTCAGCATTTTCTGTTTTTCTTTCAGATTTAAGCATCTACAGGTTTCTATGTGAGCTAAGCAATTCGAACAGTCAGGTTGCCACAAAACAATCTCAGTTAAGCTGAGCAGCATCTGCGGGGGAGGGGAGAAGGATGGGCCGGGGGGGATTTATTAAACTTTCAGGTGGAAACCTTGCAGCGAGTGACGAGGGGCGACGGCCAGCAGGTTGTTAAAACCAAACAATTAAGTTGTCACAGTTTTATAACTTTGCTCAAGGAAAGCATAATTTCCTGACCGCCATACCTTGATGAAACTTTGCCGTGCGTGTGTCGGGGGCTGAGGGGGCGGGGGGGGGGGGGGGGGTGGAGGTCGCTCGCACTCATTCAGTAGCTACAAATCTTACTTATATAAATGGTGCTGAAATTCACATGTTCAACTTCCTACGTTCTGGTTTTCAGAGAGAAAGAAGGGTTAAAATAGAGAAGATTAAGTTGTCACAGTGCAATGCATCATTTTGTGTCAATGACTAACAGTCTGAGGGCACGCAGGGAGCAGCCATCGTTGCCATGCTTCCAGCAACTAAGTGCCCACAACTTACTAAACCTAACCCATATGTCTTTTTTGGGATATGCAACAAAACCCCACACGTGCGAAGGAAATGCCTTGCAGTATATTTTGATGGAAAGTTCTGCACTTCGCTTCCTATGCATCTGACAATAAACAAAGTTAATGTACAAGAAAACTGTCATTCTCTCCCACCCATCTCATGTGTATACTATCTTCCACAATTTCAGAATGTCCCAAGGTAATTCAGTCATTGCCTGACAAAGGATTAATCTAAAATATTAGGTGCTTTTTCTTTTCCATGTACAGCCTGAGCTTTTTCAAAAGTTTCTCATTTATTTCAGATTTATTATAGTTACTGTAACCTGTCATACATAGGTTTGGGACTCAAGTTCAAAAGGCTTTGAAAGATTTCCTGTACAGGGCACCTGCTATTGAGCATTGATTATTCTGACCATCTTTTACAAACACAGCTGGCTGTTGAATATTTATGTGGTTTGCAAATAGGATTCCACACAGGAACAATGTTTTAAATAGTAAGACAGTACGTTAGGTTAGCATTCTAAATGATATCATGGTGATCACAACTGCTGAACCACATTACAAATTGCCCTCCCCACTCACATTGTAAAGAGCACTTATCCCTTTGGTTTTGCTCATGAAAGAGTGCTCCTTTAAACTCTGTGAATGAATTAACAATAGCCAAAAAATACTCAAACATATTCAACTGAAAATTAGTATAATGTTACCTTTTCTCCACTTCAGCAGTGAGAAGATTTGCTTCTTTTTCCCAAATGACATATTAGAAGCGCTTTCTCTTTTAAATCACAAATCACCTCCTTCTCGTGATGACTTCAGACTGGTTCAGAAGGGGGAAAAGATTCAAAGAATTCTTGTCACTTTTTCAGAGGTACCTTTTTCTTGTTCTGAAACGCAATTCTTTAAAGTGTTTTGAGCAGCGGGACATCGAGAAAGCACGTTTAACTGAACTGAGATAAGGAACAGGAACTAGTTTGAAACTGAAGATGCAGCCTATTTATAGCATTGCGAAGTGTAGGTCATGAAATGAGCAGTAAGGATTGCAGAAGAATGCAAAAGGTGCTTGCATTCTCTAAGTGGTCAAGTGACATATTTACACACATGCCTATCAGCTCCTTATTGTGCAAACTTGCACTAGCCTCAAGAGTACCTCAGGGGATCATCATACTTGAAATATTTCTAATTTGCCATTTTGTCCTAGTTGAACTCAGTATCTACATTTATACACCTGCTCCCAGCATTATACTATACTCCAGTTATTCATAGTTTCATGATATTATGATAGATCAAAGGAAACAGCCTGTTAACATGGATCACAAAGAACTGCACGTAATCCACAGCACTTTATCCAGCAATTTATACAAACGGCTGTGTGTTTTTATCTTTCAGTATGCTTCTTTATCATACTCCTCCACTTCACTAAGATGGTAACTTCTACAAAGGCATGAGTTTATTTGCACCACAACTTCGCCTAACCTCCTAATGCTTCATGTATCAGTTTTATAGCATATATCCACTGACTTTTTCAGGTCAATAAAAAAGTCTCTTTGGAAACAGTCAGAATTTCAGTCTGCTCCTCTGGAAAAATAAAGGAAAATCTAAAATGTGATGCGGATTTTAGTGTACAATAAGACTGTGCAGACAATATACTTGGGCACAAATGAAGATTGGAATACAGTAACCATGTTATTATTATTCAGCGTATCTTTTACCCTGATGTCACCTCACTGAACTGTGGATACGTTACAAAAAACAGCATGTATCATGAATAAGCAAGCAGGAATAAAAATGCAAAATGCTGAAAAATCTCATCAGGTTCAAAAGATCAAATCAATGTGTTCTCCAGAATTTTATATTTTTATTTCAATTTTATAGCAACTGTTTCTTTTTGCTTTCAGAATAAGCAAATATGGTCCAAACAGAATGAAGGGTTGGGCCTTAATAGAGTGCAAGCTAACCTACATTGCTGTGTTAGTTTTAGGAACAGCTAAATATATCCATTATCGGATTATATATACTTTTTACTGACATTTATGGTATTGTACTATACCGCTGCTGCAAAACAACAAATTTCACAAAAAAAATGTCCGTGATAATGAACCTGATTCTGATTCTGTGGAATGCTCACTACAGAAGACAGCATTTAACTGGCTAAGACTTACTTACATTTTTGAGGGGATGAGAGGATCCTGTGAATGGTCTAATTATTGGTCTCTGTCAAGGTGTCCTAATCAAATTTTCTGCCAGTCTCTATCAAGTTTCAAAGAAGTGTAATCAAGATTCTTCGAAGGTGGTCCTGGATTAGTTTGATGTAAGCCCCTCCCCTACTCCCCCCATGAACTTTAACAATGTTTTGGTGCTAGGATTTATTTCCTGTCGATTTCCAATTTAAATATAGAAATGTTTCCTGAATAAATTATACAAATCTGAAGAGCACCAGATACTCTTCAGATTTCCCTCAGCCCATCCTGCTGAGTGTTCTCAGAATTTTCCATTTTTATTTCTCAAGATCCTTCGTTGCTAGTTTAGCAGCTGTGTCAAAACTATCAAAGGCACATTGTGAGAAGAATGTAGGCTCTGAACTTGATGGGAGACATATGAGATGCATTCTTTACACTAATCAGTTTATCATTCTGATTACACAATGGAAACAATTCTTTGGAGGTGAAATAACCATCATCAATTATACCCAAGGATTACTGGTCATTAGCAATTTAGGACATGAACAGCAGCTTCTGTTACTGGCATTACCCTCAGCTTTGAGGGCTCTGGGGTAAACATAATGCCTGATGTAGTACTGAACCCTCAGTTCACGAGGTTCACAGTTTCAGTTTTAGACCTGTTCTCAGATAACAGAATACTTTACTGAACCTACTTTTGCAAGCTCCTCGTGCACAAAAATGTAAATGGCAAATAAAGTTAGTTTCTGATCTCTTTGAAGAATCAACATCAATAACAATAACTTCTATTTAGGTAACACACACAAAATGCTGGAGGAACTCAGCAGTCCAGGCAGCGCCTATGGAAAAGAGTAAACAGTAAACGTTTAGGCCCAGACCCTTCTACTTAGGTTGCATCCTTGAATGCAGCCAAAAGTTCCCAAGCTCCAGAACTAAAGAGATGTCTTCCTTCTTCAAAGGGGTTTCCCTTCCTCCACCATCAATGCTGCCCTCAACCACGTCTCTAACATTTCGTGCACATCTACCCTCATTCCATCCTCCCACCAGCTCACCGACCAACCCACTAGCCTTTGTGTCCAGCACATAATTCTCCATAACTTCCACTATCTCGAACGGGATCCCACCACCAGGCACATCTTTCTCTCCCCCCAACTTTCTGCTTTCCACAGGGATCATTCCCTACTTGACTCCCTTGTCCATTCGTCCTTCCCCACTGATTTCCCTCCTGCCTCTTGTCCTTGCAAACGGAACAAGTGCTACACCTGCCCCATACCTCCTCCCGCACTACCATTCAGCACTCCAAACAGTCCTTTCAGGTGAGGCGACCCTTCACTTGTGAGTCTCTTGGGGTCACCTACTGTATCCAGTGCTCCTGGTGCGGCCTATATTTTGGTGAGACCTGGCGTAGATTAGGAGACCACTTCACTGAGCACTTATGCTCAGTCTGTCAGAAAAAGCGGGATCTCTCAGTTGCCACCAATTATAATTCCACTTCCTATTCCCATTCCGGCATGTCAGTCCATGGCCTCCTCTACTGCTGTGATGAGACCACACTCAGGTTGGAGGAGCAACACCTTATATTTCGTCTGGTGAGCCACCAACCTGGTGGCATGAACATGGATTTCTCAGACTTCCAGTAATGGTCCCCCACACGACCTTGCATTCCCATTTCTCTCTCTCAACTTATCTGTTTAGCTGCCCGTCAGCTCCACCTGGTGCTCCTCCCCCTTCTCTTTCTTCCACAGCTTTCTGTCCTCTGCTATCAGATTTCCCCTTCTCCAGCCACTTACCTCTTTCACAATCAACCTTTCAGCTCTTTACTTCAACCACTCTCCAGTCTCACCTATCACCTACTACCCTGTATTTCTTCAACCCCTCTCCGCCAGCATTCTTGCTGTGACTTCTCTTCGTCTTTCTCCAGTTCTGATGAAGGGTCTCAGCTCAAAACGTCGACTGTTTACTCTTTTCCATGGGTGGCTGCCTGGCCTGCTGAGTTCCTCCAACATTTTGTTTGTGTTACTTCCCAAAATATGCAAATATTGTCCTAAGAGCTACAGCTACGTTTCTTTAAAGTTCAAATTTCAAAGTTCAAAGTAAATTTTATTATCAGAGTACATATATGTCATGTTGGCGCGTGGCCTAGTGGGCAAGGCATCAGACTAGTAACCTGAAGGTCACTGGTTCGAGCCTCAGCTGACGCAGCGTGTTTGTGTCCTTGAGCAAGGCACTTAACAACACATTGCCCTGCGACGTCACCGGTGCCAAGCTGTATGGGTCCTAGTGCCCTTCCCTTGGACATCGGTGGCGTGAAGAGAGGAAGGCCTGCAGCTTGGGCAACTGCTGGTCTCCCATACAACCCTGCCCAGGCCTGCGCCCTGGAAACTCCAGGCGCAGATCCATGGTCTCTCAAGACTGACAGATGCCACCACCATATGTCACCACATACAACCCTGAGATACATTTTTTCTGTGAGCATGCTCAGCAAATCTATAGCAGAGTAACTATAACAGGAACAATGAAAGATCAACCAGAGTGCAGAAAACAACAAACCGTGCAAATGGAAATACAAATATATAGCAATAAATAATGGGAACATGAGATAATAAGGAAAAGAGTCCTTGAAAGTGAGGTTATTTTTATGGGAGCATTTCAATGATGGGACAAGTGAGGTTGAGTGTAAGTATCCCCTTTTGTTCAAGAGCCTGATGATTGTGGGGTAATAACTGTTCTTGAACCTGGTGGTGTGAGGCCTGAGGCTCTTCTACCTTCTACCCAATGGCAGCAGTGAGCAAAGAGCATGGCCTGTGTGGTCAGGATCTCTGATGATGGATGCTGCTTTCCTACGACAAAGTTTCAAGTAGGTATGCTCTATGACTTCCTTCAATGTGCACACGTGTTACTTTTGTGATAAAGAAAATATTGGGATCTTATTTGAGAGAGAACTGTAGCCAATCATGAATACATATTCCATTAAAAATAACCTTCAGTCATAAAATATGTGTGCTTGAACATATAATCTACAGCAACGTTAATTTGTATTTTCCTTTTAAAAGAAACAGCTCACTGAAAACAAATAAGATTGAGAACCACAGAAAGCTAAAACGCAGGGTCAATGAAATGAGTTTTAAAGATTAACAGCATAGAAAACTATCGAAATCGTTAGAGAAAAACTCTGGTTTAAAGGTTTAAATGACAGCATAGTCAGTCATGTAGCTATCGGGATTACCGGTAATTTATTATTGTCCCATGGACAAGATACAGTGAAAAACTTGTTTACTGTTCATACAGATCAAATCATTGCACAATGGATTCAGCTGGAATTAGGTAAAACAATAGCAATGTGTAACACAAGGAAATCTGCGGATGCTGGAAATTCAAGCAACACACACAAAATGCTGGTGGAACACAACAGGCCAGGCAATATCTATAGGGAGAAGTACAGTCAACGTTTCGGGAACGCAGAATAATAAACACTACTGAAAAACTGCAGTGCAGGTAAAGGATAAAGTGCAAGATCATAATGAGGAAGATTCTAAGTCAGCCTAGACAAGGTGCTTGCTGCTAGAGTCGTTGCACTATGACATGTTACCAAGAAGCGCCCAATCAGAGAGTTCCATGGAGATCAACTCCAAAAGTGGGTATACTGAGGAGGTGATGGAGACAAAGTGCATTTGATAAGCAAGACATGACCTATTATTTTGGTGCAAAGAATGTTGAAATAGTAAAACTGACTAACATGATGTGTGGTTGAAGTAAGTTATCCTCATTATGGGGGTTAGATCTAAAGCTCAGCTCTTAGTTAAAATATTTAAATTTTACTGCTGCTGAAGAGCCACATTAAACAGATTTATGTTACATGCATCCTTGGTTTTTATTGGTGGTGAGAGGGAATAGTCTCCCTCAAATTGGTCATCCCAATTCTTCCACATCACCGTCCTCCAATATCACTATGTCCTGGGCATGCTCTGTTGACACTGGAAACATTTTCAGGCTGCCCCCAGCACACCCTTGGACTACGTTGGTCATTGATGCAAACAGTGCATTTCACTGCATGCTCTGATATTTCAATGTACACGTGAGAAATAAAGCCAAAAGTCTGATTCCACATGAACATATATCTGAGGAAGAAATTAGAATTGGTCGTCAAGGATCAGAATTCGGGTTAGGAGCTAAAGACAATTTTTCCAATAATTTAGAATGTGCAGAACTAGGATGTTGTCAGAAAACATGCATCTTTTTCCACTCTTCTGGTAGTTGCCATACATATAAGGATTATATTACATTATTTAAAGGGACGTATCGGCTTCACTTGAGCACCAAAAGCATAGATTAATTGTTGATTCACCTGAAGCTATTTTTGTGGCAGAGTAGCTATTCTATTTGGACAGTAAGTTCAAATTGACCTCAATATCCTAATCTTGGCAAGGGGACAAAGACATACCTCTCTGTGTTGTATGTCACTAGCATTATGCTAGACGTGTTAAGTTCAGCATGAACTGGCAGGACACACAAAAGTAAGCATGAAGACACAAGAGATTGCAAGTGCTGGAATCTGGAGTAAAACAATCTGCTGGAGGAACAGTGGCTCAAACAACATGCGTGAGGGAGATCTTTCTCGTTGAAATGCCCTGATCCTAAACATTGACAACCCTCGCCCCTCCTCCAAGCCCACAGATGACCTTATTGAATGGCGGGGTAGGCTCAATGGGCCAGATGGCCTACCCCTACTCCTATTTCTTATGTTCTTATGATGTGTTCCTCCAGCAGATTTTGCAGATAGGCATCCATAGACACATGGGTCAACGGGCTGTAGAACAGTATTTGAATGCAATCAGTAAACTCACTGACTAGTACGTCCTTCACTTTAACACATATATGTCAAACTCAAGGCCCGCGGGCTGTGGAATTATCTTTGGCCCGCGAGATAATATCTAATTACTATTAAAGCTGGCCCCAGTAATCGAAGCGCCTATGGCGTATGATATGGCTAATGCTGAGTTTATTCAGGTACCAGGTTTTCAGGGTTTTTAGTGTTTATTCGGCAGTCTTGCTTGGCAGTCTTCTTCATAAGAAACGGAATTTGTAAAGTGAAACACTTTGTAGTTATAGCAAAAACTGAGACACATGAGAGCAGGCTGAAAAAACGGAGGCAACGAAAGCTGCGTTCGCACGCGTCCGACTGATCCGGCCCGCATGAAGCTGCATTTTGCTCAATCTGGCCCGTGACCTAAAATGAGTTTGACACCCCTGCTTTAACACTACCATCAACAGCAAACCGGAGACAATAACGACTCAGGTATAAGAAAAGAAAATGATGGCGGAACATCACCAGGAATAATCAAGGTGCCAACCTGAGGAAGCTATAATGCGTACATCGAAGTGGAAAGATGGCATGCTGCAACAGAGGCAGGTGATAGAAAATAGGGGCTCATTATCTTTTAACAACAATCAAAATGTACTTCTATAAAAATGGAAACATTGGCGTAGTGTAACTACAAAAGTAAGAAATTATTTTAAACTGGAAAGCAGATAAAGGAGATAGGATCAGCTTATACAATTTAAAAGGTTAAATGTATATCCCAAAAGTAAATGTAGAGCTGCACTATTTGTATTACTTTTTTTTTGCCCCAAGGTTAAAAAAAACCTATAAATGTTGTTGCATTTCGTTTCCTAAGTGCTGTTGTATGTTAAGACTGCAGCTGAAGCCTGCCAGGTGACAAAGCCTCATGGACTACTTTGACAGGTTCATCCAGTTAATGTTAAAATTGATTTGAATCAATGGAAGAATGAGTCAAGAAATCCTACACATGATGGTTCAATCTTCCTTAATAATTTAATATACAAATTAAGAAGGTCATACTTTCTGTGCTAAAATAAAATTCTGCTGGGTCTTATCTAAAGTATTAGTTTAATTTGTTCATTTGAATGCTGACACTTCCATTAACACAGCAGTTAGCAAAAAAAAAACTCCATTTGAGTTTAGAGACAGAATTAGATACGTCAGTTCTGGCAGGGGTTATAGACCAATATTTCCTACAAAGCGAAACCTGGCATCATGAATGGCAGTAATGCTTTACTCCCAGATGAGCTCAATGCCTTTTATGTACTCTTTGAACGGGGGAATTAAAATGACACTTGTGCGAATCCCTTTGCATCTCGTGACCCTGTGATCTCTGCCTCAGAGGCCGATGTTAGAACATTTTTCAAGAGGGTGAACCCTTGCATGGTGTCAAGCCGTGATGGTGTACTTGGTAGGGCTCTGACTACCTGTACCAACCAACTGGTGGGAGTGTTCAAGAACATCTTCAATCTCTCACAGTAGCGGTTGGTGGTTCCCACCTGTTTCAAAAGGACAATGATTATATCAATGCCCAAGAGTAGTGTGAGCTGCCTCGATGACTATCATCCATTTGCACTCACATCTACTGAGATGAAGTGCACTGAGAGGCTGGTCATGACTAGAATTATGTCCTGCATAAGCAAGGAACCCAACTCATTGCAATTTGCCTATTGACTCAATAGTCTACAGTAGACACAACCTCAATAGCTCTCCATTCAGTGTTAGATCACCTGGACAATAGCAATACCTACGTCAGGTTGTTTACTGATTAAAGCTCAGTGTTCAGCACAATTATACCTTCAGTTCTAATTAACAGGATCTAAAACCTGGGTCTCTGTATCCTTGATCTGGATCCTTGATGCCTTCACTGAGAGACCACAGTCTGTGCGGAGCAGGAATAGCATCCCCTCCTTGCCAACAATCAGTATTCAAGCAACTCAAGGATGCATGCTTAACCAACCGCTCTAATCTCTACACCCATGACTGTGTGCCTAGGCACAACTCAACTGCCATATATAAATGTGCTGACAGCACAACGTTGTTGGTAGAATCTCAGGTGGTGACGAGAGGGCATACAGGAATGAGATATACCAACTAGTGGAATGGTGCTACAGCATCAACCTGGCAGTCAATGTCAGTAAGATGAAAGAGCTGATTGTGGATTTCAGGAGGGGTAAGACAAAGGAACACATACCAATCTTCATAGAGGGATCAGAAGTGGAGAGAGTGAGCAGTTTCAAGTTCCTGGGGACTCTGAGGATCTCTGAGGATCTAACCTGGTCCTAACATATCAATGCAGTTATGAAGAAAGCAAGACAGCGACTATACTTCATTAGGAGTTTGGAGATTTGGTATGTCAACAAAACAAATGTACCGTGGAGTGCATTCTGACAGGCTGCCTCACTGTCTGGTATGGAGGAGCTACTGCACAGGACCAAAAGAAGCTGCAGAAGGTTGTAAATCTAGTCAGCTCCATCTTGGGCACTAGCCTACAAAGTACTCAGGACTTCTTTAGGGAGCGGTGTCTCAGAAAGGCAGCATCCATTATTAAAGACCTCCAGCACCCAGGGCATGCCCTTTTCTCACTGTTACCATCAGGTAGGAGATACACAAACCTGAAGGCACACACTCAGCGATTCAGGAACAGCTTCTTCCTCTCTGCCATCCGATTCCTAAATGGACTTTGAAGCTTTGGACACTACCTCCCTCTTTTAATATACAGTATTTATGTTTTTGCACATGTTTTTAATAATCTATTCAATATATGTAATTGAAATATTTGTTTATTTATTATTATGTTTTACTTTAGCTATTTTTTCTCTGTCTGCTAGATTATGTATTGCATTGAAAACAGTCCTATTTCTATCTTTAATATCTGTGTTTTTCCCTTTCAGGGTTCTTTTGAAGACCTTGACCTGGAGTTACACGCTGACTACGGTTCTTTGCGGGAATGGAATCCGCTCTCAGGGTTCCACAATCAGCTGCTATTCGCCATGCCAAAGTCTCGGCCTAAGATTTCGGCACAGTTTCAGGAGCCTAGGACCTCGAGTAACTGGAGATGGGCAAATCAAGGGTCGATGTCACCAGGGGAGATCCGTGTGTCATTGGGGGAGTCGGAACATCCGCTGTGTGCCTGGGGACCTGGGATCCTTGTGATCTCCAGGCACAGAGCTTGAAAAAAGTGACGTCACGGACTTTTAACGTCGTAAACCAGTGAGTTGTTTGTTATGTCTCCCCACTTGTTGGAAAATGGAGTCACCTCTTTCTCCCTTATTCGGAGAGAGAGAGCCTGTAGCATGTCGAATTATCGGGTGAACAATGTAGTCTTTGGGGTAACTGCAAGTCTGTGTCTTTGCTATTGCTTTGCTCACACTTCAGTGCTGGTAGCGGGTGTGCTTTATTTTTGCCAGTGGGGGGAGGGGGATTGCTGCTCGCTGCCACTTATGCACGGGAGGGAGGGGAGTTGGGGGAGGACTTTGGGGTTCTAACAGTTAACTGTCGTTCATTCTTTGGGGAACTCCTCTGTTTTCGTAGATGGTTGCAAAGAAAAAGCATTTCAGGATGTATATTGTATACATTTCTCTGACATTAAATGTACCTTTAAACCTTTGAACCATTGAACTGCTGCTGCTAAGTTAACAAATTTCACGTCACAGTGATAATAAATCTGATTCTGATTCTGTTTGAGTGGTGTCATAGCACCAACCTTGCACTCAATGTCAGTAAGACAGTGACGAAATAATGTTTCAGGATTGTGGACTTCAGGATGGGGAAGACAAGGGAACACACACCAGTCCTCATTGAGGAGTCAGCTGTGGAAAGGGTGAGCAGTTTCAAATTCCTGGGAGTCAACATCTCTGAGGATGTATCCTGGGCCAGATATATTGATACGGTTACAAAGAAGACATGACAACGGCTATATTTCAATAGGAGCTTGATGAGACTTGGTAAGTCACTAAAGCCACTTACAAATTTCTACAGATGTACCATGGAAAGCATTCTAACTGGTCGCATCACCATCTGGTATGGAGTGGCCATTGCACAGGATCATTAAAAAGCTGCATAAAGTTGTAAATTCAGCCAGCTCCATCATGGGCACTAGCCTCCTCAGCATCAAGGACACCTTCAAAAGGCGATGCCTCAAAAAGTTTAAGGACCTCCATCACCCTCTTCTCATTGCTACCTTCAAGGTGGAGGTACAGGAGCCTGAAGACATTTCAGAAACAACTTCTTTCCCTCTGCCATAATATTTCCGAATGGACAACGAATCCATGAACGCCACCTCATTATTTTCCCTCTCTTTTTGCACTACTTATTTAATCTTATTTTTATATATACGTCTTGCTTCTTTTATAATTATGTATAGCACTCTGCTGCTGCCACAAAGCATCAAATTTCACGACCTTTGCCAATGATATTAAATGTGATTCTGCTTCTGATTCTGAACTGTTCATGTTCTACACCAATATAAACACGCTGATTAAATTAGTAACAAAGACAAAGATCATAAAACAGGAGCAGAATTAGGCTATTCGGCCCATTGAACCTGCTTCAACATTCCATCGTGGCTGATTTATTTTCCCTCTCAACCCCATTCTCCTCCTATTCCCTGTAAACTTTGATGTCCTAACTAATCCATAAACAATAGACAATAGACAATAGGTGCAGGAGTAGGCCATTCGGCCCTTCTAGCCAGCACCGCCATTCACTGTGATCATGGCTGATCATACACAATCAGTACCCCGTTCCTGCCCTCTCCCCATATCCCTTGACCCTGCTATCTATAAGAGCTCTATCTAACTCTCTCTTGAATGCATCCAGAGACTTGGCCTCCACTGCCTTCTGGGGCAGAGCATTCCACATATCCACCACTCTCTGGGTGAAAAAGGTTTTTCCACATCTCAGTTCTAAATGGCCTACCCCTTATTCTTAAACTGTGGCCTCTAGTTCTGGACTCACCCATCAGCGGGAACATGCTTTCTGCCTCCAGCGTGTCCGATCCCTTAATAATCTAAACCTAACAATCTCTGCTTTAAATATACCCAATGAGTTGGCCTCCACAGCCGCCTGTGGCAATGAATTCTACAGATTCACCACCCTCCGGCTAAAGAAATTCCTCCTCATCTTCGTTCTAAATGGACATTCTTCTGTTCTGGAAACGCTTCCTCTGGTCTTAGACTCTATCACCCATTCTTTCTATGCCTTTTAATATTCAGAAGGTTTCAATGAGGTTTCACCTCATTCTTCACAACCCCTGTGAGTGCAGGTCCAGAGCCATCAAACACTTCTCATGTTAAACCTTTCATTCCCAGGATCAACCTCATAAACCTCCTCTGGGGTCTCTTCAATACTAATACATCATTTCTTAGATATGGGGCCCAGACTGCTCACAATATTAAAAATTCAGTCTGTCCAATATTGTAATGCTCAGCATTACTTTTTTGCTTTTATTTTCCAGTCCTCTCAAAATGAATGCTGGTGTTGCATTTCCCTCCTTTACCACTGACTCAACCTTCAGGGAATCCTGCACAAGGACTCTCAGATCTCTTTGCACTTCAAATTTTTGAATTCTCTCCCCAGTTGGAAAGTAGTTTATGCTTTTATTCCTTCTACCAAAGTGTATAACTTTACATAACTGACACCATATGCCATCTGGCACTTCCTTGCCCATTCTCCTAATCTGTCCAAGTCATTTTGCAGGCTCCTTGCTTCCCCAACACTACATGTCCCTCCACCTATTTTTAACAAAACTATTATCTTCTAACAAATCTATTGCTATATCAGGTGTGATTGATAAGTTCGTGGCCTAAGGTAATCCTTAAGGTAAGGCAATCCCATTTGGACCCTAACAAAGAACTACCAGTGCTGGAAGTTATTAAAAATATATATAAAAATTACCAATTACACAATAAATCTATTATTTCTCAAGAAAAACAGATGTATATACTGACCCAAAGAGTGATGCCTGTTTCTTTTTCTTAAATACGAGGGGTGATTGATAAATTCATTGCCTAAGGTAGAAGGAGTCAAATTTAGAAAACCTAGTACATTTATTTTGCAACATAGTCCCCTCCTACATTTACACACTTAGTCCAGCGGTCGTGGAGCATATGGATCTTGGACCTCCAGAAAGTGTCCACAGCAGGGGTGATTGATAAGTTTGTGGCCTAAGGTAGAAGGAGATGAGTTATTAACTTCAAACTTTCTGCATAATCACTGCATGTGCATGTAAAGAGAGCTGTATAACTCATCTCCTTATACCTTGGGCTGCGAACTTATCAATCACCCATGCTGTGGACACTTTCTGGAGGTCCAAAATCCATATGCTCCACGACCATTGGACTAAGTGTGTAAATGTAGGAGGGGACTATGTTGAAAAATAAATGTGCTAGGTTTTCTAAATTTGACTCCTTCTACCTTAGGCAATGAATTTATCAATCACCCCTCGTATTGAAGAAAAAGAAACAGGCATCACTCTTTGGGTCAGTATATACATCTGTTTTTCTTGAGAAATAATAAATTTATTGTGTAATTGGTAATTTTTATATATTTTTTTAATAACTTCCAGCACTGGTAGTTCTTTGTTAGGGTCCAAATGGGATTGCCCACAAAAATATATTCACAAATGAGATAGTGACATACTTTTCTTTGAATTCTAAACCCAAAACTGCCAAAATGAAACAATGAGATACAATAAATGCTGGAACCTGGAGCAACACAAAGAAAAGGAAATCAAGATTAGTGCCAAAGTGACATGATTTGAAATTGTGTTTGAAATATTTTTCGAATGCCAAAGGAATTGTTGTGAGGAGCCATCTATTGTAAACAACATCATTGTAATGCAGTGTTGTAAAGGTAACATTTTACAATGCTTCTCCTGTTTAACCAGGGTAAGAGCCTGAAAATGAATCACGTGCTACTTCCTGTTACAAGCTGTGATTCACCAAACTGGGCTTGTGCAAAAGCAATGGGCTGTTAGCCCTTTAACTTCCTGATAGTAAAATTACAGAAGTTTGTTCTGAGCTCGTAAAATATGTAACTGCAAGTGGAACAATATCATTCCATAGCTTTCCACAGAAAATTGGAAACACTACTCCCAGAGAACAACCGACACAAGAGATTCTGTAAATGCTGGAAATCCAGGGTAACACACACAAAATGCTGGAGGAACTCAGCAGGTCAGGCTGCATCTATTGAAAGGAATAAAGAGTCAATGCTCTGGACTGCAACTTTTCTATACATGCATCCATGACAAAATCTGAGTCTGAAATGTTGACTCTATTCATTTCTATAGATGCTGCCTGACCTGTTGAGTCCCACTAGCATTTTGTGTGTGCTTTCCTGGAGAGCACTCTTAATTTTTTTTTCAAGAACCAAAGCCAAACCTCAAAATTAAAAAAAATGCAGATTCTGGAAGTTTGAAATAAATAAAAACAAAATGCGAGAAACACACTAGTCAGGTAGCATCTGCGGAAAGAGAAACGGAATTAATATTTCAGATCTCAAAAATGCTGCCTGACTTACTGATTGTTTCCAGCATTTTTCTGTTTATATTACCTAATATAATCCTGGAGGAGAATGGAGAGTTCTCATCTTAGCCCCTTCCATCCATTTTGAGAAATGTTAGGAAGGACATTGTAACGCTATAGCGATGCACGATGTCAGCTCTCTATTCAATTTGGATAGTTGAATGTTGCTGCCTTTTACAATGCAATCTAAAAACTTTATTTAAGGATTAAATAGCAGTACTCATGGTCATGAAAATCAGTTCTTTACAGGATGGTGTGGTGGTGTAGCAGCTAGCATAATGCTTTACAAAGATCGGAACATCGGTGTCTGTAAGGAGTTTGTACAGTCTCACCATGACTATGTGGGCTTCATCTCAGTGATCAGTTTCCACCCACATTCCAAGAAAAGTAAGGGTTAGCTTTAGTAAATGATAGTTGTGCTATACTGGCGGCAGAAGAATGGGCTGCACCCAGCACATGCTTGGACTGTTATTCATTGATGCAAACTATGCATTTCTCTCTGTTTTCCAATGTTTTGATGTACATGTGACAAATAACGTTAATCTTTCATCTTTAATCGTTTACTTCTTTGAGTTTTCATGAAATTGATTCATTTGAAACAAATGCAAGGGATAGTTCCTCTTCCTGTAATTTGCAATGTACAACTCCGTTGGGATATCCTGTTTACCAAAGTGAATCACTTTTGCAGTCAGCAATAGGGACTCTCCATATTACCAGGGGGGTCAATTTTAAAATTTTAATTCAGGGCCTTGCAGGTTTCATTCATTAATACCTTGCTGTATATGAATGGGAAGGAGTTTCAGTGAACGTGCAGCTTGTGCGTGTTCAGTCATTCATCTCCAGCTGTAGAATTTGAACTAGAAACACACCATATATCAACAAGACCAACAGGTAAAAGGGGATGACTTTCCTCATATTTAACAGAATATTTTCTGAATAAAGAGAGTGCTATGTCTCTTCATGCTTTATGATTTTTTTTGGAATTTTTCTGCCAGATCCCCTAGAGACTCATTTGTTAGAATGAGAATTGGTGACATAGCAGCTGCGAATTTTCTGGCCTTGTACTCCTAATGTACTCCAGGTTGTCAAGGCAAATGATTTATATGGAGCAGCAGCTGCCATAATTTTATCAGCATAAAAGTCGGAAGATATGAGGTCATTTTGTCTGGAGATTTCTGTAGCTTGAAAATAAATTTTGAACAGAATCTTTATACTTACAGTTGTCTGCAGTTTCTCCTGCAGGTAGGAGGCACAAGCGACAGTGATCCCCCTAAGTGATGAGACCAGAGTTTGAGGCCTAGTGTTCAGGGTCTCATCACTGGAGAGTCCAGAGTTTGGGTTCCCTTCTATTGACAGAATACAGCAGTAACAAATATCCTTCCCCTGGCTAAGAAGAGTACATTGAAAATAGAGGCAATGGGCACGCTTGTGATTTGCAGCACAAAAATAGAAAGGTGCATATGTCAGTGATTTGATTGTGATCACCATTGCAGCTAGGTGTGATTAAGGTAGAGAGGGTGCAGAAAATATTCACGAGGATTTTGCCTGGACTGCAGGCTTGAGTTAAAATGAGAGACTTGATAGACTCAGATTGCAGAGGTGACCAAAAGGATTGACAAGAGCAGGGCGATAGCATTGTTTATGTGGACTTTAGCAAGACTTTTGACAACGTCCTGCATGGTAGGCTGATCCAGAAGTGTTGAACACATGCAATGCACAGTGAGCTAACAACTAGATACAAAATAGGCTTTGTGGTAGGAGACAGAGAGTGATGGTGGAGGGTTATTATTCAGATTGGAGGCTGTGAACAGTGGTGTGCTGCAGGGGTTGATGCTGGGTTCTCTTGTTTGCCAAATAGTTACATTCTATTTAATTGGTCCATTGGTTAATCTGGGCATCAGTTTATTTGGGACAACTCTTAAAGAACAAAAATAATCAAGAAAATAGCTGGGGTTCCTTTTGTTTATGTGGGACACCATGCCATTAAATTGGGGCAGGAGACGGTCAGTCACATGCACTTATGTGGGCATTAGACAACACACTGTGCTTAGAGAGAACATTTGTGTCAGCTGTGTGTGCTTATGTTATGTTGCCATTTGGGCCAATGGGCGGCAATTCAAAATACAATGATTTTTGATCGTATGATTCTTTTTTATTTTGACTTTATTTTTTTTTAAACGCCATGAAAAGATTTGACACTAGTTGAAAAAACTGGCCCTACTGGACCAAATTAAAATCCATTCACCTAACACCACTCATCATCAGCTGGCAGAGATAACGTAAGTGCTGAAATTTTCAGTTGGACACTTGATATATCAATGAAAAGATTGGGCGTTACACAAGGGACAAGTGTCAACAACCTAAAAACAAAAATGGTACAGATCCAGATGTTGAAGAAGCCCTCAATCATTGGTTTTCCATGTAACTAGTTGAGCCGTTCATGTCAGTGGACCAATCTTAGTAAGTCAAAGGAGCTACCCAAGAAACTGGGTCATGAAGGTTTTAAAGCAACAGATGTTTGGTTGTTTCGATGGAAATGTAGGCACCACATGAAATTGACATGGCGAGAAAGGTAGTGCAAATGCTGTAAATGCGGAAACATGGAAATTTACAAAACTCCCCTACTTGCTTCAAAAATGTTGTGTATATGTGTAATGTGGAAGCAGCTTCATGGGTTTGTTGAGTGACACAGAAGATGCTAATTATGAATAAGCACGTTAATCATTTATTCACAAACATTAAAAGATTCGACCAAGTCTCCCCAAGTTACACAAACTACAAAACTACATATTCAACAAACAGATACATCGCTATGAGTGACAGCTGGTATTAAGAGGAATAGACAGAGTGGACAGCCAGCGCCTCTTCCCCAGGGCACCACTGCTCAGTACAAGAGGACATGACTTTAAGGTAAGAGGAGGGAAGTTCAAGGGGGATATTAGAGGAAGGTTTTTCACTCAGAGAGTGGTTGGTGCGTGGAATGCACTGCCTGAGTCAGTGGTGGAGGCAGATACACTAGTGAAGTTTATGAGACTACTAGACAGGTATATGGAGGAATTTAAGGTGGGGGGGTTATAAGGGAGGCAGGGTTTGACATTGTGGGCCAAAGGGCCTGTAATGTGCTGTACTATTCTATGTTCTGTGTTCTCAGTCTGGGGCATACTTTCCCAATGGTCTTCAGCGCTAGCCCCTGGAGACAAAAGGAAAGAGGCCGAGCCTCCAACACATGCATTCTTATACCCGCTGAGGCACTTCAAACTGGGCGCTGGTGCCATAGCACACAACACAACCACTGGGGAAGAGCTCCCACAACTTTTAAACGGGCCAATCAATGACCAACACAACAGAAGCAGCTTGTGACTGGCAAATAAGCCACTCCACTTTCCCACACACACACGGCCAGATGATATCTACAATGCCAATAAAGCAGGCCTTTTTTATTGCACCATGCCGAATGATTCCCTTTGCTACAAGCAGACAATATTATCGGGTTCAAAGAAAGCAATGGATTGCATAACTGTGTTGTGTTGTTCAAATATATCTGGAACTGATAATAAAACTTGTTGGTTATTGGGAAAAACATTAAATCTCGCTGCTTTAAGGGGCTAAGAATGAATTGTCTACTAATTCAGCATTATACCAGCATACATATGATGAATTTCTCCTTCAGTAAACATTACGGATTAATATACAGTCTCATAGTACTGTATAAATATTAGTAGTGTTCTAATTACTTCTGTATTTAACTTAAATACATAATTTGTTACTCAGTTAAACAGTGGTTTATCTTTTGTTATACATTTTAACTACCTCAGTGGAATTGCAGCTAATTGGATCAGCCACTTAATTGGCCAAAACATACTGTCCCAATTAACCAGAATCCACTCTATTTATGTATTGAGACACAGAGCAGAATAGGCCCTCCAGCCCTTTGAATCACACTATACAACCCCCAATTTCAACCTAGCCTAATCACAGGACAATTTACAATGACCAATTAACCTACCAATTGGTACAGCTTTGGACCGTGTGAGGAAATCGGAGCACCCGGAGCAAACCCGTATGGTCATGTGGCGAACGTACAAACTCCTTCCAGACAGTGGTGGAAATTAAGAACACAATTAGCATGATCAGTATGTTTGAAGATAACACCAAAATTGGTGGCATAGCTCTAAAAATCTGCAGAGAAGGCACTCAGGTCAAAACCTCCATGTACATCAATAACTTCATTGACTTCAGCACCTACAACATGCATGAACGAGACATGGAGGCCAGAGTCAATCAGAGCAACAATTAATCCATGTTGTTTTGCATCCGACCAGGCCTACCTTTGTTCCCTTCACTGCTGGGTCCGGTTACCTGAAAGTACAGGAAGCCTGGTTTGCAGCAGCTGGATTTGACTGAAATTAATATCCAAGCTTAAACAGAAGGTGGGAAATGGGGGTGTCACTCTCTCTCCCAGTGGTAAGAAGGACCATGGTCACCAAGCGCAAGGTTTCCTTGATATGGCTACACGTGGCACAAGAGTGACCAACACCTCTCTCCTACAGTGCAGCAATCTGCATTTTTCTAAGATACAAATTGGATCATTGATCAGATACACCTCTCCTAAGAGGGGGAAAGTAATACTCAACACATCTTTGCATGTGGCTGCATCTAGCTGTGCTTACACACTGAGTGCACGGTCACCAAATGTAATTCAGCTTCCACTTGACCCTAGCGTTGCAATGACCAGCCCTGGTCTCATTGCTATGGAGCATTCCATTCTGTTAGACCAGTGGTTCCCAACCTTTTTTTGGCCATGCCCCACCTAATCACCTCTAAAATCCTGATGCCCCCTGGGGCGATATATAATTCTTATTATTCAAAAAGTGAACTCCTATTCACCTGGAGGAAGCCTAAAAGACCATTAACTTGGTTTAAACAAGCTTCCAAAGAACATGGCATTCATGAAAGAGAAAAATAAAAGAACCAAAGGACTGTTAAAGTTCTGAGGAAGAAATTACTAAGAAATTGTAAAAAAAAGAACATTAAGTGATATTAAAATAATAATAATAATAAATAAATAAAACAATGCCGATTCGTTTCTACAGCATACAAAGACAGATACACCGTTTAAAAGAGATGACGCAATGTACACACCTTCACACCACCAAGAACCGAAAGATAGATAGATAGATAGATAGATAGATAGATAGATACTTTATTCATCCCCATGGGGAAATTCAACTTTTTTCCAATGTCCCATACACTTGTTGTAACAAAACTAATTACATACAATACTTAACTCAGTAAAAAATATGATATGCATCTAAATCACTATCTCAAAAAGCATTAATAATAGCTTTTAAAAAGTTCTAAGTCCTGGTGGTAGAATTGTAAAGCCTAATGGCATTGGGGAGTATTGACCTCTTCATCCTGTCTGAGGAGCATTGCATCGATAGTAACCTGTCGCTGAAACTGCTTCTCTGTCTCTGGATGGTGCTATGTAGAGGATGTTCAGAGTTATCCATAATTGACCGTAGCCTACTCAGCGCCCTTCGCTCAGCTACCGATGTTAAACTCTCCAGTACTTTGCCCACGACAGAGCCCGCCTTCCTTACCAGCTTATTAAGACGTGAGGCGTCCCTCTTCTTAATGCTTCCTCCCCAACACGCTACTGCAAAAAGCAGCATTGGCGCGACCTCGTACGAGTTTCTTACGCGTTCGGACTTGTTCATTCGTTCCTTCCTACATCAGTCAATTCATTAATTTAATTATGAAAGCCATTTGATGGTTGTAATGATGGTGATACACTATATATACAGTACATACGCAATTACACATGTACATACACACAAGTATTTTTATGTATGCATACTGTATATACACATATGTATTAACTCGCACACACACTCATACTCACACAGACTTACTAGAAAAAATTCACTGTTAATAACTCATTCTCGAATTGCCCCCCTTAAAAATCAAATTACCCCCCTGTGGGGCATACGCCCCACGTTGGGAACCACTGTGTTAGACTGTCTGAAGAGAAATTTCTGAGGAAAAACACCTTTGCCACAAGTCATTTGGGTGGTGGTCTGAATTTGGAAGCACTAATATCCAAGAACAGAAAAGGCCACAGAAAGTGACAGATACTGCCCAATCCATCACAGGCAAAATGCTCCACACCAATGAATACATTTACATGAAGCCCTGCCACAAGAATGCAACATCAGTCATCAAGAGATTCCCACCATCTCGGCCAGGGTTTCCCAATCTGGGGTCCACAGACCCCTCGGTTAATGGCAGGGGTCCTTGGCATGAAAAAAGGTTGGGAACCCCTGCTCTAGACCATGCCCTCTTCTTGCTACTACCATCAGGAAGGAGGTACAAGAGCCATAGGTCCTACACCAAGAGGTTCAGGAACAGTTATTACCCCATAACCATCAGGCTCCTGAACCAGCACGGATAACTTCTTTCTTACTTCATGGATAACTTTGTTCACCACAACTCTGAACTGATTCTATGACCTACAGACTAACTTTCCAGAATTCTTTACAACTCATGTTCTCAGTATTATTTTTACTTGCACAGTTTGTCTTCTTTGCACTTTGGTTGTCTGTTTTTGTATGTAAGTATAGTTTTCATTGGATTTCTTTTCTCCCGGTAAATCCTTCAAGAAAATGTATCTTAAGGTAGTCCATCGTAACATAAAAGTACATTGATGATAAACTTATTTTGAACTTGTAATGTCCTGTAGCCTCTGCAGGAGAAGGAAACAGTGATCTTGTAGAGTCATCCTCAAAACAGACTCCCAAAGTAACTTTGCAGATTGTCTTACCAGCTGAACCTTCAGATAAACCTCAAGACTTGGCTGATGATCCAAAGGTCATCTCCCCTTATGTTTCATGCACAGCTCAATCCCACCACACACTGCCCACTACATGAAATTATAGCTGCGCCCTATGTTACAACAACTCAACATTTCAATAATGGAATATTTAGGATGAAACATTAGCACATTTGGCTTTTATAAGTGAATGTACTGAATTACTTAGTACAGTGAATGACCCGACTGTGTACGTAGATCACATAAGACACACTTTCAGGAAAAGTACATTATCATGATGCAGGATATTCTATTCCCTATCATATTTCCTTTTGTTATTCTAACATACTATGGACTATTGTCAGTAAAAACTAGCTTGGAAAATTTTGAGTTGAAGTTGAGTTGAAGTTAAATACTGAAGGTGACACATCCTTAGCTCTGAACAGATCAGAACTTTATGTACGGAATTATTAAATGAGAGACACCCAGCTGCCAGGAGAAGCTGATGCTTTTGACTATTTTGCATTCACAACCTTATCAATGTTCTTGTGTTTTGTGGTGTAGTTTGTGGCTTTCAATTTTTAGCTTCTGCTGATAACATAATAAAAGTAGTCACGACTGTAATTTCCCAATCTGAATCACTTCCAAAGCATGAGCCATCTGAACCATCTGTTCTCAATCCAAAGAATGCTAACAAACCTGTGGAGTGAGTAGCCAGATCTCACACCCTTCCTCTAGCTCAGGTTCAGAGGTTCGATTTTTTTTCCCCAATAATGAAGTGTGATTAACTCTTTGCTTGCAAGTGAGTTGCCAATGCTGTGTTAATAATGCCACATTGTAAAAAAAACCTGGATGTTATTATGACAATGAGCGGTGAAAAGCAGGATATTAACAAGGCAAGTTACAGTCACGAACGTTTTCTGCATTTGTCTGGGGATCTTTACCTTTCTGACACACATGAGGCAAAATGAATGGTCTGAAGGGCAGATTTACCATAAAACAGAATTATACTGTACAATACAGAAGCTGCTTCATCAAACATCTCTCCTCCGCCATAAAAGGCAGGATTCCGTGGCAGCCACCCGTTTAATTGTACATCCCACTCCCATTTTGACGTGCTGGCCATGACCTCCTCTAGGGTCATGATGAGGCAACTCTCAGGTTGGAGGAGCAACACCTCATATTCCATCTGGGAAGCCTCCAACCTGATGGCATGAACATCGATTTCTCAAATTTCAAATAATTTATTTCCCTTGTCCCTTCTCTCTTTTTCCATTCCCCATTCTGCCATCCATCTATTTCTGATGCCTGTCCTTCCCTTTCTCTCATGGTCCAACGTTGTTTCTTATCAGATTCCTTCTTCAGTCCTTTACGCCTCCCATCTTACTACTTTATATCCCCCTCGACCACCACCCACCTCCTCTCACCTGGTTTCACTTATCTTCTGCCAGACTGTACTTCTTTCTTCCCCACACCGTCTTACTCTGACTTCTTCTCCCTTTCTTTGCAGTCCTCATGAAAGGTCCCAGCCTGAAATATTCCGTGTTTGTTCCCCTTCCTCTCCCTGATCTGCTGAGTTCCTCCAGCATTTTGTGTGTGCTGCTCAGAAATAGTTTATGGCTTAGATCAGGCCTATCCTGAATAATGTGTTCTTAGCAGGGTTCCCTTTGCTTCCAACAAACCGGTGGAGGAACTCAGTGGATCTGTAAGGGAGAAAGAATTGTTGACAATCATGCCCCCAGTCCAATGGATGCTGCTCAGTGACTGAGTTCCAGCAAGTTTCCAGTGTTTGCAATCCTTTCCAGTCAGTTTGCAACATATTTATTCCTATAGACTTGCCAATACTAAAAACTATCACATCATAAGATTTTCTTATAGACTCAATCTTTCTGTATTGAATTACACTGTATTTTGTTCCTGTCAGTAAAATGAAAAAGCTGATTGTTGACTTCAGTAGGAGGAAGGAAGTCAAACATGCACCAGTCTACATTGGCCGCTGTTAATAATGGAGAGATTAAATTCCTTAAATTCCTTCTAATAACACATCAGATGACATGTCCTGGAACCTGAACATAGATGGAATCACAAGTAAAACATGCCAATGTCTTTACTTTCTTAGGAGGTTCAAATTGTCCATAAGACCATAAGACACAAGAGCAAAATTAAGCCATACAACTCACTGAGTGATTTGATCATAGCAGATTTGTTATCCCTCTCAACCCATTCTTCTGCCTTCTCCCTGTAACATTTGCTGCGCTTGTTGTCACTGAACAGTTTAACAAACTTCTGCAAATGTACTGCAGAAAGAATCCTGATGGTTGCTTCATGGGAGCAATTCAAATTCACAGGAATATAAGAAGCTGCAGAGAATATTGGACTCTGTCCAATAAAACACAGGTGCATCCCTCTCTACAACTGGTAGTACCTACAGGAGCTGCTGCCTCAGGAAGGCATGCTGTCTTCTTGCAGCTACCATCATGTAGGAGGTACAGAAGCTCAATGTCCTATGCCACTGGGTCCAAAAACAGCTACTGCCCTTCAAATATTTAATTCTTGAACCAACCCTGTACATCCCAAATCACTACATTTTAGCAACATTATGACCACTTCAATTGCTCTGCACTGAAATGGTGTGTCTATTAAGCTCATCACCCCTACTGGAGCATAGGCCAGTAGAACTTGCCAGAGTCCTCTGCCCTTGGCAAGTATTTCAAGTTGTCCCCACCCAGGTGTAGTCTATCTACCTGGTGTCAGCTTCAAGGTTGTATTGCCAGTTGTCTTTGGCTAGCCTCTATATATGGATGATTCGTTCTGTGACTTATGCTTTCACTACAAGATTTCATACATCTTCTTGGCAATGGTCTTCCTCTCTCAGGGATAAGGTCTTTGGAGCTTTTGTTGGTAGTTCTGAAGCTCTGGGTTTTGACCAGCTGGGGTTGCTAGCCCCATACCAACCTCCACATTTTGCAGCCAGGCTTGGGACTGTACGTGGTAAAGTTACACTAAAATGGATTTTGCTTTTATTTGTTCTAATTTTGCTCTTGTACAAATTGTATTTCATTAATATAGAGAACAGCACAGGCTCCTCAGCCCACAAGGCTGTGACAAACCTTTAACTTACTCCAAGATGAATCTAACCCTTTTCACCCCACATTTCCCTCCATTTACATCCAAGGATGTAGTGTTCAGACTTAATACAGCACTAGCGAGACCTCACTTGGAGTATTGTGAGCAGTTTTGAGCCCCTTATCTTATCACCCCTTATAAGATTTGCTGACATTGGAGAGGGTTCAAGGAAGGCTCATGCAAATGTTTCCAGGACTGAAAGGCTTGTCATATGAACAGCGTTTGATGCTTCTGGGCCTGTACTCACTGGAATTCAGAAGAATGAGGGGGTTCTCATTGAAACCTATCGAACGTTGAAAGGCCTCAGTAGAGTGGATATGGAGAGGGCGTTTCCTATGGTGGGGTAGTCTAAGATCAGAGAACGCAACCTCAGAATAGAGGGACATCCATTTAGAATGGAGATGAGGATGAATTTGTTTAGCCAGAGAGTGGTGATTCTGTGGAATTGATTGCCACAGGCGGCTGTGGAGGCCAATTCATTTGGCCGCCACAGGCGGCTGTGGAGGCCAATTCATTTGGTATAATTAAGGCAGAGGTTGATAGATTGTTGACTACTCAGGGAAAGAAGCGATACGGGGAGAAGGTAGGAGACTGCTGCTGAGAGGGAAAATGGATCAGCCACGATGAAATGGTAGAGCAGACTTAATGGGCCAATTGGATTAATTCTGCTTTTATATCTTATGGTTGTATGGTCTTACTTTCTTTCATCCATGGGCCTATCTAAGAGTTTCCTAAATGTCCCTAATGTATCTGCCTCAATCATTGTGTTCCATGCACTTGTGTATCTGACAATTCAGTTGACTATATAACTGAAACCCATGGAGTTATAAATCACATATTATAAACCTTAAGACATCGGGGCAGAATTAGGCCATTTGGCCCGCTGAGTCTGCTCAGCCATTTCATCATTGCTGATCCTTTTCTCTCCCACCTCAGCCCCACTCCCCGGCTTTCTCCCCATAACCTTTGATGCCGTGTACAATCAAGATCCTATCAATCTCCGCCTTAAATACACCCAACGACCTGGCCTCTACACCGGCCTGTGGTAATAAATTCCACAAATTCACCACACTATAGCTAAAGAAATTTCTCTGCATCTTTCTTAAATGGACACCCATCTATCCTGAGGCTGTGCCCTCTTGTCCCAGACTCTCCCACCATGGGAAATATCCTTTCCACATCCACTCTGTCTAGGCTTCTCAACATCCAAAATATTTCAATTAGATTCCCCCTCATACTTCTAAATTCCAGTGAGTACAGGCCCAGAGTCATAAAACATTCCTCATATGATAACACTTTCATTTGCAGAAGCATCCTTGTCAGCATCCTTGGAACTCTCTCCAATGGCAGCACATCTTTTCTTAGATAAGGAACCCAAAACTGTTCACAATACTCAAGGCAAGGACTACCAAATCCCTTCGCACCTCAGAATACTGGATTTTATTCCCGTTTAGAAAATTTATATCTACTACCGAAGTGTATGACCGTACATTTTCCAACATTGTATTTCAGTTGCCACTGTCTTGCCCATTCTCCTAATCTGTCTAATTCTTTCTGAAGCCTACCTGTTTCCTCAACGCTACCTGACCCTCCACCAATCTGTGTATGATCTGGAAACTTGGCAACAAAGCCATCTATTCCATCATCTAAATTATTGATAAAACATAAAAAGCGGTCCCAGCACTGACCCCGTGGAACACCAGAAGTCACTGTCAGCCAATCAGAAAAAGATCCTTTTATTCCCACTTGCTGCCTCCTACCAATCATCCAATGCTCTGACCATGCCAATAACTTTCCTGTTATACAATGGGCTCTTAACTTGGTAAGTAGCCACATGTGTGGCATCTTATCAAAGGCCTTCTGAAAATCCAAATATACAACATCCACTACATCCCCTGTATTTACCCTACTCATAAAGTCCTCAAAGAATTGCAATAGGTTCGTCAGGCAAGATTTTCCCCTAAGGAAAACATGCTCACTTTGTCCTGTCTTATCCTGTGTCACCAAGTACTCCATCACCTCATCCTTAACAATTGACCCCAACATCTACCCAACTACTGAGGTCAGACTAATGATCTATAATTTCCTTCCTACTGCCTCCCTCCATTCTTAAAGAGTGGTGTTACGGATTCAGCAACAATAAATATATGAGTGAGGCAGGGTTTTGATAACAAACAAAACGTTTATTAAACACTGAAAAACAAACCCCACAAAATTAAACAAATCACTAACGTAACTGGAAATCAGCTGCTGTGTGGCAGCTTAAACAGTTCTTAAAGCAATGAAGCCTAAACAGTTCTTAAAGCGATGCTGCAAAAACAGTTCTTCAAAGTAGTATTGCAAAAGTTCAAAATGCTCACAGTCCATTTAAGGGAGAGACTTTTTAAGACGATTTAAATTCTCTTTCACGTCGTGTTGTTGCGATTCCCAGTTGAACTATTTTTCCACGAAGAATTTACGAAGATGAAAAATGAAATGGCTTAAAGGCACTGACCTTTCCTTTACAAAACTGTTCCCAATCCTTTCTGCTATTCACAGGGATTAACACGGGGACAGTCAACGAATTCCTTCCGAATGAGGATCAAGCAAGGTCGAACCTGTTTCACCGTCGAAATCGATTTTCCGCGATCTTTTAACTCCCGAACTTCGATCTTCACTCTCCACTAATTCTCAACTAGCAGTATTATAAAGAAACTGCTGGCAATGACCTTTTAAACTTTAGGCATTAGATAAAACTTCATCTTTCAACTAAACTGCGTCATAACATTAAATCACACAGTGGCATAAAGTCAACATGGCAAATCCAGCCACGAACTGCCCCTCCTCACAGGGAGGGGTCCTCCTTTTATACCCTGTAAAAAAAAACTGTCACATGACCTCTACTGGTGGGAAAATGATGTCACTCCACCATCACAAGACCATTACCTCAAGTCCAGTATAGCTTCAACACCTGTCACGTGTCACGGGTATTTAACAGTGGAATGACATTTGTAATTTTTCATTCCTCCAGAACCATGTCAAAGTCCAATGATTCTTGAAAGATCATTACTAATGCCCCCACAGTCACAGTCACTGCTGCTACCTCTTTCAGAACCCTAGGGTGTAGTCCATCTGGTCTGGGTGACTTATGTACCTTTAGGTCTTCCAAATTTTTGAGCACCTTCTCCCTTGTAATAGTAACTCCACTCACTTCTCTCGCCTCACACCCTTCAACATCTGGCATACTTCTGGTATCTTCCACAGTGAGGACTGAGGCAAAATGCTCATTTAGTTCATCTGCCATCACCTCTCCCCTGTTATTTTTTCTCTGGCCTCATGTTCTAGTGGTTGTATATCCACACTTATTTCTCTTTTATTTTTGATATGTTTGAAAAAGCTTTTTCTATCCACCTTGATATTCTTTGCTAACTTGCTTTCATATCTCATCTTTTTCCTTCTAATGATTCTTTTAGTTGCTTTCTGTAGGTTCTTAAAAGTTTCCCATTCCTTTGTCTTCCGACAAATTTTTGCTTTGTTGTATGCCCACTCTTTAGGTTTTCCATTAGCTTTGACTTCCCTTGTTGGCCACGGTTGTTCTAGTACGCCATTTGAGTGGTTCTTTGTTTTTGGAACACATCTATCCCGCACCTTCCTCATTTTGCTCAGAAACTCAAGCTATTGCTGCTCATCTCTGCCAGCATCTGTTTCCAATTTAACACGTACAACATGCTGGAGGAACTCAGCAGGTCGGGCAGCATCCGTTGAAATGAGCAGTCAATGTTTCGGGTCGAGACCCTTCATCAGGACTGAAGGAGGGGGCAGGGGCCCTATAAAGAAGGTGGGGGGAGGGTGGGAGGTGCCAGGTGAAAAACCAATCAGAGGAAAGATCAAGGGGTGAGGGAGGGGAAGCAGGGAAGGGATAGGCAGGAGAGGTGAAGAAGGAATGTAAGGGGAAAGCACTATAGGTAGAAGAAGAAGGCAGAATCATGAGAGAGGCGATAGGCAGCTGGAACAGAAGGCAGAGTGAAAGTGGGATGGGGGGGAAGGGAGAGGGAGGGAATTACCGGAAGTTGGAAAATTCGATGTTCGATGACCTGCTGAGTTCCTCCAGCGTGCTGTACGTGTTGATTTGACCACAGCATCTGCAGTGTACTTTGTGTTTTCTGTTTCCAATTTACTTAGGCAAATCCTCTCTCATATCACTGTAATTTCCTGTAGTCCACTGAAATACTGTTATGTCAGGGTTTACTTTCTCCCTATCAAATTTCAAGTTGAACTTAATGATATTGTGATCACTGTCTCCTAAGGGTTCTTTTACCTTAAGCTCTTTAATTGCCTCCAGTTCATTACAGAACACTCAATCCAGTCTACTTGATCCCCTAGTAGGCACGACTACAACCTGCTCTAAAAAGCCATCTCATAGGCATTCAAAAGATTCACTCTAGATTTCCAGCATCTGCAGAACCTCTTGTGGCCATTATTTCAACGGCTGCTTGTCCAGAATCCAATCTCTAATTTTCTATTAAACCTGTATTTGTCCCTTAATCCATTGACACTGTTTTCATTCACCACTTTCTGCTTCATCATGACCTATAATGTCTTACTTGACCAAAAATTCTCAGATGTAGATATCTTGCCCTGGAATTTGTTGAAGTTTAATACCTCACTTTATCTCTATAATCTTCCACAATCATAATTTCCAACATAATACCTCATAGACTGCTTTCCTGGAAATTTTGATCCACAGTAATTTAATTTACAGTTTGAAAGTAATTTTATTTTAAATGCAAGACAATTGCAATCTTTTGCAGGTTGAATTACATGAGTGTTGTGACTGTGATCGAAGTCACCAGAGAGATGATACAGAAGCACAATAAACAAGCTCATTTTGGAACACTCTTGTTAGAGGCTCACAAACCCAAAGGTACATCACAATGTTATACTCCTAAGATCAAAAGATAACAGCAGATGATACTATACAATTTCAATAGTTACAATAACATTGTTTACTTCAGTACTTTGGGTTGACAATGGTTCCTTGCGACACATGGTGGAAGCACATTGTAATTGTTAAAGCACCTCTGAATGTCCAGATGCCTTTGGGAGAAACAAGTTAACACAAGCTTTGATGACAGAGAGCCAGACACCTAAAATTAATGTTGTCAGGCCTGTCTCTGAATGTACAAATATGGTCAGTACCCAAAAAAACTACTGATCGCCTATACCTGTGACTATGTTTGATACGCTAAGTGACAACATCTGTCTGATCTGGCAGTTTGCACTCAAGCCACAAAGGTGCAATTAACAGCCATGTTGTGTGTTTTGATGCAATTCAATTAACGCAAACTCATTGCGCTACTGTTTGGCCCTTGCATATGTAAACTCTTAAGGCTGATTTATACTTGTGCATTGCATCTACGCTATAGGTACCGTGTACCCTACACCGTACCTACGCCGTACCCTACGCCTTAGGGTGATGTGCGTTTAACTTCAATTTTGTTGCTTGCAATTTACAAAAAACTGAAGGCAATTTGGAAGCTTCCTGAATTTATTTACATTTATAATGAAAACTGAAGTCTGAAGCATGGCCTGTCCCATTCCCATTCTGATATGTCTGTCCATGGCCTCCTCTACTGTCAAGATGAAGCCACACTCAGCTTGGAGGAACAACACCTTATATTCCATCTGAGTAGCCTCCAACCTGATGGCATGAACATTGATTTCTCTCACTTCCATTAATGCCCCCTCCCCTTCTTACCCCATCCCTTATTTATTTATTTTTTCCTTTTTTTTTCTTTTCTCTCTTTTTCTCTCTCTCTATTCCTCTCACAATCACTCCTTGCCTGCTCTCCATCTCCCTCTGGTGCTCCCCTCCTCATTTATTTCTCCCTAGGCCTCCCATCCCATGATCCTCTCCCTTCTCCAGCTGTGTATCCCTTTTGCCAATCAACTTTCCAGCTCTTAGCTTTATCCCTCCCCCTCCTGTCTTCTCCTATCATTTTGGATCTCCCCCTCCCACTTTCAAATCTCTTAGTATCTCTTCTTTCAGTCAGTCCTGTTTGCGAAAATTAGATCAAGTTGTTTTGGTAGTGCAAACACGAGGAAATCTGCAGATGCTGGAAATTCAAACAACAACACACACAAAATGCTGGTGGAACACAGCAGGCCAGGCAGCATCTATAGGGAGAGGCACTGTCGACGTTTCGGGCTGAGACCCTTCATCAGGACTGTTTTGGTAGTGACCTTCTTTGGATACTGATAGGATCATTATGGCTTCTTAACAAACTACTTAACAGTTCTTAACATTCACCTCGCTCAGACTCTTCCATTCTTAACTCTGAAACTTTTGCTCCCATTATCCAATTTCCTGAAATTCAATTTCGATGCATCTCTGAACTTTTTCTCCCTGCGCCAACCACCTAACCACTCCCTCTCAAAAATGGACAAAATCCAATCAATGAGACCTAGATCTTTGCCTAGTCCATCTCCTCTGGTTATTCATCCTGATCGTCTGGATCAACTCTCCTCACAGCTCCGATCGTACTTTCAGCCCTGGTCACTGAACTTCCCAAACCAGAGTTCTCGATTCCCATTTGATGCCCCCAGCTCACTTTCTAATACCAATGCTCCAATCCCGCTCTGCCCTAAATGCAACAACTTCAACAATGGAAGCAATAATCTTTCAGTAGAGTTCATAACTGATATGGCCATCCAGAACACAGTGCAGTATTGTAATGTGTTATGCTGTTAATGCACCAGAGACCGGGGTTCCATTCCTGCTGCTGTCTGTAAGGAGTTTGTATGTTCTCCCCATGACCACATGGGTTTCCTCCCACATTCCAAAGGTATATGAGTCGGTAGGTAAATAGATCACATGGGTGTAATTGGGCATCTTGAGATAGTTGGGCTGGAAGGGCCTGTACTGCCTGTAGCTCAAACAAACTAACTATAATTTTTACCATAATTTCTAAGCCTTTTTTCCTCTGATATTCATTCATACTTTTGTTCTGCCAAGGGTCTCTATGCCCTCTACAGTGTACTTCTCATGTTCTGAAATTCCCACCTGAAAATCACAGCCTCCATTATTGTAACAACCGAGGCATGGCACAGTAGCAGAGCAGTTAGCACAATCCCCTTTACAGCGCCAGCGAACATTGATCAGGGATCGACACCTGCCGCTTCTTGAAAGGAGTTCGTACGTTTCCCCAATACTGCGTGGACTTCCTCCCACTTTCCGAAGTTGTACAGTTAGGGTTAGTGAGTTGTGGACATGCTACATCTTATCCGCGTTTTATGTGGGGGATACGTTCCTCGCAGTCGATGCATAGTATGGAAAACGCATAATGTGGATACCGTAACTATTTAAATGGAGAAAAGAGGGTTGCGTTCTGGAGGGCTTCCTAAATATGTTTTATCTGTAATTTATTCACATTTTCATACTAATACGACACAAAAGCAGTACACAAGAGAACATTTGTATTATCAATTTAAGGTAATATTCAACGTAATAAATCATTAAGAGCACGGGAGTTTAGTGAATGGTAAACTAAGAGAGGCTTCATCTTACAGTCTCCTTCAGCATTGGAACACATAAGCAGAGTCAACCTCTCCTTTGCTGCCTTGAAACCTGACGCAGTCTTTTCATCCTTACTTACGTAAGTGCGTTTCGGCATACGCTTCCAAAAAAGCCTACTCTCGTCTGCATCAAACACCTGCTTTGGTGCGATGCCTAACTCAGCTATCATAGCCCGCAACTGCAAAGGGTAGCGTTCAGCAGCTTCACTAGCTTGCTCACCACGCACAGCTAAGTTGTAAAGCCTGTGACGATTAACAAACTTAGAAAACCATCCCCAACTTGCATTAAAGCTATAAAATATCACTTGACACTTCCTCACCTGCCTCTGAACAAAGGCGACCATAAATTTTCAAAGCTTTCACACGAAGGTGATCGGTACTAAGAGTTTTTTTTCTTTGTTTCATGGTCAATGTACAAACTCAGCATTTTCTCAATTTTTGTCATAATCAGGTTATACACTTTGGTAACAATCTTTGAAGACACGTGATGAATCAATCACTGCACTTTTTATTTTCTCAGCATTTTTCTTTATGTTTCTGATCGTGGACACCCAGGCCGAAGTAGCATCCCAGAGCTGTGTTACCTTCATCTGGTGCAGCCCTGTTTATAATTTCCAATGTTTTTTCAAGCGTTAAAGCAGTTCTCTGCCACTTGGCTGATGGCCCAGGACTTGACAGGCTTAGGAGGCATAGTTAAATATTTCAAGCACAAAATCACTGCACTGTAGGTAATAACAGCAAAAGTTTTAAGAGCACAAGATTGCACATCCACACCTTGCCAAAACCAATGCGAGACTGGTGGGAGTGAGACTGTGAGGCGCGCGCGCACGTGACTTGTATTGGTGGGAAAGCGGTGCTTCTCGTCCCAACAGCCTCGCATAACAGTGAGTTTTGGACGCATATAAGGAGAAGTTGGTAGAAATAGGTTCGATGCATAACCGTGGATCCACATTGTCTGAAAATGCATATAACAAGGATAAGGTGTATGTTGGTGCTGCTGAAGGGGTGATGCCACAGCCCTTTGAAATGACAAAGCAAATGACCCATTTCACTTTATGTATCAATGTTTTAATGTACATGGGATAAATAAAGCTAATCTAAACCTTTAGTGTTCGGATTAATCCTACTGTGTCATTTGAATGCCATATATATATATCAGTGGCCCACATTATTAGGTACACCTGCTCGTTACTACCAATATCTAATCAGCCACTCAAATGGCAGTACCTCAATGCATAAAAGATGCAGAAATGGTCAAGAGTTCAGTTGTTAAAACCAAGCATCTGAATGGGGAAAAAAATGTGAACTAATTGACTTTGACCATGGAATGATAGTTGGTGCCAGACAGGGTGGTTTGAGAGTCTCAGACATTGCTGATCTCCTGGGATTTTCACTCACAACCATCTCTAGAGTTTACAGAGAATGGTGCAAGAAACAAAAAAAAAAGCACAAGATCCAGTGAGTGCCAGTTCTGTGGGCGATGAGAGAGGTCAGAGGAGTATAGCCAGACTGGTTCAAGCTGACAGGAAGGCAATAACCATGTGTTACAGTGGTGTGCAGAAGAGCATCTCTGAAAGCACAGTATGACAAACCTTGAAGTGGGTGGGCTACAGCAGCAGATGACCATGAGCATATACTCAGTGGTCATCTTATTGGGTATAGGAGGTGTATAATCAAGTCAAACCTTAAGTGGGCCAAACCCCAGCCCCGCGATCTTGAACACACTGCTGCATATCGATCCAAATGGCGTAATCTATGCTCCAAGGCAGCAAACAACTTCCAAGCCAACTGGCGCATGCAGCACCTCAAGGCGAGTCAAGAAAGACACAGGAAGGCGTCCACTCCTGCCCCAACAGGCGGTGCTCCCTGCCCCATCTGTGACCGTATCTGCGTTTCAGACTTCGGCCTCAGAAGTCATATGCGTGCCCACAGACGTTGACTACGCAACACATTCATCTTCCTCAGACTTCAAGAGACTTCTACTAATAAAGTCAAAACTGTCTTCCATCCATTGGTACCATTGAACATTCCCCTCCTCCCAACATTGCAATAACCTCTCACCAGTTATCTCTCTCTGCTATTGCTATTGAAACATTCAAAGTCTAATTCCTCAATTATACCTTCTGCCTGTGTGGTTTGCTTCATATTTTCAATAGTGAAACATCACTAATGATACTGCCAAGGTTAAGTGTACTCTATAGCTTATCATTTTATAGCTTTACTGCCACTATTTTGTTGACCAGAAAGAATGACAATCAGTGAACAGGGATGGAGGCAGTCATTTTGTGAGTCTGTCCTTGCAGCACCCATTTTGTGAACTGTTTGAACTGATTTCTTGCTCTCGGATAATTTAATCAGAGCAGTGGAATGTAGATTCATGGAGTGTTATGCTAATAACCTGCTAAAATCTAGACCATTCTCAGACATGTAGCTATTTATTATCTAAGTTGGTCAGCTTGTAGAAAGAGCAGGAGGAGGCTCGGTGTCTTTGTAACCCAGTTTGAACGGTCTGAACCAGTCAGAGTTGAAAAGAACAAGATGGCATGAGGCTGAGGGCAAAGTCCCTTAATGCGGGTTGTAGCCCTGGACCAGAGCCGATGAGAAGGTGTCCAGGAGGGTCAGGTGACCTCGAACCAATGGGATGGAGACGCAATATTTGAACCGACAGGAAGTGTTTAAAATAAGAAGCTTTGAATGCTAAGCAGCAACAACTCCCCAGAGACCAACCATCGTGGATGTGGAGGACCCCATGGACACATGCAGATTAGTCTGGAACCACAAGGAACACCGGGCCACTGTAAACTCCTTTCTCAGCAATTGCCTTTTCCATTCTTTGACTGTCCATGGATGGTCAGGCAAACTGAGTAGCGTGCACACAGGCATTTGGTTGTGTAAATTCACGAGCTTGTGAACCAAACCAATAAGGGCACTTGTCAGTAAATCCAGATTCTCTCTGTGTCTAACTGATCATTATTACCAAGGCGTGATCCTTATAACAACTCAGATGCATGAAATACTTAGCACCTCAAAGATTTGAAATCACATCAAAATAGATGCAGCATTTAATAAATACTAAATACTTTTTACATTTTTGCATTGATTGCAGGGTTTTGGTACATGTTATCCAGCCAAAGACCCTAAAACTAGAAAACAGATGAAGCATTGTAAAAGAAATCTATACGTTCAACACAAGACTTCACTGGAAAAAAAATGTTACAGTCATACTTGCCTCACAAAAATTTAATGGTTCATTCCTTTATGATTCACATGTTTCATTGTACAGACTCTGGAGGCATTGTTTGCAGCTGAAGGTGCCAGGCAGTCTGGTTTAAATTTCACAGAAAATATTTATAATTCGTCTGATCTGGGTGTGTACAGAACAATGAAGCACCTAGACTGCATCTCACAAAATACTTCATAACTAGTACTGCTGATTGGCATTAAAACGCTGCGCTTTGGTGTGATCAAAAAATGGATTACATTCTTGTATACTATAATGCCTTAGGGGAGGGCAGATATTAAATGTAATTGTACTTTGCACAGTGCGGGCATGATAGCTCTCAAGTGTCCTGGAAAGTGTGCGCACGTGCATTTTTAAATGAAAGTGCCATAAGTTTGGTAAATGTTTTGATTGTGCTCACCTTATTACAACAAAACTCTAGTGACTATATGAAATAAAACCATCAAAAATCCCTCACATTATCCACAGGCTCATTTCATCTCTTTCTGACACAGTAATTCATTGATTAATATCTGGTGGGCCTTTTGACGGTGGGTCATACTAGACTGCATAATAGAAATATCCCAGAATAGCAGAGGGTCAAGGGGACCAAAGATCATAAACCCATAAGATATACACGCAGAATTAGGGGATTCAGCCATCAAGTCTGTTCCGCCATTTCTTTACAGCCGATCTACTTCCCCTCTTGACACCATTCTTCTGCCTTCTCCCTGTATCCTTTCACACTAAGACTAATCATGAACTTATCAACCTCCACCTTAAATATATCAAATGACCTGGCCTCCACAGCTGCCTGTGACACTGAATTCCAAAGATTTGCCACCCTCTGGCTAAAGAAATTCCTCCTCATTTTTATTTTAAATGGGCGTCCCTCTATTCTTTGGTCTTAGATTCCTCCACCAAAGAAAACATCCTCTCCACATCCATTCCATCTAAGCCTTTCAACCTTCAATAGGTTCTAATGAGATTCCTCCTCATTCTTCTAAATTCCAACGAGTACAGGCCCAGAGTCATCAAACGTTCCTCATACGATAATCCTTTGATTTTTAGAATTATTCCTGTGAACCTCCTTTGGACTCTCTCCAATGTCAGCACATCTTTTCTTAGATAAGGGGCCCAAAACTGCTCACAATACTCCAAGCCTCACCAGTACCTTGTAAAACCTTTGAGCTTCATCCTTGCTTTTATATTCTATTCCTCTGAAAATGAATGGTAAAGTTGTATTTTCCTTCCTCACCACAGACTCACCCTTCAAGTTATCCTTTGGGGAATCTAGCATGAGGGCTCCCAAGATCCTTTGCACCTCAGATTTTTGAATTATTTCCCAATTTAGAAGATAATCTTTGCCTTTATTCCTTCTACCAAAATTCATGACCTGGCATTCCTGGCACAGGAGTGTCATCAGCTTCCCAAATTGTGGCCATTGTAAATTTTCTTATTAAATAGATGGAAGTAGATTGTCTTACTCACTGACTTATCCCTTTCTGTCCTTGTTAAATCATGATCCTGAGATGCACAGTCCATCCTTCCGGTGAAGCTATTCCCACAATTCTGCATATTCCAGGAATGAGACAACAAAAACAATGAAAAGTTCCAAGTCAAGATGGTATTTGACTTGTAGGGAACCTGTAAATGTTTTCCTTAACCTCCCATGGGCTTACTGCCCTTGTTCTAGGTGCTATCAGAGTAATTTAATTGAGTAACTGTATTGCATTTGGTATATGATATGTATTGCACCATAGTGAATTGGTGATAGAGGATACAACTATTATGGATGGTAAATTGGTATGAATCAAATTGCTTTGCCCTAGATTATGTCAAACTTCTAGAACATAGAACATTACTACACTGAACAGGCCATTTGGCCCATGATGTTGGGCTGAACTTTTAACCTACTCAATGATCAATCTAATTCTTCTCTCCTACGTAGTCCACCACTTTTCTGTCATCCATGTTCTTATCTAAGAGCTTCTTAAATTTCTTCTGAAGTCACTTGATGCAGAATACTCAGTCTCTAACCTTTGCTTTTAGCCAGATCATTTATGTGGTTGGTCCCATTGTGTTTCTGGTCAATATTGTTTCCCAAATGGGGAATACAGTCAGTGATTGTTGCCCAGGACTTGGATGACACAAATGTTACTTGCCACTTCAGTTCATCCCAGAACTTTATTCAGGTTTTACTTTGTACAGATGTGGATTTGCCAATGTGCTATGAATGCAACTGAGCACGATGCAATCCTCAACAACTGCATCCATCTTCTTTTCTGTGAGGATGACTTAAATCGTTAAAACATATGGAATTCAGCCTTATGCCCAACTTGGTTAAATATTGCAGATGTAAGAGACGGACAATGCTGGAATTTGGAACAACAAACAATCTGTTGCAGGAATTTAGCAGGTCAGACAGTGTCTATGGAGAAGAATAAAGAGTCAGCATTTCGAGCTGAGACCTTTCTTAAGGGCTTGGCCCAAAACTCGACTCTTTATTCCACTCCATAGATGTTGCCTGATCTTTTGAGTTTCTCTGCCCAATTATCATAAGCACATAACCTGTAGCACTAGGAGTCCAAACACACATGACCACTGCTATCCTACAGTTATGAATTCCTTTTGTTCCATGCCTAGACCACATTTCAAGAAATCTGATCACTTGACTGTCCTCCTGCTACCTGTATACAGGCAGAGGCTAAAGAGGTAGGGTCCAGAGATGAGGACAACAAAGAAATGGCCATAAGAGACAGAGGTGTGGCTACGGGATTCCTTCAAGTTAGTGGACTAGGCCATGAGCAAGGGTTCATAAAAAAAAATAGTCATTGACTTCAGGGAGTGGAGAGATGCTCATGGACCAGTCCACATCATTGGTGATGAGGTTGAGATGATTGAGGGCTTCATGTTCCTGGGAGTGACTATCATAATAGACTGTCCTAGTCCAACTACATAGACACCATGGCCAAGAAAGCTCATCAATGCCTCTACTTCCTCAGGAGGCTAAAGAAATTTGGTATGTCCCTGTTGTCCCTTACCAATTTTGGATCTATGTACCATAGAAAGTATCCTATCTGGATGCATAATGGTTTGGTATGGCAAATGCTCTGGATGTGAGCACAAGAAACTGCTGAGAATTGTGGGACACTGCTCAGTACATCCTCACCTCCATAGACTCCATATAATTCTCAATGCCTCAATAAAGTGGCCAATGTAACTTTTAAGATAGGTATAAATAAGAATAACTATAGACCTTGTGGGAGAGTAATAAGTTAGAGCAGGGCAAATTATGAGAGGATTGGGAAGGAACAAGGGAGAGTTAATTGGAAACAGTTGTTTTTGGGCAAGTCCACATCCAACATGTGGAGGTGTTTAAAAATCAGTTGTACAGAGTACAGGACAGAAGGAAGGACAAAGATGGCAAGGTAAGAGAACTTGGATGTCAAAGGAGTCAAAAAAGGAAAGATATGTAAAGCTTAGGAAGCTAGAATCAAACTCAGCCCTTGAGGATTACAGAGAAGCCAGAAAAGAACTCAAGAAGGGAATTAGGAAAGCTAGGAGGGGCCATTGAAAAGTCTTTGGTAACTAGTATTAAGGACAATCCCAAGGCATTCTTTTCATACTCCATATCAGAGGCAGGAGGATAGCTAAGAAGACGGTATGACTATTCAAGGATAAAGGGTGGGGACATGTGCTTGGACATGGAGGATGTGGGTGATGTCCTTCATGAGTACTTTATATCATTATTTACCAAGGAGAAGGACAAGTGGCATTGGGAGATCATTGCCAAATTTATTAATATGACAAGGCATTTTGAGATAAAGGAAATGGTATTGTTGACTCTTTTAAAGAGAATTAAAGTTGGTATGTCCCCAGGATGGGATATAACTCAGGTTTTTGAGAGAAGCAAGATGAGAGATTGCTGGGGCCTGGACCAATATCGTTGTGTCACAGGTGAGGTCCCGGAGGATTGGCAAGTAGCTAATGTTGTTCCATTATTCAAGAAGGGAACCTGGGATAATCCTGGAAACTACAGTCAGTGAGTCTCACTTCAGTGGTAGAGAAGTTACTGGAGAGAGTTCTTAGGGATAGGATTTATGCGCATTTGGAAATCCATGGCCTAATTAGGGAGAGCCAACATGGCTTTGTATGGGGCAAGACATATTTTACTAACTTGACAGAGTTTTGTGATGAGTAGATGAGGGTGATTGATGAATGTAGATCTATGGATGTTGTCTACCTGAATTTTAGTAAGGTGTTTGACAAGGTCTCATCCACCAGATTAAGATGAATGGGATCAATTACGAATTGGCCATTTAGATTCAGAGCTGTCGTACTCATAGATCACAGATAGTAGTGGTTGAAGGGATTTATTCTAGCTGGAGGTGTATTAGTGGTGTTCTTCAGGAGTCTGTACTGGGACCTCTGCTGTTTGTGATGTATATGTATACGAGCTGGTTGGGTGGATGGGTGGATTAGTACAGTCAACATTTCAGGCTGAGACCCTTCAGCAGGACTTGTCCTGTCCAGCTGAAGGGTCTCGGCTCAAAACATTGACTGTTTACTCTTTTCCATAGATGCTGCCTGGCCAGCTGAGTTCCTCTAGCATTTTGTGTGTGTTGCTTCAATTTCCAGCATCTTCAGATTTTCTTACATTTGTATATAGTATGCATACTTTATAATAAATGTACTTCGAACTTTGGCAGCTTCTACCCCGCTGCTATAAGATGATTGAACGTCTCTCTTGTACAACATGGTGGACTCTTGCTCTCACAATCTACCTCACTATGAACTTGTAGCTTTTTGCTTACCTGCACTACACTTTCTCTCAGCTGTTACACCTCATTACGCAGAATTATTGTGTTACCTCAATGCACGGTGTAATGATTTGATCTGTATGAACACTGTCAGATTCAGAATCAGAATCAGGTTTAAAATCACTGGCATAAGTTGTGAAATTTGCTAATTTAGTGGTAGCAGTACAATACAATACATGATAACACAGAAGTAAATAAATAAATCAATTACATTAAGTATATATGTATATTAAATACTTATATTAAAACTAGTGGAAAACAATTAATATAAAAAAGTGAGGTAGTGTTCATGGGTTCAATGTCCATTTAGCACTCAGATGGCAGAGGAGAAGAAGTTGTTCCTAAATTGCTGAGATGTAACTCAGTACATATGACAATTATAAAGCAATTTCAATGAAAGTGACCGTCACTTATTTCCCTCTGTGACAGAGCATTCCAAAACCACATTGTGGGACCGAGGTTGCAGGGATTTTTACTTTACAGGATTCAGGAAAGTCCAAAAGAGGTTAGCCTTGGTGCTTGCTTGTTTGTTTCATTCTACAGGACTTTAAAACAGGTAAGTCAACTAATTGTCAGGTAATAAGTGATTGGCTAATTAACTTATCAGCAGCCCATAAAAGGAAAGGTGGCATCAAGCAGAGTGGCCATATCGTGAGAGAGAGTCATTGAAAGAATGAGGAGGCTCTGGCTCAAGAGGCTGAATAGCTAGCTCAGCTGCTTAAGAATGAGATTAGAAACTTTGATATGACAAGTCTCGTTGATTGGCTAATTTGAGGACACTTTATCCAATAAAAGGAAAGCAACGTGGAGTGGCTTTTCAGAGAAGGAACAGTGAGATTGGGAGTTGAAGCCTTGGCTCAAGAGGCTTGGTAAAGGGGCACAACTAAGTTTTTTTGTTGTTGTTTATCCTTAATTTGGTATAGCAGGCTGATTGGGCAATGGAGTGCTCCTCCTGTATGATGGGGTGTCAGGGATCCTCGTGGTCTCCTTGATGACTACGTTGTTAGGAAGTGCACCCAGCCACAGCTTCTGACAGACTGGGTCAAGGAACAGGATCTGAATGTGCTCAAGACCAATGCCGTGGCTGAGAACCTCAAATGATGAGATTTTTACTGAGGTGGTCACACTCAAGATCCAGGCGTCCAAGAGCAGCATGTTCCTATCAGTGCGAAGGATGAATCTTGCTGATGAGAACTATTGAGGCTCTAGTCAAGAGAAAGAAAGCATAGATTGGGTTTAGGAAGTCAAGATTGAGTGAAGCCCTTGATAACTATTTATAAGAAACTTGAGGGAAGTGAATAGGGTAGAGAGGGTAACAAGATGGATCTGGCAGGAAGGTCAAGGAGAACCCCAAGCTCCACTATAGCTACATTAACATTAAAAATGTGGCTAAGGGGTATTCAGGGAGCCAGGCAGTAACTCTGGAGAGAAAGGAAGGTTTGCATATGCATCAGAGCTTTGCTTTTATTTTAGTTATCCTACTACATATAAAAGTAGAGTTTAAGGTCACTGCAGAGGAAGGAGAAGGATCGTTTGCCATAAACTTTGAATAATAAAGTCAACAAAATGTTGACTGATGAATGGATTCTTTATGGAGAGAACAATACAGACAAGTGGCATACTGACCAATTTGTATCCTGACCTTGGGTGCTGCATGTGTGGATTTTGCATGTTGTCATGATTACCATGTAGTTTTACTTTGGGTGCTCAGGTTTTCTTCCTCATCTCAAGGGTTTGTGGATTTGTAGGTCGCTGGCTGCTGTAAATCGCCTCCAGTGTATAGCTGGCTGGTGGTTTCTGGGAGGACAAAAATGTGAGGAGAAAAACTATGAGAAATGTAGGAATATTGCAACTGAGTAGTAAATAGTCAGCATGGATTTGGTGGGCTGAGCGGCCTGCTTCCACGGTGTCTGTCTTTTGACTCTGAGAAGGAACCGAGCATTCCAAAGCAGAACAATTTTGAAAGTCGTTCGCAACAAACTAAACAAACCAGTCAAGCAAGCGAGATGCTTGAAATTCATTTGGAATAAAATAATTTTTGGGAAGGAATTAGACAATAATTTTCTTTAGTGACAATATTTTATAACAATTTCATAAAATGATGTCTATAAAACTCAAATTTGTTCACTGGTGGATCAATCTACAGTAATTGATTCTCACCTGACAGCTTGTAATGTTGATATTCAGGACCCGAGTTGGACATAATAGTTGTTTTCCATTGGATCATTCTCCTTTTATCCTAATGAGATCATAGGTCAAGAATACTACAAAGCAACCCAATCAGGAAATGAGGTACAATTTGACAAATTTGATTGAGTCATTAACTTAGGGTTCATAGGGTGTGTTTGTTTTGATACATCAGTCTTTAGCAATCAAGTAAAAAATTGCCTCAAAATATGTAACCTTCAAAAGGTATTATTGCCATAAATTATTCTTAGTAATAAGCAAACATACCAATTCCTTTTTGCTGTGGTTTGATGGAAATGTGGTGAACAACTACATTGTGGGGGGAGGGTCAGATCTAAATCTAAACCACTTCCAAGGGCTACTCATAAAAAATAATTTTATTTTATACATGTGTAACCATGTACAGAGAGTTTAAGTCACATATGCATATTCTCACTGCTTCACTCACTCGTTCTTCGGTGCTCCCTCATCAACTTCTCCCTGTTCCACTTGTTGCTTCCAGACAGGGTGCTGCAGGATCTGTGTAAGGACATGTGGAACCTGTGAATGATGATGCAACAGGGAGCTACAAACTGAGGTGTGAAAGTTGAGCAGTAAATGCTTGTAATTGTTCTGAAGCTAAGAAGTGTCACAAAGTTTAAAACTGGAACAAATGTAAATGGTCATGGTGCAAAGAACGCTTGACACTTGATTGAAAGCGCTTTGCAGTCTCGTTCAAGTAAACATCGTATCTTGCTTGAGGCACTGACAACACGATCATGTTTCACCGGCTCCACAGTCGGTGACCTACTCTGACACCTGGTGATTGTTCTAATTTAAAAGAAATGGGCAGAAGGAAAGTAATGTGGATGTTCAAAGTTGAATTGCAAGGGACTACAATGCAAGCGTGAGTTCAGTTACAGAATGCTTAGATTCAAATATGTTAACACCAGATTTTAACTTGCCTAGTACAAAATGGTCTCCTAGTACATCTTTACCACAGATGAAATTACGGAACTATTCTAAAGAGCAAACCGGAACAAAAAGAAAATCACCCGCACTGTGCAATACTGAAGGGACTTGCTTTTTCATATTTGTGTAAAGATATCCCCATTTCATGATCTGGTCTGGTCGTTAGCACAATTGCTGACATTGCTGAACTTGGCAAAGCTCCTTGATGGTATTCATGGCAAAAATCAAAGTCAGCTCCATCCACAAAAAATGCAGTAATTCACTCAGAAGTGCAGGGAGTGTTTTATATTTGACCAACCCACCTCGCCAACATGACTTTGAACTTGATATCTGTGGGGTTGGGATGCATTCCACACTGCTACAGTGAAATGGAAATTTTATTCCCTAACTGGATGGTGGACTGTGATTAAAAAACCAGCAGGAAACTAAAGTTGAATGGCTTTTTCGAGTTGTTTAAGCAACAGCGTAACATTAAATACACAGGGAACCATCAAATAACAGCTAATTCAAAATATAGTTAAATGACTTGTTTGCCGATCGGTTGAACCATGCACAGAATCATAATCGGGTTTATTATCACTGACAAATGTCGACAGCATAAAGTGCAAGATATAAAAATTGCTAAAAGTTATACAAACCAATGCTTACTGTATCTAAGTCTGTGACTGTGTAGTAATCCTAAACAAGAATATTTGATGATTCCTTTCGGGGCTGCATGGAAGAAGTCGCCACCTGGAGAAAGACAGACTGGCATCGGCCTCCAGGACAGAAGTCACACAGTCACTGGGTGCAGCAGGGATCTCCACAGCTGTAGTTATATTCTCCCTTTCAAAGCGGGTACAAAAGGCATTGAGTTCGGGTAACGGAGCATCGCTGCCATTATACTTTTGAGCTTCTCTTTGTAGAAAGTAATGTCCTACAAATCCTGCCAGAGCCGACGCAGATCCAGTGTCGCCTCCAACCTCAGATTTGCTTCTTCCCTCTTGAAATAGCCCTCCATAAGTCATGCCTGGTTTTCTTGTACAGACGTGGATCGCCAGACTTAAATGCCACAGATCTAGCCCTCAGCAGATCACAAAACTTTTAGTTCATCCATGGCTCTTGGTTTGGGAATGTACAGTATGTTCTCAGAGGCACACATTCATCCACACAGATTTTAATGTATTCGGTAACAACTGTGACATCCTCATCCAGATTCAGAGATGAATCCCTGAATACAGTCCAGACCACCAATTCAAAGCAGTCCTATAAGGGCTCCTTTAGCTTCCCTTGTCCATAATTCTTGGTCCTCACTATGCTGCTGCACTCTTCAGTCCCTGCCTACACCCAGGGAGTAGAAGTACAGCCAAGTGATCAGACTTTCTGAAGTGTGGGTGTGGAATAGCATCGTAAGCACCCTCGATGATGGTGTAACAGTGGTCCAGTGTGTTGTTTCCTCTGGTACTGCAAGCGATTTGTTGATGATAATTTAGTGACTTTTTCAAGCAGCCCTGGTTAAAATCCCCCAAGATGATGTTGAAGACATCGGGGTGTGCTGTTTCGTGCATGTTGATCACGTCACTCCGATCATCTAGAACCTGAGGTGGAATGTACACTACTACCAAAATGATCGCTGAAGTGTCCCGTAACAGGCAAAATGGCCGGCACTTAATTGTGAGGTATTTCAGGTCTAGTAAGCAATACTGGGATGTCTGTCACTGACTGATTAGTACACCATGGAGTTGGTCATGAGGTATACACCTCCATCTCTGCTTTGAGAGACTCAACAGTCCTATCTGGAAAGTGTATTGTGAACCCGTCAATCTGAATCGGAAGTTGTTGGCCAGGATTCCATAAAACAAATGATGCACGCGTTCCTAATGTCCCTCTGATACAGCACCCTAGCTCTGAGATCGTCAATGTTATTTTCCAGAACAGATGGTGGGATCTGTGGAAGAATTTGCAATATATAGGCATATTGTCCCACTCCCCTTATACCGCTATATACTAGTAGTCATTCCTCTTTCCGCTCAGGCCCCGTACCATCCAGCAACCCAGCTGTTTACCCCAAGCCTCATCACAGGGCAATTTACAATGGCAAATTAAGCTACTAACCAGTATGTCTTTGGAATCTGGGAAGAAATTGGAATACCCGGAGGAAACCCATGCATTCATGGAGAGAACTCCTTACAGACAGCACTGGAATTGAAGTCTGAACTCCGATGCCGTGAGCTGTAATAGAATAGTGTCGCACTAACCGCTACTCTCCTGCGGCTCCTATTGTGACTGCGAACTAAATCATTGGGGAGACACCGAAGCACAACAAGCAGGCATCATTCTGGAGATACTCACAGTAGGGGCTTACAACCTCAAAGGTACAGCACATTTTATACCTTTAACATCAAAGGTAACAGTAGATGATTTAATACAATTGCACTGGTTACAGTGGCAGTGTTTACTTCAATAGCTCAGGTTCCTTTGGGATATATAGTTGTAGCACACTGCCATTGATAAAACACCGCTGAAGGTCCAAAACAAACTTTGGGAGAAACTAATTAACACAAATATTCTAAAACCTTCTGATGACAGAGAGCCAGACGCCCAAAATTAATGTTGTCAGGGCTGTCCCTGAACACACAAATATGGTAAGTACACATAAATTATTGATTGCCTATACTTGTTCATATTTGATATGCTAAGTGACAATATCCGTCTGGTCTGCCAGCTTGTATTCAAGTTAATGATGCAATGTTGCCTGGTTTGATGCGAGCCAGTTTACACAAACCCATTGTCTTAACGATTGGCTCTTGCATATGCAATCTCTTAGCAGCCTGTGCTTATAACTTCAATTTATTGCTTGCAATTTACAAAAAATGGAAGGCTAATTGTAACCTTTCTGAGCTTATTTACAATTCTTGTTTGAATTTAGTTCTGCTACATTCAGGTAACTCCAGAATACTCCCAAAGAGACCCCACAACAAAAAAAAAATGCTGAACATGCTCAGCAGGTCAGGTAACATCACAGAAATAAGAAACATATTAAAATTTCCAGTCAGTGACCCTTCAACTTGAAACAATAACCTCATTTCTCTGTCTGCAGAGTATTGCTCACCTGCATTTCCTGCTTTGCTTGATATTTCCAGCTCCTCAGTTTCCTTCTTATTTTCAGTGAATGTAGTTGTCCTTTGAAGCAACCCCGACACCATGAAGTGATCACCAATTAACCTGTAGAAGCCTCCACTGGGTTTTGCATTACTTGGTGAATATTGGGCCACAGGTGGCTCCTTTTGGTGTTTGACATTAAACCCCTTGGTTTGTGTCACTGAGGTGGGGACTGGCCTTGTACTCAAATTCTACCACAAACTGGGACACAAATTGAGATGTTTTACCAAGGTGTACATATCAATCACTGTGAGAAAGCAGAGATTTGGGGGGAAAAAAGTAACAATAGCATTAAAAATATTAAGGATAAATTCTTCAGTTGATCATTTGACCGAAACAACTCTGAAAACAATGGCCAAACACATGCTTCTCCACCTCCAGTCTGCCCCTCCATCCAACCAACCTGTATTCCTAGATTCCATCCCAGGTTATCAATTATCTAGGGGCCTCCCATTATCCAGGAATACAGAATTGCTTCTGCAAACCTCTGTGGATCTGGATCATTGAATGTTGGGAAATGACGGCCAAAGCAAAGACCAGGAAGTTGTAGCTTTGCTGAAGACTGAGTGATAAGCCAGTGAATGTGACCTTGATTGGAAAGGCACTCTGTTGGTCTAGACACTTTCCCACCATGCATCTTATTGTTTTCATGCACTACACTTGCTCTGCAACACTTTATTCTGCACTCTCTTACTGTTTTACCTTGTACTACCTGAACGCACTGTTGTAATGAATGATCTGCATGAACAGTATGCAAGAAAATGCTGGAGGAACTCAGCGGGTCAGGCAGCATCTATGGAAATGAATAAACAGTCAACGTTTTGAACCGAGAGTCGTTGCCGGGTCTGGAGAGGAAGGGAGAAGATGCCAGAATAAAATGGTGGGGGGGGGGGGGAGGGGAAGAAGGACTAGCTAGAAGGTAGTAAGTGAAGTCAGGTTGGAGGGAAAAGTAAAGGGCTGGAGAAGGAGGAATCTGATGGGAGAGGAGAGTGGACGATGGGAGGAAGGGAAGACAGACTGGCACCAGTAGAAGATGATAGGCAGGTGAGGAAAAGAGATAAAAATGGGAAATAGAAGAAGAGGGAAGGGAGAGGAGGGAAATTACTGGAAGCTGGAGAAATTGGTGTTCATACCATCAGGTTGGAGGCTACCTAGACAGAAAATGAGGTGTTGTTCCTCCACATTGAGAGTCTCTCATCATGGCAAAAGAGGAGACCATGGACTGACATGTCAGAATAGAGGTAGGAATTAAAATGATTGGCCACTAAGAAATACTATTTTTGGCATTTGAGCTTAGGTATTCGACAATTTACATCGGGACTCACCAATGTAGAGGAGACTGCATCGGGAGCACTGGATACAATAGATAACCCCAAAAGATTCACATCTGAAGGGTTGCCTCACATGGAAGGACTATTTTGAGCTACAAATGGAGGTAAGGGAGTTGGTGAATGGGCAGGTGTAGCATTTCTGCCACATGCAGGGATATGTGCAAGGTGGGAGATTAGTGGGGAGAGGGAGGATTGGACAATGGAATCATGTAGGGAGCATTCTCTGCAGAAGGTGGAGAATGAGGGGAGAGGGAAAGATGTGTTTCGTGGTAGGATTCAACTGAAAATGGTGGAAGTTGTGGAGGATGATGTGTTAAGTGTTGAGGCACATCAGATAGCAGGTGAGGACAAGAGGAACTCTATCCCTGTTAAGGCAGTGGGAAGATGGCATGAGGGTAGATGTCCAGAAAATGGAGGAGATGTGGATGAGGGCAGCTTCATGGTGGAGGAAGAGAAACCTGTCTCTTGAAGGAGGATATCTCTGATGTCCTGAAAAGGAAAGCCTCATCCTGTGACGATGAAGGAACTGAGGAAAGGGAAGAGCATTTTTACAGGAGACAGGATGGGAAAGGGTATAGTCAAGATAACCATGGGAGTCAATAGGGTTACAAAAGGCATCAGTAGACAGTTTGTCTCCAGAGACATAGACGGAGTGATTGAGAAAGGGGAGAGAGGTGTCAGAAACTGACCATGTGAATTTAAGTGCAGGGTGGAAGTTAGAGGCAAAGCTGATGAAATTGACGAGCTCAGTATGGGTGCGTGAAACAGCACAAATATAATTGTCAATGTAGCGCAGGAAGAATTGGGGTGTATTATCCTTTGAAGAGGCAGGCATACCTGGTGCTCATGTGGGGTGCCATGGCTACCCCTTGAGTTTGGAGAAAGAGAGAGGAGCCAAATGAAAAACTGTTGAGGGTGGGAACCAGTTTTGGAGGAGGATGGTGGTGGAAAGGAACTGGTAGTTGGGCCTTTGTTGAGAAAGAAATGGAGAGCTTTAAGGCCTTCTCGATGGGGATAGAAGTAGACTTGTATAGGGCCTGGACATCCACAGTGAAAATGAAGCAGTCATCGCCAGGGAATTGAAAATTGTTGAGGGCACAGATGAAGGTGCAAAGGGACTGAATCAAGAGGGATAAAATGGAGTCAAGATGTGCAGACACGAGTTCATTGGGGTAGGAGCAGGCAGAGACTGTGGGCCTATACGGACAGTCAGGTTTTTGGATCTTTGGTAGTAAGTAGAAATGAGCAGTCCAGAATAAGGGGAACTGTGTGTTTGGTGGAGTGGATGGGAATTCTTCAGAGTTGATGAGGTTTGTGATGCTGCCAGAGACAATGTCCTGATAGATCTGAATGGGATGTTTTTCAAAGATAAGTAAAAAAGGGTGTCCGAGAGTTGCCATCTGGCCTCAACAAAGCAGAGCTCAGTCCACCACACCACAGGAGCACTGCCTCTGTCTGCGTGTTTGATGGTGAGATTGGGATTGGTGTGGAGAGATTGGAGGCAGTGTGTTCAGACAGGGTAAGGTTCGAGGATGAGAGATGAGTGCTGAAGTTGAGCTGGTTGATGTCTCATCATCAATTAGAGATGAAAAAGATCTAGAGCAGGCAGCGAACCCAAATGGGGTGTCCAAGAAGAGGGGGAGGGTTGGAGCCTCACTGTATCTTGGTACATGTTACGATAATAAACCCATTTCTTAATATATATGTATTATTGTATTAGAAAAATGGTTTCTGAAATTTTGGGTTGAGGTGTTCAGAGTGGAATATATTATGAACATCAGTTAGCAGTAGCAGGCCAAAAGGCTGTTATGTGCTGTATAGACAGATTAGGCCATGTTCTCTGCAGAATACTGTGTGATAGTTGGACTACTAGGGAAATGTTAATAATACATTTTTTCCTACTTAATATCTATTTAGTTTTTCCACAAAAGTTATCAATATCAGTTTTGGTTCTACAGTTTCCCCCAATTTTCCATTTATTTTCTTTTTTCATTCACAGCAGTTTAGGAATCAGCCCTTGAAATTTGGACTTTGGTAGGAATCATGAGAAAGGATATACAAAATGAGAAGGTTGCAGTGTGGAAATACCCTTGCAGGTCTCAAGTTCTTAAATTTAAAGAATAGCCTGTTTGCTTCTGTCACTCTTAATCAAATGACACATTTTACAGAACCAAACCAGTGTTTTTAATTATAAATATTTCCTGCCATGAGATGGTGCTATTGAACCTGCGATAGATTAAAAGACAAAGTTTTTCAATGCAAAAGTCACCCAGCCAGATATCTATCTCAATTCTGTCACTACCTTTGAACCTAATGACATTGGTTTAAGTTATTTGGATTGGATTCCAGCATATGTTCAATTGCGAAACGAATATAGTCCTTAATTGCATAAATTAATTTTCAACTGAGTAGTTCCCTAAACAATGTATGTCTAAAGCATTCTGTGTCAATTGTGAATGCATTTCTCACCTTGTTCTACATTTTTACAGCAATGAAGTAGTACGAGTTCATACGCACAGAAGAAAAATATATGTAAAACAGGGATCTAGTTTAAGGCACAGATTCTGGGTTCTGTATTGGGAGCTGATCCTTCCCATCAGTGCTGCCCTCCAGTGTTCACTTGGTGAAGCACAAGCTTGTCTGAGTTCATCTGCAGCTATATTCGGTGTGAAATGAGGAACTGCTGCTTGTTCTTGCAGAAAATGTTGTTCAAGGACAACCTCCCATACACCATCAATCTACAGGCCATGACATTCTGGGACTCGGATATATTATTACTATATTTTTATTTTTTTCTCAGCTCAAGCTGGTAAAACTTGAGGTACAGACATAGCCAAGCACACTCATTTCTCAATTGCTACGAACTTTCAGACTATTCTAGTGGTAGCTTTCTGGCAATTTACATAAATATTGCTGTGAAGTCCTAATTACTTAATGCTATTGTGTAATGACTTTGGGCTGACACTAGTTGTAGATATTACTATCAGGACAATGTACATCTTGTTCATGATCATAGTCTTTCAATTTCCTCTTTCAATTCAGCACATTTCTGATGTTTTTCACTTTTGATTTCTGCTACGTGTGTTTGGAATAGCTATATCTATTAAGTAAGTTGTCCCTTGCTTGTTTATCCTGTAATATTATATCCAGACGGTTATTATGGATTGTCCTATTTGTAATAATGGATTGGTCGTAAAATAGTTTGTAGGACCCTGACTCCAAACTGGATCAGGATTGGATTCATAGTAAGGTGTGGTATCTTTTATGAGTTTGTATTTTAAAGCCAGATTTTGGTAAATGATCAACAAGAGAAAATCCACAGATGCTGGAAATCCGAGCGAAACGCACAAAATGCTGGAGGAACTCAGCAGGCCGGGCAGCATCTGTGGAAAAAAGTACAGTCGATGTTTCAAACCAAGACCCTGCAGCAGGACTGGAGGAAAGAAAAGATGAGGAGTAGATTTAAAAGGCGGGGGGAAGAGAGAGAGACACACACAGGGTGATAGGTGAAACCAGGAGGCGGAAGGATGAAGTAAAGAGCTGGGAAGTTGATTGGTTAAAGAGATACAGAGAAGGAGAAGGGAGAGGGGTTTCTGATAGGAGAGGACAGAAAGCCAAGGAAAAACAGAAATAGGGAGAGGAGCACCAGATGGAGGCGATGGGCAGGCAAGGACATAAGGTGAGAGAGGGAAAGAGGATGGGGAATAGTGAAGGACAAAGGGGACATTACCAAAAGTTCAAGAAATTGATGTTCATGCCATCAGGTTGGAGGCTACCCAGACGGAACACAAGGTGTTGTTCCTCCAACCTGAGTGTGGGTCTCATTACAGCAGTAGAGGAGGCCATGGATAGACATATTGGAAGGGGAAATGAAATTAAAATGGGTGGTCACTGTGAGAGCCCACTTTTTCTGGAGGACAGAGCGTAGGTGCTCGACGAAGTGGTCTCCCGATCTACGTCGGGTCTAACCGATATACAGGAGGCCACTCTGGAAGCACCAGACACTGTATATGACCAACAGACTCACAGGTGAAGTGTTGCCTCACCTGGAAGGACTGTTTGGGGCCCTGAATTGTAGTGAGGGAGGAGGCATAGGGACAGGTGTAAAACTTATTCGGCTTGTAAGGATAAGTACCAGGAGGGAGATCAGTGGAGAAGGACGAATGGAAAAGGGAATCACATAGGGAGCAATCCCTGCAGAAAGCAGAAAGTGGTTGGCGGGGGGGGGGAGGAAAAGATGTGCTTGGTGGTGGGATCCCGTTGGAGATGGCGGATGTTCCAGAGAATTATGTGCTGGATGCGGAGGCTGGTGGGGTGGTAGGTGAGGACAAGAGGAGCCCTATCCCTGGCAGGGTGGCAGGAGGATGGGGTAAGTGCAGACGTGCGTGGTGGAAGAGTTGTGGTTGAGGGCAGTGTTGATGGTGAGGGAAGGGAAGCCCCTTTCTTTGAAAAAGGAGGACATGAAATGAAATGCCTCATCCTAAAAACAGATGTGGTGTAGCCGGAAGAATTGAGTGAAGGGGATGGCATTTTTACAATTAACTGGGTGGGTAGATGTATTGTCCAGGTAATGCCACAATAGTGTTATTATTCTGTGACTGTATGCTTTACTGCAATGGCAATAATATGTGACTTGGCCCTAGAGGAACACTCTTTCATTTGGCTGTATTCATGTGTATGGTTGAACGACAAGAAAACTTGAACTTGATGTGAGTGCTGACAGCAGTGAGTTGCTGCTTGGAAAATTCTGCTACAGGAACAGATTGCATCACAGTCTATTGATGGATTTCCAGGAGTTAAATTCTAAAAAAATGTTGGACTTCATCTTCAAGGCATTAAATGTCAACTGCATTTGTCAGTGGACTGTTGAATAAATAACTTGGCAGCTACGCAGAACAACGCTGGAATGTTCTGGAGCTAAAAAGTTTACACTGCAGCCTGACAATACAGGAAAGCTCCCATGATTTATTTCATGGTTAAGTGGAAGCAGAAAGGTAAAGCAGTCAGATAGTTTTGGTTGAGCTTGTTTTGTGATTAAAAACAGCTGTAGATCATCCCGGCATAGCATCAATGGCACTGGAGATCGACTGACCATCTCCTGAAACAGATCCAAGAGGCTGAAGATCCAGGCAATGAAAGCTGCCAGAAGAGTTTGCCTGCAACAGACAACGTAATGCCGGTTGAAGCAGTGGGTCATACATCTTAGAAGAACTGGAAGGGCTCTTATGAATATTTATGATGCTTACCCTTTTGAATGTCATCCTGACACAATAGTTGCTCTTTGGGCATAGGATTACTATAAATAAAACTCCTTTTAGCTGATCTCTATACCACTGTAACATCAATTTAAAAATGCTAAAACCCCAATAGAGTATCCAGTTTTTGTGCACCTTTAGTTTAAGTCATCCCAGTGGCCAAAATATTTGTTACAAGCAAAATTTGATGAAACTATTGCAATGTACTGAAAATAAAATATAATTAACTATTTGAATAATGAAGCTGAAGTACTTCTTAACCATTACTTACCTTACGCATATGGAGAAGATAAGGAAGTAAATATGTAGGAGATGATCGACAGGAAAATGTTCTTGGTGGTGTTTTTGGCCATTTTTTCTGATATGTGTTGAACAGTTAATTTGAATGTGTTTCTCTGTGTTTAATACAAAACACACAATATACCCCTCTCTGCCTGAAAGCAGAGAACATCCTTCTATATAAAATTACCAAGTCAGTCTGCATATGTGGCGAGAGAAATAAAATTAATGTGAAATTTGAAGTATGTTTCTTGGTCTACAGACACAGCCTGAGCTGCTGAGTTCTTCCAGCTTTCTCTGTTTTAGTCCATATTTCAAACACCTGCAAGACTTTATCTTGATAAAGTCCTGATGAAGGGTCTCGGCCCGAAATGTCGACTGTTTACTAATTTCACTAGATGCTGCTTGATCTGCTGAGTTCCACTGGCTTTTTGTGTGTGAGACTTTATCTGAAATATATTTCTCCTGAATTTACCTCATGCACCCTGGAAGGAAGAGCGGTGGCAAAGTGAAACGCAGGCCCACACCTGGCAAACAAACCACCTGGATTGGGGGTTTGGGGAAAAAAGCTGCAGAGGATTGTAGACTCAGCCAGCTTCGTTGTGGACACTGTCCTCCCCAGCATCGAAGACATCTTCTAAAGGTGGTGCCTCAATATGGTGTTACCCAATGCCATACCGTCAAGGATATGCCTTCATCTCATTACTGCCACCGGGGAGTAGGTACTACAGCCCGAAGATGCACAGTCAAACTTCTTCCCCTCCGCCATCAGATTTCTCAGTTGTCCATGAATGCCACCTCTCTCTTTCTCTTTTTGCACTATTTTTATTTTTTTTTAAATTGTTACTTATGGTAATTTTATATGTATTGCATAAAGTTACTATAAGTCAAGAGACTATGTAAAACATGTTGTTCTGCTGTCACAAAACAACAAATTTCACAACATATGTCAGTGATAATAAACCTGATTCCGGTACAACACTGAGCTATTGCTCAGGAGCAATCAGGTTCAAAGTAACAAAAGCTTGAAAAGACGATTCGAATCATAAAGGTCAAAAGGCTCCGCATTAATTACATCCTTATTTTTTAAATTTTAATCGAGAGGTCACAGTGAGTTCAGTGCTCTCACTTCAAATCGCACGAACTCTTACCAATCCAGAGCTGCCAAGTGGTAGGCAGAATACAGTATGTGGAGCGATTTTCCATTTGCCATGTTGTTTACATTTTACCTGCACTGCAGGTACACACCAATTGTTTGACATTGCTTTGAAGGCCATCTGTCAGTACTGTTATATGGCTAACGTCAAGTGTAAGCATAGCATCATCTTTCCAGACCATGGAGCAATTGCAATAGACATCGATCTACTGTCATTTGAAAGCAACCAGCTTTTACAAGCTCTTCCAAAGCTGAAGTGAAAATAAGCTCCTTTATCAACGTGTCACTGATAATGTGGCCCAAAAGGTCAATGCTTAAATCTTTGGTGCTGAGAAAATTATCTTCAGCTGGACAGCATTTGTGGTGTTGCAATGAATGTTAACAGAACTACAAACGATAGACACAAAGAGATCCTGCAGATGATGGGAATTCAGAGCAGCACACACAAAATGCTGGAAGAACTCAGCACGTCAGGTAGCATCAATGGAGAGAAAGAAAGAGCCAATGTTTTGGGCCATCAGTACTGGAGAGGAACGGAAAGAAACCAGAAGAATAATAAGAACTATATAAAGATGAATTTAAAATCAAAATCCAATTAATACTTCTGCTCCTGGCCATTAATATAATTTGTGCAGGGGGAGAAAGACATAGGGAAGCACTCTTCAACATAAGAAACATAGTTCAGAATGCATTGCAGAAGGTCACAGACAGCGTGACCCCAGTATTCTGGTGAGTACAGTCAGCTGGTGAGATTTCAAATCTTTGGTACATAATTGGAAGATGGAGCCCAGGCAGAATCTTCGTAATGTTTGCCTGAGGTTTGATATCCAACCCACTCTAAGTTGTCATGAGAATTGGTGACGTTGTGGATAGAGGGGCAGATTTTGTGAGACCATAGCTAAGATGGAAAGATGGAGAGCGTGCTGGCGGATGGATACAAGGTGATGCATTTTGGCAAGTTGAATGAGGGGAGGACGTATTAAAACATAGAATCATAGAAAACCTACAGCATAATACAGGTCCTTCAGCCCACAATGCTTTGCCAAACATGTCCTTACTTTGCTCCATGTACCTATCCAAAAGTCTCTTAAAAGACCCTATCATATCCACCTCCACCACCGTCACCAGCAGCGTATTCCACGCACTTACCAGTCTCTGAGTAAAAAACTTACCCCTGACATCTCCTCTGTACCTACTTCCAAACACCTTAAAACTGTGCCCTCTTGTGCTAGGAAAACACCTCTGACTATTCACATGGTCAATGTTCGCATCATCTTATACTCCTCTCATTCTCCATTACTCCAAGGAGAAAAGGCCAAGTTCAATAAACCTATTCTCATAAGGCATGCTCCCCAATCCAGACAACATCCTTGTAAATCTCCTCTGCACCCTTTCTATAGTTCCCACATCCTTCCTGAGTGAGATGACCAGAGCTGATCACAGTACCCCAAGTGAGGTCTGATTAGAATCCTATATAGCTGCAACACCTATATTGCTTGAGGAGTTGGTGAAATTATTGATTTCAAAATTTAAGATGATTTCAACTGATTTTTTAAAAATTGGCAACAATCCATAAGTTTCTTTATTCATCAACATCCTAATACAGGCAGATGGGGTTAGTGTAGATTAATGAAGTAATCATAGATGTTTGTATTTTATATTTATTTTAGACACAGCATGGTAACATTCCCCTCCAGGCCAACAAACCCACACCACCTACTTCCACCCATGTGACCAACCCATACGATTTTATAATGCGGGAGGAAACCAGAGCACCTAGAGGAAATTCACACAAATTCCTTACAGATAGTGAAGGAATTTAACATGGGTTGCTAGCATTGTAATAGAATAACACTACCCACTAAGGTAATGTAGATGTGATGGATTGAAGGGACCTTTTCTGTGATGTACAGCTCTATTGTCTGCTCCATACGGGGAGCTCAGATCAGAATCAGAATCAGAATCAGAATCAGACTTTAATCGCCAAGTACCTATGCACATACAAGGAATTTACTTCTGGCAGATGTTGTCTCTCTGCTCATAACAATAATAATGATAAATATAAATGAAAATATAGATTATACATACAGGTAGTGCAATCCAAGTAATAGTTAGCCGACAGTTAACCGGCAGTTAACTGTTCAGCAAAGTGACCGCAGTAGGGAAAAAACTTCTCCAGTGCCTATTAGTCGTAGTCTGGAGGGATCTGAAGCGCCTACCAGACGGAAGCAGATCAAACAGTCCGTGCGCAGGATGGGAGGAGTCCTTTATGATGTTATCCACTTAAATGAAGACTGATGCCACCAGCAGTATGTTGTCCCAATTTAGTGGGAGCCTTGAGGAGACAGTGGAGAAAAGTCATCCCTCAATTCTTATCTAATGGCTGCACTTTTCTGACAAAATCAAATTATCAATATTTGGTGCCTAATGGAGCCAGACATTTCATGTTATTTAACTAGTTTGTCAACTCAATAGTCCTTGTACTTATTGGGTAAACAGATTTCTGGAAGCTGCATGAAAGTCAAAATATTGAAGCAATTCACATTACTTTCTGTCAACCCCCTCCCAAAAGCCAAGAAGAATATTTTCTGCTTCAGGGATAAATTATAATCGGCCTTTAACTGCTGCCTTAACCCTTTGTACCTGGTCTCACCCTATCACAGAATTTCCATTTGTCTTCTCCATTCCTCCCAAAATAATGGATAGAGAATTGGTAAACCAATAGAAAGCAGAGAGTTGGGATGCACAGGTGTTTCTCTGGTTGGTAATCAGGGGTGAGCAGTGTGCCGCAGGTTTCGGTGCTGGGCCCACAGTTGTTCACGATATACATTAACAATCAGGAAGTGGAGACTGAGTGTAGAGCATCTAAGTTTGCTGATGATACTGTGTGGAAAAGTAAATTGTGCAGAGGATACAGAGAGTCTGCAGAGAGATATAGATAAGTTAAGTGAATGGACAAGGCTCTGGTAGATGGAGCACAATGTTGGTAAATGAGATGCCATCCACTTTAGAAGGAAAAATAGAAGATCAGATTATTATTTAAATAGTAAAAGATTGCAGTATGCTCCTGTGCAGAGCAACTTGGGAGTGCTTGTGCATGAATCACGAAAGGTTTGCATGTGCAGCAGGCTATCAAGAAGACAAACGGAATGTTGGCCTTGGTTGCTGGAGAGATTGAATTTAAGAGCAGGGAGGTTATACTGCCACCAAACAGGGCACTGGTGGGGCCACATCTAGAGTACTATGTGCAGATCTGGTCTCCTAACTTGAGGGACATAGAGGAGGTGCACCAGGTTGATCGCAGAGTTGAGGGCCTAGGCTATGAGGACAGATTGAATCGCCTGGACTGTACTCGCTGGAATTCAGAAGGATGAGAGGAAATCTTATAGAAACATATAAGATTATGAAAGGGATGGATAAGGTAGAGGCAGGAAAGTTGTTTCCACTGGTAGGTGAGACTAGAAGTAGGGGACATAGCCTCAAGATTTGGGGGAGTAAATTTAGGATGGAGATCAGGAGGAACTGCTTTTCCCCAAAGAGTGGGGAATCTGTGCAATTCCCTACCCAATGAAGCAGTGGAGGCTTAAGACGAGGTTGGATAGATTTTTGCATTGTAGAGGAACTAAGGGTTATGAGGAAAATGCAGGTAAGTGGAGGTGGTCGTATCAGCCATGATCTTATTGAAAGACAGAGCAGGCTTGATGGGCCAGATGGCCTACTCCTGTTCTTGTTTTTATGTTCTAACACCACCTTCCTTGAAATTTAAAATTAACCTTGCTATTTCTTTCCCATTTCTGACGAAGGAGCCTGTCCTGAAACATTAACTCTCTTTCTCTTTCTACAGGTGCTGCCTGACCTCGTGAACACTTCCAGTATCGTTCAATGTTAATTTAGATTTCTAACAGAGTTTTTTCCTACAGCTTCTGACACTCATCTGTGCTCCAAAGCTGCTAGGCAAGTCACTTAGCTATAAAAATCCACCATCTACTGTGATGATCAAGTTCAATTACAGCATCCTGGTTTCAAGGTTATTAGAAATGCATTTCAGAATCAGGTTTATTATCACTGGCAGTGTCGTGCTATTTGTTAACTATTTGTTAAGAACAGTACATAATATTGGATAACGGTAATAAATGCTGATGTTCATCACAGTCCACAGGAGATTCACAAGAATGATCCAGGAATGAAAGGGTTAACATATGAGGAGTGTTTGATGACTGGAGCTTAGAAGAATGAGGGGTAATCCTTATGGAAACCTATTAAATATTGAATAGGTAGACTGGATGTGGAGAGGATATTTCCTATAGTTGGTGGGGTGGGGGGCGGGAAGAGTATAGGACCAGGGGGCATGGCCTCAGAATGCAAGGAGGAGGAGGAATTTCTTTAGCCAGAAGGTGGTGAATCTGTGGAAATCATTGCCACAGATGGCTACCAGGTCATTGGGCATACTTAAAGCAGAGGTTGATAGGTTCTTGATTAGTAAGGGAATCAATGGTTACTGGGAGAGGACAGAAGAATGAGATTGAGAGAACTCAGTGGGCTGATTGGCCCAATTCTGCTCCTATGCCTTATGGTCTTATGTTATGTTGTTTGCAATGTCCATATCCTATGAATATAATACATATGTTCCACAAGAGCAGCATACAGAAATTTGAGAAACATACTACTTATGTATGATGCTGTTATAATGTCAGAAATCCTAAGAATGATAGTACTTCACCTGTTATCGCAAAAGATCAAAAGATAAAGTTTCTGTCTTGAAAATAGATTTTCTTCCTGTCTCAAAATAATACTAAAACAGTACAGAGCACAGATATTTGCATTAACATCAGCATTTATAAATATTTGTATTAGATATTGAACATTTGTGATCTGTTTATCCTTAGTGGCTGGTTACTAAGAATAGCCTGTTGACTCGGCACTTCATTCCAAAAATCACCCTCTATTGTGCCAGAATAAACAATCTGGAATCAGCTACAATAGAATGGCTGATGCTGAAAGTTTAGCAGGCAGATTTATCTGAAAGACAGACTCAGCTAATGCAAAATGCTGACCCTTCCAGCGGATTAATAGGTCATGTGGGAGGGCAAAACTTTGTTCCACGTTCAGGCAGAGGGCCTGAATGATTAATGATGTAGAGGGAGCATGTACTTTAGGGTTAAGATCAGAACTGTGCATCCTAAAAGTAATAAACATCAGATTCTGTAACGAGAGACATGAAATCCAGACTGAGCAAGCTGAGTAGGAAGAGGAAAGGAAATACAGCCTCTGTTTTTATTGATTCTGCATCAATAACAAGCTTCGTATTTCTAGTGCATGCCTGCCTGGTTTTCTTCATTATATCCTCATAAAATGCAAGTTATTCAAAAAAAAAATCCAATCATCTAGAGCCCCCTGAGCTTTTTGTTTAACATTAACTTCACCTTAAGCATTGCCTCACTTAATAAATGTTTACCTTTATTTTCAAATGGCACCTACAGCCCTTCAAAATGAGCCTGTGCCAATTGATTTCTGTTCTCTCGAGCGTCCCTGTTTCCTATTGCTTCTTTCATAGAGGCTCTATCTTCTGTTTCCTCCCTAAACTATAATTCTGACCAGCCTTCAGTTATGCGTCATTACTGCTCCTAACATAATACTAACTTCTGTTTAAAGTTCCTGCTGTATGCCGTGGTTGCTTTAGTTCACTACATTAAAAATACTATATGAATACAAATAAATAATGAGGAATTGCTAATGCAGGATGAAAGGTTCTGATGAAGGAGCTCAGTCTGAAACATTGATTCTTTATTCCTTTCCATAGATGCTGCTTGACCTGCTGATTTCCTCCAGTTTATCTGTAATAAAGGTGTGCATATTCAAAGAGGTCACAAGAGGCAAATAGAGGCTAGCAAAATGACAGATACAAAATACATAAATTTGATGCAGCATCCTTATTGACCTAAATATCTTTTTGCTCAGTCTGGAAGGGAACCAAATGTCTTTAGTTAATCTTTACTTTGCTGCATATCCTTAGAAACCACTTTTGTTTTATGCTAGACAGCTCTCACATTCACAAATTACTCTGCAGATGCTGGGGTCAAAGCAACATGCACAACACACTGGAGGAACTCAGCAGGTCGGGCAGAATCCGTGGAAACGAACAGTCAACGTTTCGGGCCGAGACCCTTCATCAGGACTGAAGAGGGAGAGGGCAGGGGCCCCATAAAGAAGGTGGGGGGAGGGTGGGAAGGAAGAGGCTGGTAGGTGCCAGGTGAAAAACCAGTAAGGGGAAAGATCAAGGGGTGGGGGAGAGGAAGCAGGGAGGGGAATAGGCAGGAAAGGTGAAGGAGGAATGTCAGGGAAAAGCACTATGAAGAAGGCAGAATCATGAGAGAGGTGACAAGCAGCTGGAGGAGGAGGCAGAGTGAAAGTGGGATGGGGGAAGGGAGGGGGAGGGAATTACCGGAAGTTGGAGAATTTGATGCTCATGCCAAGGGGCTAGAGACTACCTAGACGGTATATGAGGTGTTGATCCTCCAACCTGAGTTTGACCTCATCATGGCAGTAGAGGAGGCTATGTATGGACATATCTGAATGGGAATGTGAAGCAGAGTTGAAGTGGGTGGCAACTGGGAGATCTTGTCTGTTGTGGTGGACGGAGCGGAGGTGCAGCCTCCTCTACATCGGTGAGACCCGACGGAACTGGTGCTCACACTTAATAACTTCTCTTTTAGCTCTTCCCACTTTTTTCAAACCAAGGGTATAGCTATGGGCACTCGCATGGGCCCAAGCTAAGCCTGCCTCTTCGTTGGTTATGTGGAACAGTCTATGCTCCAAACCTATACTGGCACTGCTCCCCAACTTTTCCTTCGCTACATTGACGACTACATTGGTGCTGCTTCCTGCACCCATGCTGAGCTTGTCAGTTTCATTGACTTTGCCTCTAACTTTCACCCAGCCCTCAAATTCACTTGGTCCATCTCGGACACTTCTCTCCCTTTTCTCGATCTGTCGGTCTCCATCTCTGGAGACAAACTGTCCACTGACATCTTCCATAAACCCACTGACTCTCATAACTACCTCGACTAAACCTCTTCTCACCTTGCCACATGCAAAAATGCTATTCCCTATTCCCAGTTCCTCCGTCTCTGCCGCATCTACTCCCAGGATGAGGCTTTCCATTCCATGACATCTCAAATGTCCTCTTTCTTTAAGGATCGTGGTTTCCCTTCTGCCGTCATCAATGATGCCCTCACCCGCATCTCCTCCATGTTCTGCACTTTCGCCCTCACTCCATCCTCCCGTCACCACAACAGGGACAGAGTTCCCCTTGTCCTCATCTACCACCCCACCAGCCTCCGGATCCAGCACATTATCCTCCGCAACTTCCTCCACCTTCAACAGGACCCCACCACCCAGCACATCTTTCCCTCTCTACCCCTCTCCACTTTCCACAGGGATCATTGCCTCCATGACTCCCTGGTTCACATGTCCCTCCCCACAGATCTCCCACCTGGCACTTATCCCTGCAAGCATAAGTGCTACACCTGTCCCTACACCTCCTCTCTTACCACCATTCAGGGCCCCAAACAGTCCTTCCAGGTGAGGCAAAACCTCACTTGTGAGTCTGTTGGAGTCATCTGTTGCATCCGGTGCTCCCGGTGCGGCCTCCTCTACATCGGTGAGACCCGATGCAGATTGGGGGACCGCTTCGTCAAACACCTACACTCCATCCGTCACAACAGACAGGATCTCCCGGTTGCCACCTACTTCAACTCTGCTTCACATTCCCATTTGGATATGTCCATACATGGCCTCCTCTACTGCCATAATGAAACCAAACTCAGGTTGGAGGAGCAACACCTCATATACCGTCTGGGTAGTCTCCAGCCCCTTGGCATGAACAGTGAATTCTCTAACTTCCAGTAATTCCCTCCCCCTCCCTTCCCCCATCTGTTTCACTTTGCTTCCTCCTCTAGCTGCCTATCACCTCCCTCATGGTTCCGCCTCCTTCTACTACCCATAGTGCTTTCTCTTTACATTCCTTCTTCACCTTTCCTGCCTACCCCCTCCCTGCTTCCCCTCTGATCTTTCCTCTGATTGGTTTTTCACCTGGCACCTACCAGCCTTCTCCTTCTCACCTTCCCCCCACCTTCTTTATGGGGCCCCTGCCCCCTCCCTCTTCAGTCCTGACGAAGGGTCTCGGCCCGAAACATTGACTGATTGTTTCCGCGGATGCTGCCCGACCTGCTGAGTTCCTCCAGCTCTCACGTTCTACCTTTTCTTAAATTCAGAATTTCTTTGTCATCAGTTGCTGAATTCTGAATTTATTTTCCAATCCTCAGTTTTATTATTTTTTCACAATATTATGACGCCTTAGAGGAAATCCGATTTTCATCATTCCTTCTTAGTCCCAGCTTGAGCAGATTTCATGTTGGGATTCTGTGTTTTAACAGGATGAAATTGCTACTTTAAATGTTAACCATTGCTCACTTATGATCATTATTGTTTCTTAATCTACCTAAGCTACCTGGGAACACATGTTCTGGTAGTTTCTAATGTTTAGATTTAAAGCCCTGATTCAAAACAAGAGGTTCAAAGGTTCATTTATTATCAAAGCACATAAACATACAATCCTGATATTCATCTTCTCCAGATAGCCATGCAACAAAGAAAGAACACACAAGTCTTTTCAAGATGGCAGCGCGACGACGCAGGGCGCAGCGGCCACTCCAGTAAGGAATATCCGTTATCTGTAAGTAGGGGCCGTGCACAATCCTGATTTGATTGAGACGGATGTGTGAAGCACGGAGGAACATCTGGCGAAACTTCTGACATGCCTGTGCTGCTGACGCTGCTACTGAGCGATCGGAGAGATCTCCAGAGAGGAAGGCCCCGAATCCTCGGCTTTGCCTGTTGCTTGGTGGCCGGAGCCGGGGTTGAAGCACTCGGCAGAGATGGTGCTCGGTGCTCGGTGTCGGAGGGCTGGTCGGAGGCACGAAGTTGTCGGAAGTTTTCGGACGGACTCACAGTTGGCTGTGCTCGGGTGCTTCCAGAGGCTGCATCGGGAAGTTTTGCCACGTTGGAGGTTTCTTCCTTCTGCCATCTGCGTGAGATGATGGGCTATCTGGGACTTTGAGACTTTTTTTTTACCGTGCCCATGGTCTGCTCTTATCAAATTATGGTATTGCTTTGCACTGTTGTAACTGTATGTTATAATTATGTGGTTTTTTGGTCAGTTAGTCTTGGTCTGTCTTGTGTTTATGTGATATCATACTGGAGGAACATTGAATTTCCCCTTGGGGATGAATAAAGTATCTATCTATCTATCTATCTATCTAAACATCAAACCCACCCATTCCCCTGCACGAAAAAGAATGGCATCCCAATCATCAACCCCACAAAACCCCTCCTCTCACGCAAAATTGAATAGGAACATCGAACCCCTCCCTTGCACAAAAAGACTAACAGAACATCAACCCCAAATTCCTCCCCTCACTCAACAAAACTGAAAAGGAACAGGTGATAAAAAACATAGAATATAAAAGCCATGCTCTGAAAAGTCAATAATCTAATCCAAAAACGCAGAACCACAATGCCATCCTATGATATCACCAAAATTCATCAATAGAGAGAGACACCACACGAGTGCAGAGGCCTACATGCCTGCCACAGCAAGCCACACTGCCGTAGGCGGTATTTGAGCGATTTCTGGGTTTAGCACATTTACATTTAGCCAATGACTTCTCAACCTCCAACCTTCAAATCTGAATGTAAATTGTAGATTTGATTTAAATGAACAATAGGTTCCTAAAAGCCCCAAATCACAGACAAGACAATGCTGATTAAAATCCATGTTCACTTGGACAATGACTCCCATCCTCTCCATAATGTACTGGTTAGGCACAGGAGTACATTCAGCCAGAGACTCATTCCACCGAGATGCAACACTGAGCGACATAGGAAGTCATTCCTACCTGTGGCCATCAAACTTTACAATTCGTCCCTCAGAGTGTCAGACACCCTGAGCTGGTCCTGGACTTATTTCCACTTGGCATGATTAATTCATTATTTAATTATTTATGGTTTTATATTGCTATATTTCTTCACTATTCTTGGTTGGTGCGGCTGTAACAAAACCCAGTTTCTCTCGGGATCAATAAAATGTGCCTGTCTGTCTGTCTGAACACAACATAGCCAGCACAGCCGCACTAATAGCTGTTCAGGGTAAACTGAAGTAACTAAAACATCAGGGAACACTGAGAGAAACTGCATCAACTCCTTACTCACCTATATGGCCAGTAAAAGAAGCTTGAGGGATCATATAACAATAGACTATACCACCCTTGCTAAGACAATGCCGAGATTGCATCCTGTTCTGGCAAGCCCTGCAACAACCCTGAATGACCTCTCTCCAGAACATAAAGTTTTTGCAGTCCTGGATATTGCTAATGGATCTGGGGGTTCCTCGAAGCACCTGAGTCCCATGACCAATTTGCCTTTGCCCGAGGTGGGCAGCACTATACATGGACCAGACACCCTCAGGAATTCCACAATAGCCGAGCCATTTATCATTAGGTCATGGCGCAGACTTTGGAAAAGCTCAGTCTAATGCCCCACTGGTCAACCAGCTTACACTACTACTAATTGCTTCAGAAGGTAAAGCACTTCATTTACAGACAATAGGCAGTGTTTTAGAGATACTGTGAGACAAGGGGTTTAAAATCAGTCCACAAAGGCTCGGATAGGAAAGCAAGCTGTACAGTCCCTAAGCTACACCATTTCCCAGTGGAGGAAAGACATGTCAGATGACAGACGTATGGCAATCAGCTTCATGCCCCGCACAGCAAATGTAAGGGGACACAAAAATACAACTGCAGATGCTGTGGATCAAAGAATACGTACACAACACTGGAAGAACTCAGCAGGTCAGGCAGCATCCGTGAGAAAAGAGTAGCCAATGTTTCGGGCCGAGACCCTTCATCAGGAATGGGGGGGAAGAGAGGGCCAAAGCCTAGTAATAGAGATAGGGGAGGGGGTAGGGCCTGGAGGCGCCAGGTGGAAAACCAATCAGAGGAAAGATAAAGATAAAGGGTCGAAGGGGAGGGGATAAACATGAAAGAACTGTAGAGATAAAGAAGCAGAAAGTTGAAAGGGGAGAGAGGCAGAGAGGGACCTGGGATAGGGGAAGAGGGAGGGAATTACCGGAAATTGGAGAATTCAATGTTCATACCACCAGGCTGGAGGCTACCCAGACGGTAGATGAGATGTTGCTCCTCCAACCTGAGTTTGGCCTCAAAGAAGGCAGCAGAGGAACAAGAGGCAAATGTGCAGGGACCTAAACTGAATTAGAAGTATGTTTGGCACCTTAAAGGTTAGGGCACTGCCTCACGATACGTGCTGGAGTTGCATTCAATAGTTTCTTCACTTACTTTACTTGATATAAATTACATTTGTTTCATTTAGTTTTTCCCCATATGTTATCTGATATATTTGATTGATTTCTACCACACAAAGTTTTAAATTAAAATATACAACAGGAGGACAAAGCCAATACTCTTCAATTCAAAACAGATTATTATAAGCATTGCGATTTACCCCCACATTGAGTATATTTGTGAGTCTCCTGTCCAGAATAAAATTTCCTTCCTTCCTTTGTCATCTCTTTCCTTGTATTATTTTATCCACAGAATAGAAATCTCTTTGGAGGTCACAAATGCTTTTAAAAAGAAACATATTGTACTCAAGGTTCTTTTTTTAAACAAAGGTTCCATTACAAATTATACTTTTTATGGCTTGGGAGTGTTGATAAGCACTAACTTTGAGCTGGTCTGTTTACTTTCAGTCTTTATTAATAGTTCTTGAGGTACTATAGTACTAAGAGGTTTAAACTGTGCAGCAGTCACACACCCAAACATTTAGGTGATGCCCTTGATTGCATATTATTGCTTAAAATTACAATTCCCTCAGCTCTTTGATAGCTCTTTAGCAAATATATTGCCCAGTGCATAGCTGATCCATGGAGATCTGGCAAATGCCAGGCTTGACCTCTTGATTACTCTGAATCAGAAGGCTTTTAGATGGAGCACCGTTAACGGCATTAGAACTGGTATCAGCATCCTATAGGTCATTTCCCAAAAATGGGAACATTCAACAACAGCTTTTACTCTTGATTGCTGTGCAGTGACCCATGCTTTAAGTATATGCACCTGAATGTTATTTATACTCCTGTCTGTTCACTCTCTATGCTTGAATTACTTGCTTATGTTAACTATGCTCATATATAAACAATGGCCATCTGAATGAAGTTCTCTAAAGCTATTGGTTTCTGTGGAACTAAATCCCAGTACATCAGCACATTCACACATTTTCATTACTGAACTCATTTACCTAAGATCTATGATCCTAGATTAAAAGCATAGGAAAAATATATAAAGCAGAAGCCAGTTCACTTTTTAAGCATCAGTTTACATCCTGGCCTTCTCTGGTCAGTTTGCCAGATTAGATCATCTTCAAAATTTGAATTGGGAACTGGAAAGCAGTGCAGAGGATTCAAGATTTCAGTCAGGATACATTTTTTTTTAATTAAAACAAATTTGCTTTGAATGCATCAACAATTTTTAGTTTTCCTCAGTTTCCTCTGCCATTGGTTGAAACCCTCCTGTCAAATTTCTCTCATTTCCAGTATTTTCACACTTCATAAAGGAAAATAAAAGCAATGATAATAGTTTAAAGCAAACATTGTAATTTTTGCTTGAAGTTGTAGTTGAAGTTATAGAAGTTGAGGTTGAAAATGTTGGTAATGCCCACTTTGGAATTGCAGTTTTGAAGTGCAGTTCTGATCGCCCACCTACAGGAAATATATCAATAAGATTGAAAGAGTACAGAGAAAACTTACAAGGATATTGCTAAGAATTGAGGACCTGAGCTATCGGAAAATGGTGAAAAGGTTATTACTTTATTCCCTGTAGTGTAGAAGATTGAGGGGAGATTTGGTAGAGATATATAATATTACGAGGGCTAGAGACGGTAACTGCAAGCAGGTTTTTTCCATAGAGGTTAGGTGAGATGAAAACAAAAAGTAATGGGTTAATATTTAAGGGGAATGTGAGGTGAAGCTTCTTCACTCAGTGTGGATTGAGCTTCTGGGGAAGTGTTGGAAGCACGTTTGAATACAATATTTAAGGGAAGTTTAGGTAAGTATGTGGATAGGAGTATGGAGGGCTGTGGTCTAGGTGCACATTGATTAATAGTTCAGCAAACACTAGATGTGCTGAGGATTCTGTTTCTATCAAATTCACACTTTCAAATGCAGTAGTAAATGAAAGCCGAAAATATTGAAAGCACTCAGATTAGGTAGAGTAGCACAATTAATGCTGCAGACTGTCAGAACAGAAGAGATAAAGGATGTATGGGTTTTTTTTTTGCAGAGGATAGAGGAAGGATTGCAATATCATTTTGAATATCCCTTAAATCTCCCCTCAGGAAAAATATTTCTAATCATGTGAGGTCAGAGTTGCCAGAGTGGGTAAATCGTTAATGAAGCTGTTTGCTTTTTTCCCACATTATTTGCATCCCTTTGTGTTATCTCTCTAACTGAAAGCAATTAGAGTGATAACACAATGAGATGCAAACACTGCAGAATGCAGAGCTGCAGGAAATGCCACTGATCAGCCCAATGTTGGAAACTGTCAATTCTGAAACAACTGAATGAGGTAGTAAGTTGGATCTGCGATTGGCTTTGTTGGAGAAGCTAGAAAGTGGCAGTAGATGGTTGCCGCTCTGACTGCAGGCCTGTGACAACTGGAGTTTGATGCTAGGTCCATTGCTGTTGATCATCTACATAATGATCTGGATGATAATGTGGCTAACTGGGTCAGTGAATTTGTGGATGACACTGAGTTTGGGAATGTAGTGGATAGCGAGGAAGACCATCATGGCTTGCAGTGGGATCTGGACCAGACGGAAAAATGGACTGAAAAACGGCAGATGGAATTTAATGCAGGCAAATGCAAGGTATTGCACTGTGGTAGGACCAACCAGGGTGGGTCATACACAGTGAATAGTTCAGCACTGAGGAGTGTGGCAGAACTAACAGATCTGGGAACACAAGTCCATAATTCATTGGAAATGGAGTCAAAGGCAGATCGGGTCATAAACAAAGTTTTTTTGCACACTGGCCTTCATAAGTCAAAATATTGATTACAGGAGATGGGATGTTACAGTATGTTGAAGTTGTGTAAGACTTTGGTAAGGCCTAATTTGGAGTATTGTGTGCAGTTTTGGTCACCTAACTACAGGAAAGATAAAAGTAAAGTTAAAGGAGTACAGAGAAAATTCGCAAGTCTGGAGAAGTTGAGTTATAAGGAAAGATGGAATAGGTTAGGACTTTATTCCTTAGAACATAGATGATTGAGGTGAGATTTGATGGAAGTATAAAAAATTGTGAGGGGTATACAGACAGACAGACATATTTTATTGATCCCGAGGGAAATTGGGTTTTGTTACAGTTGCACCAACCAAGAATAGTGTAGAAATATAGCAATATAAAACCATAAATAATTAAATAATAATAAGTAAATTATTCCAAGTGGAAATAAGTCCAGGACCAGCCTATTGGCTCAGGGTGTCTGACACTCCGAGGGAGGAGTTGTAAATAGGGTAAGAGTAAATAGGGTAAATAGGGTAGTGTGAGAAGTTGTAGATAGGGTAAATGTAAGCAGGCTTTTCCCACTGATGTTGTGTGGGAAACCTCAACTAGAGGTCATGGGTTAAGGGTGAAAGGGGAAAATTTTAAGGGGAACATGAGGGGAAACTTCTTCACTCAGAGAGTCATGTGAGTGTGGAATTAGTTGCCAGCACAACTGGTGTATGCGAGCTCAATTTCAACTTTGCAGAGGGCTATGGTCCCAGTGCAGGTCGATGGGAGTAGGCAGTTTAAATGGTTAGGCATGGACTAGATGGGCTGAAGGGCCTGTTTCTGTGCTGTGCTTTTCTATAACTAAAAAAAGCAAACTACACGAGATTGCTGAATTTCCCAAACATGTAATGCCTCCATTCTTTTGCTTCTCAATTGATTGCAATTGGTGATCTACCCTACAGTGATTGATAATGTCATTTATAAAGCCAATGGATATGATTTTATTGAGAATGTCAACCACAAAATGGAACCAAGGCCTAATCTGCATAATTTTGAGTACCATCAGGAAGTGAACTAAGCTGCTTCATGAACTGAGTTTTAACTTTCAAGGAGGAATGATATTGCAACCTAGAAAGTGGATCTCACAATTTTTGGTTTAGAAATATATTGTACATTCAGTGCATATGCCCAATTGAATCAGTATAACTTTGTGAAATTGGGCAAAATATACAATAATCATCTGTGCAAGAGATGTGTAAATGCTGCACCAGCCTGGCACCGCATGCCAACATCAGAATCTGAGGGAAAAACGAGGGGAAGGGGCGGTGTCTTTGCTGAATGAATGAGCAGGTCCTCAATCTGTAATCTGATAGTCAGGTGATTAGATGTGAGCTAACTAACAGGCAAGCATGTAGTTCAAGTTTGATTTTACAAAAATATTATGTCCAATAAATAGAATACAGGCAATTCCCATCATCTTGAACCCATCTGCTGCTGGATGCAGAAATCAATTTTAAACACTTTATGCTGACATTCATCCAAATACTTCACTGTCATTATAAGTAAAAACAAATGAATTGTTGATCTAAAAATAGTACCATGAGCACTCTCTTAAAGAGTTGCGTCCATTATAAGTTTGGTAACAAGGATAAACTCAAAAATTGAGAACAGTTCATGTGATAAATTCAGTTCTATTTTCATGAGGACTTCTCATATAGTACAAACCAGCAGGTGGCTTGCTTGAAAGCAGTAGAGCTCCCCAAAACAAATGCTAACAAAAGTTAGGGGGAGCGTTCAAGGGTGCTCAAAATTAAATTACAATAAGGTTTTGCTTGCTTCAAGGGTGAAAAGAAACTGCTAAAACCAGAGGAACAAATTTAAGATAATTGTCAAAAGAACCAGAGGCAGCACAAAGGGAATGCTTGATGCAGATTCCATGGCTCTTTTGCAATGCATTGTCTATGTGGCCATGCTCCTCATTCGCTTTTCTTGAAATTCTTAGAGGGGCTTTTGGTATGTAAGCAGAGGATACATCTAGCTTATGGCCAAGCCTCAAAGAGACATCCCTAAAATTCACTGACTTTCCTCAGAGACCAGCAAAGTTTCCGTAATTTCCAGTTAAAAGCTGTTAATAAATAATCCCACCAGCATAAAAAATTCTAGTTATTCCACCATAATTATCTAAAATTTATTTAATCTAATTATTGATCGTTTTTAATTTCAAGGTTTTTCCTTATTACCCCTACACATTGGATCCCTCTTAAATGCTGCAGTAACTTTCTTCCCATAATTAGTTAAGCTGCAGTGTGTTTATCTGCTTTCTGTTCACAGTACTCCATAACAAATACCACTTTCCTCAATCTCCTTGCATCCTTTTAAATTCCTTGACATCTTCCTAGCATGTACCAACTGGAACAGAACAGGGTATTAATCACAGCTTAGACACCAGCTGCAACAAATGTTTAGCAATGTTTGTTCAAGCAGGCAAGTCATTTTTTTTTTGGAATCTTTGTCCACAAAGTTAAAAAGGATCAACAGCTGGAACTTGCAATGGTACACAATGTTTTGTAAAGCACCGTTACTGTAGGGATCCTAGCAACGCAGTGAACTGTGTAGATTTATTATGTTATTGTATGGCTATCATGTCAAACAGGATAAATTCCTGACGGGTCCTGATGAAGGGGCTCGGCCCGAAACGTTGACTGCTCAGTTCCACAGATGCTGCCCGATCTGCTGAGTTCATCCAGCTTGTTTGTACGTGTTGCTTTGACCACAGCATCTGCAGTGTACTTTGTGTTTAGGATAAGTTCCTGCACTATTCACAAATCTGTGTTGGTTATCTATCGAATACATGCCCAGATGGGAACTAGCTTGTAGAATACAAATCCTTTTTGGTTGTGTAAACCTTAACCACACGTATTGATGAGGTCATTACTGTCCCAGCCCGAGCAGGTGATTTAGCTATTGGTCTTCACACAAAAGCTTACATAAATTTCCCTGCCACTTTAATATCAGCTGCTCTCAAATATTGATAGGATTTATAATCTTGCATATTCTTCACAAGGGAAGTACTTTGAAACTCCTGTCAAATACAAGTTTGCTCACCTTTCCTCTATTCACTACCACCACCACCACCCTGTTAAATGTACAACTGAATCTCTGTTGGAATCCCATGCTCAAAAACAGAACTTTAGGGACTCCATGTTAATAAATAAATGAATGCCAATGGGCTAAATACCTTCACATTGTTGGAAATGAATCTAGGAGCAACGTAATACTCGGAGATGGTGAAACATAAAATAAAAATGACAGAGCATTTTCATCGATCAAGGGGAACCCAGTTGTAAGATCAAATGACTGGATAGATATATAAATTAATGTGTATAAAATAGACACTTAGAAAGAGCATTTTAAGGCAACAGGCAATGATTTATCTTGTAATTAAAGTGATTTATGAATTGCATTGATTGTGCGTGCTTCTACTGCCCTCTAAACAGAGCTTACATCTGAAAAAGGATTTAGTGCCTTTCCGATGTATATGATGAATAAACTCTTCTCTGGCTTCCAGCTGGGTACAGGTATCAATTATAACTGACATTTCAATGACAAACTCCACCATCTTCTCAGAAACATCAGTTATAACCGATACCTGTACCTGGCTGGAAGCCTGAGAAGAGTTTATAGTAAACATTTGTTTTACTATCCTCTTGACGTGATGGTAAAATTTCTTTGTTCATTCTTAATGTCTTAACATATCCAACCGTCAGGAAATAAAAGCAGACATGGGAATTTGTCTCAATGCTCGCAGGTTGTAGAAGGAAAAAATGATAGGACTACCGTTCATGATGGCACATGTAGGATTCAGAGAAATATTGTACAGATTGATTTCCTGAAGCTGGGTTGGAAATACTGACTGGTCTTCTTACACTTAAAATAATCATTTGGCCAAGAATCTAGAAAGATATTGTTGTTATGTTGAATAAACATCTTCCCAATACAAGTCACTGACTTCATGATTAACATTAGGTAAAGATTTCAGAGCAGTTGCAATCCCATGTAAAAGGAATTGCTAGATAAAACAAAATTTAAGCATAAGTATACATGCCAATACACCTCATGAGCTTTGTTCCAGCAATTTATGAGATTATTTTGATATTGAGCTTTGCCAGGAGCAGGTACTCTTCAATATGAACAAGATTTTTACAAAGATTTTAAACACTAGTATGGGGACAGACAGGAGTCTGTGGCAGTGAATGAGACTCTAGAATTCTACTTTGCTGCTTTGGTGTCACAGTCAAGGATGTCTTGAAATGGGTTGCAGAAAATCCTTAAGGGGTAGTGCAAAGACTTAGAGGTTAATGTGTACATTGTTACAAGTGACACTGAAGGTAGAAAAAGACATGAGGACCTGCTGAGTGAATATAATGAATAAGGCAGAAGGTTAAAAAGAAAGTTTAAGGAGATTACAAACAAGAGAAAACCTGCAGATGCTGGAAATCCAAGCAACACACACAAAATGCTGGAGGAACTCAGCAGGCCAAGCTCAACATCTACCGAAAAAAAGTACAGTTGACATTTTGGACCAAGACCCTTCAGCAGGAGATCAGCTTTATTTGTTGCTTGTACATCGAAACATATAGAGAACTGCGTCTTTGTCTCAAATCTAAATCAACAAAGATTGTGCGGGGCAGCCCACAAGAGTCATCATGCTTCCTGGTACCAACATAGCAGGCCCAAAACTCACTAGCCCTAACTATACGTCTTTGGAATGTGGGAGGAAACCTGAGCACCTGGAGGAAACTTACACAGTCACCCGGGAGAACATAAAACTCCTTACAGGCAGTGGTGGGACTCAAACCCTAAAATTACAGCCGGCTGCTATAAAGCAATGTGCTATGGTACGGGACCTTAAAAACTAATCTTTGGATTTCTCCAGAAGCCATGCTTTAGTGGGAGTAGGAGTAAGCAGATACAACAAACGGGAGGGAGTCACGTTATTAGGTCATTGGGGTTTCTTCCGGTGCAACGGGAAACTTCATCTCGGATAGAGGAGGCCTGGCAGGGAGATTTGCTGGAACTACTTGAGAGGATCTAAACTGATTTGGAAATGGTTGGAGCCTAAAGTAGCTGTATAACAGATAAGGAAGATGAATCAAAAATAGAGGTCAAAGCGAGGACGTCCAGGAGGCAGACTAGGAGGGGGAGCGGAAGGTCTGATAGGCTTTCCACATTAAACTAAAGGCAGTTTAGCCTGACAGTTAAAGCAGATAAACGCAGAGCATAGATCAACACATGGGATTGTGGTATTTTCATCATTACAGAAATATGGCTGAAGGATGAACAGGACTGACAGCTCAGTGTTCCAGGTTTAGCTGCTTCTGGCTTAAGAGATGAAAAAAAGAAAACACTGGTCCACAAATCAAAAGTTCAAAGCTCAAAGTAAATTTAATACTAAAGTACGCACACGTCACCATATACTATCCTGAGTTTCATTTTCTTGCAAGCACAGTAGAAAAAAAATACAATAGAATCAATGAAAAAACTATACACAAAGACTGACAGCAATGTGCTAAAGAGGATAACCTGTGCAAATAAAAAAAAGACAAACAATAAATAAATACTGAGGACACAGGTTGTAGAGTCCTTGAAAGCAAGTCTATGGGTTGGGGAATCAATTCAGCATTGAAATGAGTGAAATTATCCATGCTGGTTCTGGAGCTTGATGGTTGTCAGGTAGTACAGGATAATGCTGAACTTGGTGGTGTGGGACCTAAGGACCTTCTTCTTGATGGGTAGTCATGAGAAGAGAGCATGGCCTGATGATGGATGCTCATGGTCTTCTGCTGTTGTAGCCCATCTACTTCAAGGATTGCCATGTTGTATACTACTGCACACCACTGTTGTAACACATCATTATTTGAGTTGCTATCACCTTCCTGTCAGCCTGAACCAGTCTGGGTATTCACCTCTGACCTTTTTCATTAGCAAAGCATTTTCACCCACAAAACTACTGCTCACTGGATGCTTTTTTAAATTTTTTTGCACCATTCTCTATACACTCTAGAGCAGGGATTCACAACCTGGGGTCCTTGGACCCTTTGCTTATTGGTATTGGTCCACAGCATAAAAAAAGGTTGGGAACACCTGCTCTAGAGATTACGGTACACTTCTTTACTTCTGTCTCCCGTCAAGAAGGCCTTAAAGCTCTCCACTTCTTTCTCAATAAAAGAACCAACCAGTTCCCATTCACCACCACCCTCCTCCATCTGCAGAACTAGTCTTCACACTCAGTAATTTTGCCTTTGGCTCCTCCCACTTTCTCCAGACTCAAAGGGTAGCCATGGGATTCCAGCTATGCCTGCCTTTACATTGGCTACGTGGAGCAGTCCTTGCTCCAAGACTCCCCTGGTAATACTTCCCAACTCTTCCTCCACTACATTTGTGCTGCTTCATGCACCCAAGCTGGGGCTCATCAGTTCACCAAATTTGCCTCCAATTTCGATCCTGCCCTTAAATTCATAGTCCATTTCTGACACCTCCCTCCCCTTTCCTGACCTGGCTGTCTTCATCTCTGGAGACAAACTTTAATTACATCTTTTATAAAAACCTACCAACTATCTTGATTACATCTCTTCCCACCCTGTCTCCCATAAAAGTGGCCAAAGTGTATATCTATCCATTCAGGGCCCCAAACAGTCCTTCTGGGTGAAGCAACACCTTACCTGTGAACCTGCTGGAGTCAGCTACGGAGTCTGGTGCACCTGATACGACGTCCACTACATTGCCGTGACCCCGTCGTAAAATGGGGGACCACTTCACCGAGCAGCCCTGCTCCATCCACCAAAAGTGGAACTTCCCAGTGGCCAAACATTTTGATTCCATTTCCCATTCCGACATGTTGGTCCATGTGCCACGATGAGGCAACTCTCAGAGCGCAGGAGCAACTTATTATAACCTTTGGGTAGCCTCCAGCCCGATGGCATGAATATTGATTTCTTCTTCCAGTAAAAAAACTTCCCTCCCCCTTCCCTTCTCCTCCTCTTCTATTCTCAACTCTGACTTCTTACCTTTTCTCACCTGCCTGTCACCTCCCCAAGGCCCTCCCACTTCTTTCTCCTATCCGATTCCTTTGTCCACAGACCTTTACCGTTTCTTCCTACCTGGCTTCACTTAGCTATCCTCATTCCCCTCCCCCCACATTTTTATTTTGGTGTCTTCCCCCTTCCTTTCCAGTCCTGAAGAAGGCTCTCGGCCAGAAATGTTGACTGTTTATTCCTTTCCATAGATACTGGCTGACCTGCTATGCTCCTCCAGCATTTTGCTTGTGTGTAAACTCCAGAGACTATTGTGCATGAAAATCCCAGGAGATCAGCAGTTTCTGAGATACTCAAACCACCCCATCTGGCAACAAGAATCACTCCATGGTCAAAGTCACCTAGATTACTCCCCATTCCAGTGATATTGAAAATTTCTTGTCACAATATACTACATTGAAAATAATACAGGCATCTAATTTCATGATGCTGAAGTAACATGCATATGGATGCAAACAAACTCCTTAAATTCCCAGATAATTATCTTAAATAGCCTTATACAGGCATTTTTACAATTTTGATTGTCATGAATCTGCACAGATGACATTTCATACATGTACTGTTGTTGCCATCTGCTTGAAATCCATTTTTCTCCTCCTTTGCTGGCACAGTACAATTTGTTTTACCAACACATGTATATAGCTTGCTCCTTTCGAAAAGTTATTACATTCTAGAATACTGCTCTTAGCAAGATGAAGTCATTCCACAATAAACATGGCTGAATATCATTTCATGATGAAGTTATTTCAGTGAAAATATGGCTCATCGAACAACAATCCTACTTTGGCGACAACAAATCTGGAAATCTCAATTTGTCAGAAACTTCCTCAAAAGCCAATAGTGAAATATTCCCAGAAGCTAATAGTTGACCATCACTTTGTCTATCTTTGAATCCAGCGACATTAATACAATATCATTTAGATTCACAGCATAGAAATATGCCTTTCAGCCCAATTTATTCATTACCTTAATATCCTCTAAGTAGTATATTAATCCATTCCAATTTGGTTCAGTCATGTTCCTGTTTTTAATAGTATGAAATCCAGATGATTGCCTTGTCATGTACTGGGAAAACATAGATCATCTCCCCACCCTACTTAAACAAGTAGAACTAGGGAAAGTCAGACCATCTACAAGAGCCAAATGTTGACTTCCAAAAACAAGTGAAATTGGAACATGTTTAATATAGTTTTTAACTAAAAGCTTTTCTGCATCACTAAGATTAGTTATTTTATTGGAGAGAAGTGTGATATGGTGTTTTGATATTGAACACACCATTGTGCATCACAATGAATATGAGTAACAGATTATGGTCACAAGAAAGCCTGCTTATGTGTATTTCCAAGTTCAAATCCTGTCCTGAAATGGACTCATTTGGCTTGCATCAGATTAGATGACATCTAGTACTAGTAACTAATTCTAAAGAATTCACAAACAGAAAAATGAAACATTTAGTCAAAAAATGCAAGTTCATGGCTTTATTTGCATTCTCTAGTGGTGTTTAGTGTTGTAATTATGCAATTACTTAAGACTGAATACAGAGGAAGATTGTAATAGAATTAATCTACAGAGTTAAAATTGAATCAGGAATGTCAGTAGATGACATTGTAAATGTACCAAAATATGTAGCAGATTAACATTCAAAGTCTAAGGGAATGGGAACATAAAGAACAAGCATTAGTGCCTTCAACAACCTTTACATGTTTCTGGTAAAACCTTGGATACAGTAAAACACCATTCAAATTTAGAATAGAACCTGACTAGCCAATGAAATGAATGAATTTAATACAAATTTTGACAAGCATGTGAAAAATATTGATCCCTTTTACCGACCATTGCTGTACAGATCCATTTCTTATTACAATGATTTAAAGCAAATAGCATGTGTTCAGCCATCAAAACAGAAATAGAATTGTTTTCACAGAACATCACCAATTTTGCCATTACAGAAACATTGGAACCAAGTAGTGTTGATCATAACAGATACAAATTATGTTCATTGTGTAAAAAGATTCATTGTACTGGTTGAATCCAACCAGCACATTAAAGGTATTTTATTTTTCCAAGATTTTGCAAGAAGCATATGCATTGAAAATATATATTTAGACAACACTTCAGAACTGCTCAATATTCTAAAATGAGTACCTGGCATAAAAAAATATATACTGGGCTTCAAATTTGGTCAATAAAACAGTTTGTCAGTGTTAGTGACGAGCCAAAATGGTTAAACAATTAGGTGCCACTTAGATCTTAAAATCAAAGATACTTTTGCATATTTCATAAAAGTTACATGTGGTTTATTGATCCAAACAACCATTCCTGAAATACATCAGTATGCAATTCAGATACAAAGTTATTCTGCCACCTCACTTATCTATTGACTAACGTGCATTGCACTGAAGTTTGCTCGTATTTGTTGAACTTTAAATTCATTTATCGTATTGCTTTAGAAATTCATTAACCCCACACAGAGCATTCACCTTCTGGAAAAAAAAACAAAAATAATGGAAATAATATACAAATTGATCCTATACGCCAGAATTTATTGTTCTGATATGAACAATAATGAGACAGCTTACAAATAATGTAATAGAGTGTTTAATTGAGTCTGCTGCTTATTTGGGACAATTCTTACAGAACAAAAAGTAATCGTGAAAATTGCCAGAATTCTATTTGATAAGTTGGGACACTATGCTGCCTAATTGTGACAGGACACTGTTGCTGAACAGTTTCTAACAAGTGTCAGTCACATACACTTGCATTACACCAGGATTTGAGCGAACAGTTTTAAAATGGCATCAGTTGCATGTGTTTGTGTTCAAAAAGCAGTGAGTTTTGTTACTGACATTTGGTGAGAAATTAGCATAAAGACAATTCAGAACTATTTTGCTCATTGAGGTTTCAAGCATTCAGGCTTGGAGATGCCACAAACAGCCGGGAGTAAATTGAAATCACTTTACTACTTCTGTAAGTTGGGAACTACAAAGAATTTGAAGGTATTGACAAGCATCTTGAATAGTATGATGAAAATGAAGATTTGGAGGATGCAATCGTTGAAAGCATTGAGTGAAAGCAGTTCATTATCTGCACTAGGTGTCTACACTGATTTTGTTCATTTATAGTCAAGCAAAAGAACATGGTAGCTTACACTGGATTAATTCCTCTGTCAACAACTTAGAAACTAATACAGTTTTATAGTACTGTAATAGTATTGGTAGTGCTCTAATTTGTTCTGTATTTCAATTAAATACATAATTTGTTGCTCAGGTTGTCTTTTTTATACCTCTATTTCCATGAAGCTTTGGGTAATTGGGGCAGCTGCTTATTTGGGCCAAAATCTAACAGTTCTGATGGGTCTCAATTAACCAATTTAGCAGTGTTAGGCAGAGGTAATTGCTATGGCTTTGACCCTATTGCTTGTTGTTCCTATATGACATCTATGGGACTTGTAACAATATACCTATGGAAAGGATGACAGATGAGGATTGATCACATTGATGCTATATTACCAAGACTGGCACAGTTAACAAGAAACCACTTCAAAATTGTTTACTCTATACAGAAGACCTGGGTTATAAAAATAATAAAGCCCACATACTATAATACTGTGAAAATGGGAAAAATAATGTAACGTAACATTTTCATTTCACACAATAGGACTTGTGTCTCTGAAATTCTACCATCCACAGGTAGGGCACAATTTGCCTTATCAACTTATACTTTGACGTGCCTTCATCAAAAAAAAAAGTCTTAGCATAGTGTTTTCTTTTATTATGTGTACAGGTTTTCATACCCATGAACAAAATCACTTTTTCCCCCTAATACTTGCTATTAACTATTGCAGGACAAAATAACATGCAGCAAAAACAATAAGAAATGTACAATATCATAAAGGACATAAACCTCCACTAAGCTCAAGCCCAGTGCCATACATTTCCATTATATCACTCACAAACCCTCCAGTGGAGTGTGCTTTTAGGCAAACTACCAGGCAATATGATGCAATTTGCTACCACAGACAGCTATGGAGGCCAGGTCATTGGGTGCACTTAAGGCAGAGATTGACAGGTTCTTGATTGGACACAACATCAAAGGTTATGGGGCTGAGGAGGGGATAAAGGGATCGGCCATGATTGAATGGCGGGGTAGACTCAATGGGTAAAATTGCCTAATTCTGCTCCTATGTCTTATGGTTTTATAATTTAAACCATTACAATCAGAATATGTTCCATTCCTTTTCCCAAAACCATTAGGACAATCTAATTCCAATTCAATAACAATGTCAATAATTGCTCACAAGTTTGACTATTAACTTTCCATCAGGGAAACCAAGTCCAAATGTAATGGGCAGCGAATGTAAGAATAGATACAAATGCAGCCCTTAAGCCCTGCACATCTACCTCCTTCTCCCTCCCAACCCCATAACAAGAAAGGTCACACTCTTTTACCACACTATAATAAAATTCAAAACCTATTTTTAGTACTTCTGGAAGCAATAAACTGGCTGCATTTCTTCAAACAAGCATATCCTTATGGTATGACCAACCCTTACTACCACAATGTTACACCTATCCAAGTGAAATTACTGCAAGATGCTTCCAAAATACACAGACATTTCAAAACTGCATCTGAAACCACTTACCCAGGATTCTTACTGTGTCCCATCAAATTTGACTTCTCACAGCCTACCTTCAACACCTGTTCTGAATGAAAAGTACTTCCAGCCTTGAATTCAAGCAGCCAATTAATAACCTTTATTGCTATTCAACATGTGCAATGAGGCAGCCAGCCAGAGTGAGCAGGTGTAAATAATGTGGCGCAAAAGGAAACAATTAAGAACACATTTTTCAGTACAGAACAAGTTGCAGTATTTCCCTGTGATGCCGCTAGTGTTTTATATTCCCATTCCCCTGGCGAAATAGTTACATTTACAACATACACGCTCCGAGTTACCGCAACCTACATAATGTCGAACTCATGTTAGGTTCCATTTTCCAACTAATTTAATACAAAAATATGCAACACAAGCTAGATATTTCAGCACAGTTTAGATCTGCCTTTTGATTATTCATAAGCAATGCAAAACCAGCCTGAACTAACAGCTGGTTGAAAGACGTCTATTAACACTGTAATACACACATCATGTTTTAAAAAAGACTAATCCAAGGGGTAACAATCTATCGGTATAAAGATGTAAAAAAAATGTTCTACTACACAAGATGAAATTCATTTCCTAATAGAGCAGGAATATATTATCTGGAAAACATCAAATGTGATTAGTCCCTTAAGGAAGGCAGCATTGAAACAAAGCAGCACATATTAGCTTCTTGTCCGAAATAACAGCTATTAATAACCTGACATGGTAAAGACACCATTCCCTACAAATAAAAACATGGTCATCTTAATTGTAAGCCGTATTAATTCTTTGTATCCACCTACAGTAAATGTGTAAGATCTAGAAGTGCATTCAGAAAGATTTTCTTATATATACTGGTTTCAAATTTAAGTAGAATAGCTCTGTACAAGTTACTGTGCTATTAAAGGAAAGCAGAAAGGTCCAAAGTTCTGAAAGAAATGGAAGTAGTAGTGATAAGCAGCTTCTGTGCCATAGTGTGGTATGTGTTTTGGCTTTCAAAATTAAAAAAAAAATGACCAAAAATTCTCATTAAATTTCACAAAAGCAATCTTGACAACAAAGTGAACAATTTGAATGTGCCCCATTTAGCCACCAGAGTGCAAACATTAGTCCACGCAGGTTTTGCTGATATAAACAATATTAGTTTGGAATGCTGTTAATAAAGTGTTCAGGTTAAAGAAAATACAGGAGACTTTGCAAGTGATTGTCATACAATGATCTTCAGCACACCTCTCCTACCACCAATGGAAAGATGGAGAGTTCCGTTGAGGTTCTCCCCACCATATAATATGCTCCATTAATTCCCAGTCTGATTAAACACAAGTAATGGATATCCAAATATAGCATAAATTATCATTTACAGAAGAGAAGCAGGCAGAGTCAAAACATACAAAAAATAAATCTGACACAGACAACTGCAAGTTAATTTAATACCATTGCTTGAAAATGCTTGGTAAACATTTATAATTCAACTCAATTTGACAGATTTATCATTTCTGGATGTAGGATCATTTTGATTCCACCCATTTCTTCACCACTAACTCAAATTTAAATTATGGCACATAAGAGATAGAATCCAGATCTTAGAGCAGAAAGAGAAGTATTTAAATACAATGAGATCCTGAAGGCAACAGCTTACACCCTGGAGTTGGGATATACAGCCACAACTTCATAACCTTCTGGAGGCTGCACTCTTGCTTTGGCGTGGGTTTCACAATATAGTTGCTCCTCAATGAAGAAGTATCCTTTCTGTTTTAGATTTAATCCACAGTCAGAACACATGAAGCACGCTGGATGATATAGCTTTTCCCGTGCCTTGACAACAGCACCACTAGAAAGAACAGAAATATGTTAACAAATACAGAATAAATTATTCAAAGGAAACCCGAGATGAGCTGTGAAACAATACCAAATTTATAAAATTATGATCAAGGTAATAGGCTGAGCGAATGGAAGAGGGAAAACAAAGGACGACATGAGATTGATTGTCTTTGAAAGAGTGATCCTTAAAATTAATAAACTTCTCTCAGACTACAAAGTTGGGAGCTAAACCCAGTGAAAAAGGAATGACTACTTTATACTTTCTCATATTCATCACAACATAGAGGGCCATCTGGCTAATAGAGTCTATGTAGCCTCTAGGAGCATTTACATCTGTCCCATTCCCTGAAACAGTCTTTTCTCTCTCACAATACCTATGAATCCAACCAACTCTGATGCCAGTTGCTCTCACTAGATGAGACAAAGCACTGAAACCCTAGGATATCTTCTCCTTATTCATCATTACAGTACATTTGTATAAATCGGAAGTTTTTCTGCATACTTACACTATGCCGGTCTCACATCTAGTACACTGTGGTAACTTCTGTAGTGTAGGTGGAGCGTTGCTGAATTTTGATACAGGGGATTTTATACTTTTGATGGCAGCTGGCCTTTCACTTTTGTCACCTACAAGAAATTTTATAAGATAAAGATATTCTTATAAGATAAAGATATTCTTTTAATACTGTTCTTCCCCCCCCACCCCACACATACGCAAAAACTGATATACAGTTTTAAACTGTAATTTTGATGTTGATGCACAACTGCTTACCCAGATTAAAATGAGATGTCTGTGTGGAATATGCAAAATATCATTCACCTGCTGTTGTATACAACAGAAAGACTTGCGGATTAATGAGCCATCTGCAGCCTACTGAAGGTGTATATTATCAGGTCATCATAGCTGTGGTTAGGAACATTTAAAAGCATTGACCAGAAATTTGCAAGTATTTTACTGTTTCTGTTCTGTATACATTATGCATATTTCCTCTATACTGCGAGAAATTTACTGTATACATTCTCAGATATTATATTGAACCATTTAAAACGTTTGTGTTTAGTTCCTGATCATACCATTAAGGGAGGAGAAAGGATGACCTGATCAATAGATCAACCAGAACGTTATTTTAAAAAAATCTGATAAAAGATTTATTTTACCAACAGTGGGTCCATCAAGAATCAAAAGGAAGCTTCAGATTTTATTTTGAATAAACCATGGGCAGTACTAGTTAGAATATGATTAACTCTTTGTAATTTAAAGAAAAGTTATATTTTCTATTGATGTCCTTTCCATTCTCACACCCCCACTGCACTTCTGTCTGAAGGACACCTTTAGTAGTGCTGATCCAAAATGCTCTATGATAGGAATGTAAATAATTAATTTTCTCAAATATTTTGATTTTAATTTCTGATGCCATTTATTAAACAGTACAAGAAATCTGCCTATTTATCAGGTTTCTGGTACTTTTAATTCACAAGAAATAAAGTCGAATTTAACCTCTTTCCTTAATTGCATTTAATAGGAAGTTTGAGAAGCATTTGAAACTTTCAAGACAGGTTGCAGATGTGGTGTTATTCAAAATCTGAACCCAAGCCAAAAAAATGTTAAGGCACATTTAATTCTTTTTCTCCTCACGATGAATTCCTGTGTGTGTGTGTGTGTATATATATATACACACACCGCTGTAAAAATATAAAGTCTGGGATGGAAATATGGAATTTACAGGAACTGTAAATTTTCTGTGATCTTGTGAATACTACATCAGATTTTGAAAAGAAGGAAACTATAAAAGCTGATATCTGGAAAATATGAAATTGAAAGTGTTTGTGATATCAGCTGAACATTTTCACCATCTTCAGTATCAGACTGTTATGTTTGCTTTGGAGAAACTATCAAGGAACAGTTTCCCCAATGCAGACACTAATCCACAGCTGTTCATGAAGATGACCTCACAGGGTCAGCTGGAACATGTAGCAAATAGCAAAAATACGAAAAGGTACTCTTGGTTGAAAACATCAGTCTCCTTCAACAAACGAAGCTTGGTAACATCACCAGTAATCAGATTAACCCTAACATGGCAGCTCAGATAAAGCTTTAGTGGCTTGCTAAAGGATCTTCAAGAATTGACCACATTGCCGAAGGTCTGAAGTAAAAAAAAGCTAGACCATTTAAGAGTGGTAGATTTCTTTCCTAAAAGAGCATCAGAGTATCAGATAAATTTAAGACAATCTAGAAGTCTTTACTTTCTAAAGAATTAACTGAATTTAAATTCATTAATTGCCATGGTGAGATTGGAAAGAGCCCGATTGTTAGCTCCGTGGGTGATTAATCTGCTAATCTAACCAGAGTACCATCACTCCAGCTCCAGTGATGACTAAAAGCGTTTTCAAAGTAGATTTTAACGAGTTTAGAAATGAAAAGGCTGAGGGACAGATTGGGCTTGAGAGGGAGAAATCTAGACCATGTATCTTATTAGCTAAAATCATAGTAGCCATTGTTTAAAAATTAAAATTAGAAGTGCCAAGAGGCAAGCATTGCATGTCTGCAGGTACAGTGGATGTTCTTCAGAAGGCTACACACAATTGAAACCATGGAGACATTTGAAATTACTTTTGTAAATTCTATTCCTTAAGGTCAAGGCAACCAGTAACCAATGTAGGTTGGTTTGCACATACACCAGCCAATGGAATTGAAGACCAAGACCAATGAAAAATGATCATGTCAGTTTATGACGAGTAGAAGATGTGAGGCTGACAGGGGCTGAGCTGGAATTGTCATATCTACGAAGTGGCATCGGCCTTGATGGCTTGAGCAATGCATGGTCAGCAGTGGAGCAGAGGGGCAAATAAGTCAATTTGAGGGAGAGTGATAGAATGGTGGAAAAATTGATAATTGATGGCAGATGCTCACATTGATGGCTTCCCCATGTGGCTGGGGAAAAGAAACTCTTACTTAGTGCTACGTGTCAGAAATATTATGACTACTTACAGTGAGTGGGTGGGCACCGGATAGGCACTACTTGTTTTTGCTTTATCCGTGCACGATCAATTTACCTGTCTGTTCAGCCTCCAACATGCCCTGCAGCATCTTGAAAGATCCTGACTGCTTGGGTTCTGATGGTGGCTCTTCGCCATCCCGAAGCATCTTATAAACATCCGATTCAGTGTCAACTTCATTCCACAATTTCGGAGACACCTTTGATGGCTCAGTGCTAAAGAAATACAATTTTGGAAGTTATGCACTGCTACAAAAAGAAAACATCATGCTGAAGCCAAGCAAAAATTATTACATATTTTGAAAATGCCTGTCATCAATATACAATGTCTGCTCTGCATTGCTGCATTCAAACCTGCTCATGTGATTATTATATTACGCATCATTTTTTATATGCAAAGTACTCGGGTGTACAGGTGCTCCATTCCGAGTGGAGAAAGCTAGCTCACAGATGAAAGGTAAACAGAGAAAGAACAATATATTGACCTTGCTGTACATCAGACATAAAAGTAGAAATAAAATACTGGTCATGTGGTAACAGATGTCAGAAATAGTTTGACTATTTACAGAGAGTGGATAGAGACAGATTGGTACAATCTTTGCCTTTGCTTCAGCTGAGTGCCCTCTATTTATCTGGTAATGGTTAACCAGTCACTGAACAGAACATTTAAAACTTTAGATTTGCCCAATATTGCAAGCAGTCAAAGATTAATACATTCACAAGGAAGAGCTGGGGTAGAACAAATTAGGACTGAGCCAGTGAAAATGGGGAGGCAAGAGTGACTACATAGCAAAAGGAATGACAGTGCAACCCAAGCAGAGTGAAAATGGAAAAGCATTAGAGAGTGGAACAAGAAGATGCAGCTCTGTCCATGAAAACGGAAGCTGTAATTATTGTTTAGTATTATGTTCATGGAGGAAACCTAAAACCAGCATCCATTTAAAACAAATGATGCTATTTTCAGGTTGCACTGGCCTTTATTGGAACAATGTAGGCGGATCAAGGACAGTGGTAAATGTAAGAATTGAACAGAATTAAAATATTGAGCAACTGGAATCACCGGGCCTCCGGTAAAGCAGAAAGAATAGAAATATTCAATAAGGTGTTTGCTCAAACTATAATACTGAATCATTCAATATCTCACCACACTCAAGCACACTTAGCAGGCATTATTCATTCCTACAATATTCCATAGTCTAATTGAAACCAGAACAAACTTCTTATTCCACAAGTTACACTAATACCCTCCCCCCGGTCCTCCAAGTCACCCACCATCTGAAATCTAGTCCAATGCTGGGAAATAGTTTCCCCTTTTGAAACACAGCATGTCCATGGGCATGTGTTTCCATAAATCAGCTGATTTACATAACACCTACTGCTCCCCACTTTGTAAGCAATCTAGAGCACACAAATACACAAAAGTTATCATGGGTTGGAAAACTCATGGTTAAAGAAATTTTAGTTATATTCACATGTGGTTTATGGAAACTTCAATTTTACAAGAACAATCATTGCACTATACAAGGTGGTCTCTTGCAGTATTACAATTACATTACAATTCACAGCAATAATTGGTGGACAGCATTAGGAATAGATAACTAATGGAATACTTCAAATAAATAGTACCACCATAACATATTTCAGAATATTATATTGAAGCATCTTTCTTTTTTTGTGATGAAAAAAATCAATGGATTTTAGTAAAATGAATACATGCAATTTTCAGGGTAAACAATGGTGTATTTTTCTTAATATAGTGAATACCATTGAAGGCAGATGTCATTAGAAGCTTTTTGACAGAGTCAGAGTCTAGGAGTGAGGCAAAGCAGTAGTGAGTCATGGACCCTATACAGATTACAAAAGAGCTGGTGTTTGCTGTCTTGAGGTAAATTAGGATGGAGAAATCCCCAGGGCCTGACAAAGTGTTCCCTCGGACCCTGTGGGACGCAAGTGCAAAAATTGCTGGAGCCCAAGCTGAGATACTTAACTCATCCTTAGCGATAGGTGAGGTACTGAAGGACTGGAGGATAGCTAATGTTGTTCCGCTATTTATGAAAGGGTCTAAAAATAAATCAGGAAATTATAGGCCAGTGAGTCTGATATCAGTAGTGGGAAAGTTATTGGAAGGCATTCCAAGGGACTAGATATATAAGATTATTTGGATAGATATGCACTAATTAGGGATAGTCAGCATGGCTTTGTGAATGGTGGGTCATATTTAACCAATCTTAAGAGTTTTTCAAGGTGGTAACCAGGAAAGTTGATGAAGGCAAAACAATGGATGTTGTCTACATGGACTTTAGCAAAGCATTTGACAATGTCCCATGTGGGAGGGTGGTCAAGAAGTTTCAGTCACTTGGCATTCAAGATGTGGTAGCAAAATGAAACAGACATTGGCTCTGTGGGATTCACCAGAGTGGTACGAGATGATTGCCTCTCTGAATGGAGGATTGTAATTAGTGGAGTGCCACAGGGATCTGTGCTGGGTCCATTGTTGTTTGTCATCTATGTCAATGATCTGGATGATAATGTGATTAACTGGATCATCAAATTTGTGGATGACATGAAGATTGGGTGTGTCGTGGATGACAAAGAAGACTGTCAGAGCTTGCGTTGAGATCTGGACCAGCTGAAGAAATGGGCTGAAAAATAGCAGATGGAATTTAATGCAGACAAGTGCAAAATGTTGCATTTTGGTAGGACCAAACAGGCTAAGTCTTATACAGTGAATGGTAGGGCACTGAGGAGGAGTGTGGTAGAACAAAGGGATCTGGGAATACAGGTCCATAATTCATTGAAACTGGTGGCACAGTTTGATAGGGTTAGAATAAAAGCTTTTGCCACTTTGGAATATTGAGTGCAGTTTTGGTTACCTAGTTACCGGAAGGATGTTAATAAGGTTGACAGAGTACAGAAAAATTTAAGAAGTATGTTGCCGGGACTGATGGACCAAAGTTATAAGCAAAGATTGAATAGGTTACGTCTTTATTTCTTGGAATGTAGAAGACTGAGGGGAGATTTCATAGCGATATACAAAATTATGAGGGGTATAGATAGGGTAAATGCAAGCAGGCTTTTTCCACTGAGCTTGGATAAGATGACTAGAGGTCATGGGTTAAGGGTGAAAAGTGAGAAGTTTAAGGGGAAACTTCTTCACTCAGAGGGTCATGAGAGTGTGCAAATGATGCATGCAAGCTTGATGTCAACATTTAAGAGAAGATTAAAAAGGTATGGTCCAGGTGGGAGTAAGCAGTTTAGGTTAGGCACAGACTAGATGGGCCAAAGGTCCTGTTCCTTTGCTTTATTTTTTATGACTGCATGACAATAGGTATTTGTGTCCTTGACAGATACTAAATTAACTAATTTCAGTCAAGGAATTAAGGATGATAATCAAACCTGGATTTTCCCACTCCTAACAGCTAGTTCAGTGATCACTGCCAAAGTTCACACTTGCTGACATTAAACTAAAACAGCCTGGCTCTACTATTTCCAGAGTTACCATAGGTCTCATCGCTCAAAATGAGAAAGACGTTTTGAAAAGATCATAACTCTGGCTAAATTTTTCAAGATGCAAAGAAAAAACAAAAAGGCAGAAAGTGGGACCTTACATCAAAGTGTAGTTTAATTCACCTGGTGAATAAAGAATACAAAGGAAAACAAAGATACTGTTGTTTAGTCCTTCAGTTCTCCGAAATTAGGTCATTTATTACCACAATTTTCTCTGTGCCATGTAATCCAATTTCAATTAAGCAAAATTGGAGAATTCATAAATCAAAGTGTGGAAATGCATGAGGAATTAATACACATCAGTGGAGTACAACAGCTTTCACAGGACCATGAAGCCTTTTTTAATGTGACATAAAAGGGCCAATTGGAGAAAATCCAAGGCATGTGCTGAACACAGCTCAGACAGGTCATCTAAGTTTTATATTCAACTCTGTCTCTGGGAGAAAGTAGTGGGGACAAGCTCTCCAGTCCCTCCATAATAGTCATCTCCCCTATTTCTCCAAACTCTGGAGGTTCCCAACCCCTAAACCTGATGCAGTTCTGACCTTACCCACTGGCCAGTGAAGGAGAGCATTGGGGAAGGCACAAAAAAGTCAAAAGCACGCTATACTGACATTTCTAGCAATGGATTAATGAACAAACCATTCATGGGCTTGCCATGTAACAACTGCCCGTTGAGCCTTTGCACTCACCAACCATACTGCAATAAATTTCTTTGCACATTTACTTTTTCCTCAAGTTGCAGGAAGGGCAGAATTATTCTTACTCCCTCAGAAAAAACAAACAGGCATCTGTTCCCCATTAATTTTCAGGACAAAAAGACAATGGATACATTGTCCTCTGTGTTCAAGAATCAGAGAGCCCTACAAGAAAAGCCCACAAACTCAACAAACATCATAAATCCAAGAGAAGTTTATTGAGAACTGATTACACGGTGTGCTAAAAACTTGTTTTTCAATAAAAGTCATTACAGAATATGTGAGATAAGACGCTCGCACTTAAGCATTTTACAGCAACTCAAGAATAAAAGATTTTTTTCAATATACACTTGCTTTTTTCTCTGTTATATTTCTCCTCCTCTCCTGATCATGCCAACCATCCTCCTGAATTACGTTATTCATATTCAAGCCTAAAAATTGAGTGTTAGAAGGCTGCTCGAGTACAGAGTTGTTAACACTTGGCCAGTGTGAGAAAGGAGAACTGAAGTGATCAAAAGAGCAGTTGTACATTTCTTACTTAATTTTTTGTACAAACGGGGTGGGTAATCTTGATTTGAATAAAAGATCATTAAGATATACTTACTACTGTGGAGAGGCAACGTGAAGCCCACTTAATTGTTCCGGCAGAGTGTGGTCTATGTTGTCATTGGCATACAATGCAGCAGGAGTGTTGTACTGTGTACTTGCAAACGGTTTGGTTTCATTTATATTTGCACCAACTGTAAATGGTGTTGGCTTTCTGTTATTTGGACTCCCTGTGGGTCTGCAGTCCTGTAGTGTGAATGAAAAAAGAAAGGCATTGCATGGAATGCAAAAATATTCCTGGAGAACATGGATTCTCAAACTGTCAGTACATGAATTAGTCAATGTTTCCCAAACCTCATCAGAACAAAGTATTCAGATTTTAAATGATTGCATGTGTTGGCTACAATTCCTTGCCCCAGTGGAGATGACTATATATTAAAACATTGCTTTCCTCACAATACATTCAAGAGGAAAAAATGTGAACAGTACAGGATTGACACTAGTGAAATGATAACAATTTAATCAATCCTCCTAGAAGAGGAAAGCAGAAGAAAGCATTGCATGCAGTATCTTGACCAATCTTTCATTAATTTCAGATTTCATTGTCTTGAAATAACCCAAGAATTAGTGGGAAAACTAATTTATAAACTACTTCCATATCAGTGAATAATAACATTCTGAAAAAGTAATTGTTATGGAGGTTTAATAGGTCATAGCTACCTTGATTTTAATGGTAATGATAGCGAGGCTCACAGTGAAAAGCATCTTAAGTATAGGAGTAGATATGTAGTTTGATACAGAAGTTGGCAATACACAGTGGTTGAATTTAACCTTTTGCTTGCAGACAAAATGGAACAGATTTTCATTGACTAGATTAGCAATGAAATTCATCCAATGATGAGGTGTTGGGGCACTTACTCACTAAGCATGCCAGGTAGCAGTTCAGGTCCATCTGTTTAAGGTTGAACAATTTTTTTAAAATTAGGCGCAATAAGTGATAAATCCCTCCAAATAAAATTTGCTCCCAAAGATACAATTTTCACAGCTATAGTGTGGTATTCTTTGTGGATGTTGATGTAAAAACTCTTTCAATCCAATTTCCTCCCCAGTATTAATTTTGCTTTCTTCTACAATTTAAATCCAATGTACCGACTTTGAGTCATACTCTTCCTGTCACAGTAAGGGATACATTAATGAACTACATTAATTGAAGAACTACATTGTGATCGGTTATGCACCCTCTTTGCAGCACGTCCTCCTTCAAATACTAACAAAATCTTTGTGGATACCTTTAAACATGGTGAAAAATACTTGTTCTTGTGATTCAGACCATAAAATTCATACAGTGAAATTGCATTGTATATTCTTCAAATGTGAAAAATAAAGCATTAAGATATCACAGTTACTTGGAAATCTGATTTAAATTTAACTATGGATCGTTGGAATAATGAAATACATAGTTGTATTCCACTTGAAAAAATTACGTATAATTTAAGAAATGAATATGAGATATTTTTGAAAATTTGGCCACCATACTTATGAAAGATAGGATTAGATACATAGGTCCTTTGAAGATAAAATTATAGTAATTGGGGAAAGTGAAAATAAATATTAAAATTATTTTGAGCTCCATGGAGCATGTGGGGATCCTCCGATATCCAGGCAATCTTTCTTCTCTTTTCTTTCTTTTTTTTTCTCTTTCTTTAGATAAGTGTTAAGGGGGGGGAGGGTTAATATCATTTTTCTTACTATTTTATTATTACATTTATTCTTTGTAATTTCTAAAATTCAATATAAATAATATTTTTAAAAAATATAAATAAATCTGAGCACCTTTTGGGACAAAAAAAAAGAATGGTAATTTCATGTAGCAAATAAAAAGTCATTGTTTCCCAGTCCCAGGATGGAATATGTTGAACCCAAAAGAAAGAATATTGCAATAGTTAAACTTTGACAGAGAGATGCCCTGAGGTGCTTTAAACATTTATAGAACCAAAGTGCATTAAGTGTCACAGGCAGCTTCATGTTATTTCTGTGATCGCTCTTCCAGTGTAAAATGTGTGAAATGTTTTAATGGTACATACATCAATGTACATCAGAATATCACACTCTAATCTTATCTCTAATCAATATGGAAATGGCAGATTTGAGGATTTATATCATTTTCTTGTGTTTTCTCTTCTTTGTAGATCAAGTCAAAGTTTCCCCCAAAACTAGTTCCAAACCTGCAACTTTTTCTTGTATATCTCCTATACATCCTCTACAAACTTACTTCATGTTATAATTTCACCCCCAGATCTCCCCACTGAATTTCTGTGAAATAAATGATACCTTGCAGTCCTCCTGTTGTTCTCTTCTCTGATAATGTTTTCTTTTTTTTAAGCCTGCTATCAGCCCTTCCTCAACAGAATCTGCTTGGCTCCATGATAAACTTTCTCCTCTTCTAAATCCATGATGTACTTTGGCCTTTCAAACACACAGTTATCAGTCTTAATCTTTGAACCACTCTGCTCCTTTTGTCTTACCCCCAGTACTAACAACCTGAAGTTTTCTGTTGTCCTCCATATTCCTCGACATCTCTGGCATTTTTTTTTAGCACACTTGAGATATCCTCTCTCAGTCGATTCAGAGGTGAGCAGGATTCTGAATCATGTTCTGCAATTCTTACTGGAAACTCCGCACAAACATATCATACATCTTAAATAGCTTGGTAATGGTCACTGGAGATTTGCTGACATACAAGTAAGATGTTCTTTCCTTGGAAAAAATTAGCCTAGGAAATTTTGAGAAAGCACACAAATGTAACTGTATTTAGAAAACAGAAACAGCTAAAAATTGTAGTCTTAAGGTGGAATTTATTTTTGAGAGGTTGAACTTTTAAGAAATACAAATTCCAAAACAAATTACCGTAGATTCCGGACTACAGAGCGCACCTGATTAAAAGCCGCTGGCTCTAATTTTAGAAATAAAATCAATTTTTTAATTGTAAAGGCCGCACCGGATTTTAGGTCGCACCGGATTTTAGGCCGCACCGGATTTTCGGCCGCAGGTGTCCCACGTTGTAATATGAGATATTTACACAGAAAGATATTACACGTGAGGATTTTTTTAACTTTTAATTAAATCCATATGGTAACAAAAACAAATACATATTGCAAATGCTTTTTTTCGAACCGTGCCCGTAACACGGCTACTTTTAAATATACGTTGCGTATACTTCTTTACTGAACAACATTCCAATATCTCCTAACGACTGGTAAAAAATATATATACTGCAGCCTACCAGGAAAAGTTATTGATCACCTTTAACTTAAAAGCAGCGTTCGCTCAGATCCAAAGCCGCTCGCGTAATGCGCTCCCTCCCTCCGTCCCGTTTCATCGCAAACCGGCATTTTCCCACAAGACACCGCGAAACCGGGTGTGACGTCATAGCATCCCGCGATGTAGTACAGAAAACAAATATAGTTAAAACTCTTCTAACTTTAACTAGAAAATGAATTACTAAGCGAAAATATTATAAACTAAGTAACTGCCATAAGGCAGCACAATGCTTCGAGTGTTTTCCATGTTGATGAGGGTGAGTACAAATGACTGATTTACAATAATTTAATTGTGAAAGTGCGCTTGATTTATCGTACAATTTCATTGGACCTCTGTGAACTACTCATCAATTTTATTGGTCTACTGTTATGAGGCAAAATGTTTACGAGGCGGCATGAAAAAAATCATGTATTAGCCGCTCTGGATTAAAGGCCGCAAAGTTCAAAGCTGTTCAAAATGTGGGAAAAAAGTAGCGGCTTAAAATCCGGAATCTACGGTATTTGTTTGTACACCTTTATTTAGAGTTCAGCTCTTAGTATCACACAGAAGTAGTAACTGAATTATTGAAGGCCTACCCTAGGCATCAAGTAAATCTAATGCTCAACAATATACCAATGGTCAATTCTTAGGCTATGCTGAAGGACTCAGTTACAGACATTATTGTAACTACCGGTAGATCAATATTAGTGGACTAGAGAGAATGTCAAAAGGAATATGGGAACTAAAAATCAATCACATTTTCTGCTACTGATTATGCTCTAACATAATGGAAAGTGCACATTTTGACATGGAAGAATATTATTGGGCTTATTTGATTTCAGTCCCACCCATTCCTCCGGTCGACCTTAATGGCTACTCATACAAGATTATGGAGGCACAGGTCAAACCCAGCCCCGTTTTAACTCTGCTTTCAGGAGAGTTGAGAATGGAGAGGTGACAAAGATGTTGGAGAAGCTGATCAGTGTGGTATGGCTTTAACTTTGGGGGGGGGGGGCGAAGAGAGGGTGGGAAATAAGACTTTGATTGATTGGATCTAAGTCATTCATCTCTTAAAATGACTGAAGTCACCATCCTAGAAAAGCAAAGCAATTCAGATGCTGGAAATCAGATAAATTAGAAAATCCTAGGCCTAGTCAGCAGGCAGAAATTGCAGAAAAATAATGTTAATTCAACATAAACTTTAATGATCTTTCTCTCCATAGATGCTGATGGCCTTGCTGAGTGATTAAAATATGGTTCATTTGACCATTTTACAGATCACTTATGTTCATTCGTAAAGCAAAGGCTTGCTTGGGAAACAGACATTTGTTTAAGTTCCTTAACTCACTTCCAAGTTAATACATTAAACACATAAGGGATGAGATCAGGATTTTAGAAAGGAGTCATTACTCAGTGATCCCTCTGCAATGTCAAGAAACAGCTGCTCACTGTTTCTAATTGCAGCTAATGCTTTGTTATTACAAAATTGCAGACCAAATCATTTTGTCAAGGAATCAGTCCGAAACTAGTCTTTCAATATGCATAAAAATAAAAAAAGTTCCCTGTGAACAGGGAAAAACAATCTGCATTGTTCATGTCCACAGTGTGAATACTTAATTATAAACAAGATTAAGGATCCAGTAAATGATGACTTCCCCCAGTTTCAACTTTAAAAGGCAAGAATAACAGATTTAGGGAGCCTCTGTTTTTGAGAGAGATGGAGGCTCTGCTTAAGAAAATGAAGGATATCTATAGCAGATATAGACAGGTAGGAACCAATGAGGTACTTGAGTACAAGAAATGCAAAAGAACCCTTAAGAAAAATCAGGAGGGCAAAAGACACGAGTTTGCACTGGCAGACAAGGTGAAGGAGAATCCTAATGGATCTTTATCCTAATGGATAAAGAGGCAAAAGGATAGCAAGGGACAAAATTGGTCCCCTGAAAGGTCAGAGTGGTCATCTTTCTGAGGATTAAAAAGAGATGGGGAAGGTTTTAAATTGATTGTTTGCATCTGTATTTACTCAGAAAACTGACACAGAGTCTGTAGAAGTAGGGGAAAGCAACAGAAAGCTCATGGACCAGGTACAGATTACAGAGGATGAGGGACTTGCTATCGCGAGGCAAATCAGGGTGGATAAATCCCCAGGGCCTGACTAGGTGTCCCTCAGACTCTGTGGGAGGCTAATGCAGAAATTGCAGGGGCCTGAGCAGAGGTATTTTAAAACATGTTTAGCCACAGGTGAGGTCCTGGAAGATTGGAGGACAGTTAATGTTGTTCTGTTGTTTAAGAAAGGCTCCCAAGAAGCTGCAGGGATCGGTGCTGTGTCCTTTGTTACTTGTCGCCCATGTATATCAACAATGTGCATGATAATGTGTTAAACTGGTTCCGGAAGATTGGGTGTGTCAAAAACAAGAGAAAATCTGCAGATGCTGGAAGTCCAAGCAACATACACAAATGCTGGAGGAGCTCAGCAGGCCAGGCAGCACCTATGGAAAAAAGTCCTGATGAAAAGTCTCGGCCTGAAACATCGACTGTCTACTCTTTTCCATCGATGCTGCCTGGCCTGCTGAGTTCTTCCAGCATTTTGTGTAAGATTAGTGTGTATTGGACAGTTTGAGAGAACCAACCAGGGTAATTCTTACACTATGAGTGGTAGGGCAATGAGAAGTGCAGTAGACAGTGGGATCTGAGAATACAGATCCATAACTCCTTGAAAGTGGTGTCACAGGTGGTAGATAAAGTAAGGTTTTGACACATTGGCCTTCATGAATCCAGTATTGAGTACAGGAGGTGGAATGTGATGTTGAAATTGTATAAGTTGATGAGGCTTAATTTGGACTGTTGTCTGCAGTTTTGTTTACTGACCTATAGGAATGATGTAATTAAGATTGAAAGAGTGCAGAGAAAATTTACAAGGATGTTGCTAGTGTTACGAATGTGAAGCAACTCTGAGGGGCCGAAGGGTACAAAGTCGCCCCCTCCTTTTTGAGAATCGCAAGATCGCTATTAATTCGGGTCTGGGACCCAGGAAATGAGAGAGAGATGTCCAGAATACACAAGGTTTGGAATGTGTCCTGGCCTCAGCGGAACGGAACCACTGATACCGGCCATTGTCTCTTGGAGACGGAATTGTATTTTTGAGTACTGTACTATTCATTGAAGCCCCTCGGGACAACCAGAGTGGTCTGGTTGAGGGATTGCATCATCCCAACCTGTTTGACATCTGAGACCCCGTGAGTAAGGATAAAAGAGGGGTCTGGGGAACAAACCCTTTAGACGCACCAGGAGAAACGCTAGAAATCCTGTGACAGCGTTTGATAGCGAAAGCCGGTGGGGACTCGTGTGCATCCTCCCTTGCCTGGGTGTTGGGCTCACCACGGAAGAACGGTTTAGCTAAAGGAGAGGTCGCAATTGAATGGCCACGACAACAAGACACCTGACGGATCAAAATCATAAAGGAAAGCCGGCAAGTTATTCTCCTAAATCTCTCTCTCTCTCCAACAATTGAAACACAGCAGTCCCCAACGGCTGCAGCCTGTATGAACTGAACGAACTATATATTTCCATCGGACAATACATTATCCCCTAGACAACGATAGAGCTTATTTCTTATTATTATACCCACACTTTTAGATTTAGTATTAATGACGTATATTATCTGTATATTTGCATTGATATTATTTTTGTGTATTTTTACTAATAAATACTGTTAAAAATAGTATCATCAGACTTCAATGGACGTCTCTATCTTTGCTGGTAAGTAACCCAGTTACGGGGTTCATAACACTAGGACTCCAGAGCCCAAGTTGAATAGCCCAAGCCCAAGTTGGGAGCAGTTGAATAGGCTAGGACTTTATTCCCTAGGATTGATGGGAGATTTGATAGAGGTATACAAAATTATGAGGACTATAGTTAGGGTAAATGCAAGTAGGCTTTTTCCACTCAGATTGGGTGAGACTACAACAGAAGTCATGAGTTAAGGGTGAAAAGTGAAATGTGTAAGGGGAACGTGAGGGGAAACTTCTTCACTCAGAGGGTGAAGAGTGTGTGGAACAAGCTGCCAGCACAGGTGGTGCATGCAGGGTTAATTTCAACGTTTTAGAGAAGTTTGGTAAGTACATGGATGGGAGGGGTACGACGCTGCTGCAGCTCAGGTGCAGGTTGATGGGAGTAGGCAGATTAGTGATTTGGCATGAACTAGATGGGCTGAGAGGCCTGGTTGTGCTGTGGTATTCTATGCCTATGACTCTAATAATGAATCCATCTGACAGCACCATTTTAAATGTAATTCTTAGAATTAGATGTTTTGATTTTGTTTTATAAACAAAACACTGTTGCTTAAATATAGTTTCTGGTATGTTAGTACATGTAGCCAATTTCATGCTTTTGCTAGGATTTTATCCCATACCTGGCAAGGTGATTGAAACTACTTCCCATTCTACTGCAACAAGTGAAGTGTTATTGCAACATTCAACAACTTGTGATAGATTTCCAAGAAATATGTTCATCTAGTTCAGTTCTGTATTCATTTTCAGTATTTATACAAAGCTAGTCTAAACTACAAAATCGCAAAACTCAAAAATTATCAAAATAAACTTAAATTAACTTCTTTTTATAAACAAGAGAGCTTGCAACTTGAAACTGAGGCAAATTGGCGTTAAAAGGAAAACAGATGTCTCAGATCCATTGTTGCTTTGCCAGGGAAATCACAAAAATGGAGGGAATGCAGAGACAAGGCATTTTTGTCAAAAATATCATTGGGTAAATAAATGAATATGAAAACATCAAGTTTTATTTCACCAAGGATGTTTAATACAGTCGGCCCTCCTTATCTGTGAGTTCAGCATGCGCGAATTCAAGCAACCAAGAATCGAGAAAACCCAGAAATACTCTTCCAGCACTTGTTGTTCAAGCATGCATAGACTTTTTTCTTGTCATTATTCCCTAAACAACACAGTATAACAACTATTTACATAGCATTTACATGGTATTAGGTATTATAAGTAATCTTGAGATGATTTAAAGCATACGGGAGGATGTGCGTAGGTTATCGTGGATTGGGATCAAGAAAAACCAGAAGTTCTCTTACTAAGTAAGTCAGAACAGGTACATCCGATATTATTTAGCGTCAGTTAGTCAAACGTTTGTCTTTAGTATATAGTATATATTTTACCTTTCTATGCATATAAAACACTTAAGAAATGTATGTATTTCAATAATTAAACGACTGTGCTGCTTAGTAATAATTGTAGCTTTCATTGGGGCAGGGCCTTTCTCACTTTATCCTTTAAAATTGTTACGGTCGTTGACTGACTGTAGCCTAACGCTTTTCCAATGACCGATGGCGTTTCACCTCTTTCCGATCGCTTTATTATTTCCACTTTGTTTTCAATCGTGATTGTGATTATTTTCGTGAACAGAAACACTGCAGATTCAGAGCTCTGCCGGGTCCTAAAGACCCCACACTGAGACATATTAAATAAGGGACTTGAGCATCTGCGTTTTTTGGTATCCGCGAGGGGTCCCGGAACCAATCGCTCGTGGATAAGGAGGGCTGACTGTATTCACAAACAAGACTGCACAAGTTTGATGCAGTAGCAGTGCTTGAAGTTGACTATGTGACAATTTCAATGCTCGGTGCCATGGAGTATTAAGATATCAATAATGCCCTGGTATAATTTGTCATGTTATCAGAGTTACCAGTAGATGGAGGCTAAGTGCATGCTTAAAGGTGAGTTAAAAAAAAATCAGACATATTTAATGAAGCTCAACTCTTTGTCTATAAGTGACATTAATTCAGTGAGGTCTGACAGAGTGAGGAAGATTCAGAAATCATCATTAAGCATTTCTTTTAGTCAGAAATTCTGTAATAGGTGGTACGTGTATGTAGTCAAGAGTATACCTGGGTATACCTACCAATTTAGCTAGTTTCCTTCCGTTCTTTTGAACTTTAGTGCTACAACATATATTGAGGACTGACTGGGAAGAAGGCAAAGTGTGGGGAATCTAGGAAAAAGGGGACGGAGCAGAAAGCAGCAGAGAGACATTCTATAATGATCAACAAATCAATCGCTTGGAATCAAATTATCTTGCCTGGTATCTGAGGGCTGGGTATGGCTCTGTCCCTCTGCCATCTGTCCCACACCCCTCCCATGGCACTCCACCCTCACCTTTCTCAACATCCTTTGCTCCCAGATTCACGTTCCGCTTCATGTAGACAAATACAGCACTGTGTAAATGTCTTTCATCCATGTATATGGCTAGGGTGTTGAAGTACTGTATGTACACATAATTTAGTAGTTAAAAGGAAAATGCAGGTGGGGACAATTAGGAAAGAAATATCCTAAGAAAGTGACAGGTGTTTTTAAATCTTCTAATGTACAAGGCAAGGTAATACAGAATTAGAAATTTGTCCCTTGAAACTAAAATGATTAAACTTACTTTTAAGTCCAACACTCGCATTATTACAGTCACGAGACAAATTTATTCAAAGGACGTGGCTTACTGACATGCTAAAAGTGTGGATTCACCGCTTCTTTTGTAAGAGTCTGAAGAAATAATTCTTTCAGCCTACATAACCCCTTTATAAGATTAGAATCTTTAAATCTGCAGTGCAATGATCTTCAAGTATCTTCCACAAACACATTTTTTTTCCCTGTTTCTCCTTTGCCTCATTATTCCATCTTTCATAAATTGCTCCCACAACGTGTCAATGTCACAGTACTTTGAGCTTCAACCTGTTGTGTGACAGCTACGATACACATTTATCAGCTAGGCATGAATAGGAATTGTAACTCAGATTTGTTTTGCCATTATAAAGACAGTGCAAAACTGAAATTTGAATCCTGCTCTAAGCTTCTTGACGTTGTTCATACCAATGATTTCCCAACTATCCAAGTGAATATATTTTAGCCTTTTAAGTGCCAACATTTTCGCTACGGCAATGGTCCTTAATTCTGGATTCCCAAAATGGGAAGCAGCTTGCCAGCACTTATTCCTGTCCTCCAATAAAATGACGACTATTTTTTTCCAGATTGCGACATCCTTATTACAACTGAATTAGCTAGTCGCATTTGCAAAATAGAACAGAGATGAAAAGTGGTCCAAATTCTTTTGGGCTCGTGACTTTAATCTTGTAGTAGATTCATACCAATTATCAGGTCAGTCAGTCAGTACACTGTAATTTTACAAATTTTTGCGACAAATTTGCTACCGAAAAGAGTTGATTATCAGTTATTAGGGAAAGAAAAGACACCTTGATAATATTCAAATTTCTTTCTTTGGTAGTGTTGTGGTGGCTGGGCATTCATATATTTAAACCATTAGTCTGAAATGAATAAATTTCAGTGAATGGCAGAAATACTCTAGGCAGAACTGAGATTTTTTCTCTAATTCATTAACTAATTATAGTAACATTTTCCAAACTAAAGACTACAAGTAATCCAATCATAACTCTAAACTAAAGAGTTAATAAAAATATCTTTTGCACAGAGCTGCAAAGAGGCCAACTATGGAAACAGTTCAAACCTTCCTTCAAATTACATAATTTCTGGCAGAATTAGCTAATAACATCAATCAATTCAATCACATTAAAAATACTCCCATTTCAAGAAAGGGTGGCATTGATTCAATACATTCATTTTTTTTCCATGAGTGATACATTAATGAATGCCAAACAGTGGATTTTAAGTCACATTTGATTAATAAAACAATTTAAAATGTTAACAGTAATTTAATTTAATAAATTGAAATGAAATATATTTTGTATCAGTTTTAAATCTTATGTCTCTTTAATAACATTCTCCAGTCATAGAAAAGTACAGGCTCTTCAGCCCATCTAGTCCATGCTCAACCATTTAAACGACCTAGTCCCATTGACCTGCACCCAGTCTATAGCCCTCCATCCCATACCTATCAAACTTTAAAATCGAGCTCACATCCACCACTTGCACTGGCAGAACATTCCAAGTTCTCATAACTCTTAAATGAAGTTTCCTTTGATGTTTCCCTAAAACTTTTCACCTTTTACCCTTAACCCATGATGTCTAGTTGTAGTTCATTCCAACCTCAGTTGAAATAGCCTGCTTGCATTTACCCTAACTATGCCCCCGAATTTTATATACTTAAAAGTCTGTCAAAATCTTGTATAATTTTGTAAATCTCCTCTCAATCTTCTAGATTCCAAGGAATAAATTCCTAACCTCTTTAGAATTTCCTTATTACTCAGGTACTCCAGTCATGGTAATATCCTTGTAAATTTTCTCTGTACGCTGTCAATCTTATTGACATCATTCCTGTTGGTAGGTGACCAAAACTGCACTCAATACTCCAAACTGGGATGGCTGGTGGTGTACCGGCATCAGCACGGGGCTTCAAGGCAAATGGGAAAATGTTGGAGTCAAGTGCAAGGATGGGGGAATGGAGTACTTGGTAATACTGGATATGAAAGGACAAAGTCATCATGGTTTCCTCAAGGGAAGATCTTGCCTGATAAACCTGTTAGAATTCTTTGAAGAGATTACAAGTAGGATAGATAAAGTGGATGCAGAGGGTGTTGTATGCTTGGACTTTCAAGGTACCGCATGTTGAGGCTGCTTACCAACTGAAGAGCCCATGGTATTACAGAAAAGTTACTGGCATGATTAGAGCATTGGCTGATTGGTAGGATGCAGTGAATGAGAATAAAAGGATCATTTTCTGGTTGGCTGCCAGTGACTAGTTGTCTTTCACAGGGATTGATGTTGGGACAGCTTATTTTTATGTTGTACATCAATGATTTAGATGAAGGAATAGATGCTTTTGTTGCCAAATTTGCAGATGATACAAAGATTGGTGAAGGGGCAGGTAGTTTTGAGGAAACAGGTAGGACTTAGATTAGGAGAATGGGCAAGAGCGTGGCAAATAAAATACAATTTTGGAAAATGTATTTTGGGAATAGAAATAAATGCGTCGACTATTTTCTAAATGGGGAGAAAAATCCAAATATCTGTGATGCAGAGGGACTTAGGAATCCTTGTGCAGAACACCATGAAGTTAACTTGCAGGTTGAGCTGGTGGCGAGGAAGGTGAATACAACGTTCACATTCACTTCAAGTGGTCTGGAATACAAGAGCAAAGATGTGATGCTGAGGATTTATAAGGCACTGGTGAGGCCTCACCTTGAGTATTGTGAATAATTTTGTGCTCCCCATCTAAGAAAAGAAGTGCTGGCATTGGAGAGGGTCCAGAAGATGTTCACATGGATGGTTCCAGGTATGAAAGGGTTATCATACAAGGGACGTTTGATGGCTTTGGATCTGTACTCACTGGAGTTTAGAAGGATGAGGGGGGATCTCATTGAAACTTTTCGAATGTTGAAAGGCCAAGACAGAGTAGATGTGGAAAGGATATTTCCCATGGTGGAAGAGTCTAACACAAAAGGGCACCACCTCGGGATAGAGGGGTGTCTATTTAAAACTGAAATGCAGAGAAATGTCTTCAGCCAGGTGATGAATCTGTGGAATTTATTACCACAGGCGGTTGTGGAGACCAGGCTGTTGGGTGTATTTAAGGCAGAGCTCAATAGTTTCTTAATTGGACATGGCATCAAAGGTTATAGGGAGAAGGTCAGGGTGTGGGGCTGAGGAAGAGAAAAAATGAATCTGCCATGATTGAATGGCAGAGCAGACCTGATGGGCCAAACAGCCTACTTCTTCACCCAGGTCTTCCTTGAAAAACTAATTATTGCAGAAATCGGGCTTGAAAGCATTTTCTGTTTAACACTGCATCCAGAAGACCTGCAAAGGGCTAGTGGTGATTAGTGCCCTGGTTTGGCCATTAGCAGTGTTCAGCTTGACTTGAGTTTCTGGCATAGCATACATCATGTGCCATTGGGCTAGGATTTTGGGCTGAAAGTTATTATTCTTCATCCAAAGAGGTCCAGGTCTCCCTTCTAACTCCATCAGGACCAAGAAGACTCCTCTGTTATTCCCTTTCATTTTTCCTATCAATTCATCCTGCATCCCTTTCTCAGCCCATTGAAACCATCAAATACTATATCTATCTATCCTATTGGCCATGGCCATTCTGGGCTGGAATCATTACTGGACTTCCTAGTTATTCAGAAAGCAGTCAGACAACTGGTTGTCAGACTAATTCCTTTAGCAGTTAATATACACATCATTGCACATGCTGCAATGGAGTCAGTCCTGGTATACACTCCAACCCCCCCCCCCCCCCCCCCATGTACATGCTATGGCAGTGACAGCTACTTCCACAGTCCTCCATAACACAGTGAATGATGTTTCTCCATCTTTTTCTAGAGTAGTTCCTTTGTCTGAGGAATGAAAGCTTGCACAATTGCATGCATATAAAGCATCCTGAAGGGGTACCCACCAGTGTTACTGAGCAATAAATACTTGCAAGTTTGTTGCTGTTGAATTTAATAGAACACAGAACTGTACAATAATGGACATGATGTGCTAACGTTGATGGAAACTTTTACCAAATGTCCTCCAGTGTATCATCCATCATCATCCATATCCTTCCTATGTAAAAGGATGTAAAAGCCTCTAAAAACCCACCAAACTGCCTGCTTCCACTACCACCCCGGTAGGTAATCTATTCCAGGTTACCATCACTCCACATTTTAAAAAAACTTGCCTTTTGACACTTTTAAACTTTCACTCTCTAACCTTTAAAGCATGCTGGTATGGAGATGTGTACTCTGGATAAAAGGCAGGTGTGTGACAACCATCAGGTCCCTCCTAGGAAGAGGGAGAACTCAATTTTATACAAGCTTTCCTGATAGCCCATATTCTCTGATCTAGGCAGAATATTCATAAAGCTCTTCTGAATTCCTCAAAATCCTTCTTACAATAGTGCCACCAGAACAGTATCCAATACTACAATATGACTGAGGTCTTATCTAGCGGCAGCACGACCCCATAATCTTATTCTCAACAACTCTACCAATGAAGGCCATCGTGTCATACACCTTCTTCACCACTTTCAGTGGACTGTCTACCTGAATCCCAAGTTCCCTCTGTACCACAATACTATTTAAGGGTCTACCATTATCTGTATGCCCTCTTCCCCCCCCACCCCCCACATTTGACCTCCTAAAAAGCAGTACTTCACATTTGCCCAGATTAAATTCTATCTGCCACTTCTCTGCTCATGTCAATAGCCGATCTAAATCTTGCCATTTTCTCTGTTAATTGTTAACTCTGTTCACAATTCCACCAGTCGTAGTATAATCCATAAATTTAGTAATCTATCCATCTGTTTTCATCCGTATGCAACACAAGAGGTCCGAGCACATATCCTTGTGGAACACAATTGGTCATGGACCCCCGGCCAGAATAGTAAATTTCCATGCCTACTATCTATGGGATCCAAGGTGAATTGCAAGCTTGGATTCAGAGCTAGCTTGTCTATAAAAAAATAGAGTAGGAATTCTGGCTGAAGGGCTCTAACCCGTGGTGTACTGGAAGGATCAGTGCTAGGACCGCTTGTTTGTGATATATAATCAATGATTTTGATGAAAATGTAGATGCGTGGATTAACAAGTTTGCAGAAAGAATAGAGTTAATATGAGACCCCTTAACAACACTGAGGTACGGAGAGAGCTTGGAGTCCAGGTCCGTGGTTCACTGAAAGTGACTATGTAAGTGGATAATGTGGTAAGGAAGGCTTTTGGCCTTCCCTTCGTTGGCAGGAGTGTTGAGTTCAAGACTAAGTAAGTCATGCTGCAGCTGTACAAAGTTTAGTTAGATCACATTGGATGCGGTTCAGGATTATTATAGGAAGGATGTGGAGAGGGAGCAGAAGGCTTACCAAGATGCTGTCTCTGCATTAGTAGGCATAAGACATAAGAAGCAGAATTAGGCCATCCAGCCCATCGAGTCTACTCTGCCATTCCATCATGGCTGAACTACAAGGTTGGATAAACCAGCAAATTCTTCTTCGAGCATCAGATATTGCAGGGAGTCCTAGAGGTTTTTAAAATTGATAGGGAATGTTTTTCCCAAGTTAGAAATGTCAAGCACCAGAGGACAGATGTTTAAGACAGGGGGAGGAAGATTGGTGAGGTATTTAAAGGCAACAAGAGGAGCAAGATTTTTTTAAAAATACAACAGAGTGGGAGGTGTCTGGAATGAGTGCCAGGAATAGTAGAGGAATCAGTCAGTTTGAACATAGAACAATACAGCACAGTACAGGCCCTTCAGCCCACAATGTTGTGCTGATCCTTAAACGCTGCCTCCCATATAACCCCCCAAGCTTAAATTCCTCCACATACCTGTCTAGTAGTCTCTTAAATTTCACAAGTGTATCTGCCTCCACCACTGACTCAAGCAGTGCATTCCACACACCAACCACTCTCTGAGTAAAAAACCTTCCTCTAATATCCCCCTTGAACTTTCCACCCCTTACCTTAAGGCATGTCCTCTTGTACTGAGCAGTGGTGCCCTGGGGAAGAGGCGCTGGCTGCCCACTCTATCTATTCCTCTTAATATCTTGTTGATGCACCATCAATAACTCTCGGAGACGGGAGGCGAACGATAGGCTTTTATTAGCAGCGAAATGGAGCACAGCATCTCAGAGACTGAGGGGGGGAGCAGTGCCTCCAATCGCCTTTATACAGGGGTCTGTGGGAGGAGCCACAGGAGCCGTCAGCAGAGGGGCGTGTCCAGACAGGTATACATAGTTTACCACACTTGTATACCTCTATCATGTCTCCTCTCATCCTCCTTCTCTCCAGAGAGTAAAGCCCTAGCTCCCTTAATCTCTGATCATAATGCATACAATGCATTATTTGGTGGAGTTTGCGCCTTTTAAACAGACACACCAATATGACGGAAATGGAGGGATATGGATGATACACAGGAGCAGGATGACATTTTGATTGGCATCAAAATTAGCACCAAGATTGGCACAACATTGTTAGCTGAATGGCCTGTCTAATGCTGTATTGTTGTATGTTCCATTAGAATGCTTTTGTGATAGCATAAACTTGCCATGAAGGGGATGCCAATCGTTGTTTTTTCCATTTAAAAAAGGCAGCAGGCTGGTCTCAAATAATCAGTGGACAGCAAGTTGACAGAACCCTTGATCTGTACTTAGAGCTACTGCCAAAGTTGTGTATAATTACAGATAATTATTTTCAACATTAATAAACAATTTTCCAGGAAAAGCACAAAATGTTTAAAGTTTCACGAATTTCAGCATGAAATAGTTTGTAAAAGTAGATGCTAATTAAGCAGGCTGTAAATCATGACCTTTTGATCCAATTTCAGCATTACATACTTGTTGAACAGTATGGTATGAAGTAGAATGTGAATTGTAACTTTCTGATCCCATCTCTGCACCTTAGTTACGTGCTGTGTATACTGATCTCTCATTCATCCTGAGACAGGAGACTGCTCACCAACCTAGTCTACAATGGCTCGCAGTTTTACCAATACAATTCCTCCTCATCTCCTGGCAATTATTCTCTCCCATATGTCCATCAACTCCCCAGACTGTTCTTCACCTATTGACACCAAGAGCAACTTGCTGTGGTCGATTACTTCAGTAGCATGTCTCTGGGACACTGAAGGAAATCTGAGCAATATAGGGACTGCCCACTTGGCCATAAATAATCCCTGTAAACAGCACCCAAGGTCAACAATCAAATCTAGAGTTGCACAGTAACAGGAATAACTTCTGCACCACAGTGCCATTTAAATTTGTTAATGATGAAGAATTACCCTGATGTCAAGGTCACTTCCTCATCATACTGCACTAGGGCAGACTGCACAGATTTATAATACCAGTTCCAATTGGATTCTCTCTACTTCAATTTCTGTTTTTAAAAATTTACTGTTTACTATGAACATTCTCCTTAGTGCTCCCACAGAGGCTGCGTCATGACTGGTGGAAGGCTGCTGAGTCAGTGGGGGAGGTAGAGGCTTGCTTTGGGGTCTCTCCAATTTGGTTTTAATTCTGCACTTTCCAATGATACAAGAAGCTGGGTGGGGCATTAGAAAGTGTTTTTGGCTGTGAAGCTTCTCACTTTCATTTTCCATCTCCTATTCAGAAGTACACAAGTTGCACTTGATATCTGTGCACAACTTACCAGCAAGACGAGATGATTTAGTGAGGGGCGGGGGCACGGTGGAATGGTGTAGTCAGATTTCCAACTAGTGCCTCGCACACCAAGATTATTCCCCAATATAATGCTGCCTAGACTTGAGTGCATTTGAAGTGGAGGCTCATAGGCAGAAGAAAGAAGTTGAGAGGGATAATAAATCAGCCATAGTGGAATTGCAGTGCACAGTTGATGGGCTAAATGGCCTAATTCTGCTCCTATGTCTTGTGGTCTAAATGATATGATTCTAAAGAATCCTTTTAAAATAGTGGCAAGGAGTTGGGTGAGGGGTGGGGTGCTGGGCGAGGGGAATAAAATGGGAAAGATTTGAAAGTAAAGTACACAATATCCAAATCAAAGCAATGCCCTCTTGCCATCCTTTCAGTGAACTACTTTTAGCTGTCCCTGCAAAGCAGGCAGTGGGGACAAGGCTTAACATTAACATGCCACTTGATTGCAGTGTATTAAAAAGTGCTGTTTGGTTACAACATTCCAGTGCTGGTTTCTGTCTGGCAGAGCACACTTGGGAAAATCAAAATAAATTTGTAAACCATTCTTGTGTTTGAGCTTGTTTTGTATCTAAGTATTAGACATTTTCTTGCACAATGGAATGTATTGGCGATCTTCTCTGCTAAAGCAGCAGCTGGGAAGAGTTTGATTTTCTGTTAAGTACTTCCCTCAATGTCACTTGTCATTACAGAGTTTGAAAAATTCTCTTATGTCAGTGTTATGGATTTTAAACTTCGAGATTATTCTAGAGGTCAGCAAGGCTAGTTACACTGTAAATGGCAGAGATTATAGATTTTAATAACTAACTCTAAACAAGTGTTCAGCCTACAAATGGTGCAAGAATGTTTGTGAACCCTGTATAATTTTCTCTGTTTCTGCATAAGCATGATCCAAAATGTGATCAGGTCTTCAGGCAAGTCCTAAAACTAGATAAAGAAAACACAATTAAATAAATAAAATTATACTTGTTCATTTGTTTATTGAGAAAAATGATCCAATATTACATGTTCAAAAAAGTATGTGAACCTCTAGGGTAATGCCTTCTACAAAAGCTATTTGGAGTCAGGTGTGCCAATCAATGAGATGAGATTGGAAGTGTGGGTTGAGAGGAGCCCTGCCCTATATAAAAAAAGACACACAAAATCAGGTCACTGACAGAAACTGCTCTTCTCAAGATAGGTATGTTTATGTGCACCATGCCTCGATCAAAACATCTTTCAGAGGACCTCAGAAAAATTGTAGAGATGCATGAAGTTGGAAAAGGCTACAAAAGCAGTTCTAAAGACCTGAGTGTTCATCAGTCCACAGTAAGAGAAATTGTCTACAAATGGAGTAAACTCAGTACTGTTGCTACTCTCCCTAGCAGTAGTGTCCTGCAAAGATCACACTAAAAGCACAACGTGCAATCCTGAAGGAAGTGAAAAGCAACCCAAGGGCAACAAGCAAAGGAACTGCAGAAATTTCTAGAACTTGTTAAAGTCTCTGCTCATGTGTCCACTGAACAAGATAGGTGTTCATGGAAAGACACCACGGAGGAAACTACTGAGCTCCAGAAAAAAGACCATTGCTGCGCGTTCCAAATTTGCAAAGGACCACCTAGACATTCTACAATATTTTTGGGATGATATTTCTGTGGACAGTTGAGACAAAAGTTGAACTTTTTGGCAGAAATGCACATTGCTATATTTGGAGGAAAAAAAGGCATTTTGTGTGTGTTGTTTGAATTTCCAGCATCTGCAGATTTCCTCGTGTTTGCTCAAGTATAATTGCTTTTTGTGTTTTTAATGTAATTGGGTTCTCTAACTAGTATTAGGGCTTGTGTGAAAATATGATTACATTTTAGGTCACATTTATTCAGAAAGATAAAAATTCTACAGGGTTCACAAATATTCCAAGGAACTTATTAAATGTTCATGTCTAAAATATAATAGTACTGCCAACTTTATTTCAAAAGACAAAGATTTCAATTCAGTGTAATAAAACCACAGGTATCAACTAGGAACATGATCTATATTGTTTGACAGTGGTAGAAGCAGAAATTCAAAGAGCAAATTTGATTCCAATTTTGTTCCTATTGCACATAAGCCATAGCAAGTTCAGTTTACAATACAAGTGGTTACTTGCATATGAAATGCAAGGATACATCCAAACTCTCCTGTTCTCATCACAAAGGAACACTGCAGCACTGAATAACGTTGTATTGAGTCCAAAACTTACATTTCAGAATATGGAAAACCTGCCAGAGCAATTCATATTATACTGGAAATCTGGCTGATAAATTGTCAAGCATTGGATGAAATATTTCAGAACTATTATACAATTTCCAAAAGGTTGATATCCATGGAGCGCTACAGTATTTAAATTTTTTATTATATATATATTATGTAGTGCAAACAAAGAAAAATTGAGACAGTGTACATGAGTTCAAAGTAATTTTATTATTAATGTATGGGGAATATAAACACAAACAACAGAAAATCTGCAGGTGCTGGAAGCGACACACCCAGTCCTGCCAAAAGGTCTTGGCCTGAAACATCGATTGTACTTTGTTTCCTTAGATGCTGCCTGGTCTGCTGAGTTCCTTCACCACTTCTTTGTGCGCTGCTATGCAGAATATAACCCTGATATTCATCTTCCCACAGACACCCACCAAGCAAGGAAACATCATGGAAGCTGCTCAAAGATAAACATCAGAACACCCCTTTCCCCATGCCTAAAAACAAATTGGGCAGATGGCAAAAAAAAGGGGAAAAAATCCACAAAATTTTGGAACAGTCCAGGCATATTCATTTTCAGCTCAGTTCTAGTTCAGTCTAGCACTGTGCTGTTCGTTATCTGCGGACGCCCCGATTGAAATCACACAAAACAAAAAAAAAAGCAATAGAAACCAGAAACACAACATAACGTGAACTAAAGGGACCAATCCATAACTGTGAAAATTAAACCTTGCCCAAATGCCAGGACTGCTGCACCATCAAGCGAGAGGGAGAGCGAGACCCTCACATGCAGCCTCCTTCCTCTGGCAGCAGCGAGCGAGACGATGATAGATGCCACTAAACACCTGCTGACACTCCACTCTCGCCTCAATGACTTCAGCCTTCTTCCATGCTGTGGACAGCGAGCAATGGAATTGAACATGGGCTAGCGTCCCGTCTCCAGGCTCCTTGGACTCAAGGCCGCATGCCACACTCTGAGACAGCAAAGCACCAGATTGCTCAATTGGACTGAAAACACTACCAAAGTGTAGATCACGGGTCCCAACAGTAGCAGAACAAATTTTGAAAGAAAAAGACAACATGAAAAGCAAAGTAGTGTGACCTATCTGGAGGATGACACCCTTGGTCGCGTTGTTCCCTGGCAACATCATCTTCCCTCATTGTGCCTTCAGAAATCTGATGGTGGGGAGGTTGGCGGTGGATTCAAGGAGGAGGAAGTGTTGGGCCTCCTCTGAGTAATAAGATGGATGTCCCCAGGGCTTGGTGGGATCTACCCCAGGTTATTGAAGGAGGTAAGAGAGAAGGTTGCTTGGTCCTTGATCAGTACCTTTGTGTCCTCTCCAGCCACAGGTGAAGTCACAGAGGACTGGTGAATGGCTAATATACCTTTATATAAGAAGGGAATAAGGGAAAATCCTGGGACCTATAGACTGGGGAGTCTCACATCAGCTGAAGGGAAATTGATGGAAAAAATTCTTAAGGATAGGATATATGAACATTTGCAAAACCATGGTCTAATTAGGGAGACCCATCATGGCTGTGTGTGGGGCAGGTCATGCCTTAACAACTTGGCAAATTAATGAGAGAGAGATTGATGAGGGTAGGGCAGTGGATGTTGTCTACATGGATTTTAGTATTGCGTTTGGCAAAATACCTCATGGGAGGGTAATCCAGAAGATTAAGATGTATAGGCTCCATGGCAAATTGGCTGATGGATTCAGAACTGGCTTGCACAAAGAAGACAAAAGGTAGTGGTTGAAGGGACTTTTACAAGCTGGAGGTCTGTAATTAGGGGAGTTCTGCCGCGATCTGTGCTGGGACCTCTGCTGTTTGTGATGTACTGTATATAAATGATCTGGATGAAAATGTAGACAGTGGGTTAGTAAATCTGTGGATGATACCAACATTGGTGAAGTTGTGGATGTTGTAGATGACTGACAAAGAATACAGCAAAGTATAGATGAATTGCAGATATAGGCAGAGAAATGGCAGGCAGAGCTCAACCCAGATAAATAACTGAGGTGTTGCACCTTAGCAGGGCAAATGGAAGGAGACAGTACACTGTTAAGGACAAGATCCTTAATGTTACCAAGCAGAGAAATCTTGGGATCCAACTTTATAGATAAAAATACACAAGATAGCTTATATACATAGACTGTTTATAGAGTGATGTAAGGCACAGGAATGTCTGTATATAAGGTGACTGACAGGAAGTGATAAAGTAGACCTCATGGGGTGGGAGGGTGGGTAAGTTGGTGGAGTGCTGTTCAGCCTTGCTCTTTGGGGAAATTAACCATTTGATGCTGGTGGTCCTGGTGTAGATGCTATATAGCCTCCTCCCAAATTATAGCAGGACAAAGCAGGGTGGATGGGCTACTTCATGATGGTATTGGGAAATAGATGAGAGATGGTTTAAACTAGTATGGGTGGGGAAATAAGGTTGGAAATTAAAGGCGGAGAATCACAAACCAAAACAGCAGGCAGCAAACTGAACCACCATAGAAAGAATAAATGGTGTTAATGCAACAGCTAGAAGTCTCTCTCAAGTTCATGTCACATTTTAAACAAAAATCAATGGATAAACAGCACAGATTACCGATATGATCTAGCTGCTATTATGGAAATTACCTAGCCCCTATAATGGAAACAGTTATAAATAGACCGAAGTTGGGAATTTAACATTTAAGGACATTTGACTTTTAGGAAAGGCAAGAACGAAAGGTAGTGGGACAGTTCTGTTTTAAGGAGCTTATATGGTGAAAGGCAACTCCTCCACTTAAGCAGAGGTTTTTTTTTTTAAAAGGAAAAAAGTGGGAAAGAGGGCTATGGTAAAAAGCCATGGAAGTGGAATATTTTAATATGTGATTGTAAAAGCAAAGATAGATTTATAATCAGTAAGAGAACCAAGGGTTAAAGGGACAGGGTTGGAAAATATGCCTGAGGAAAGCTGGATAATTCTAGTCTTATTATTTGGCAGAGCAGGCTCAAGGGATTAGATTAGCAAATGCAAGCTCATATTTCTTAAGATTTTATGGTCTTCAAGCAAATCTCTTTTTGAACTCCACAAGAACCCATTTTGGGAGTTGCATTGGGGGTCCTAACATTTTATGGCAGACCTTATCAAAACTGGTTTTAATAAATAAAAAAAAAACACACAGAAGTTCTCTGTAATGGGTATGGCAGAAGGAAAAATTAGGTTACAATGCCATGATAGTGAAAAATGCAAGGGAGCAGCAATGTGATAATTAAGAGGGAGCAAAATGGATTTAAATATATCTGAAATGGGAACAAAGCATTCCAACAGTTGACGATTTGGAGGAAAATAGAGGATGTGGTTGATCTGAAATTGTTAAAACTATATGGTGGTTTAAATTATTTGGTGGAAAGAAAATTACATTACTGAAACTGCACAGAAGTCTGAAAGGTCAGTAAGTGGGGCAATAGTAAAAATGACAACTAAGTTATCTCTTTCTTTGACTTCTTAGCTCTTCAGTCTTAAATGGGAAGTGCAAGCTTACTACTGTATTCCATCCAGTATATCAGCCTTTGTAAAATTGCAGCAACACTTCCTTTGGCACAAGGTTTCCCAACCTTTTTTTATGCCATGGACCAATACCATTAAGAGGTCCAAGAAACCCCAGGTTGGGAACCTCTGCTTGGGAGCTAATCCAGCCTCATCATTAAGCCTAATATCAAGGACCTCTGTTTTTGATGAACTTACACAAGTTGAATATTAAAGCCTACCTTTCTCACGGCTCAAAACAAATCCTGTTGATATCACTTCTTCACTGGAATGATCTTTCCTCCACTAAGTTTACTTCTGTTTTATTTCAATTTCATAAACAGCATTGCCTTGATAGATCCATCCTTTCAGCCTGTTGCTTTGTAGAAGAGATTACTTCATAGCTTCCTTTCACTGTGTCCAGTCAGCTCACATGTACCACTTTTATGTACCCTCTGCCACCATAACATTTTCATTTTATTTCTCATCATGAGTTACAGTCAAGAATCAAAGGCCAAGAAAGTATATCACAAGCATCATCTGACGGCTTTGCCGTGTAGTTGTGGTGAGTCTTGTGGCAGTCAGTGAATCTTTAATTACACATGGACCAACATTCAAGATTTAATTCACACTGTCCTTGCCACGCTCAACTCAAACCACTTAAATAGAACAAAATTACATGATACAAAACTGGTTACTCACTGATGTAGAACATCTCTACAGAACTTCAGCTTACAAACTTCTACATAGAATATAGAAATCTATAGCACATTACAGGCCCTTCAGCCCACAATGTTGTGCCAACCATGTAACCCACTCTAGAGACTACCTAGAATTTCCCTAGCACATAGCATTCTATTTTTCTAAGCTACTTGTACCTATCTAAGATGCTCTTAAAGTACTGTAATGCAAGGACATTGAGCAGACATTCTGGACGGAGGATGACGTTCAGCACAATCTAGCCCTTAGTCTTCAATAGAATAGAACTCTGAGTTGCTATCTGATATCAATTGTGTTAAACTAGTTCTACAATTGTTATGGAACAGCAGAAGGCCATTCGACCCATGAGCCGGTGCCAGCTTTTTGCAGATCACATTCACTCACTTACGATTTGTGCAGAGTCTTGCAAATTATTTGCCCTTAAAATCCTATCTAAATTTGCTTTTAAAACCCCTCTGTTCCCACTGATAAGGCAATATGTTAAAATTATTCAACTTGCAGAAAAGGGCAAATTTCCAAGTTTACACCCATTATGAACCAACCATGGATAAAGGAAGTCTCTTCTAAATATGAAAGTGGTGGATCAAAAACAAACATACGAATGGCAATGCAGTTTCAATGCATAATGTGATTTTTGAAGATTATAAACACTCTGCATTTCTTTACCCCACATAGAGTACTAGAGGTAACTTTTTTTGGTGGAGGGGGTGATGTATGCTATTTGCAACCTCTTCTTCAATGAAAGGGGAGTTATTTCATAATGTTAAGGAACTCAACATTCTTCCACATTTTGGTGGGCTTAGGAAGTTTATTGTAGCAAAAATAAATATAACTAATGCAAAAATATCTGGAGATAATCAGTTAATAGTTCCCTCATTTTCAGAGAGGCAGTCAGAAACAGGAGGCTATAAATCCAATTTGGAATAAAAAAACAAATCACTTCAGAAATTATTAAAAATTATTGCTTCTTGTTTTAGGATTAAATTGTGAAAATTCTCGCTGTGCTTTTCCTCCCCCTTTCCAAAAGGAAATTTCCGAGGATAGTTAAGTGACCTTGAGACGAGAATTATTTTATTATTGCAAATATGCATTCTGTGGTAATGCCAAAGTAATCCAGTGTGGTAGCACCCTCAAACAGTTCCCAGACTTTGCTTCAAACTGCTTTCTATCATACAACTAAGTTCAAAGTAACTTGACAGGAGGAATACCACTGAAATAGTTGTGAACATACATTATTTTAATGCCTACCTGTGGAGGTGCTTGGAAATTGCTTTTGAAAGATTGAGCGTTTACGTCCTCAAAACCATTTGGGGACCAGGGTTTGTTTTCATGCCTGGAATAAAGCAGCAATCAATCTTGAGTGATACTCTGGCTAAGGAATGTTGCTACAAATAAAGCAAATGCTCAAAATGAATTATACATAAAGTGGGTGTCAACTGTTCCAGAATTATCTGCATTTCTTAAAACTGGGTTAAGATAATAACACATTGCATGACACTTACAGTCAACCATAGTATTTTTAAGTGAAATAAGGTTCATTTACAGTGAATATGGAATACTTTTCTCCTTGTCCCTCACCACTAATTAGATACTTGTTTAAAGAAACAAAGATGACCAAGTAGGAAAACATTCAACTACACAACTGTGTTGTTACCATAGAACCCAAGAAATATTAGATCAGCAACACAGGTCATAAAGGAATTTATGTTCTATACTTTTCCCAGTGCAATCATTATCTGCTGCAGAGTCCTGTTCACATACATGCTAAATATATCCAATCACATCTCAAAAGTGTAACACTGTATTTTTCTTCCTCCATTCCCACCCTTCCACCCCTGTCCATCATCCCTAACCTCCAAGAAATTTTTCTCCTAGCTCTTTGAAGGACATGATGATTGCTCTTTGAACTGAAGACTTGTGTTTAGTGTTGCGTCCCAGAGATTGGTACTGGGCCATTGGTATTTGACATCTACAGTCAATGATTACGATGAGAACATACAAGGAACGGTTTGCAAATTTACCAATGACACTCAAATAGGGGGGGGGGGGTCTTATGCAATAAAGACGGCCATCAGGAATTACTGGAAATCTGGAATCAGCTGGGGAAGTGGACCCAATGGAGTTCAATTCAAACAAGTGTAAAGACACCTGAAGGTAGCACTTCCATAGTAATTGGTAGGATCCTGGGAGAAATGTAGAACAGAGGGACATGGAGTACAAACACATGGTTCCCTGAAAGTGACCGGCAGACGGTATGCCGATCGTGTTCAGCAAGTTAGCCTTCTGTCAGGATATTGCACTTGTACAAGACATTAAAGCCACATTTGATATAGTGTTCAATATTGGTCCCTCTGCTTTCAGAGTGATGTCATTAAGCTGGAAGGAGGGCAAGAGGAGATTTACAAAGATATTGCCAGAGTTTAAGTTACGGAAAGGTTGAACAAGCTCTTTTCACTGGGGCATCGGAGAATGAAGGGTGATCTAATAGAGATTTGCCAAATTGGTTTTTTTTGATAAATAAATATTATATATGAAATCAAGAACTAAAGGACATGGGCTACGGAAGATCCAGAAGCTGGAAAACAAGGGAGAAAAATATGGAAGAATCATTGCTGGAAATAAGAAATAAAAATAATATCTAATATACTGGTAAGTCTCACAAAGTGCCAGGGCTACCAATTCTTTGTTTAATTTTACAGTGTCTGTTGAACACTAAAAATTGAATTATATGGATAAGAAACAGGACAAGATCTCTTCAGGAGTTTTTTAAAAAAAAGATTAGATTGCTTATCTAAAAACACTTTTAAAAACATCTTGAGTTATATACACTTACCATCAGAAAAAGTTACCCGAGATGCTAGAGTTTTTAAATAAAACTGTAAGGTCACAAAAGATTTTTTATATATTATACAGAGATAAAACTAGGATTGGTCTCAATCCATTGCTTTCAAATGACCATATGCTGATAGATTTGAAAAGGATTTAACATTTCAAGTGTGACCCTTTTTGATGTAGAAGTAATGAAGCCAGTACGAGGCTCAAATTCTTTTCTAGTTGTGTAAAAGGTGGGTGTTAGAGTGGTAGGAAATACAAAGGTATAGGGTAGTACAGCATTGAAACAGGCCTTTCAATCCAACTCATCCATAATGACGAAGATGCCCACCTAAACAAAGAACATCATTCAAAAAGCAAACACTCTACTGTAGCTCATCGCTCTACAGCAGTGAAGTTAAAGTTGGAGACAAACATGGCATCTGTCATCAAATATCTGCTTGTTAACTGGTTAGCACATGAGATCACAATACAAACCGCCCATCCCACCACTGGTTGTGTTCCAAACAGATGCCTGTACAATACAAAACATTCAATCCAGTGAATCTGCCATTTCCTGATGTTAGCTGTGTCCTTTCCAGTTTTCAGCAAAGTGAAAGACATATAGCTACGGAAAAATGTGAAATTTCCACTCCAAGTTTCTTTTTACAATAAGGCTATTACTTTTCACTTTCCACCAACATGGAAAATCAGTTTAAATATTCATAGGATATAGCACTCTCCTGCCAGAATACAAGCACAATAGGAATTTGTAAAGTTGTTTATTACCTTCAAGATTTCTATTCATTTAAGATTCATAACTAAATTATGTAACACCCACCAAGGTTCCAAAATACACCAAGCAGGCTCAGCTCCATAGTTAAATTCATAAAAATACCAATATTTCTATTAAACTACAGGGTAACAAAGAAAATCAGAGGTAAAATGAATCAAATAACTAAGGGAAAGTTATATTGTTATTTCAAAGTTACTACAATGTCAGGATTATAAAATACAATGGAAGAAGTTTCAGTGTTTGGTTTATTGTTACGTATTGAACACAAACCATTGATACATTATACTCCACAAGCATGCACTGGTTCATATGAGGTAGTCAATATCTATTAATGCCGGACTAATAATGGACCATAAGATGTACAAGCAGAATTAGGCCATTTGGCCCACCGAGTCAGCTATTTCATCATGGCTGATCTATTTTCCTCTCAGCCCCAATCTCCTGCCTTCACCCTGCATCCTTTCATGTCCAGACCAACCAGGAAACTATGAACTTCTGCCTTAAATATACATAATGATCATAGCTGCCCATGGTAAGGAATTCCACAGATTCATCACCCTCTGGCTAAAGGAATTCCTCCTCATCTCCATTCTAAAAGGATGCCCCTCTATTCTGAGGCTGTGTCCCCTGGTCTCCCACCATAGGAAACATCCTCTCCACATCCACTCCATCAAGCCTTTTCACCATTCAACAGGTTTCAATGAGGTCACTCCTCATTCTTCCGAATTCCAGTGAGTACAAGGCCAGAGCCATCAAATGTTTTTCATACAAAATGTTCAATCCTAGAATCATTTTGTGAACCTCCTTTGAACCCTCTCCAGTTTCAGCACATCCTTTCTTAGACAAGGGGGCCAAAACTGGTCATAATACTCCAAAGTGAGGTGTCCCAAGTGCTTTATGATGTCTGAACATTACATCCCTGCTTTTATATTCTTGTCCTCTTGAAATTAAGGTTAATACCATAAATTAGGAACAATTTAACAAAACTGCATTCCACAAAGTTCCCTCATATCAATGACGCAGAGCAAAGACATGGAATCAGTTACATGGGGCCAAGGTAGAAGCGTTCACGTCGCGGCCATGTTTCAACCAATTCTACCACCACCACGTGCAGCAAGTTGTGTACTCAACATTTCTGTACCATTGATTTGATCATGCCTGAAGACAGAGGTTGTCCATGTCAGAAACACGGGTCTTTTTCAAGACCGGCATTGACTGTTATATCTGCTAACATTGAAGGATTCTCTGCAGCTAAACGAAACATCCTCGCTACATTATGCAATGAGTTGCAGTGTGATGTCCTCTGCCTGCAGGAGACACACAGAGGAAACGAAAACAACCACCCAAAAATACCAGGAATGTTCCTGGTTATTGAAAGACCTCATCGACAATATGGCAGTACTGTATTTGTTAGAGCTGGTTCAGTCATAGAAGCCACTTCTAAAACAGAGGAGGACAATATCGAAATTCTGAGCAAAGTAGTAGTGACTTCCGTGTATAAGTCACCGGGCACAGTTTTCAGCTTCTCTAGCCCTGTATACAACCTGCACAGTAAACCACAGATCATCATTGGAGACTTTAATAGCGACAGTACCCAATGGGGGTACAAGGAGTCTAACAATGATGGAGAAGCAGTCAAAGAATGAATGGACACTAACCAGCTTAGTCTCATCCACAATCCTAAATTGCCAGCCTCCTTCCACAGTGCCCGCTGGAAGTGCAGTTATAACCCAGATCTTACCATTGTCAGCAACAACATCGCTGGCCTCTGCAAGAAGCTTGTCACAGACCCAATACCGTCACAGACACAGCAATGTCCTATTGGTATTCAGATAAATGCAGCAGTGTTACCAACCGTCGTAGCATTCAAAAGGCACTTCAACAACAAGAAGGCCGATTGGGATGGGTTCACAAGAACACTTGACCATAAGGTTAAACGTATTAAACCACTATCCAAGCACTGCAACCTATTTGCAAAAGCTGTCCAGAAAACAGCCAAAAGGAAGATCCCCCAAGGTTGTAGAGCACACTACATCTGTGTCACCAAAGAGAATGCTGAACTCTACAGGGAGTATGTCTCAATGTTTGCATCTGACCCCTTCTCAGAGGAAACAATAACTGCTGGTGAGAAGGTGATGTTAAGTATCTCTCAAGAGCATCAAAACACCAGGAACACCTTGATAGAGACAACAGATCTTACAAAAAAAAAAACAGCAAGAAGGCACGGTCTCTCACACGCAAACTTGCAGGCAATCCCAAGAAAGTTGCCCAACATCCCAATGTGTCTGCTAACCAAGTTGCACACGAGCTGCTCCTAAATGGAAAAAACCAACCAGAAACCACCAAGAGCACAACTAGGTAGGAAGAAGTACAGTGATGACCCTGGATTCACTGGACCATTCACCATGGAAGAGCTGGAAATTGGTATATCTAGTCTAAAACACAGGAAAGCAATTGACAACATAGCATCGGAGCAGATAAAGCATTTTGGACAGCAAGCAAAGAAATGGCTGCTACAATTGTTCAACAACTGTCTGGCAACACACAAGCCACCTAATATTTGGCAGAAGTCACATGTAATAGCACTATTAAAGCCTGGAAAAGACCCCTCAGATCCCAAGAGTTTTCGGCCAATCTCACTGCTTGGCCACATCAATAAGCTGTTTGAACGCCTGATACTCAATAGGATAGCACCAACTGCAGATGAGAAGATCATTCCAAAGCAAGCAGGTTTCCACCCCGACAAATCAGCAACAAGCCAACTGCTCAACCTCACACAATATATCGAAGATGGTTTTGAGCAAGGGATGGTAACAGGTGCTGTTTTTGTACACTTGTCAGCAGCTTACGATACAGTGAACCACAGACGCCTCCTCTGCAAGGTCCTAGAGATGACAAAAGAAACTCACTTAACAGAGCTGTTAGAAAGCATGCTTCAGAATCGCCAGTTCCATGTTGAACGAGGTGGGAAGCGCAGCAGGTGGAGTATTCAGAAGAATGGTCTTCCTCAGGGAAGTGTGCTTGCATCGCTGCAGTACAACATCTACACGAATGACCAATCCATAGGTGATGTCACACGCCGCGTTATATATGCTGACGACTTACGCATCACTGCCCAAAGCACTGATTTTAACGCCGTGGAGGGACTGACACCCTACTATGAAGAAAACCACGTCCGCGCAGACCCATTAAAGATGCAAGTTTGTGCGTTCCACTTCGGGAACCGTGAAGCCAAACGACAGCTTAAAGTAACCTGGTGTGGAGCCACACTGACGCATTGCGAGCGCCCTATCTACTTAGGAGTCACCTTTGACAGATGCCTCACCTTTAAGAGCCGCATTAATAAGACAAAGGCAAAAGTGAGCGCAGTAAACAACATCCTGAATAAGCTCACTAACACAAAATGGGGAGCACGCTCGAAAACATTGCAAACCAGCGCACTTGCTCTTTGCTATTCCACTGCCGAATACGCCTGCCCTGCGTGGGAAAGATCTACTCGTGCTAAGAAGATGGATGCCGTTCTGAATGCAAGCTGCCGACTTATCACAGGTTGTTTAAAACCAACAAACACCAACAGCCTATATATCCTGTCAGGTATTGCTCCTCCTGATATAAGAAGAACGATAGCCAGCAAGAAAGAACAACTCTGTGAAACATCTGATGAGAGGCACCCTCTACATTATATATGTCAAACTCAAGGCCCGCGGGCCAAATCCGGCCCGCGGTGGAATTATCTTTGGCCCGCGAGATAATATCTAATTACTATTAAAGCTGGCCCCAGTAATCGAAGCGCCTATGGCGTATGATATGGCTAATGCTGAGTTTATTCAGGTACCAGGTTTTCAGGGTTTTTAGTGTTTATTCGGCAGTCTTCTTCATAAGAAACGGAATTTGTAAAGTGAAACACTTTGTAGTTATAGCAGAGACTAAGACACATGAGAGCAGTCTGAAAAAACGGAGGGAACGAAAGCTGCGTTCGCACGCGTCCGACTGATCCGGCCCGCATGAAGCTGTATTTTGCTCAATCCGGCCCGTGACCTAAAATGAGTTTGACACCCCTGCTCTACATGGTCATGCACCCACATCCAGCCGCCTAAAGTCAAGGACGAGCTTCATGAACAGTGTTGTTCCATCACAATCAACCCCACCTGAAGCCCGCATTGCCTTGTGTAAAAACCGGCTCACCAGTTTCAAACAACCTCCAGTGATAGAAATTCCACCGGATGAAAGCCATCCCCCAGGAGCTAATTGCAACTGGGCAACCTGGAAGTGCCTTATCAGACTTTGGACCAGTGTAGGTCATTCAAAGGTGTCACTAAGCAAATGGGGATATACAACCAGCCCGACAACTCATGAATGTGCAACTGAGCCACAAACTACGCTACATCTCCTGCAATGCCCATCTCCAGAGGAACCCTGTACTGTTGTAGATCTTGCCGAATTCAACGAGGCAGAAAAATGTGTCCAGTTCTGGCTGGGCCATGTACAGACTGTCTGTGGACACGATAAGAAGTTACATGGTTAATAAGTGTCAATAAATAGGTCAAAGGTCAATAATGTAAAAAAAACCCCAAAAAACAATGCCAGGACTTCATTTATGTAATGCACAGTACAACCCAGAGTATGATAAACTTATGTATAGTTTGAAAAAAACTAGCCTAGATTCCTTTGAATTTCTTGCTGAGTTTAACACAAAGTGTCATAATCTCATCTTAAAATGACAATAATTTAAAATAAATCTGCTGCTTCCAACCTCAACCCCACCCCTCAGCGTACAGACTGAAATCCCAATGGACTGTTTACTGTACAAGGAGAGTTTAGATACATTTCATTAACAAAAAAAAATGAAGTACTTTGTACTTAATGAATGGAGAATATTTGAGAAAGGTGGGTGTGATAGATAAGGGATCGATATCATTGCAGCTTTTGTGACCATCAAAAGAATTGTTCTTTTCAAATGGTACAAGGTGTACTGAGCAAATCTGGAGGGAGGGGGGCGAGAAAAAAAAAATCAATGGAATCACCAGTCCTCCCAAAGGATCCCACCACCGAGCACATCTTTCCCTTGCCACCACCATTGTTTGCTTTCCACAGGGATCACACCCTACACAACTCCCTTGTTCATTTGTCCTTCCCCACTGATCTCCCTCCTGGCACTTGTCCTTGCAAGTGGAACAAGTACTACACCTGCACCCTACACCTCCTCCCTTACTACCAATCAAGGCCCCAAACGGTCCTTTCAGGTGAGGTGACAATTCACCTGTGAGCATTGAGGTCACCTACTGTATCCGGTGCTCCCGGTGAGACCCAAAATAGATTGGGAGACCACTTTGCCGAGCACCCACCCGATAAAGCAGGATCTTCCAGTGGCCGCACATTTTAATTCCACTTCCCGTTCCAATATGTCAATCCATGGCTTCAATGAGGTCACACTCAGGTTGGAGGAACACCACCTCATATTCCTTCCAGGTAGCCTCCAACCTGATGGCATGAACACAGATTTCTCAAAATTCCAGTAATGCCTTCCCTTCACCATTCCCCATTCCCTTTTCCCTCTCTCACATCATTTCCTTGCCTGCCCATCTCTGGTGCTCCTCCCCTCCTTCCTTTCTTCCATGGCCTTCTGTCCTCTCCTATTAGATTCCCCCCTCTCCAGCTCTGAATCTTTCACCAATCAACTTCCCAACTCTTTACTTCACTCCTCCCTCTCCCAGTATCACCTTATGTTTCTTCCTCCTCTTCCCCCCCAACTTTTAACTCACCTCATTTTTTTTCCCCCTTCCAGTCCTGCTGAAGGCTCTTGCCCTGAAATGTCAGCTGTACTCTTTTCCATAGATGCTGCCTGGCCTGCTGAGTTGCTCCAGCATTTCGTGTGTATCGCTTGAATCAGCAGTTCTGTAGCCTTCTCCGTGCCCTCAAAGATGCAAATGGCTTTAGAACAACAGAGTCGACTGTACTTCCTTAGAAGGTTGGCGTCATTCAATGTTTGTAGTGAGATGCTGAAGATGTTCTATAGGTCAGTTGTGGAGAGCGCCCTCTTCTTTGTGGTGGCGTGTTGGGGAGGCAGCATTAAGAAGAGGGACGCCTCACGTCTTAATAAGCTGGTAAGGAAGGCGGGCTCTGTCGTGGGCAAAGTACTGGAGAGTTTAACATCGGTAGCAGAGCAAAGGGCGCTGAGTAAGCTACTGTCAATTATGGAAAACCCTGAACATCCTCTACATAGCACCATCCAGAGACAGAGAAGCAGTTTCAGCGACAGGTTGCTATCGATGCAATGCTCCTCAGACAGGATGAAGAGATCAATACTCCCCAATGCCATTCGGCTTTACAATTCAACCGCCAGGAGTAAGATATGTTAAAGTGCCGGGGTTAGGACTCAATGTATTTAAGTAAACTACTTAAGAACTTTTTAAAAGCTATTATTAATGCTTTTTTGAGAGGGTGATTTTAGATGCATATCATATTTTTACTGAGTTATGTATTGTATGTAATTAGTTTTGCTACAATAAGTGTATGGGACATTGGAAAAAATGTTGAATTTCCCCATGGGGATGAATAAAGTATCTATCTATCTATCTAACAATCAGTATTCAAATTCCAGCCTTTGTCCTGTTTGGCTTGATGCAAGTTTCCAAGAGACAACACTCAACTTTCTTCATCTTCTGCTTGCATTGCCATTCTGCACGCCAGAATACAATTTTCTCTTCAATATGTCTCTCATCTCCAAGTACAATGACTTGCGCTATGCATTTTTTCCAGGCGACTGCAAACTATAGTACCTTGTCTAAGAAGGCATGCTTTGTGCTAAGCAACTGGCTGGAGTGCTCACTGATATTGCTGACCTCTCCCTTCCACAGTCTGAGGTACCCACCTACTTCAAGCATGCTTCAATTATACTGGTACCCAAGAAAATCGTGATATACTGCCTTAATGAATATTGTGCAACAGCACAGATGTCCTTGGTGATGAAGTGCTTTGATAGGTTGGTGATTAAACACTTCAAGTCCTACCTAAGCAGCGATTTGGATCGATTCAATTTACCTAACGTCACAACAGGTCAACAGCAGATGCTACTTCATTTGCTCTTTACTCTAGATCCCCACCACTCAGGTCATCCTGTCTTCTTACTGCTGCCATCAGGTAGCAAGTTGGAGAGCCTCAGGACTTGCACCACCAGCTTCAAGAACTATTACTAACACTCAGCTATCAGGCTCCTGAATAAAAGGAAGTAACTACACTCACTTGCCCCATCAATGAAATCTTTCTTCAACCAATGATCTCACTCCAAGGACTCTATCTCATGTTCTCATTATTTATTGCTACTTATCTATATTTGCACAGTTTGTTATCTTCTGCACACCGGTGTATCTTTCATTGATCCTGTTATATTTACAAATACTATAGTTTTGCTGAGTATGTCCATAAGAAAATGAATCTCAGGATTGTACATAGTGACATATGCACTGTGATATTAAATTGACTATGAACTTTGAATGGTGGCCACTTTATTTAGGTACATCCAGTGCCTAATACAGTAAAGGGGCCACTCAGTGTATGTTTGTGGTCTTCTGCTGCAGCACATTTGCATTGTTTACCATTTTGTGCATTCAGAAATGCTCTTCTGCACACCACCATTGTAACACTAGACAATAGGTGCAGAAGTAGACCATTCGGCCCTTTGAGCCTGCACCGCCATTCTGAGATCATGGCTGATCATCTACTATCAATACCCAGTTCCTGCCTTGTCCCCATATCCCTTGATTCCCCTATCCATAAGATACCTATCTAGCTCCTTCTTGAAAGCATCCAGAGAATTGGCCTCCACTGCCTTCTGAGGCAGTGCATTCCACACCCCCACAACTCTCTGGGAGAAGAAGTTTTTCCTTAACCCTGTACTAAATGACCTACCCCTTATTCTTAAACCATGCCCTCTGGTACTGGACTCTCCCAGCATTTGGAACATATTTCCTGCCTCTATCTTGTCCAATCCCTTAATAATCTTATATGTTGCAATCAGATCTCCTCTCAATCTCCTTAATTCCAGCATGTACAAGCCCAGTCTCTCTAACCTCTTTGCGTAAGACAGTCCGGACATCCCAGAAATTAACCTTGTGAATCTACACTGCATTTCCTCTACAGCCAGGATGTCCTTCCTTAACCCTGGAGACCAAAACTGTACACAATACTCCAGGTATGGTCTCACCAGGGCCTTGTACAAATGCAAAAGGATTTCCTTGCTCTTGTACTAATTCCCTTTGTAATAAAGGCCAACATTCCATTAGCCTTCTTCACTGCCTGCTGCACTTGCTCATTCACCTTCAGTGACTGATGAACAAGGACTCCTAGATCTCTTTGTATTTCTCCCTTACCTAACTCTACACCATTCAGATAATAATCTGCCTTCCTGTTCTTACTCCCAAAGTGGATAACCTCACACTTATTCACATTAAACGTCATCTGCCAAGTATCTGCCCACTCACTCAGCCTATCCAAGTCACCCTGAATTCTCCTTACATCCTCATCACATGTCACACTGCCACCCAGCTTAGTATCATCAGCAAACTTGCTGATGTTATTCTCAATGCCTTCATCTAAATCGTTGATGTAAATCGTAAACAGCTGTGGTCCCAATACCGAGCCCTGTGGCACCCCACTAATTACCACCTGCCATTCCGAGAAACACCCATTCACCGCTACCCTTTGCTTTCTATCTGCCAACCAGTTTTCTATCCATGTCAGTAGCTTCCCCCCAATGCCATGAGCTCTGATTTTACCCACCAATCTCCTATGTGGGACCTTATCAAATGCCTTCTGAAAATCGAGGTACACTACATCCACTGGATCTCCCTTGTCTAACTTCCTGGTTACATCCTCGAAAAACTCCAATAGATTAGTCAAGCATGATTTGCCCTTGGTGAATCCATGCTGGCTCGGCCCAATCCTATCACTGCTATCTAGATATGCCACTATTTCATCTTTAATAATGGACTCTAGCATCTTCCCCACTACTAATGTTAGGCTGACAGGACGATAGTTCTCTGTTTTCTCCCTCCCTCCTTTCTCAAGAAGTGGGATAACATTAGCCATTCTCCAATCCTGAGGAACTGATCCTGAATCTAAGGAACATTGGAAAATGATTACCAATGCATCGGCAATTTCCAGAGCCACCTCCTTTAGTACCCTAGGATGCAGACCATCTGGACGTGGGGATTTGTCAGCCTTCAGTCCCATCAGTCTACTCATCACCGTTTCCTTCCTAATGTCAATCTGTTTCATTTCCTCTGTTACCCTATGTCCTTGGCCCATCCATACATCTGGGAGATTGCTTGTGTCTTCCCTAGTGAAGACAGATCTAAAGTACTTATTAAATTCTTCTGCCATTTCTCTGTTTCTCATAACAATTTCACCCAATTCATTCTTCAAGGGCCCAACATTGTTCTTAACTATCTTCTTTCTCTTCACATACCTAAAAAAGCTTTTTCTATCCTCCTTTATATTCTTGGCTAGCTTGCGTTCGTACCTCATTTTTTCTCCCCGTATTGCCTTTTTAGTTAAGTTCTGTTGTTCCTTAAAAATTTCCCAATCATCTGTCTTCCCACTCACCTTAGCTCTGTCATACTTTTTTTTTTAAAATGCTATGCAATCTCTGACTTCCTTTGTCAACCACTGTGGCCCCGCCCCCCCCCCTTTGAATCCGTCCTTCTCTGGGGGATGAACTAATTTTGCACCTTGTGCATTATTCCCAAGAATACCTGCCATTGCTGTTCCACTGTCTTTTCTGCTAGGATATCCATCCATTTAACTTTGGCTAGCTCCTCCCTCATGGCTCCATAGTCTCCTTTGTTCAACTGTAACACTGACACCTCCGATCTGCCCTTATCCTTCTCAAATCGCAGATAAAAACTTATCATATTATGGTCACTACCTCCTAATGGCTCCTTTACTTCAAGATCGCTTATCAAATCCTGTTCATTACACAACACTAAATCCAGAATAGCCTTGACCCTGGTCGGCTCTCGTACAAGCTGTTCCAAGAATGCATCCCGTAGGCACTCTACAAACTCCCTATCCTGGGGTCCAGCACCAACCCGATTCTCCCAGTTCACCTGCATGTTGAAATCCCCCATAACTACTGCGACATTACCTTTGCCACATGCCAATGTTAACTCCTTATTTAACTTGCACCCAATATCCATGGTTACATGGATATATGGTAACACATGGTTGCTCAAGTTACTGTCTTCTTCCTGGAGGCTTGAACTAGCCTGGCCATTCCCCTCTGACTTCCCTCATTAAAAGTGCATTTTCATCCACAGAACTTCCATTCACTGGATGTTTCTTTTGTTTTTCAAACCACCCGCTCTAAACTCTGAGATGGTCGTGCATGAAAATCCCAGATCATCAATAGTTTGAGATACTGAAACCACCATCTGACACCAACAATCATTCCATGGTCAAAGTCACTTAGATCACATTTCTTCCCCATTCTGATGTCTGGTCTTGACACCCGAACCTCGACCATAGCTGGATGTTTTTGTACATTGAGTTTCTGCCAGACAATTGGTTGAGTAGATATTTATAGTAACAAATGGGTGTACAGTTGTACCTAATATAGTGGCCACTAAGGTACACCTGTATTTCCCTCCCTTGTACAGATTCTACTAAACACTATCAGTGTTTCACGGCATCTTCAAAAGGCTAGGAGAATTTGCAAAGTGACTCACCCTTGTTTTAAATGACTTTCAAAGAAATGTTCAATCTCTATTTACCCAGATAGGCTTGGTACTGTTTGAACAGTGTTCACATTTATTGCGTAAATATATGCTGAAGCCAAGGTAGAACTGGCTGTTCAAATAACCATGGTAGATCAACAGAAATATAAAAGTGGCAGAAGTTCAATTTTGCTTTAATACCGCTTTAAAGTGAGCGATAAACCAAAGTCACCTAAGCAGCAGTACAGAGGAGTTAATGTGATGGGAATTAAAGAGTTAATTTAAATTATCTGCATAATGGACACGGAGCAAGTTCAGGTTTTGGCATATTGGCATAGCTATAGAGCTGTTGTCTTACAGCTTCAGGTTCAATTCTGATATCTGGTGCTGTTCATGTTGAGTTTGCATACTCTATTTGTGACTACCCGTGGTTTCCTCCAGGGCTTCTAGATTCCTCCCACATCTGAATATGCAGGTTGATAGGATTGTTTGGCACAGGTGAGTACAGAAGTCTACTGAAGACAAGAATAGGAGAGGGTGGAAAAAAGTGCTTGCAAAGGAGTTGACGGAAAGTAGAGGAAAAGATGGCAAAAATGGTTTCTTTATAGTCAGCACTGACCTCAGTGTGCAAATGGGGTCATTCCTGTGCTCTATCTGCAATGGGTCTTTAACTGCCAACGAAGAAATGGGCATGAGAAGTTCTTATATGGTCAAAGTAAATTTATTATCAAAGTACACGTCACCATATACAACCCAAGACTGGGTTTCTTCTGGGCATACTCAGAAAATCCAAGAAACATCATAGAATCAATGAAAGATGACAAGCAAGAGGACAGACAGCAAATGTACAAGACGACAACAGATTGTGCAATATGACAGAAAAAAAAATTAAGTGATAACTATTGAAAACATGAAATGAAGCATCCTTAAAAGTGAGTTCGTTAGTTGTGGGAACAGTTCAGTGATGGGGTGAGTGAAGCTATACCCGCTGGTTCAAGAGCCAGATAGTTGAAGGCTAATACAGCTTTCCCCCACTATCTGAAGGTAGAGCGTTCCTATGAAATGGTTCGTAAGCCGGAATGTCGTAAAAAGAATAAGCAATTACCATTTATTAATATGGGAAAAATTTGAGAGTGTTCCCAGACCCAAAAAACAACCTACAATATCATGCCAAATAACACATAAAACCTAACAGTAACATACAGTACAAGCAGGAATAATATAATACACAGCCTATATGAAGTAGAAATACTATTCTGCAATCATTGCAGCACAGTCTAGCGTAGCGAAAATCTCACTACGTAGCGTATAATCTCACAACGTAGTGCTACTAGTGTAGCAGAAGCACTCTCTCCAGTGACCTTTAAGGTATGAAGCTGCCAAATCATACCAAAATAACAGATAAAAATACACAGCCTATATAAAGTAGAAATAATGTATATACAGTGTACCGGTAGTTTCTTACCAGAATCGGAAAGACAGCGAGCACACTGATGATGGTGTGTTAGGCTGAGTCGTCGGAGGTTGGGGTGCTCGGCAATTTTTTCCAATAAATTGCAGTTTTGTCACAGTTAAACACTTGCTGATAAGAATAACCACCTTCTGTAATTATTTTCTTCAGTTCTGCTGCAAACTTTTTGGCAGCTTCAGTATCAGCTGAAGCACTCTCTCCAGTAAATGTTAAACCATGAAGCTATCAAAAAGATCCCAGCAGACTAAGAGATCACTTTGCTACGAGCAGAACCAATAGTAACATCGGCAGCATTCAAGATTCTTTCTCTCTGCGTGTAAATAGTGCGAATGGTGGACGCAGGTAAGTTCTGTGCGCTGACAAGATCCTTACTTCGTTGACCATGATCGAAACGCTTATTTACGTCCAGTTTTAAGCTGAGCGTTACACCCTTACCAGCGCTCTTAGGCTTTACCGATACCTTAGGACACATCTTGTTAACGGATGCACAAAATAAATCGAGATAGAGCACTGATGCTCGTGGACACGTGTTTAAGCAATGGCAGCTTGATACTGAATGCAGTTCCGGGGAGGAGCTTGGCTGCTCAGGGTGCGTGCTGCCTTTTTTTCCGTAAAAGTGAAAACTCTTTGGGTTAGTGAAAATGGGTAACTAATGCAGGTCTTTCATAAGAGCGAGGTGTCGTAAAGCGAATGTTCGGAAAACGGGGGCCACGTGTAACTGTTCCTGAACCTTGTTGTGTGTGTCCTGACGCTCCTGTTCTTTCTACCTGCAGGCAGCAGCTAGAAGAGATGGCCAAGGTGGTGGATGCTGATTCCTGCAACAGCACTCCATGTCCATGTGCTCAATGGCAAGGAGGGCTTAACCAATGATGGACCGGACTGTATCCACTACTTTTCCATTTAAGGGCTTCCATACCAGTTCCCCAATTACTACCTAATGACAGAATATGGGTTAATTTACAACTATAAATGACAAACACCAGGAAGAACAGGAATTTAAACCTCCAGAAGGTATATTTTGGAGAAGGAACAGAGACAAGAAAAGTGGCTGTTCATCCAAAACAGCAATATAATTTCAATTACAAAACCATAAAATACAAGTTTCTTTCAGTTGTCCATCTTGCCTCAAGGGACATCACAGTAGTGTAGCAGTTTGCACAAGATTACAGCTCAGGGCTTCAGAATTCAGAGTTCAAGTCCAGCATCCTCTGTAAACAAGTTTGTACATTCCTACAACCTTGTACATTCCTTCCCATCTGTGCATGGGTTTCCTCTGGCTGTTCCGGTTTCTTTCCACAGTCCAAAGGCAGATTGGTTAGTAGGTTAATTGTTTATTGCAAATTCGTCTGTGATTAGGCTGGGGTCAAAAATCATTGTTGCTGGACAATATGGCTCAAAGGGCTGGAAGGATCTGTTCCACACCATCTCTAAAGCTGATAGGCACATCTTTATCCATAGTTGATACAATCTTAGTCATTTTACCAGAAAAACAATTCTCCCACCAAAAATGTTACTAAACATTGAGGAGAAAGATGTAACCATTCATATAAAAACTGTCAGAGGGAAAGTAATGGGTATGAGATGAAAGGTTACACCAAAGTTAGTGATGGAATGGGATGGGATTGATCTAGCAATCAATATAGAAATGGGCAAAAAAATTTCATAAGGCAATGTGAAATATTCTCCATAGAAAGCACAGGATCTGAGTTATAGTATTCATTTCAAGATGAACATTATAGGCCTGTTTAGGGTTCTAACTTGACAATTGAGCTAGACCACATTGAAGTGGCCCACACCATTGACCTATCAAAAGTTTAGCGTCACTCAAATTACAGCCATTCTGAACCTCGTACATCTTTAGCACACCTCAGCCTCCTGATCAAGAGGATCTACTATTTTAGTTCCATTATCAAAGACATCTTTAAGAGGCAGCACCTCAAGATGGCAGCATCGATTTTTAAGGACTCTCACCATCTGTGGTATGCTCTCTACTCATTACTATTTTCAGGGTGGTGTTACAGAAGACTGCAAACCCACTTATTTAGAAACTTCTTCTCCCCCTCCATCAGATTTCTGAACCGTCCATGAACACTTTTTTTTTGTATTTTGTAACTTGCAGTTTTTGTGAATTTGTATTGCACTGCTGCTGCAACAAAATCAATCTCTCTTCATGTAAGACATTGACAATAAAAGTGATTCTGTTGTGACTTGCTCATCCATCTATAGTTTCTACCTTGTACTGCCTCAATGCACTGTGTAATGAATTAATCCGTAAAAGCAGTAAGCAAGACAAGCTTTCACCCACCTCTGTACATCTAACAGTAAAACACCAATTTCAATCCCATATTTTGTATTGTCTGGAGTAAAGGGAAAACAAAAGTGGACTGAGATGCCCAGAAGGCAATCTGTCAATTGGCTGTGTTTTTTTTTGAGGATTTCAACGATTTTCCAAGATTTTCAGTCACAACTCATAATTGAAATCTGTGGAAGCCCTTAGACAAAGAAGATGGCTCATTGGAGTTCTTTACAGATTAGGTGGAGGATCTGGAGTTACAGTACTGTGCGAAAGTTTCAGGCATGTGTAATGCCCTGGTTCATATTTTTACTGTTATGTACAGTTGCAAGAATAAGATTATGACCCTAAACAGTTAACTGGTTTTCTGCATTAATTACTCAAACTGTGGTCTGATCTTCATCCGAGTCACAAAAGTAGACAAGCACAATCTGTCTAAACTAATAACACACAAATAAATGTACATTTCATGTTGTTATTGAACACACTGTTTAATCATTCACAGTCCAGGCTGGGAAAAGTATGTGAATTCTTGTGTTTAATAGTGGTAGAACATCCAATGAGTGGTAGAACCTTTAGCAGCAATAGCCTCCACCAATTGTTTCCTGCAGCTGCTGATCAGACTTGCAGAATGGTGAGGAAGTATTTTAGACCATTCCTCCATACAAAGTTGTTTCAGTTCATCAACATGTCTGGGATACCTTGAATGAAGAGCCCTCTTCACGTCATGCCACAGCATCTCAATTGGGCTAAGGTCTGGACTCTGACTTAAACCATTCCAAAGTACAAGGTTTCTTTTTTAAACCATTCTGCTGTTGATTTACTCTTTTGTGTTTTGGACCATTGTCTTGTTACATCATCCAACTTCTATTAAGCTTCAGGTGACAGACGGCTACCCTGATTCTCTCCTGTAGGTGTGTCGATACAATTTGTTCACTCAGTACATTGCAAGCTGTCCAAGCCCTGAGGCAGAAAAAGCAGCTCCAAGCCAAGCTCCTCCTTCCACCATGCTTAACAATTGGGATGAGGTTTTGGTGTTGGTGTGCAATACCCTGTTTCCTTCAAACGTAGCAATGTGCATTTCTACCAAAAAGTTCAACTTTTGTCTCACCTGTCCACAGAACATTGTCCCAGAAGCATTGTGGAACATTCAGGTGGCCTTTTGCAAACTTGTGATGCGCAGCAACTTTTTTTTTGGGAGAGCAGTAGTTTCCTCAGTGGTGTCCTTCCAAGAACACCATTCTTCTTCACTACTTTCTTATAGTGGACGCATGAACAGAGACTTCAGCAAGTTCTAGAGATCTCAGCTGGTCTTTTGCTGTTACCCTTGGGTTCTTTTTCACCTCCTTCAACAGTGCACATTGTGCTCTTGCTGTGATCGCCCACTTCTAGGGAGAGTAACAACGGTACCGATGTTCCTCCATTTGGAGACAATTTTTCTTGATGTGGACTGATGAATGCCCAGGTCTTTAAAAAAATGCTTTTGTTGCTTTTTCCAGCTTCATGCACTTCTAAAATTCTTCTTTTAAAGTCCTCTGAAAGTTGTTTAGATTGAGGCATAGTACACGCAAACCAATCTTCCTTGAGAAGAGCAGGTCCTGTCAGTAACCTGACTATGTGTTTGTTTTGTTATAGGGTAGGGCACCTCAACAACGCATACCTCCAATCCCATCTCATTGATTGGAACACTCAACTCCAAATAGCTTTTGTAGAAGGCATTACCTGAAAGGTTTCACATACTCTTTGAACCTAGACCGATTGTTTAAATGGTGTACTCAGTATTGACGAGTATAGTTGCTAGTGTGTTATTAGTTTAGCCACATTGTGTTTGTTCATTATTGAGAGAATAATTATTATATTACAGAATGACTCTGGTGCTTCCTGCTTCTTCCCCTCTCCCTTATCCTTTTCCAAACCATGATTCCCCTCTTTGTCCACTTTCCACTCAGTCCACAATTGAGACTCATATCAAAATCAGGTTTATCACTCACATCACAAATTTTTTTTGTGCAACAGTACAGTGCAATACATAAAAGTAGTACGATACTGTGCAAAAGTCATACATGTGCATAAGACTTTCGCACAGTACTATTTCTTTATAAACCTAAATATTTTCATCCAAATAAAGCTTTAAATGAGCCAAATCCTTTGTCATTTTCTCCTGCTGTGCAGAATTCTGTGTTGTATAAATTCACAGAAAGTACATAGTAAATACTTTCAAACCAGAAATTTCTTAAGCACATATATCACTTCAAACTACTAATTCATTTGTTTTAACAGACTATAGGATTTTAAGTTAACTTTAAAAGCAATGAAAATCAGCTGGGCTGAGCTCGCAACAACAGGTGCATTTTGAAAATGCTTGGATTGATCTCTCCCAGCAGTGCTCCAACATGCAATGCACAGGGAGTTATGTCACTACATGCGTGCACTGTGGGAAACAGATGTGCAATCAGAAGCTTTCAGTTCAGTTTCCAGAGTAAAAGAATAGGGTAAAATGTTTTTTTTTTTCATTATATTGTTTACAGAAGGTATTCAAGCTTAGATTTTTCTCCTTACCAACTCCACTTCCCCCAAACAACGAAGCAAAATCTGACTGAGTAATTCTCTGTTGTCCTATTTTCAGTCCAGAAGTTCAACTACACAACCCTTGGTGCCAAGAATACTTCAGCATGATTTCCATATAATGTTCTTGGAGCAGTGCAGGGAAATTTAATCCCAATGGGCTTGGAAGTACCAGTCTTCACACACAGTACTGGATGGAACTTCAGTAAATAAAATCTCTTATTTATCTTTGGTGTTGTGATGCATTAGGTCCGTTAACTATCTGCCAAACTTGCAGGAAATTTCAAACTATTTAGTCCTCCACACAAAAAAAACACTTCCTGTACAGGGGATTTTAGGTCATACATTAGGCAAGGGCATTTTTCCTACAATGTGGTATATGCATATCCCAATTTGTGGAGTGCATAGGTTAAAAAAAAGATCAGACTTACGCAGGATGGACAGAAACCCTTTGATACAATGCATCTTCAAAAGTCATCAAATAACCATGTACACAAATTTCATTTAACCCTCTGGCATTCCCACCAACTCCTCGACAAATTATCCTGTCACCACCTACACTAAAGGGAACTTACGGCAGCTAATTAATGCACCAACCTGTATGTCTTTGGCAATGGTTGAAACATAGCATCCAGGGAAAACCCACAGGGTCAGGGGGAGAGCATGCAAACTAAACTCTGACTTTAGATCAGCTCACGCAAAGTTCTGGTGGAACTGTGCTAGCCAGGCTGCATCTAGATAGATAGATAGATAGATAGATACTTTATTCATCCCCATGGGGAAATTCAACTTTTTTTCCAATGTTCAGAGTTATCCATAATTGACCGTAGCCTACTCAGCGCCCTTCGCTCAGCTACCAATGTTAAACTCTTCAGTACTTTGCCCACGACAGAGCCCGCCTTCCTTACCAGCTTATTAAGACGTGAGGCGTCCCTCTTCTTAATGCTTCCTCCCCAACACGCCACCACAAAGAAGAGGGCACTCTCCACAACTGACCTATAGAACATCTTCAGCATCTCACTACAAACATTGAATCTATGTTTGGGCATCACAGATTATGCAAACATCTATGGAGAGGAATAAACAGTCAACATTTCAAAACACGTGCATTTCATTTTAGATCATTTTAATCATATTTCATTTGGGGCAACATGTATTTAGGGACACTACACTATACTGCAAATGAATTGCAGTTCATCTACTGAAGAGACTGGACCATTTGAAGTGAAGGAAGGTTGGCTGCTTGTTTGTAGGGTTTTTCCACCAAGCCTGGAGGTTAGGTCGCAAAAGTTTCCAGTCGATGTGACATCATCAATAAGTAATTAAGTGCTGTTTCTACCAAGTGCTCATGTTTATATTGGTCTGACTCATTGTTCTGATTGGTTGGCTGTCAGTTGTCTCCACTGGTTCGTTGCCAACTGGATTGCGACCTAACCTACAGGCTCGGTGAACAACCCTTCAAGCAAGCAGACGGGACCACGTCTATACAAACAGATGCCGTACTAACACGCCATCCCACAGCCTTACCTTAACCTCTCAGATCACATCTCCTAAATCTTAATCCCAGCATGCCAATCCCTGCTGAACATGGAAAAACTAGTTAAGAGGACAATTGCTGTATGGCCCAATGAGGCAATCTATGCTCCAGGACTGTTTTGAATGGACTCACTGGCAGATGTTCAAGGAGGCCACCACAAACTATGAAGATACAGACCTCTAGGAATATGCCTCAAATGTCACCGGCTTTATCAGCGAGGGTGTAGACGACGTTGGCACCTCAGGAACGGTCAGGTCAGGGCCCAACTAGAAGCCCTGGCTGAATGCAGAATTATGCTCCCTATTAAAACCCTGTGATGATGTCTTCAAGTCCAGTGACAGAACAGCTCTGAGAGCCTCCAGGTGAAACCTCATCTTCGGCATCAGGAAGGCAAGGCCCATTACACACAAAAATAAAACTCAGGAACACCTGTCTGATAACGATACCTGGCACAAGTGCCTGGGCATCACAGATTATGCAAGGAAAAAAGGCATTGACTGTACCAGTGATTTCACCTTTCCTGACGCTCTAAACAACTTATGCTCATTTCAAGTCATGCAATACTACGCTGGCCATGAAAGCCAACCCTTCACAGGTTTGCTGCTACTGTCTAACTGCAGATGTGAGTGGGGCTCTACAGAGAATCAATCCCCATTAGGTGGCCTGGCCAGACAAAATCCAAGGTAGAGTACTCAGGGAGTGTGCACACTAGCTCACTGACATCTTCAATACTTCATTCATCCAGTCTACTGTCCCCACATGCTTCAAATCAGCCACCATCATCTCTGTACCAAAGAACTCTACACACTCAGAAGTAAATCTCTGCCGCCCAGTGGCACTGACGCCAAGCATCATGAATTGCTTTGAATGGCTGATAATGGCACATAACAAAAGCTCGATTCTTGCTACTTTAGACACTCACCAATATGCTTACTAACAGAACTGCTCTGACAGGTGCCATAGCATCTATCACATACTTGGCCCTGACACACCAAGAAAACAAAGATATTTATGTCAGAACACTACTTTTGGATTTCAATTCGGCATTCGATATTATTGTCTTACAGGCCTTGGTGAACAAGCTCTTAGTCCTTGGTCTAAATATGCCATTGTACGACTGGGTGTTGGACTTCCTACCAAACAGACCCCAGATAGTCAGAAGGCACGACCGCTCCTCCCTTCCCATCATCCTCGACATGGGTGCCCCCAGGGCTGTGTGTTAAGTTCATTGCTGTGCACTCTGTTCACATATGACTGCACGGCCAAACACCCAAGCAATCACAGTCAGGTTCGCATGATGACACAACAGCGGTGGGGCTCATCACCAACAACCATGAGACAGCGTACAGAGAAGGGGTGGAAGAGCCTGAGGCATAGTACCGGGCAAATAATTGCTCCCTTAATGTCAACAAGACAAAGGAGGTATTTATCTACCTCAGTAGAACTCTCACCACCAACACCCTCCTTTACATCAGTGGCACAGCTGTGGAAACTGCAAACTCCTGGGAGTACACATTACACACAATTTCTCAGTGCCAGAAGACATCTTACACAGTCAAAGCTCATCAACACCTCTACTGTGAGATTGAAGAGAGATGGACTTTGCACATCCATTATGTGTGTGATGCACCATCAAAAACGGTGAACTACATATACCTGTCTGGACACGCCCCCCCCTGCTTTTAGTTCCCACAGTGTGTACCACTCCACACCAGGGCCACCAGACTCAAAAACCATTACTTTACCCAAGCAGCAATACTGATCAATACCTCTACCCACCATTTTATCATTTCCTGTCATACAACTTGTGTACAGTTTAGCAACACTTTATGGATGCGCAATATATACAAGCTATCTGGTGTATTTATATTTATTGTGTTTATCATCTTTTGTGTTTTTGTGCTATCTTGGCTCTGGAGCACCAATCATTTCATTATACTTCTGTACAGTAAATGACATTAAACAATCTTGAATCTATATACAGAGACGAAAACAAATTGAAATATTTGCATTTTCTTTCTGAATTTAGTTGAAATCCCAGGTGACAAAGTGGAAATAAAAACCGCAGAGAAGCGACGTATTGCAGCACAAATTAGAATGTGGAAGCAAACCACATTTAACTGACAGTCTTCCAGTTCCAACATTTAAAGCTTAAACATTGCATTTAAAACACGTTTGTAATTTCAGCTGTGGGAGCATTTTGGAAAAGGCCAGTCATAACAGATTATAAATCATGAAAACATTTGAAACTAGAATAAATTCAAAGAATTAAATCCAACTGTTCTAGAAACTTCCCACAAAGCAGAGTAGTCAGCAGGAAAAAGAAGTTTAGAAGTACATCTGACATGAATTATTTACAACTAGTTTTCCTTAAGCAGCAGCTCTTAACAACAGTGCTAAATGCACACAGTTTCAGAAAATAACCACGTGTGCCATAATAGTCTTGTTGCAGAACAGATTTCACAAGACATGGATTTCCTTTCATCGTGCAAATCAAAAGTGTTCATGCAGTTTTAATTTGCTCTTGGAAATTTTTCAAAATATCTGTATCATTTACTGTTCCATGTTCTAGTAACTTCCAATGTTCACATTTAAAGCCGTTTTTGAATTACAGTAACATCCCTATTTACAATTTTTAATTTTCCCAAATTCAAATATACCCATTCTTCCACATTCACCCATATTTACCAGAAAACATATTTTCATTGAGTCATGCACCCTATTCAAAAATATGTGCATTGCTTCAAAAACAGGAGCCTGTTGGAGAGTTTAAAAGACAAGATGAAAGGAAGTTAATATGTTCTGTTTTTAGTAACTTCAAAGCACAACTTATCTGCTCTTTGTCTCCATCTCAACCTCTGCTGAAGAGGGAACTGCACTGTACAATTTTAATTGCTTCATTTTTCAGTATTCCAGTTTTACTACTATTATAGAATCCTCCTGGAGTTATGCACTTCCAGTGGGCAGCATTAATCAAAATTTTAAATTTGATCAATAAAAGCAAACTTAATAATTGTAGTTATTAATTAAGAGCAATATGGAGACTAATCTGGGATCAGTAGCAGTGCATATAATTAATATGAATATATATTGTTCATTTCTTCCAAGTCATCTGGAGTAATTAACTTTTGGGTTTTGTCACCATTTTGTTCTGAGGCAGACGTCCACTTAATCAAAGGCTGTTTGTGCAGATGTAATAAAAAGAAATTAAGATTTGTTGTGTTTATTTTTCTGATTCAGTTAAGAGTATTGACAAGCAAAAGGAAGCACTGTGTATGTGTTGAAGGCCACAAAAAATCACTTTAGAGTTGAATAATGCATACAATACAGAAAGACAGACAGATGACGAAGGGTCTCGGCCTGAAACGTCGACAGTGCTTCTCTCTATTGATGCTGCCTGTCCTGCTGCGTTCCACCAGCATTTTGTGTGTGTTGTTCAAATGATTACTGACATTGTACTGAAATCAAAATGATGCTCATCATCCACTTAATGAGCTGATCTGCATAATGTCAGAGGGGAACCACAGATCTGATAAACTTTCACCCAGCTCTCTCCCCATCTCCAATTCTCAACACTAACAATTGTCATGACCAGGCTAAACAGAAGATTTCCCTTAAATAAAGGAATTGCCCCTCTTATCACCTTCAAGACCCATTTTTAAACTCTCAGCTTAGACATGCACATCTCAAACAGATGCAACAGGTGTACAGGGGTGGGGGGTAAACATTCTTCACCGGTATCTAATCGGTAACTATGTGGATTCAAAATAGAGACAAAATATTGGTCAATAAGAGGGGAAGCAGGTCATAACCACATTCCAATCTGACCCTGATTTGAACATCAGTTTTATTTGAGCATATACCATGGAGGATTCACATTTAACTCTTTCCTTACAGCAGATATGTGGGGTCAACAGGCCTGAAGAAAATGAACATCCTAAAATACAGAAGTGCAAGGGAAATTGTTCACAAAGTTGAAAATTACCCAAGCAGCAGAACTAACAAGTAAAGACATGCTGAATTTGCAAGCAAAACCAGCTGTTTCATCAGACTCAAAAGACAGAAAAACATACTGTTCTGAAACAATTTGAACATTTTATTTTAAAATAAATGTTTCTGAAGGCCATTAGCACTGGTTGGATGGGGGGGAAAAGAACGCATACTTTTTCGAATTGTTGGTAATAGTCACAGGTATCACTCATGATTTAGAAGGTTACATCAGAGGAGCTTGAAGTAATAAGCAAAAGACGGGATAAAAGTAAACAAAAATCAAAATCCTACTTTTCATCATTCCTCAGCATGCAAAGAAACCAAATTAAAACTGTAACAGGATTGCAATGTTTAATAAAAGGACAAGTGTCTTAAATGTAGAATTACAGATGGTCTTGAAAGTGAATGACAGGTGTGATACGAGTGTAACACTGTGTGCACGCCAATCGATATGTGTATTATACCAATGAACAGACCAAATATGCAATGGGATAGTCAGAAATATGAAAATAAAGCGCAATTGGTTTTAAGGACAGGCTTAACTATCTAACCTTCTTTAGGTTCAGGACCCAACTTTTTGGGAAGGGGACGGCAGAAAGATATTCTCTTTGAGGAACAGTCACACTAAGATACAGTAGATGAGGGTGGAGCCTGACAGGTGGTGCGCAGACCATCAGAAATGACCTCAGCAGGCTGAAAGGCATCTAAACCAACATTCCAGTTGATCATGTTAAACACAGAAAACCTACAGCACCATACAGGCCCTTCAGCCTACGAAGTTGTGCCGAACATGTCCCTACCTTAGAAATGACTAGGCTTACCAAAAGCCCTCTATTTTTCTGAGCTCCATGTACCTGTCCAGAAGTCTCTTAAAAGACCCTATCGTATCTGCCTCCACCACCGTTGCCAGAAGCCCAATCCACGCACTCACCACTCTAAGTAAAAAAAACTTACCCTGACATCTCCTCTGTACCTACTCCCCAGCACCTTAAAACCTGTGTTCTCTCGTGGCAACCATTTCAGCCCTGGGAAAAAGCCTCCGACTATCCACATGATCAATGCCTCTTATCATCTTATACACCTCTGTCAGGTCACCTCTCATCCTCCATCGCTCCAAGGGGAAAAGGCCGAGTTCACTCAATCTATTCTCATAAGGCATGCTCCCCAATCGAGGAAAAAATCCTTGTAAATCTCCTCTGCACCCTTTATATGGCTTCCACATACTTCCTGTGGTGAGGTGACCAGAACTGAGCACAGTACTCCAAGTGGGGTCTGACCAGGATCCTATATAGTTGCAACATTACCTCTCAGCTCCTAAATTCAATTCCACAATCGATGAAGGCCAATACATCATACGCCTTCTTAACCACAGAGTCAACCTGCGCAGCTGTGTTGAGCATCCTATGGACTCAGACCCCAAGATCCCTCTGATCCTCCACACTGCCAAGAGTCTTACCATTAATGCTATATTCTGCCATCATATTTGACCTACCAAAATGAACCACTTAATGAATGTTGGTTGACTACACCTTAAGCTAACGTTTTGCAAAACCAGAACTGGAAACAAATAGTCCAGGCTTCTCTGATTGAAAGAGTCTGTTAAACCCTCTGAACAGACATTAAGCATTTTTTCCAGTACTAAAGCATAATATTCATTAGGATTTCTGGAAACTACAAGCCAGTTGTGAATGGAGTCTTATCCCTGGAGCAGTATCCCATTCCTGAAATAGAAGACTTATTTACCCTCTTGTTGGAGGACAGCAGTTCACCAAGTTAGATACAAGTCATGTTCATGCATACTAACAGAGTATCATGGGATCAGTCCAAGTTTTTCGCTGTCAACACACACAACGGTTTGTTCACATGCAGACAACCAGTCTTTTATTTTATCCGCACCTGTCATGATTTTAGAGAACCGTGGAGAGGTTGCTGCAGGGCATTTCCAGCGCAGCTTTACGGATGATATCCTGGTTAAGGGAGTTTCCAGATATGAACACCTGCAAACCCAGAAATGTAGAGCAGACGGGAAAAGTTTTAAAGAGAAACAAGTGCATCGCCTTGATATTTAAAACAAAGTACTTGGACACAAGGAACTCAGTCTAAAGAGGTAAAAGTCATTATTAAAGCTCCAGCAAATTTAATCCAGCTGAAGGCACATTTGGGATTAATGAATAGACGATTTTTTGCAGATTCATCAATGCTCATAAATCCATTGCACCAATCTTTGCAAAAGGGTGTAAAGTAAAACAGAGTAGTAACAGAAGTTTGCATAGGGTAATACTTTGCATCTAGTGATCATAATGCCATTAGTTTCAAAGTAATTATGGAAAGAGATTGGCCTGGTCCTTGGATTGAGATTATAAATTGGAGAAAGGCCAGTTTTAAATGCTATATCTGAAAGGATCTGGCAAGTGTGGATTGGGGCAGGTTGTTTGCTGGTAAAGGTGTATTTGGCAAGAGGGAGGCCTCAACAATGACATTTTGAGAGTACAGAGTTTGCATGTTCTTGTCAGAATGAAAAGCAAGAATAACAGGTTTATGGAACCTTGGCTATTGAAAGACATTGAGCCCTGGTTTAAAAAAAATAGTGCTTAGCAGGTACACGCAGGTAGGAACAGATGAGGTACTTGAGTACAAGAAATGCAAGAGAACACTCAAGGGAATTAGGAAGGCTAAAAGAAGGCACAAGTTTGATTTAGCAGACAAGATGAAGAAGAGTACCACAGTGATGCTACGAAGTTTGTGAGCCCCGTAGAATTTTCTCTGTTTCTGTATAAATATGACTTAAGATGTGATCAGGTTTTCACGCAAGTCCTAGAACTAGATAAAGAGAACCCAATAGAACAAATAACACGAAAACATTATACTTGTTCATTTGTTTATTGAGAAAAATGATCCAATATTACATGTATTTGTTGGAAAAAGTACGTGAACCTCTGGGGTAATGCCTTCTACAAAAACTATTTGGAGTTGGGTGCTCCAATCAATGAGATGAGATTGGAGGTGTGGGCCGAGAGGAGCCCTGCCCTATATGAATAAAAGACACACAAAGTCAGGTCACTGACAGAGCCCATTCTTTGCAAGATAGATGTGTTTATGTACACCATGCCTCAAATAAATCAACTTTCAGGGGACCTCAGAGGAAGAATTGTAGAGATGCATGAAGCTGGAAAAGGAAACAAAAGCATTTCTAAAGACCTGATTATTCATCCATCCGCAGTAGAGAAATTGTCTCTAAAGGGAGGAAACTCAGTTCTGTTACTACTCTCCCCAGGAGTGGGCTTCCTGCAAAAATCAACCATGAGCACAATGTGCAATGTTGAGGAGGGTTTAAAAAAAAAACCCAAGGGTAACAGCAACAGACCTGCAGAAATCTCTAGAACTTGCTAAAGTCTCTGCTCAAGTACCCAGCAAGAAAAATACCGGACAAGAATGGTGTTCATGGAAGGACACCACAGAGGAAACCACTGCTCTCGAGTAGAGTCCAGACCTTAACCCAATTGAGATGCTGCAGCATGATCTGAAGAGGGCTGATCATGCAAGGTATCTCAGAAATACTGATGAACTGAAACAATTTTGTTTGGAAGAATGGTTCAAGATTCCTCCTCGTCATTCTGAAAGTCTGATCAACAGCTACAGGAAACATTTGGTGGAGGCTATTGCTGCTAAATGAGGTTGTACAAGTTATTAAAACAAGAATTCACATACTTTTTCCAGCCTGGACTGTGAATGATTAAATAGTGTGTTCAATAAAGACATGAAATGTACTATTGTTAGTGTGTTATTAGTTTAGTTGGATTGTGTTTGTCTATTATTGTGACTTGGATGAAGATCAGACCACATTTTATGAGTATTTAAGGTTGTCATAGTCAAGGGTGGTAATGACTCTAAGCTCCCACTGCCTATTAAATGTTCTCAATGGCATCTGTCTCAAATAGCCTCTGACAACCGAGTCCAGCTCCTGACCTTCACATGTGGCTTAGCTACTAAGCCCAGCAGAATGATTTCTACTGACAGAAAGGGGAAAAGGTGGGTTACTGGCACCTTAAAACCAGTCACTTCAGACATAATGGGCTTGTCCGCCGAGGTTGACACTTCATCTAGGAGAAGGAAACTCTGTTCTCCAACCTCCGCTGCCCTTCGGCTATATCCACTCACAGGGGAGGGCTTCGAGAGTAAACCCAGAGGGAAAAATCCGGAGCTGGAGTCCCTAAGGCAGGCCTACGTTGAGTTGGCTGGCAATTCCCGTGACACCACTGGTGCCAAACTGCATCAGTCTCTGCAGTTCCTTTGGGTTCATCAGGTGCGTGGAGAGGGGCAGCCTGGTGCACAGGCAACAACTTGCACTCCACACTAGGCTCGCGTACCTAGACAGCTAGGATGCAACATCCATGTCAAAGTCTGCCGGAGTTCCTCATTTATAAAGGGGGATTCCATGAGAAACAGGCACACAATCTGTGGTGAACAAAGGTAATCAAATCGAAGACAAAAAACACGGCCCACAAAAGTGGCAGATGTTAGGCCAGAGAACTTGGAAATTAAGGATCCAACAGTAAAAATTGAAGAAGCTCAAGCTCCTCCAATGTCATTTTTCTCCCATATGTGTAATGTCAAAACAAATAGCAGGAGTTTTTAATGGATACTTATATAGAAAGGCAGCAGTTCAATGTAGGATGGAAGACGTGGAGAATGAGGCTTTGAAATCATTTACTAGAAAGGAATAGATGCATTTTAAATCTTTTTGTCAGTCTTTGCCATGGAGCGCAAGATAATGGATAGTCTTCATGTTAGTGAAATTAGCCTACAAAATTCCAGTCACAAGAAATTAATTATTAGAGGAACTCACGGGAGTAAAGACAGACAAGTTGTTGAATCTGAGGGCTTGCACCAAGGGTTTTAAAAGGATGCTGCTGTAGAGATAGTGGACACACAGCTGAACATTGTCAAAACCTTGCTAAGTTGTAGGGCGAGAGAAAGAGAGCCTGTGGTATGTCGAATTATCGGGTGAACAAGTAGTCTTTGGGGTAACTGCACGTCTGGGTCTTTGCTGTTGCTTTGCTCACACTTGGGTGCTCAGTGGCGGGTGTCGATGCTTTTCTCTGTTGTTGGGGGGGAGTGGGGGTTATTGCTTGCTGGAGGGAGGGAAGCTGGGGGGGCTTTGGGGTTCTAACATTTAACTGTCATTCATTCTTTGGGGACATTCCTGTTTTCGTGGATGCTTGTGAAGAAAAAGCATTTCAGGATGTATATTGTATACATGTCCGACATTAAATGTACCTTTGAATTCCAAAAAAAATTGAAAAATGCCCCTTGTGACTTTGTTGTTTAATTCGACTAGACTGCATAACCAAGCAAATGGAGTCTGATGTGGGGCAGGGTGTGGAGGACAAGTACTGATGGATTCTTTGGATTCCATGGTTGCCTGTACTGGGTAAACCAAATAGTGGTTCTGCACTGTTTGAATGTCTCATGAAAGGTTTCCTTGCAAGGGTGGGGAGGAAAGAAAATTAATGCCCTATTGTTTCCACAATTTAGAGTTGGGATGAATACATTACATGGAGAGCTAGAGATTATCCTTTCTCCAGACACAGCAAGAATTACTTGAGTGAATGAGCAAATACAAACCAAACAAAGGCATCTGCTTCTGATCCCTCGTAATTTTGGAAGTGGCTTAAATAACCATGGAGTGGACTTGTGGATTCTGCTGAAACTTTGAGGAATAAAGTTAATTGCTGATAACTGATCATTTAAAATATTTGACATATAGCCAATAAATACTTCGATGTCAAATGCTGCAATGAAAAAGCTTAGATAAAACTTCAGGTTTTATGTATAGCCTTGCATTTGTATCAAGTACAGTAATGCAAGCCGTTTCATGCAAATAGTATAATTCATGTGATATCTCCATTTCAGGTTTATAAAGGATTAAAGAGCTGTTCTCATTTTTAAAGCAGGAATCCAGAGAACGTAAGGAGACAGCATTACTGCAGCCTACAACTCTATCTCCTGCAAAGCCTCTTGTTGTGAAGGAATAGGAGGAGCACTTTAGATCATCATCCCAATTTGAAAAATAAAATACAGAACAATGTGGGGGGGTGGGGGGGAAGAAACCAATCCTGGCTTTACACTTTGGTGTTTTCTGCCTGCAAATGAAGCACGAGCTTGCAACTTTAATTCTAGTCCCGTCTGCTTTCCTGTAATGGTTGAGAAGAGTACTGGAGCACCATCAAAGCTGGTCATTCTGAGAAATGCACACCAGAATAATGACTGAATATAATATAGGATCACTGAATTTCTACAGGTCTCAAAGTAACTGCCAAGTCTTTCTCTTGGAACTATTAGAAACAGAGATGACTGGATTACCGGGTACTTTTAAATGTAGGAAGGACAAACTGAGAAACCATCTATTAGCCTCAAAGTCAGGAAGTCTTCAGTCTCCATAGCCCAAGCTAATTCAACATTACAAGCATTTGTAAAATAACATCAGATTAGTTTAGACAGTGGAAAAGTAATAAAAGGTATCATAGAACTATATTGTTGATAGTTCAAGTCTGTGGGAGTCATGATGCGTCAGGGCTTATTTAATATTGTGGTTTTATTCGTTGGTGATTCCATTTTGATAGACCTCTGCAAGGGTTGCTTTTGCAAACTAAAAAGTATAAATTCAGTTTCTACTTGTACTTTTTTTTGCATGTAATACCAAGAAAGCCTATAAGATATAGCTGCAGAATTTGGCCCCTCGGTCGATTGAGTCTGCTCCACCATTCCTTCATGGCTGATCCCAGATCCCACTCAACCCCATACATCTGCCTTTGCCATAAGATTTGATGTTATGACTAATCAGGGAACTATCAACTTCTGCTTCAAACACCCTCAGACTGGGCCTACACTGCAATCTGAGGCAGAATATTCCACAGATTCACTACTCTCTGGCTAAAAACAAAATGCCTAAAGGGTTGTCTCTCAATTTTGAGGCTGTGCCCTCTAGTTCTGGATACACCCACCATAGGAAACATTCTCTCCACATCCACCTTATCCAGTCCTTTCAATATTCGGTAAGTTTCAATAAGATCTCCCCCCCCCCCCCCCCCCAACCCCCCAACCCCCCACATTCTTCTAAATCCTAGTGAGTACAGGTCCAGAGCTGTTAACCCCTTCATTCCCAGATTAATCATTGTGAACGTCCTCTGGATTCTCTCCAATGGGAACACATCCTTTGAGACATGGAACCCAAAACTGTTGGGATATTCCAAGTGCGGCCTGATTAGTGTCATATAGAGCCTCAGCTTTATCTCCTAGCTTTTATATTCTAGTTCCCTTGAAATAAATGAGAGCATTTCATTTGCCTTCTTTACCAGAGACTCAACCTGTAAATTAACCTTTTGGGAGTCTTGCACAAGGACTCCCATGTTCCTCCGCACCTCTGATGTTTGAACTTTCTCTCCAATAAATAATAGTCTGCACTATTGTTCCTTTTACCAAAATGCATTGTCCTATTTTTCCGACACTGTATTCCATCTGCCACATTTTTTCCCTATTCTTCCTATTTCTCTAGGTCCAGCTACAATTGCATTGCTTCCTCAGCGCTATACCCCTCCATCTATCTTTGTATCATCCACAAACTTTGCCACAAAGCCATCAATTCCATTATTTAAATCATTAAAACAATGAAAAGTAGCAGTCCCAAAACTGACCCCTGAGGAACACTAGTCACTGGCAGCCAACCAGAAAAGGCCCCCTTTATTCCCACTAGCTGCCTCCTGCCTGTCAGCAATTCCTCGATCCATGCCAGTATCTTCCCAACAATGCCATAGGATTTTTATCTTAAGCAGCCTCATGTGTGGCACCTTATCAAATGCCTTTTGAAAATCCAAGTAAATGACATTCATTGCTTCTCCTTTGTCCACCCTTCTGGTTACTTCCCCAAAGAATTAACAGAATTATCAGTCAGGATTTGCCTTTACAGAAACCATGCTGACTTTGACTTACTTTATCATTACTCTCCAAGTACCCTGAAACCTCATCTTTAATAATAGACTCCAACACTTACCCAGTCACTGAGGTTAGGTTAATTGGCCTATAATTTATTTTATTTTGCCTTTCTCCCTTCTTAAATAGTGGATTGATGTTTATAATTTTCCAGACATTCAGGACCATGCCAGAATCAAGTGATTCTTGAAAGATCTTGACCAATGCACTCGTCATCTCTTCAGCAACCTCTCTCAGGACTCCGGGATGTAGTCTATCTGGTCCAGGTGACTTGCCCATCTTAAGACCTTTCAGTTTGCTTAGCACTATTTTCATTCTAATAGTAATGGCACTCACTCCTGCTCCCTGACACTCACAGACCTCTGGCACACCGCCAGTGTCTTCCAGTAAAGACCGATGCAAAGTACCCATCAAGTACATCTGCCATTTCTTTGTCCCCCTCACCAGAATTACTTTCCAGTGGTCCGATATCAATTCTCACCTCCCTTTTACTCTTTATATAACTGAGAAAAAAAAACAGTATTCTGCTTTTTATTATTGGCTAGTTTGCCCTCATACTTCCATCTTTTCCCTCCTTATGACTTTTAGTTGCCTTTTCTACCTGTATGCCCTTTCCCTGGCTTTTATGCAGTCCTTAACTTCCCTTATCAACCACAGTTGCCTGCCCCCAGCATTTGAGAACAACTTTTTTTTTTGGAGACATATCTATCCTGTGCCTTGTGAACTATTCCCTGAAACTTCAGCCATCTCTGCTCTGCCTTCATCCCTGCCAGTATTCTCCTCCAATCCACCTGGGCAAGCTCCCCTCTCATGCCTCTGTAATTCCCTTTATTCCATTGTAATACTGATACATGTGATTTAGGCTTCTCCCTCTCAAATTGCAGTGTGAATACAATGATACTATGATCACCACCTCCTAAGGGCTCCTCTACATTACACTCAATCTAAGATGGCCTTTCCCCAAGTAGAATCAAGCACAAGCTGCTCCAAAAAGCCATCTTGTAGGCATTCACCCTCTTGTGAACTGACACTAACCTGATTTTCCCAATCCCCTTGCATATTAAAGTCCCCCATTAAACTGTGACATTACCCTATCCATGACTTTACCAGCTCCCTTTGCAATCTCAACCTCACAAACTTGGCTAGTATTTGTGGCCTATATACGATTGCCATAATGGTTTTTATTTTACCCTTGCAGTTTCTTAACTCCACCGTGTCTCTGATCGTATGTCACCTCATTCTAAAGATGCAATGCCATCTCTTACCAAGAGAGCCACACCACCACCTATGCCATCCTGTAGCCTTTAGTGTGCAGTGCTGTGGTGAACTACATATACCTGTCTGGACTGCTCCTGTGGCTCCTCCCACAGACCCCTGTATAAAGGCGATTGAGGCCTGAGCCCGGCCTCATTCTCCAGGATGTAGTGTTGTTCATTCTTCCAGTCAATAAAAGCCGATATCTCGCTTCTTACGTCTCAGAGTGAGTTATTGATGGTGCATCAAGTGCCCAGCATTTCCTCTTGCCATGCATTTTCTTCAGCATTCCAATAATTTTTGCCCAGCTTAACATTAAAGTCATGGCATTGTTTTGCTGTTGGTTTTAAACACAAAGCATGGAAATACACAAAATGATAATATAATTTGATTTTAGACAATGCTTGCGTGGTCTTTAATTGGTTTTCATTCTGTATTTTTCCGAAACTCAATGATCAAGTCATGACAATGTCAGATGAAGTGACTGAAGGTATGGAGTAGTTTTGAAATGGATGGTGGTTCGCTCAGCTTCATACTGTATTCAATTACAGTTGTTTGAATTGTGTTTGATCCAAACATTGCCTGTGCCTGCCCACAAGGCCAAGTTCATCTTTATGGTCTTCCAAGTTAAATCAAACTCCAGATCTTAATGCCATGACGTTCCCTCAAACTAAAAGTTAAAAGCAGTGATTAGACCAGGGCAGTGGATCCTGATCCCCCGACGACATCTTTGACTGCTCACTGCTAACAAAAGACCTTGAAATGCTTATGTTCAGAAGGGGGATTTCAATACAATTGAAAAGGATTAAATTACTAAAAATAAAAGTAAAAATGTACTTGTATTGTTTGAATGAATTATTAAATACCAAGTCAAATGAGTCTAATTTAGTTCAATGTACCATCATGTTGAAAAGCAGAGGAGCCGGATTCATAGCATATTTAATCACCTCATTTTGACTCATTGAACTCAGACCTTGGAGATGGTGCAAAATCCACAGTGGAGTGCAGGTTAGATGTACAAGGTTCAGACAAATTGTATGTTGAAATATAATTTCAAAAAGACACATCCCAACAGTTCTTCAAAAAGCTAAGCCCATTCTTTTCGCAACCAGCATCAAAATTATACAGCAGCAAAAACAGAAAAGTGAGCAAGTACTGACATATATAATTAACAAAATGTAATTAGTGTTGGTGCTTAGGATCCACGGTTATCAACCTAACGTTTTCTTTGCAATAATTAGCCCGAATCCGAATTAGCCCGAGTCCTAATATGCCATTAAATTCTACACAAATAGAGTACAATTCTTAACCTGGCATGATTGAGTCTTTACTGGTGCTGAACTAACAGATTTTCTGTAGCAGCAGATTGTTATTTTATTAATGCTCCAATATACTTCTAAACCACTTTATTTAAAAGTGGCTCAAAGTAACATTTCAGCGAACTGGGGCAAGCTTAAAGGAAGAAGAGGAACAGGGGCCCCACTAAGTGGAAAATACAAACATCACCTCACAAGCCAGAAGCTGAACATCAGGATTTCTGAACTTGTGAATGGAAGAATTAAAACTCGTAAATTTTAATTCGACAGTCAAACATTAGTTTTGATCAGCCAAGCATGATGAATTTGAGCTCTGTTCATATATCTCAATATTACAGCTACACATCTTACAAGCAAATTTTACAAGATTAGCTTTAAAATGTTTCCAATGTACAAAAACACTTTCTGAATAAAGACTGAAAGTATACACATTTCAAAAAATTGTTGAGGAAATAAGTACTTTAAAGAAGCATATGAAACATTGCTTTGTCAGAAAAGTAGAAACAAAAGTAGACAGAAGAATCTAAAACAGCACCAAATACTTAATGGACTCTCTCCATGGGTTACCCTAAATTGCCACAATGTGGAATTATTAAACCAATGAAATCCAGATCCCAGTTTTTGCAACATCAACAGCTGGTTTGCCCAACTGCCACTTCAGGCTTTACTCAACATAAACATCAATTCATCCACTCTAGGCTGAATCCCGAATCACTCTTCAGTGCCATCAGCCATTAAGTTAATCTCCATAAACACATTTATCTCTCAAAACAAACCCTGCTGTACTTTTCCCCAAACCAGTCTAAAAATGTTTTCATCCTGAATTATTTAATCATTCAACCATAGCCACACACCTCATCACACACCACCCAAACTATTTGCCATGTCCAAAAATTTGCTGCTACTATTTTTTGACATTATGCTTTTTAATATACTTGTCATTCATCCCTGCTTATTTCCATTCCCTATTCTCCTTGGAGAGAAAAAAAAAAACAGATTCAGATTAAGGCCACATGTTTCAACTTCTAAGCCAAATGAACAAAACTAAAATTGCTGTTATACTACTATGTAAGCAACTATTTAATGTCAAGACCTTTGACAAGGTGCCACACACAAGGATGCTAACCAAGATAAGACCCTACGGTATTGCAGGGAAGATACTAGCATAGACAGAAGGTTTGCAGACTGACTGAAGGCAAAAGAGGGAATAAGAAGGCTTGTTTCAATTAAAGTTTAATTGTCATTCAACCATACATGAATACCGCCAAATGAGACAGTGTTACTCCAGGGCCAAGGTGCAAAACACAGTACCAACAGTCATACACAGAACAAAGTACGCATTGCAACAAGTATATAAAGGTATCAGTAAAATACAGCCACAGGCTGCCAGTGACTAGCGGTGTTCTGCACAGGTCAGAGTTCAATCCGCGACTCTTCACATTATAAGTTAATGACTTGGATGATGGAATTGATAGCCCTGTAGCCAACTTTGCAGACAACACAAAGAGAGGTGTAGGGGCAGGTGATGGTGAGGAAGCAGGGAGTCTGCAAAAGTAATTGCACAGAATGAACGAAGTGGCAGATGGAATACAGTGAAGGGTCATGCACTTTGGAGAAGGAATAATGGCATATACTATTTTCTAAATGGGAAGCAAATTCAGAAATCAGCGTGTAAAGGGATTCAGGAGCCTAAGTGCAAGATTCACTGAAGTTTAACCTGCCGGTTGAGTCAGTAGTAAGGAAAGCAAATGCAATGTTAGCATTTATTTTGATTGGGTGAAGCTGTAAAAGCAAGGATGTAATGCAGAAGATTTAGAAGACATTGGTCAAACCACATTTGGAGTATTGTGAGCAGATCTGGGCCCCATTTCTACGAAAGGAAACACTGGTATTGAAGGGTATCCACAGGAAGTTTACGAGTGCGATTCCAGGAATGAAAATTTAAAATAGAGAACGAATACAGAGGGCGGAGCTTAGTTACGATGGCGCTAAACAGCGACTCCTTGGCTTACATTTTCAGAAACAGCTATTTCTATCTTTGATATCCCTTTTTCCCTGTCAAGGTGTTTTTTTTGAAGATCCTGACACCGAGTTACACTCTGACTTTGGTTCTCTGCGGGAATGGACCTGCTCTCAGGGCCTCACGACTGGTCACCTTTCGATCTCCCAAGGACACGGCCTGGAAGACGAACACGCCTTCAGGGTTTCAGATGTTCGTGGCTCTGGAGACGGGCAGATTCAAGGATGGTGCCACCACCTGATACGTTACAGGAGAACACTGAAGATTGGAAGCAGTGGGCTGCCTGCTGTCTGTGCCCAGAGACCCAAGTTCTTTGGGCACGGGGCTCAGAAAAAGTGACGCATCAGACTTTTAACACTGTAAATCCGTGCATTGTTTACTATGTCTCACCTCTTGCTGTGACACGGGGACACCCCTTTTTCCCCTTACTAGGGATAGAGGGCGCCTGCGGGATGTAGAACACCGGATGAATGAGTAGTCTTTGGGGTACTGCAAGTCCATGTCTTTATTAATGCTTTGCTGCACACTTGAGTGCTCGGTGGGAAGCACTGATGTTTTGTTTTGCTGGTGGGGGAGTGGGTAGTCGTTGCCTCGCTGTTGCTTGTGTGTGGGAGGGGCTGGGGGGGTCTTTGGGGTTCTAACATTTAATTGTTGTTCATTCTTTGGGGCACTCCTCCGTTTTCATGGATGTTTGCAAAGAGAAGGAATTTCAGGATGTATATTGTATACATCTTTCTGACATTAAATGCACCTACTGAATTTAATGGTGCTCAGCTTGAACTTGCTAGAGTTTAGAAGAATGGAGGGGGTGAATTCTCACTGAAACCTTGGCCTAGACAGAGTGCCGATGAAGACGATATTTCCAATAGTAGGAGGAGGTCCACAGGGCAAAAACTCAGAAAAGAAGAATGCCACTTTAGAACAGAGATAAGGAGGAATTTATTTATTCAGAGGGTGATGACTCTGTGAAATTCATTGGTACAGACAGCTGTAGAGGCCAAATTATTGGATACAGTGCCTTGTAAAAGCATTCAGCACCCAACCATTTGTTCACATAAGTGGGTATCACAGCTAGAGATCGTGATCAATTTTACTGAGTATTTTTAGTTCTGAATCACATGCTCATTCCCCCCACCCCCGAGTAGATCCCAAAAACAGAAAATTGTAAAGCGTGAAAAACTAAAAATTCAGAAACTGAAATATCAGTAGCTCAAAAGTATTCATCCCCCTTTGCTCAGTCCTTAGTTGGGCCACCTCTCACAGCTATGGCAGCCAATAATCATTTGTACAAGTCTCTATTAGCTTTGCACAACATGGAATAAGATTTGACCATTCCTCCTTACAGAATTGCCGAAGCTGTGCCAGGTTAGTTGGGGAGCCGCAGTGGACTTGAAGTCTTGCCAGAGATGTTCAATCAGAACTCTTAACAGGGCCCCTCAAGGACATCAATTTGCTTCATTTGAAGCCACTCCATGGTTGTTCTAGCAGTGGGTTCTGGGTCATTGTCCTGCTGAAAGACAAACTTCCTCCCCAGATTAAGCTTTCTGGCAGAAGCCAACAGGTTTTTAATCCAGGATCTCTGCATTTAAGCAATATTCATCTTCTCATAAATCCTGACCAGATTTCCAGTCCCTGCTGCTGAAAAGCATGACGATACATTCACCATTCTTTATAGTACGGATGGTGTTATCTGGCTGATGTGCAGTATCAGATTATGTCACATGTACTGCTTAGTGTTGGGGCCAAAAAGTTCCACTTTAGTCTCATTTGATCACAAGACCTTCTTTCAAAGTGATGCTTTGCAAAGTCATTCTGGGCAAGGATATGCTTTATTTTTTAAACCAGGACTACTACTTTAACATGACCATAAATACCATTTTTGTGCAAGGCCTTAAAGACTGTGGAGCCATGAACTTCATCTCCAGTTGCAGCCACTGACTTCTGCAGCTCACTCAGTGACTGTCGGTGTCTCTTACAAGTGCCATTCTTCTCTGGCAATTGATTTTAAACAGGTGGCCTGACTTGAGCACTATGACTGTGGTTTCCAATTTTTCCACCACGGACTGCACTGTGCTCAGAGGGATGGTCAGTGCCTTTGAAATGGTCTTGTACCTGTGGTAAACTATGTGTATACCTGTCTGGACACGCCCCTCTGCTGACTGCTTCTGTGGCTCCTCCCACAGTCCCCTGAAAAAGGCGATTGGAGGCACTGCTCCTCCCTCAGTCTCCAAGATGTTGTGGTCACTTTTGCTGCTAATAAAAGCCTATCGTTCGCCTCCCGTCTCTGAGAGTTATTGATGGTGCATCAGTACCCTTCCCCAGATTTATGCTTTTCTATTATCATTTCCCTGACTTGTCTTCATTTTTATTTGGTTTGTTGAAAATCTATCATACTGCTGGACCATACAGAGCAAGGGGGAATTTAAAATATTCTCATGAATTCAGTAAAAACAGGTGGTCCTCCAAATTTCTACATCAACAAATTGAGTGAGCTGTCAAAGTATTATACTGCATTGCACCGGAGGAAAGTTAGTGTAATAATTATAAAGGGGATGAATACTTCTTGAACCTCAATTTTGGTTTTTACATTTTTTAGTAGACTGCTGCCAGAGTTTTGAATTTTCCTTTTGATTTGACCTGATGTACAATGTTTTGTAGATTATCTCAAAAAAATGCTACTTAAATACATTTTAAATTTATAAAATGAGACAGTAAAATGTGAAGTTAGTTGTGGGGACTGAGTGCTTTCAAGTCACTGTATATTTAAAGCCGAAGTTCACAGGTTATCGATTAATAGGGGAATCAAAAGATTATGGGGAGAAGGTGGGAGAATGGGGTTGAGAGTGAAAAAGAAATCAACCATGATAGAATGGTGCAGCAGACTTGACAGACAAAATGGCCTAATTTTGCTCCTACATCTTAAATTGACAATTCTTTAAGCACTCAAATTTCCCCGTATATCATTGTACAATTTCAACGATAGAATGGGAAAATGAATGAGCAATTTTTAAAGCTGGAAATAACTCCTAAAAATTAAACAAATAAGTGAGCTTTCTAGACTTCCATGCAGGAAAAAGGACTTGCACTTTGATTACTATTTTGGTTTTACATCAATCTAGTGTGTTATTTCATCTCAAAATAAATTCCTGGTTTCCTCTATATAAAAAAAAAACAGAAAATGCCAGAGATATTCGTTGATCAGACAATTCTCTGACTCTATTGAACCTATCATTTCAAGTCATTATGTTATCACCAAAACAGGCAAAGATTTAAAAAAATGAAGCTTTAGGCTGGAGAGTGAAGGGAGGAGCAAAAATCACAGAAATCTGGAAGTGCTTGGGTTTATGTAAACAGTTATTTATATGGGTGTATTCTCACTAACCATCATTATTTTCTACAGGTATCGGCACTCATATTCTCAAAAATGGAATCAGAGTGTCTAAATAAGCTGTAGAAAACAAAAGTGGTGAATATAGGAATTGACCAGGTCCAAGTTTTCAATGTGTTACTCTGGAAAAGACTGATTATACAATTCAAAATTGCTTGTGAAGCAGTTTGCAGTTCAGTTTAGATCTACAGAACATGTGGTAACACCTTTATTTAAAAGCACTTCATGCATGCCACTGAATGGCTACTGTGTGCAACTTGTAGTTCAGTGGCTCTCTTTTCTTACATTTCTCAATTCAAGTGAATAATTATCAACCAGGCAATAAATGACATTACAGTTTTGACAAACAACTTCAGTTGAAAATATATTCCAACTGACCAGTCTTCAGATTTAATTCCTCCAGAGGAAAATCTAGAGTGATTGTGAACATCAAAGTTAGACATCTTAAGTAGGGTAAAGGATTGAGAAACTGGTAGGTATTCATTTTCTTCCCGAAAATTTGGCTAATCAAGAAATACAAAGTTGAAATAAATTTAGAAAACTAAGGTTTTATCTTACTAAAAGTATTAATTTCTGAGACACTAACTTTGAAATACCTTAGCTATGCTAGCTGCCACAAAGTCTAGTAAATGGGGCCACACGGCACTGAATTCTGGGGAGCAGAGAGACAACCAAGATTGCCCGATGCATTGTCCCACTTCTTCATGTCACAATAGCAGACAGATATTCTGGGCTAGTAATGTCCAAATCTTCAGTGGCACACCGAAAGTAGTAAGTGCAAAGGTCAAAAAGTCAGAGCAATACAACAGAGGACCAGGTCCTTTGGCCCTTCTCGTCCACATCAACCTGTTTTTCTGCCTAGTTCTATCTACTCGTACCATAGTCCTCCATATCCCTCCCAAACACGTACCTATCGGAGCTTCTTAAATATTGCAATGGAACCCAAATCTACCACTTGTGCTACCAAATGGTTACACTTACACACACACAAAATCTCTAAGTGAAGTTCCTCCTCAAGTTCCCCTTAAATATTTCACCTTTCACCCTAAACCTACGACAATGAGTTATAGTCTCTCTCAACCTCAGGGGAAAAAGTCTGCTTGTATTACTCTAGGCATATCCCTCAACTTTGTGCACTTCTACAAGATCTCTTCCATTTTCCAATGCTCCAGGGATGACACCCTAACCTATTTAACCTTTCCCTACAACTTAGGTCCTCAAGTCCCAGAGGCAAATGTGTTCAATGTATTGAGATGGAAGCATTTAGTCTTTGCATTATGACTTAAGAATACAGAGTCAAATTCACAGTCCCATCATTTGCTATTTCTATGTAAAATTTAGAAAGTATGACATGGTTTCTAAAATTTTAAAATTAACAAAAGTTTTCACATTACTGTACTTTAATCAAATACATATAAACCAGAAAGATTTAAGGCAATCAATTCCAAAATGATTAAAGGATCTCACCATTTGAAAAAAAGAGGCCCGAGTCCAATGAATTCTAATTAAAATCCAGAATTTCATGCACTTTGTTACAAAATTGCTTAAAAGTTTAATGGCAGTTTTGCCTTCAGAGAAAAGATCAACTAATATCAATTAGAATCAGACCAGGGTCTGATTGTACAATTTCAAAAATCTTGATTAAATCCTACTCACTATTTGTTCTGAATTGTTACTTCTGCACATGTGACCCCTCAACTTTACCACCAATCAGGGAGGTCATTTAATTAACTAAAAAAGTTAATTGCACAAGACCCTTTTCTCTCTCATTAGCAATTACTGTGATACTTAGTTTGCAACAGACTTTTTTGATATAAAGAACAAAGTGCTGGAAAATCTCATTAGGTCAGGTAGCATCTGTGGAAAGTGAAAGTTTACATTTCAGGTCTGGGATCATTCATCAAAAACTAAATAAAATCAAAACAAAGCTCTTTTTTTTTTAATGCCTATTACTGGTTGATCCAGCTAAGACGTGCTGGGGTTATCAACTCTCCTGAACATTTGACAACAATAATAGGATAAAGAATAGAAGTAACTGCTGTCACATCTCAAAATAGGTAACAGATATATTATTATAAACACTTCGGTAGAAGGAAAGATGCTTCCATTTATGGTAGCTTCAATATTCCTGTCCTGATTCAAAGCAATTAACTGGCAATGCATATTTAATTAAAGTCACAATTGAGTGGAAAAATGACTAGTAAAATTGTGTACATCTAGGTTTCTACAAACAACAAATTAAATTATAAACGATCAGTTACCTTATATTGAGATGTGCATAGACAAATGGTGGCCAGAATATCCTTGGGCAATGTGAATATATTTGAGAGGAGAATGTTATGGCAGAGGGAAGCAGCTATCAGAATTTCCCATGCCTTGAATTAGATCATGCTCCAGAGTTGAGTGGTGGAATCTGAATTAGTAACTTTTGAGTTGCAAGGAGTATATGAATCAGAATGATAATTATATGCTTAACAACAAACACCTCATGAAGGGCCCTCGAAAGCAAGATACAGCTTACATCAATCCACAAAATATCAACACAGCTGCACTAGGAATTTGAGTATTGTAATAGTGTTGGTACCATACAACATTCCTTGCTGTCAAACCCAAATTGTTATGTGCATTTTAAAAATTTGCATAAATTACTGCAAACCTATATATAAAAGAAAAAGTGCAATGAAGTTATTAAAATTAATTCCCATAGCACCGTGATTCAGTAGTTGGATAATATGTCAATTTCACATGCATGACTGCATTCTTATTACATAAATCACAATGATCACAGCACAGGAGACCACCATTAGGCTCATTATAATCATGCCAGCACTTGACAGAACATCTGACATTCTACCCCAGACCTTTTCCGCCATAGCCTTGCAATTTTGTTTAACCATATACTTATCCAATTCTCCTGAAGGCTTCAATGGAACCTGCCTCCACTACATTCTTGGCTGTACATTCCACATTCAACCATATACCACATTAAAAAGGTTTTCCCCATACATCATGATTAAATTATTTTCCCCTTTATTTTATACCTATGGCCTCTAGCCTTTCATCTCTCAGCCAAAAGGGAGTCGCCTTCCATTATTTATGCTGTCTAGACTATATTTTAGATTTGTAGCACATCTCCTCTGATCCTCAGCTTGTCTTCAGTTCATAAGTACTCTAATCTATCCCTGCAACAGTAATTACTCATCACTGGCACCATTCTTGGTGACAACTCCAAAACTTGCTTCTGGAAGCAATTCAGAAAGCACAGAATATATACATCCCAAAGACAAAGTAATATTCCAGAGGCAAGATGACACAACCGTGGCCAACATGAGAAGTCAAAGCGAACATAAAAGTCAAAGAGAGGGCTTATAATAGAGCAAAAATTAGTGGGAAGTTAGAGGATTGGGAAGCATTTGATTACCAGCAGAAGGCAAATTAGAAGTCATTAAGATAAAGATGGAATACAAAAGTAAGCAGGTCAATAGTATTAGAGAGGATGCCAAAAGTTCTTTCAGAAACAAAGTGTAAGGAGAGGGGAGAGTGGATCTCAGACCACTGGAAAACGATGCTGGAGAGGTAGTGACAGGGGACAATGAATTGGCAGACAAACTGAATAAGTATTTTGCATTCGTCTTCACTGTGGAAGACACTAGCAGTATGGTGGAAGTACCAGGTATCAGGAGTTATCAAGTGTGTGAAGTCCTCACAGCTAGAGAGAAGGTTCTTTGGAAACTGAAAGGTCTGATGGTAGGTAGGTCAGTTGGACCAGATGGTGTACACCCATGGGTTCTGAAAGAGGTGGTTGAAGAGATCATGGAGGCAGTAGTAATGATCTTTCAAGAATCAATGGATTTAGAAGACTGGAAAATTGCAAATGTCACTCTACTCTTCAAGAAAGCAGAGAAGCAGAAGAAAGGAAACTATAGACCAGTTATAGACCCTCAGTGGTTGGGAAGATGTTGGAGTCTACTATTAAGGATGAGGGTCTCGGTACTTGGAGGCACATGATAAAATAGGCCGTAGTCAGCATGGTTTCCTCAAGGGAACTCCTTCCCTGACAAATCTGTTGGACTTCTTTGAAGAAATAATAAGCAGGATAGACAAAGGAGAATGGTTGATGTTGTGTACTTGAATTTTCAGGCCTTTGACAAGGTGTCACAAGCCCATATTACAGGCAAGATTCTAGCATGGATAAAGCAGTGGCTGAGTGGCAAGAGGCAAGGAGGAGGAATAAAGGGAGCCTTTTCTGGTTGGCTGCTGGTGACTCACGGTGTTCCACAGGGGGTGCTGGGACAGATTCTTTTTACGTTATATGTCACTGATTTGGATAATGGAATTGATAGCTTTGTAGCAAAGTTTGTAGACGATACAAAGATTGGTGGAGGGCAGGTAGTTCTGAGGAAGTAGAGAGGTTACAGAAGGACTTAGATTAGGAGAATGGGCAAAGAAATGGCAGTTGGAATACACTTCTGACACTGTATGGTCATGTGCTGGAAGAATACATGAAAGGGTTGGCTATTTTCTAAATGGAGAGAAAATACAAAAAAAATTGAGGCAACAAGGGACTTGGGAGTCCTTGTGCAGGATTCCCTAAAGGTTAATTGGCAGGTTGAGTCAGTTGTGAGGGAGGCAGGTGCAATGTTAGCATTCATCTCAAGAGGACAGAATACAAAAGCAAGGTTGTAATGTTGAAGCTTTATAAAGCACTGGTGAGACCTCACTTGGAGCATTGTGAGCAGTTTTGGGTCCCTTTCTTAGAAAGGGTGTGCTGAAACAAGAGAGGGTTCAAAGGAGGTTCACAAAAATGATTCCAGGATTGAATAGCTTGTCATATGAAGAGCGTTTGATGGCTCTGGGACTATATTCACTGAAATTCAGAAGGATGAGCGGTGACCTCATTGAAACCAATCGAATGGTGAAAGGCCTGGATACAGCAGATGTGGAGAGGATGTTGTTTCCTACGGTGGGAGAGACTAGGACCTGAAGAGACAGCCTCAGAATAAAGGGGCGTACATTGAGAATGAAGATGATGAAGAATTTCTTTAGGCAGAGAGTGGTTAACCTGTAGAATTCTGTGCCACAAGCAGCAGCTACAAGAGGCCAAGACTTCATGTATATTTAAGGCAGAGTTGATAAGATTTTTGATTGGACGGGGTGATGGGATACATGGAGAAGGCAGGAGATTGGAACTGACAGGAAAATTGTATCAGCCATGATGAAATGGCAGAGCAAAGTCAAGGGGCCAAATGGCCTAATCCTTTTTCTATATCTTACGGTGGTATCATTCTTGGTTAACTATTCTGGGCCCTCATCATTCTTGTGACATGATGACCAGAAAAGTACAGAGGCTGGACAATGTTTTATAACTGTTTACATGCCTCAATTGTTTTCAAATTCCATGCTCTGTGGAAAAAGCCCATACTGTAATTGTCTATGCCTTATTATTCTTGAATCATTAAGAGATGCACTTGGTAAAATACCATAAGACAAAGGAGCAGAAGTCGGCCATTCGGCCCATCGAGTCTGCTCGCCATTTCATGATGAGCTGATCCAATCTCCCCTTTAGTCCCATTCCCCCGCCTTCTCACCATAACCTTTGATGCCCTGACTACTCAGATACCTATTAATCTCTGCCTTAAATACACCCAATGACTTGGCCTCCACTGCCACCCGTGACAACAAATTCCATAGATTCACCACCCTCTGGCTAAAAAAATGCTTTCGCATCTCTGTTCTGAATGGGCATCCTGCAATCCTCAAGTTATGTCCTCTCGTACTAGTCACAAGTCAAAGGCAAAACAAATCCTAGCCTCAAAAGTCGTTAATTTGAATCATGCATGGGAGTTAGTGATTTAAATCTGAAATTAAAAATTTTAATGTTAATATTTTTTAAAAAATCAAATCCTACAGCTGCAGCAATGGGATTTGACAGCCCAGGCTTCTAGATACCAGTCTATAGCTTAATTCACCATCATTGCTCCCCTTTAGGTGGTAACTTAAGGCTCAGTATCAACACTATTTTCCCCAATTTATCTGATCAAATTGAGACTTTGTGGTTTATGTGAATAAACTGTTATGAAATTACAAGAGGAAAAGAAACCTGCCATTTTTAAAAGTAACATTACAAAATGAACAGGAAAAGCTGATTGGACGGTGGTATTAAGGGAATAATGCACACTAGGCCTTTTGCATCCTGGAGATGGACAAGGGGAGAGCAATGTAATTGAACTGGATGGAAGCACACCATTGCAGCCATCATAAAAACATAAGTAGTTGAGCATCTTCTCCCAAAATGAAATGAGAATTTTTTGACATGCAATCTAATGCAAATTACAGCTATTCAGAAGGGAATACAGAAATAAACCAGTGTTAGAGAAAGAATCAATGTTGGTGTGAATGTATGTACATTCAACCACGTGCTCCCCACCCCCCACCTCTTGCTTAGCTATTAAGACCTCTATAAATTGAAGTGCGCTCTTTCCCCAGACAACAGCACAGTAAAATCTAGTCACTCCGATCCCAATTTGCACAACTCTCCAGTGCAAAAGATTCTGTTTGTAGCATGGCAAATTAGTTAATTAGATGAGGCTAAACCAATATTCTCAATGACTCGGAAATAAAAAGATGCCTTTTCGGAAAAGGTGGGGAAAAAAATCAAAATTAATGTAATTTTAGAATTTGGTATAGTGGGTTGCAACAAGCAGCAAAAAAATTACTTCTGGAAATTATGACCGATATTTATTGCTTCACAAAATCATCAAGATAAATATGTGCAAAGATGTCTTTGAATTTTAACTCACTCACCTGTTAATGGAAAGTGTGAGCTGGTCAGTACAGGCCTTGATCTTGTTCTGGGCATCAAGATGGTTCATATTCTCCGTACTGTCTTCATTGATAGCTACAATTATATCACCAGGGCACAGATTTGCTGAGGATGCCTTACTTCCAGGAGTAACCTTTAACAAAATTTTAAAAATAAAAATAAATTGCAAGTTCACAAAGCAAGCTGGTACCAGACCACCAAATAAATTCATCCAATAGCCTAGCGCAAGTCTCTGATACTCTACAGTAGATGAACATCCCCTTGCACTCAAAAGATGATGATTAGGTATAGGAAAACAATAGTCAAAATTTGACTTTGAAATTCGTATCTTTGCCTCCCCCTTTTCCCTTGCATTGTTTGCATTTTCCAAGATATCACTGATACACTAATTCAGGGGTTCCCTTACCTTTTTCATACCATGGACTCTTACCATTAATTGAGGGGTCCGTGGATGCCAAGTTGGGAACTCCTGCACTAATTTCATTGCAGGGGCAGCTGCACAACAGTTTGCTACATTATTACACAAATTATCAAAAGCAATCTTGAATAACATACTGAGAAAAGGTCTAAAATAACTCAACACAATCCAAAAAACCGAACATGCCGAAAATCTGAAATAAAAAGCAGAAAACAGGGACAATATTTGAAAAGTCAAACAGCATCCGTGGAGAGAGAAACAGTTATTGTTTCAGCTCAATGACTTACGACATCCAGTGTTTGCAAGCTCATTTCTACAATGGCATCCTGCCATGTGGTTCAATTGTACACCACAAATAATCTTGTCATGCGGTTATACAAAACTTAAGCATGGGTGACAGTGGGGTAGTATCAACACTCATGTACATAAGAAAAAATGTACTGTACACAACTTCATATTAAGTAGTTATTGCTAAAAGTGAAGAAACCGAATTTGGCTGAGTGGGTTGAAAAAAATGACTGAACATGGGGGGAAAATTTAAAAACATATTACAATACAGCAGAGAATTCTTAGTTGTGTATCAGTCTCTAAAAATAACTAGAAAACTAGACACTTTGATTAAAGAGGCTTTTGGAAGAGATGTAGCAATATCAAAAATTCCATGACTGTGTTGCTAGGCACCGCTCAAACACTATCTATAAGTCTGCCAATGACACTATTGTTGGCAGAATTTCAGATGGTGACAAGGAGACAGGAGTGAGACACATCAGCTGGTTGAGTGGTACCGCAACAGCAACCTTGCACTCAACGTTGGTAAGATCCAGGCGTTGACTATGGACTTCATGAAAAGGAAGTCAATGGAACACACACCAGACCATCAAGAGATCAGCAATAGAAAGGGTGAGCCATTTCAAGTTCCTGAATGTCAACATCTCTGAAGATCTATTCTGGGTCCAGCATATTGATGCAATTACCAAGAAGGCATGGCAGCAGCTATGTATTTCTCATTGGGAGTCTGAAGGGACTTGAAATGTCACCAAAGACTCCCGCAAGTTTCTACGGATGTACGGCAGTGGTCATTCTAATTGTTTGCATCACCGTCTGGTATGGAGGGACGATTGCATATATCAAAAAAGCTGTAGAAAGTTGCAAACAACCAGCTCCATCATGGGCACTAGGCTTCCCAGCATAGGGGGCATCTTCAAAAGGCAATGCCTTAAAAAGTTCACATCCATCATTAAGGACACCCATCACCCAGGATGTGCCTTCTTCTCACTTCTACTATCAGGGAGGAGGTACAGGAGCCTGAAGAAACACTGTTTCAGGAACAGCCTCTTCCCATCTATCAGCTTTCTGGGTGCAAAGCTCTTTCTGAACTGCAAAAAAACCTATAACTTACAATAAAAAATGTGATGTACTCCTGCCACAAAACAACAATTTTCACAACATATGTCACTGATATTAAACTCAACTCTGATTCTGAACAATTCCCAATCAGAGCTGCCAGTGAGAGTTTTCAGAAGTAAACATCCTGCTAAACCAGAGCTCAAAAAGAGCTAGTATCAAATAACACTTGGTATAGTACAAATTGTATTCCAGAAATTGAAATAACATCTTGGCTAGCACTCTACTGTGTTCTGCAGGAGCACCGCAGTGTCAATAATGCATTCTCTTTTGGAAAAGAGCACGCTTCAAATACAACTAATTTTCTCAGCTGGATACAAAGAGATCACAATGACTTTTGGTGGATCAGGGAAGTTACTCTGGCAGGTTTGACAAGTCCTGTATTAAGATGGATTTTGTCAAAAGAAAACTAAGAAAGATGGATTTCCCCTTCTCGGAGGAATTCAACCTACATTAAGTTGAATACAGGGCCAGGCAAGCCCCAAATACCAGTAGCAGAGAATTGCTGGTTATCTGCCAGACGTAGAAATAAACAGAAACTTAAACTTTAGAGGTTCCTTGTAATCCTCCATATGGGGGTTTCCAGATATGACTGGAGAAATCCAGAACAATGAAGCACAAATCCTACCCTTTACAAGAACGCTTGACCATCTTGACCATGACAACTTTCCAAAAGCTCCTGATTGCTGATTAGATTGGAAGCGTGACCTGATCAGCTGGCAATGACAGACATTTCACCAGATGCTGCTGCAAGAGCAATAAAGTGGAGAGGTGAGAGATGAGAATAGCTAACAATCCATTTTTCTGATAGAGTTCTGCAAACCCAGTCTCCAGTCCTACACGGATCAAATAATGGGGTTGCTCAGAGCCAAACCTATCCACAAGACATAGGAGTAGAATTAGGCCACTGGCCCATCAAGTCTGCTCCACCATTTCATTGTAGCTGATCCACTTCCCTCTCAAGCCCAATCTCCTGCTTTCTCCCTGTATCCCTTCATGCCCAGATGAAACAAGAAGCTATCAAGTTTACCTTAAATACACTAAATAACTTTGCCTCCACAGCCAACTGTGGTAATGAATTCCAGATTCACCAGAAATCCCTCCTCAGCTCCATTCTGAATGGATGTCCCTCCATTCTGAGACTGTGTCCTCTGGTCTTAGACTTTTGCTTCATACAAAACATCCTCTCCACATGCACTCTATCAAGGATCTTCAACATTCAATAGGCTTCAATTGGGTTACCTTTTATCCTTCTGAATTCCAATAAGTAGATAGCCTAGAGCCATCAAACATTTCTCATAGGATAAGCCTTCCAATCCCAAAATTTTTGAGAACTTGTTGGAGCCCTCTCCAATGTCAGCATACCCCTTAGACAAGGAGCCCAAAACTGCTCTCAATACTCCAAGAGAGGCCTCCATGGTGTCTTATAAAGCGTCAACATTACATTGTTTATTTCATGTTCTAGTCCTTTTGAAATGAATGCTAACATTGCTTTTGCTTTTCTCACCACCAACTGAACCTGCAAATTAACCTTTGCAGAATTTTGCATGAGGACTCCCAGGTCCTTTGCACCCAAGTCCTTAGTCAACCCTTTCATTTCTTCTATCAAAGTGCATGACCATACATTTCCCAACAATATGTTCCACCTCCCACTTCTTTGCCCATTCTCCAAATCTGTTCAAGTCCTTCTGTAGCCTCTATACTTCCAATACTGCTGCCCCTCCACCCATCTTTGTATCATCCACAAACTTGGCTACAAAGCCATCCACATCATTGGCATATAACACAAGATGTGGTCCTAATACAGATCCCTTAGCAGGCTCAAACACGAGTTGCTCTAACAGCCATCCTATAGGGATTCTACGAATTTCCCCCTTGGGATCCAGCACCAAACCAATTTTCCCCACAGTACCTGCATATTAAAATCCCCATGACTAATGTAACTTTGCCCTTTTGACATGCATTTTCTAGCTCACATTGCAATTTGTAGATCACATCTTTGCTACTGTTCAGAGGTCCATATACAACTCCCACCCTTGCAGTTTCTAAGCTCTACCCACAATGATTCTACACTTTTTGATCCATGTCATCACTTTCTAATGATTTGATATCATACATGCCGATCTGTAACTGTGCTACAAGATCAATTACCTTATTCTGTATACTGTGTGCATTCAAATACAATACCTTCAGTCCGACATTCATCATCCCTTTTGATTTTGATCCTCTTTTACATTGCAACACATTCTGCTGACTGCAATTTTGCCCTATCGGTCTCTCCTTGCTAGCAGTCTCACTATACACTGTTTCTGTTTATAAACCAACTACCCTATCCTCAGCTCTATCACTCCGGTTCCCATCCCCCGTCAAATTAGTTTAACCCCTCCCAAACAGCTCGCGCAGCTTACCCAAAAGGATATTGATCCCCCTCCCTTCTGTATCAGTCATACCTTCCCCAGAAGAGATCCCAATGTTCTAGAAATCTGAGCCCCTGCCCCCTGTACCATTTCCTCAGCCTTATATTCACCTACCAATTCATCCTATTCGTACCCTTACTGGAATGCGTCACAGGCAGCAATCCAGAGAGTACTACCCTAGTGGTCCTGCTTTTCAGCCTTCTACCTAAAATCTCTCTTCAGGGTCTTCTCACCTTTCTTATGTCTTTGGTGCCAATATGCGCCAAACTTTGCTGTTCACCCTGCCCCTTTAGAATGCTGTGGACCCAATCCGAGACGTCACTGATCCTGGCAAATAGGAGGTGTCTCCATAGCATCCACAGAATTTCTCTATTCCTCCAATTATGAAATCTCCTATCATCACCACCTTTGATATGGCCTACAACAGTGGATGTTTTTGCCAATTCGAACTGACTGGGGAAAAGCCAAGATCCAATTGCACAACAAGATATGAGGCCCTGGTCTTGAAGTTTACTGATTAGTTTTGAGAAATCTGAGATGGAGAATAGTTAAGATGATGAAGAGTTTTGAATATCACGATCACCCTTTGTGATACTGGGGTGTTATTCAGCAAGGAGTTAGTGCAAGTAGGGGAGCAAAATGGAGTTGAAATTTGATATGGACAGCTGCATTCAGATGAACCCACCTTCTCTACAGTAGGTTGCATGTTTGGCACAACATTGTGAGCCAAAAGGCCTGTAATGTATTGTAAGTTTCTATATTCTATGAAAACATTAGGCGTAATAGGAGAATTATTATAAAATAATGGACAAGTGATGAATTTTAATTAACTAGAGCCTGCAAGTCTTTAAAATTGAATTATAGTTTTAATTAGGATTATTGTTTGGATTATTTAAACTTTAGTTCAATACTGACCAAAGTAATGCCTAAATTCCAAAATATGATAGCAGCTGTTCTAGATCTGCAAGCACTGATGCCAAATGAACTACTTAACCGTCCAGAGATGCATTTGTGGTTGCAGCACAATCTTGAAAATTGGTGACAATGGAAGTAGCATGAAAGGTTTCTCAAAGGATTGTCACCTTATCAGGGTGGAGAGGTGTGTGAGATCCTGAGATCCAAGAGCAATGCTGTCTGGAGTTTACCTGTCTGGCACTTGGCTCCTGGTGGGGTTACCCATAGGGGCAAGGTCAAGGGAAAGGCTCCAGGCAAAGAGCAATTCAACCAAGACCCCAATGATGGGGCTGGTGGAAGAGGATGACACATGACAACGACAGTGAAAGCAGAGGAGTGCTACAGCAGACAGCAGCTCTCGGTCCAGTTGCATCCCATGCCTCTGGACCCTGACTCTGATCTGTTAAGGAGAGCGTTGTGGTTTCCCATGCATCAGCCTCCCCACATTAAACAAAGTCACACACAGGCATTCTGCATTAAGGGATACGTCCTGTGGCAATCAGCTTGTGATGACGTGGGCAGGATTCAGAATCTGTGGATCCCAGATAGGCTTAGACAGTGACCTGAAGACCCACCAATAAGCAACCCCTTGGGAGAACATCATACTCTGCTTGAGTCATTGCACGACTAATATCAGGAGAACACGGAGTGCAGAACTGTCCAGCTAAGTTACTAAATTAATAAATGGAACATACCATGGGAATGTGCTGTTGCAACTGCTGCCATTCTACATAATCAGTTAAAGCCAAACTGAAGTTTAAAAGGCATTTATAACTAGATAACATCATGCTCAGTCCTGCACTTTCAAAAAAAAAGACAAGAGATGTGATTTAGCACTTTAAATTTACAGATCAATGTTCTTTTCTAAAGAAAACAAAGCACTGAACTGAGAAGCTAAACAGCACATTAAAAGTGAAATGAAGAAGGGAAAAACTGGAAAAGGTCTTGGGAGTTAAATAATGTCATTTCCATCCACACCCCCTCCTCCCATCCCAAGTTAAGATCAGCAGCAACAAAAACATCCCTGTGGAGTTTCAAGTTAGATATCTGATACAGATGGATTTCCACCCCTCCACTCCCTTTGGAAATAAAAAGATTTACACAAGCTTTGCAATACAAACTGCATTGTGGATCATACGCGTTTTATTTAGAAAGGCCCTTCGAAGACTAAATTTAGCACAAATTTCACAAGTTAAATATCAAGATACAACTACCATGAGTGAAGGAGTTTTAGGTCCATAAGTTTCTGACACTGATTTAATCTTCCTCTTCTCCTACAAGTAGCACAATACATTACAGCACCTTGTATAACCAGAAGACAGGAGGTACAATGCTTTGAAGTTTGAACATGCATCATAGCAATGTGCAGGAAAACTATTAAAACAACAATAGAAAATGTTGTAAATAGTCATGTTAGGTTGCACCTACAGGAAGAAAAACAAACCTAAAATTTCATGGGAACGTTACAAGTCAAAGAGCATCTACAGAAGAGAATTAAGTCAAATTTTCAGATTGACACCCTTCACACAGGAAAGGAAGGGGACAGATGCCAGAAGGTGGGGGGGGGGGGGGGGGAGGGGAGGAATACAAACTCAAAGGTCAGACCAGATGGGTTGTGGTGGAGGTGGGAGATTTTGTTGAAGGTGATTAAAGTAAAATGTGGCTGCTGATAGGTTGAAGGGGTAAAGGGTTGAAGAAGGAATCTAACAGGAGAGGATCATGGACCATGGAAGAAAGTGGAAGGGAACCAGAGGGAAGTGATGAGTAGGTAAGGAGAAGGAAAGGAGGGAGAAGGTATCCAGAACAGGGAATGGAAAAAGGATGGGGTGGGGGGGTGGGAAAAATTGGAATTTGCCAGAATATACAATAAAATAAAAAATAAATTGTACAATTAAGGACAAAAGAAATATCCCTGTGGTGCAATATGGTCATAGTGCTGAGGTGGTGATTAGGGTTGTACAGGTTGGTTCAAGAACCAAGTGGTTAAAGTGAAGTAGCTGTTCTTGAACCTGGTGTGCGGCTTCAGGTTTCTGCACCCCTTTCTCAATGAGAGCTGCAGGACGATTGTATGGTCTGGACTGGAAGGCTGAAGCTACAAGGAGACACTGGATAAACTGGGAATGTTTTTGCCCCGCACACAGTGAAGGAGGTAGAGAGGTTACCTTGCAGATTTATAAGATCACAGGCCATAATTAGGGTTAGTAGCATGGTGAATAGCTACAGTCCTTTTACTCAGGGTGCAAGAGTCTCAACCTTGAAGGGGTGAGCTTAAGAGGAGTAGATTAAAAGGGATGCGAGGAACAAGTTTCTTCCCACCCACCACCCAGAGGGTGGTGGCTATATGGAATAAAGAGCCAAAGGAAGAAGAGGGTGCTGCAATTACAGCAGTTAAAGAGCCATTTGGACAGGTTAAATAAATCTGAAGAGTTAGAGGAATACAGGCCAACTCGGGCAAATGGAACCATCTTGGATAAGCACCTTGGTCACCATGCTCCAGGAGGACCACAAACTTCTGGGTTTGAAAGCTTGCATGCCTCAACGATCCAGAATGCTACATCAGATGGAGTCAGGACTTTGGCTTGTGGTAGGGGCACCAATGCCAAGCAGGTCAAAGGGTAGAGGCCTTGATCAAGAGTAGTCCACCAAATTCTGGGGGGGCCAAAAACTCTGATCAAAAACTGATTGTTACAGAAAGAGCAATGAATAATCCTTCTACATCAGACAAATGGAGGACCTTCATTGCTGCCTTAAATGCCAACAATGTAATGGGTATTACACAAGTTGGTCACCATGGAAAACTTGAGCTGAAGGACCCATTTTGGATCATAGAGTTATATGGCACAGAAATAATGTTTTTTCACTGTCCAGGTTGCATCTGATATGCTGAGTATCATTAATAATTTTCTAACTTTTGTATAAACAAAGCATTCTAAGAACTGGATAATTATAACATTTTATGTTAATTATAAAAGTTATGTGTAACTGGTTGCCTTTTGTAGAATGTTGTACCTTGATCGGCAAAAGCGCAAATCTCGACACAAAATGGTATCAGTCACGATTAGAATGCTAATTTAACAAACTTCACATGGCACACTAAGGCCAGTGGTGTGGATTATCTTAAAAACAGACAAAGGATTGGTATGCTTTGAATGACAAGTGGAATTTTTGTCTGCTTCCCAGATGACAGACATTGCACATTATGTTCTCTGGAGACTTGTGGGCACACTCAGAACATGTTTTTAGTCTAAACAATGTTGGGTGGGGGTTGTGGTGGTGATTTACTATGTTCGCAAGCTTTTGTTTAAAAGTTAATTCCTGCCTTTTTTTTTCCCCTGGAGAAATTCTCTTTACCTATCATGTGCCAAGTCTAGACTTTTCTGCACTACCACAACTTAAACAAAAAAATAAATTTAGTCATTCAACTACAAAGAGAATTGCTTCTAGCTTCAGATTTCAGCAGAGGATTTTGAAAAATTGGTGGATGGTGCCCCAGACAACCCTGATTTTCTGGGTATAGATTCTGCATTAAAGCAACATTCTATGCTGCAGAAATAACAGTACATACATAAAACAGACCCTTTGGCCCATACTGTTTGCCAAACTAATTAAGTTAACAACTCCTAATTAAACGTATACCTTGTGCCTTCACATGATCCATATTGCTCCATTCTCTGCATATTCATGTGCCTATCGCACTCTGTTGCTACCCCTGGCAGTGCATTCTAGGCAAATCACAACTAGATTTTGCTCTTGCTGAATAACATCCATTTCCAGTATTTTTTCTTTAAAATTTTATTAACGAGTTCCATTTTTTGTTAAACTTTATAATTTGTCACATCCGTCAACCTCAGCGTCTTACAACATGTCACAAACAAATACCAACTCCCAGCTCTTCAAATGCCCCAATTTGTAATCTACTCTGGAAGACAATTTGGCCATTCAAAGATGACGACTGCATCTGTGTGCTTCCTTCCAACGTAATTCACTAAACATGCAACTTTGATTAAAAATTTCCTCTAACCAAGAAGGAAACTTGATTTGGGGTATAAACCAAAGTGGCCAGTTTCTGGAGCGTATAGTAATTCTATGGCACTACAGACCACTGTCATTTAATGCCTACAAAACGGGCACTAAATAATTAGGATTACAGCTCAATTTATAATTTTCATTGATTTTTTATACAGTACTATTTCAGCAAGGATCAACCACAATACTGCATAGGACACCTTAAATACATTTTCTCATTGTTTTAAGTGTAGATCTCAGCTTTAGGAGCAGCTAAGTCATTGAACTGCAGTGGATTTCTGAAGAAGGTTTTTTAAATATACTGTTAACAGAACTTACAATTTAGAGCCAGCAACAGGGTTACATACCTCTAGATAGGAATAGTGTATAACCTTTAGGGGAATACACCTGGGGGGGTGGGGGACAGTCTGAGTTCTTAACAAGAACCCCAAATCAAAACTGCAGACTAAACCCTGGAAATCCAACTGAAAGGAAGGTAAAAAAAAATCTAAAGAGGTAATGAGATTCTCAGGACCTGACAACCAGCATCCTAATATCTTCAAAGAGGCAGCCAGAAAGATTGTGGATTCACTAGATGCCACCTTCCAAAATTCTACTGATTCATGTAAATTAGATAGCGAATGCAATGCCACTTCTCAAGATCAATTTACAGATCAGTTAGCTGACAGCAGAAGTAAAAGAAATAGCTATTTATTAAAGCAAGTGGGAGCAAGGGATTTGGAAATTAAGAGCAGTATTAAGACAAATCCTGTTTTTTTAAAATCACTAACAAAACAGAAAATGCTGGAGGAACTCAACAGGTCAGGCAGCATCTATGAAGTGTCAACGGTTTGGGCTGAGACCCTTCACCAGGACTGGATATCCAGTATCTGCAGAATCTTATGCTTATTATTTTTTTTATCATTGATGTATGTTGTGAAATGTGTTGTTTCACAGAAGTACTATATTTTTAAAAAATACTATATAATAAAGTGCAAAAAACAGTAAGACTCTGTACTCTGTCAGTCTCTCTACTCAAGAAAGGATACCTTTGTTAGAAGGAATGCAGCAAACTTTCAGTGATTCCCAAGCCTGAAATTTTTACTTTTGAGGAAAGATTTGAAGCAGACAGACCAACCATACAGAATCATTCTTCCCCATAATATACGAGAAATCATTCAGTGTGTGCCTGCATGTCAGGGTGGCCACAGTCTCAAAGGTAAAGGACTAATCATTTATGACAAATGGGATTAGGGATGGATGGGGTCAGCCAAAAAGCTATCTATAAGATCATGTATATTGTATTTTTGGAATCCTTTATCCAAGATCGCTATGGAGAGTTTCCATATAGGTCCAAGACATTATGGATTTTTCTCTTTTTAAAGGAAAATTAACAGACCGAGTTAAAACAAAAAAAACATAGATTTGATCTATTAGACCATATATGTCAAACTCAAGGCCCGCGGTGGACTGATCCGGCCCGCATGAAGCTGCATTTTGCTCAATCCGGCCCGTGACCTAAAATGAGTTTGACACCCCTGTATTAGACAATAGAGAAGGCACAAGACTATTGCTGTTGCTTCTATTTCTTGTGTTAGGTTCTACCAACTTTAGTGACATTACAACACAATGGTGATGTGGCATTAAAGCAAAACAACAAATATTGGAGTTTGCACAACATTTAAATGATACATTTTAAATTCACCTTCACTTTTATTCCATTTATGTAAAAAGAAAATTGAACAGTACTGTTAATTTTTATTTCTGTAGGTATTTTGTAAAGCACTTGTTCCAAAATTATGTTTACCTGGGGATGTCCAAAAGTAATTAAAGATGACTTTTGTCTTGTTGGGGTGTATGGGGTGTATGGGGCGTCTGGGGAGGGGCAGCATCTCTGGTGAAGGAGTTTGGGGCAGCAATTCTGTAGCAGCTCACTCACCTTTGGTTCCCACCAGACAATTCTCATCTGTGGCTCCAAGTAGCTGTTTGCATGCAACAGGGGCCGCACCCTGGTACACAGCTTCAACATGTGTGCTAAACCAGGTGAGCGCTGCTAATTGCTTCACACCTCAGACAGGGGCATCCCTGTCCTAGTCTGCAAAATCAGCTCTGGTGGACTGGGCGGATGAGATCTACAATGAGATCCAGTGGTCAGGAAGGCCGTAGTGTAACACTCCACGCAGAGTGAAGGGCAAGACAAGGCACAGAAGACATCATGGTCATCCACTGCAACCAAGGAAGATCCCAGTTTGTGAAGCTTGTTCGTACCACTGGACCTAGACTTCTGAGGCTGAGAGAGGGAATGCCCAATGCAACAGTAGTACCACTTTAAAAACTCTCCAGCACAGGTTTCCAAACATGATGGACAACCACCATACCAAAGGAAATATCCTGAAATTCCTTAGAGATGTGTACTCTACAAGCAGCATACAATAATCCAGATGTTGAATGTCTCACTAGAATCACATTATTACTGACGCATGTCATGAAATTTGTTGTTTTGTAGTAGAGTGCAGTACATAAATTACTATAAGTTACAGTAAGAAATAGAAACAATGAAATAGTGCAAAAGGAGAGCAAAAGAATGAGGTAGTGTTCATTGTCCATTCAGAACTCTGATGGTGGAGAGAAAGCTGTTCCTAAAATGTTGAGTATGCATCTTCATGCTCTTGTACCTCCTCAATGATGGTAGTAATGAGATGAGGGCATGCCCCGGGTGGCAAGAGCCCTTATGATAGATGCAATCTTGATGCATCACCTTTTGAAGATGTTCTTGATGGTGGGGAGGCCAATGTCCATGATGAGGTTCGTTGAGTCTACAACCCTATGGTGCCATTAGATGGCATTTAAGCTGTGCCTGCTCACAGTCACAAGGTTAAAGTAGACCATTGGGCTAAGCACACATTCCTGAGATGTAAACATGTTGATCGTCAGCAAGGAGACATTATATCTGATTCTACACTGTCCAGTCTCCTGATAACGAAGTCAACAGTCCAGTTGCAGAGGAAGGGACGGGGCTCAAGGTTTTTAAGCTTGATTAGTACTGAGAGGATGATGGCATGGAATACGGAGCTATAATCAATGAACAGTAGCCTGACATAGGTCTTGTTGTTGTCCACGTGGTCCAATGATGAGCGGAGAGCCAGTCAGATTGAATTCGCTGTTGATCTGTTGTAGTGGTAGGCAAAATGAAGTGGACCCAGGCTCTTGATTATGCAAAAGTTAATTCTAGCCATGACCAAAGCCTCAAAGCACTTCACAGTGGATGTGAACGCTACCAGGCGATAGTCGTTGAGCCAGCTCACCCTCCTTTTCTTAAGCACCCATTTTTGATTTTTGCTCAGACAACTAATCTCATTTTGGGTCTCAGGGTTGAGGAAAGGAAAGTCCAGAAAAATTTTCACTTTAACTTTCAAAGCTGCTGAGAAATCAGTCATTAAAAAAAAATCACCTAAAGATGTCACAGTCAAATAATCCAGTTACTTATTCATGAGCAATCCAAGAAAATATAGTCTTTTAGACTAACCAGGAAATATGAAAAACAAATACAAAGAAAGTCAATGAAAACTGCATTGGTTCACAGAGTAGATTTTCCAGCCATGGGATATATCAGCATGGATCAGCCACAGGATCTGCGCAGTTCCAAATTTCTAAAGCAATAACTTTTAAGAGAATGTATCCACTTACACCAGCAGCTCAGTCCTTGAAATCATGGGGTACATACGAGGGGTGATTGATAAGTTTGTGGCCTAAGGTAGAAAGAGTCAATTTTAGAAAACCTAGCACATTTATTTTTCAACATAGTCCCCTCCTACATTTACACACTTAGTCCAGCAGTCGTGGAGCAGTCATGGACCTCCAGAAAGTGTCCACAGCAGGGGTGATTGACAAGTTCGTGGCCTAAGGTAGAAGGAGATGAATTGTTAACTTCAAACTTTCTGCATAATCACTCAAAGAGTTGACCTGCATGTGCATGTAACGAGAGCTGTACAACTCATCTGCTGTAGGTCACGAACTTGTCAATCACCCATCTGTGGAAACTTTCTAGAGGTCCAAGATCCGTATGCTCCACGACCACTGGGCTAAGTGTGTAAACGTAGGAGGGGACTATGTTGAAAAATAAATGTGCTAGGTTTTCTAAAATGACTCCTTCTACCTTAGGCTATGAGCTTATCAATCACCCTTCATAATGAAAATAGTGAAAATTCATAAAATAGACACATTTGTAAAATTAGTAGGTCTACCTTGAAAACTGGTTCAGTAATGGAACTGAATCTCTTTTACAAGTAGACTTCTCCAAATTTAAAAAAAAGCTACTTGTAAAAACAAGAGGAGTTGAGTCCAGCAATTAAAAAGTTGTACGTTAAAACTTTGTTATTCAAGGAATGATCCTTTCTACCATCTGAAAGAACACTTGGTAGAATTAGCATTATAAGAGGCTACATCAGGTTTGGTTAGATTTGTCTTTCACAAAAGACAAGTAAGAATTATACGTCACAGTTGATCATGTCCTAACCACTCTACAGTGATTAATGCAGCTGTATTCATCGCTGCAATTCATGACTAAATCCACAATGTGCTGACTGCAAACCACTTGGGTATTTCAATTGCAATACTCAGGTCCGGATACGTACTAAATTTTCAGCAAGAAAATAAAGTGATTCAGTGGAAAGAATAAAACCTCTTTCAAGATACAGGCCTTAAAGATGTAGCAGAACAATGTTTGGTTTCTTACATTTCAGAGTAGTTTAAATAATGTACAATTGTATAACCTTATTGCCAAGATGGAAGACATTTCATCATTGGAAAGAATACTGAGCACTAATTTTATGAAAAGTATTTTTTCTGAACTGGCATTGCTTTCCCTTAGTTTTGTCAATGTAGAGGCACAGACCAGTTTAAGATGGCACTGGTGAAGTACAGCGATGACTTGCTGCCAGCAAAAATAACTATTACTTTATTAGTCACACTTTTTTGTAAAAACTATCACTGCAATCAATAGCCTGCAGGTTCCCTTTCAGAGTCGAGCTTTTAAACTGCCTGTATGACCTGGAATTTTTGTGCTGTGAACTTCTGTCACCAAGATGCAGGACAATTGCAGCATAGCATGTAAGCACGTACTAGCTAAATGAGTTGGTGTAACCAATGCTTGAGATTGGGGAAATGAACCGATATATGTCCATTTCAGGGGTGGATTTGGAGGGGAGTCAAAGCGACAAGTTGAGACAGCAGGGTCTGGGCCCGAGAGCAGGGAACTAGCCAACGTCTGGCCATTGCTGGAGTGGACTTGGAGTTGATTTGAAGCAACAGAACCAAGACAAAGCAGAGTTGTTGTGGTAGGGCCCAGACACGAGGGCGAGGAACAAGCTGAGGTTTGACTGATTTAACCGCTGAGCCAAATTGAGCCAGCAGGACACAGGCCCAAGAGTGTATTGAAGTGGCAGGGCCCATGTCAGAGAGCAAAGAATGACCCAATGTTTGGTCAATTTAAACGCTGAGCTAGATTGAAAAAGTCAGGTGTGGGACCCAGATGAAAGGGGCAGGCTGGTGTTCAGCTTGCTGCTCCGCAGGGTTTTCTCATCTCTGCGCTGAACTGAGGCTGTGGCCTGCAACTAATGGGCTCTTGGATCAGCTGTGACCTCAGTACTTCAGTTCTGCTCTCTGAATTTAAGTTCTAGATGTTATTTGCTTATTTTATTGTTTGCATGATTTTCTGCACATTGGGCGTTTGACAATTTTTTTAAAAATCAGTTCTATTTGTTCTTTTTTGTTTTGTGGCTGCCTGTAAGGAGATGAATCTGAAGGTTGTATATATTAGCCATACTTGGAAATTGATTCGATAAAGTCTTCTCAAAGTTCATTAAAATGATCTTGCTTCTACTCTAGTTCTGAATTAGCTAATGAGGCAAAAGTGGTGCTTGACAAGGCAGGTGGGAGTGTTGTTTTGGGAGGCTATGGTCATTGTATTCCTGGGCTTTAAAGCAATTCTATCTAAGGAACATCTTCATTTTGGGCAGACATGAAACAGCACTGATTGCAAGGGAGCCTTTAAGAATATCCTTAACACATCACCAGATTAATTGAGTGGCCACCTTTATTATGACACAGGAGAGCATTCAATAAATCATCACACCTTCTCCCAGCAGAGCAATCACCTTTCCCACCATCCCTCTCCTGCAATATATTCTTTCCATGTGCCTATCAACAGTTGCTGTTTTGCCACTCATTTACACAGTCATCAACTAATCAAATGGTAGGAACTGAAACACCTAGTGTAAACCCAGTGCAGTCATCATTCGAATATGCAGGTTGAACTACGGTGCCTGAACCTGTGAAGCAGCACTGAGGTGCCAAATGAAAAAGAATGCATCCTGTTATAAAGAATGAAGCAGACATTGCATTGGAGCTGCAAAAGCTGCATGTTGTTTCATTGATAACTTACCACATTTGTGGGGACAGCATTGATGGTAATATCCTAGTAACTGGAAAGTGCCTACAGTACGTATTCCATTTCCCAGTGTACAAAGTAGGGATTGTTGCTACTCAGTTAACTATATAAGCTTTATACTAAGTTTGGCTTGTCTTTGAATGCTTCTCCGTAAATAGCTAAAGGCTGCATGGGCTTAAAGTGGCACTGATAAATTTTGACATTTGTGTTTCTTTATTGACAAATAGGCCAATATGTGGAAAGTCATTGTATGTTTTCCCATGGTTGTATTATGAGCAAGAGCAGGTTGGTAAAGGAAACTTGTAGATGTCTTTTCTTTCATGGTCAGCATAAGAAAGACATCCAACTGAAGGTCAGCTTCCAAAAATGTACATTTCCAAGCACATGTACTGCAGCTGCAGGACCATTAATAATTCATTTAATAAATTAACATTGAATAATGCAGAGCATGCACTCCCAGGGTCTTGGCTCAAAACATCGGCTCTATTTAACTTCAGATATTTGCACCAGCTTAATACAGATCTTATATTTAAAAAAATGTAACTTAGTCCAAACAGATGGGAGTTTTATAGAACAGTCAACCAAAAAGACTTACCAGCCAATATCTACCGAAATTTCAGCCTGTGTAGGGCAACAGAATGTTAGTTCCAAATAAATATTCTAATCAAAGATTGGTTGGCAAGGAGCTCAAAACCTGTTTTGGAGTTTCTCCGTGTCTATCTGTTTTATGATGTTAATAGATTTGGCTAAAGCTTTTAATTCAAATTCAACCTATTGTTATTGGTAGGGCTACAGATAGATTGTGTGTATATTGACATACATACATCTTTTAAACTGTTACATGGTCACTAAGATTGAAAGAAAGAGTAAGGCTACTCCCATCCTTACCTGTAGAGGTGAAATAGGAAAATTTACTCTCCCCTAATTTATTGTGCATAAGAAAACATGAAGATTGAAATAAATACCCATGCATATGACAAACTATGTTCCCAAACCCAAAATGGCAGTGAAACCTGAATAAAAATGTAGTTTTTTTTTCCTTTCCAAGATTTAATTTGAAAACTCAGTTAATGATACTTTGGTCACAGTAAGTTCATTAATTGACTAGGAGGGAGAACTGGTAAAAGGAATTACAAATTTCACGTCACATGCCAGTGATAATAAACCCGATTCTGATTATGGGTCATCATAACGATATGACATGCTGATCTCTGAATTTCCCAGCTCTTAACTTCATCACTCCCCTTCAGGTTTCACCCATCATCTTGTGTTTCTCTCCCCCCCCCCCCCCCACATTTTAAATTCTACTCCCCAGCATTTTTCCCCCTTCAGTCCTGCCGCAGAGTTTCAACCCAAACCGTCGACTGTACTCTTTTCCATAGGTGCTGCCTGGCCTGCATTTTGTGTGTGCCACTTGGGTTTCCAGCATCTACAGATTTTCTCATTTATCTCCAAATTTCAAGCCCAATAATAGACAGAAAAGCTGGTCTCATTTTAATTCTTTGAACTCATTAAGAATCTTCTTACTCCATTAATTTCAAATGTGAGTAAAACCAACTTTGTTAAGCAATTGTCGTTTGTGGCATTGGTGCTGTGCACGGTGGTGTTGTAACTGTTGTTCCAAACAGTTCTAACTATGCTACAGAAGCTCACATTTGGTAAAGGCTTTGTGAGAAAGGACGGCATTCTAAAGTCCTGCCGTCACTAGACAGATCAGCTCAGCCCTGTGTAAAAGCTTCATTAAGCACTTAAAAGTTTGTTTTATCCATGAATGCCACATGATGAAGCAGTGACTTGTACACAGAAAAATAGAACCAATAACAGCATGAAAATAGGCAGTCTCCAGATTACGTAGGAGTTTCATTCTTGAGATGTGTCCGTAAGCAGCTTGATCCTCAAGTCAGTAAACACCCATTTTCTACAATAACACATCAGATAACTATAAATACACTTTCTATAATTCTCTTACATCACTGAATATTAACTGTAACATTGCCAATAGCCAGTATCCAGTTATTAATGAATGTCACAAAATGTTACCACCTTGAAAAATAGTTTTTGCATAAAGTGAGACTTCCACAAGTCATCTGTAACCCCGGGAAGCCCCTGTATAGATTGAATGACGATGAATGTAAAGTAAAACATTAAGAATGTAAAACTATTTAAGAATGAAGCTTACCTTTGGGATAAAACTGACATCATAGAATTTTGCTACATGAAGAATTTGCAAAGTAGAGATTGAATTTTTAAAAATTTGAAATTCTGAACACTACACCAACTCACCATCATTCTCAAATTGGAGAAAAAATAAAGGGATTTAAGACTAATGCACACAAAATGGACTATTTTAAATAAAAATTATGGATATAAAAGCACACTATCAAGTATTTCTAGCTAATTAACTAGGGGTTATTTTCATACCAGAATTTGATTTTAAGTGCAATGCTGCTTAAACTACCTTCACAGATTAAGTGATTTGAAGAATCAGATTGCCAAATTATTTGAGTGAGTGCAGCTTACTTAAGTGGAAGTCGTCAAATTGATCGAAGACCATTTTAATCCACAAAGCATTCTGCTCCAACTTTACAGTTTAACATTTAGCAATAACCAAATGCACAAATATCAACTTAATACCCAATAAATTATTCTAGAAATTCTTCACAGCAAGAACTGCATTTGATATCTAACCTCCCTTCCAAGGAGGAAAACTTACCCAATCTTATCCCGTACACAATTTCAATTTAGTTATTCAGCCCATCCTCAAATTTAGAATGGACTTGGTTTTAAATTTTCCTTTTAGGCCACACTTTTGATTCCACTTTTTTACGTTTATAGTTGTGGATCTGCAATGACTCCTTTTGAGCTCCAAATAATACTCCTAGATTAATTCAGCATACAGACAAACCCTTCTGTCCATTTTGTGCATGGCAGCCATCAAGTACTCATATACATCAGCCCTGATCAAGGGCCTCAGCTAGAAATGTCAACTCTTCTTTCCTTTCCTTAGATGTCACCTGACTTACTGAGCTCCCCCAGCATTCGGTGTGTGTTACTCTTAAAATGAGAGGTCAAACAAAACCTGCTCTTACCCTACTATACAACAGATCACAATTACCAATACTCTATTGGCTCACCATGAACCAATATCACCAAATCCACAATTATCATCCTTCTGTCTATTATACACAGAATTATAGACAAAATGTCACAAGGATCATTATGACTGCCGCAAAGTAAAAGAATCTCTTATAAGGTTAAATATGCACTTTTTTTGTAACGCAGTTTTTATGGTTTGCAACTTACAGCTACCACAAAACAATTTTATCAACTCATGTCAGTAATAATAAACCAAATTCTGAAAGGATTACACAAGAATCAATGTGGTATTGGTTGCAAATTAGACATATATAGTGGACAACTGCTAAATGTCAAGGTTAAGGAAATGAATGGATTTGGATAAAAAGTGAGCTATGTGACAATGTACATCACCATTACAATACAGCATGAAATTAATTCCATTTCCTGGAATCACTGAAGGCTTGGCTTAAGTCCATATGATCTCAAATTTATCCTATTTATAGAGGTGGTATCTATTTTTCATTTGCACACAGAAATATGCCTTGAATCTGTGCTGGGTTTGGGAAGGAGTGGGGGCTGTATGCCAGTTCTTGAAAACCATAGAGAAGTACTCCAACAATATACAATGTTTTGAACAAGTTCTTCATTCTACACAATCACATAGGAAATGCATATTATTTCTAGAATAACTTCAGGATCACAAACTAGTCCATGGTCTTCACCCATGTAATGTCAACTGTGGCCTCAAGCAGAGAATCACCTTTGGGGCAAATTTGTCTGAAATGAGTGGCTTATTTGGCTAATAACTGCACATCTGATAAAGAGTGGGCAGCTGGAAGTACCTACTAACTGTTAGATGTGATTAACAGGACACTCACTATGAATAAAATAAGAGCTGGTGTGACAAGGGCCAACCGTAAAGATTACAGTTGTCTCCTCAGTGTTGGACTCTGTCTCAGCTAGAAACAGACCTTGGAACCATATACCTAGACCTTCTGCTGTATTTATTTATACATTACATATATCCGCACAATATCCAACAGCACATCAGTCAGTCATTGGATACCTCTTGACGTCACAGCTCTACACAGAATGCATGGATATCATATTCTGAGAGGAACATGCAGGGAGTTGGAAAGTACATTTGGCATAGTTTTCTCTGGTACAAACTGGTCCTGTTATTCGTTTTAATAAAAATGCTGTGCTACAGAATAGAATTTTTTTTTAACCCAGTACATTGAAATTTAATTCACAAACCACATTTACCAACTTTAACAGTACATATACACTAATCTGTTCTCAAGTTGCACTCCAAATTGATGATAGTAAACAGATTGATCATTTTGTTTTGTGAAAGACAGTTATAAACGCCCAGCTTTTAGTTAACTTCTTTTGAACCCCTTTTATCTCCAAACAATTGATTAAGCGTTTGATCCACACATGTTAAAAGAGGCAAATATTCCTTGAAATGTTCGTGCCTGGGTAGTAATACAAGTGACGTTTCCCTTTAAGTATCTTGATAGGATTCGTGATACAAATGGAAAATTGGCTTAATCATACCCACAATTAATACTAAAACGCCCCTTGAGCACTAGATGCGCCACTTTAAAGCTGTCCTTTAACAAGATGTAGTTATGATTTACTGTCCCTTGTGAATTCTGCAAACCTCCCAATTAACGAACTCAGTTAAACTGGAACCAAACCAAGGAGCGATATACATACGCGCATACTATGGAAATTTTATTTCAGAAAGTAAAAAATTTGCAGTGTATTACTGATATTAACTAGAATTCAAGAGATTCAATAACTTTAATGGTGATTCAAAAAAGTTATACATAAACCACCGGTATTAAAAGATAATCTGATTTATAAAACGTTATCATTTGGTAATCATTTCAACTAAACCGCGTAGAAGTTAATGCTTCAACCCGAAGTTGCATTCACAATGAGAAATCCAGTATTTGTGTCCAAGTAGTGTTTTCCCTTCGAGCCTGAACTTTCCTTGTTGCAATAAGTCGCTCATGTTTTATGAGAAACTACTTTCAGCATTTTCAACAAGTCTCATTTCACCAGTCACCGGAAAACAAGCCTAATTTTAATGCACGAGTCTTGAACTCATCAAAAGCTCACTTAAGACATGATCTGTAGCCCGTTATGCCCTCAAGATAATAATAGATGTGATTGTTTAAAGAGCTCATGTCGAGGACAAGATACCAAGTAAATACCTAAGTTAGCACACAGTTCCAGTATCCCAAGTACAAATAGCACCAAACCTGGTTCCCCAATTGTACAACACCTTTATCGAAAGGGTACGGTTTTTTTAAAAAAAGTATATAATACTTAACAACAATCGGTGCACGTAAAATGCAAAACCCCAAATCCTCATGGAATGGGTGGAGGCTGGCGGGAATATTAACATTCCATCCTCAAACCAAATTTTAAAAAAACTAGATAGCCATTCCAGTATTATTTCTGTATTCAACTGGCTTGAAAAACTTTGCTGCAAGTTATAACATCCGCAGATTCCTTTAAAGTGTTGCAAATACATTAAATCAAAAGGAGAAACTAACACATTGTCGCCAGCAATCTCTGGTTTCGAGGATGACCTCAACACTGAGTAAACAGCTTCAAGTGAAATGAAAGAGAAGCTTTCCAATGCGTTTCTCCCATGGAGAGGTGTAGCTTACCCGTGAAATTGTTAAGGGTTGGCTATAGTCCTTGCCTCCTACTAATCTAAAGCCCCAAGGTGACGGTCCGTAAAGAGTCACAGGATGTGGCATTTTTAATCTATATTTTCCTCGTGCAACAACTTGAAACAAACACTTTGGATCCCAACGAGACTAAGAGCGAAATCTGCAACAATCATACCCTTTCCCCTCGCTTTCCCCGCCCTCCCTTTAAATTAGGTGCTTTCACATTACGTCATTCCCCTTGACATCCCCATCCTCGCGTGAGTCAGGACAAAGAGCCGTAACCCGTCACGTGTCCCCGACTGACAGCGCGGCCATCCCGTTGCCAAGGGGATCACTCCCGGGACCGAGGACAAATCGGCACAAATGTATTTCGCAACGATTGCTGGGAGTTGTAGTGCCTGTGCCAAATGCAGCCGCGTGCCTGCCAGAAATGCAGCTGCTGTCCTGTGATCGTCCTTTCACTCCGCACAGACTTTTAAATCTCAGTTTCTGTTTGCAATGCAAACAATTGTCTCACAATAATTTGCTTTACTGATTCTGTTGGACTTCATTCAAGGTTGTAGCCACACTGAAACAAATGCTCCAGATCAGGAGACCCAAATTTCGATTGTTCAAAGTTCAAAGTGAATTTAATACCCAAAGTACATATAAGTCACCATATACAACCTTAAGAATCATATTCTAGCGGGCATTCACAGGAGATACAAAGGAACACCAGAAAATCAATGAAAAACTGCAAACCAGACAGCCAAACAAACCATGTGCAAAAGACAACAAACTGCAAATATAAGAGAGTAATAATAAATAAGCAATAACTATCAAGAAAGTGTGAAGAAGTGTTGTTGAAAGTGAGTCATAGGTTATGGGATCAGTTGAATGTTTTGGGTTAGTGAAGTTATCCCCTCTGGTTCAAGAGCCTGATGGTTGAGGTATAATAACTGTTACTGAATTTGATGGTGTGGATCCTGAGGCTCTTGTATTTCCTTCCTGATGGCAGTAACAAGAAGAGAGCATGGCCTCAATGACGGGGGCCCTTAAAGAGGCATGCTGCTTTCCTGCAACACTGCTCTTTGCAGGTGTGTTCAATGGTGGGGAGGGCTTTACCTGTGATAAGCTGGGCTGTATCCACTACGTTTTGTAGGCTTTTCCTTTCAAGGAAAGGCTATGATGCAACCAAACTCTCCTCCACACATCTATAGAAGCTTGTCAAAGCTTTACATGACATGCTGAATCTTTGCAAACTTCTAAGAAAGTAAAGACACTACTGTGCTTCTTTGTAATGGGACTTACATGTTGAAATGCAAACACTGAGGAATTTAAAGTTACTGAATTTCTCCACTTCTGATCCTCTGAAGAAGACTGGCTCATGGACCTCTGGTTTCATCCTGTAGACAATAATCAGCTCCTTAGTCCTGCTGACATCCAGCGAAAGGTTATTGTCAGAATCAGAATCAGATTTATTATCATCAGGATGTGTCATGAAATTTGTTAACTTACTTGTTAATCCATTGATTTACTTATTTTATATATGATCATGTATTGCATTGTAACGCTGCTGCTAACTTAACAAATTTCATGACACATGCTATTGATAATAATAAAGCTAATTATTTTATATATGTGTATGTATATAGTAGTTAGATAAAAAATTTGCAAAACAGAATCTTCCATCCTTGGACTCACTTTACACCACACGCTGTTGGAGCAGTGCTGCCAGGATAATCAAGGACACGGCCCACCCAGCCAACACACTTTTCGTCCCTCTTCCCTCCGGGAGAAGGTTCAGGAGCTTAAAGATTCATACAGCCAGATTTGGGAACAGCTTCTTTCCAACTTGTGATAAGACTGCTGAACGGATCCTGACCAGGATCTGGGCCGGGATCTATTCCTTCCAAATATCCGGACCTGACTTGCAATACCTTACTTTCCCTTTTCTATTTTCTAATTATGATTTATAAATTAAATTTTTATTATATTTACTTCAATTTGTACTTCAGGGAGCTCAAAGCGCAAAATTAAATATCACTGTGATGATTGTACACTCTAGTATCAATTGTTTGGTGACAATAAAGTAAAGTAAGTAAAGTTTTATATATATATATATTTTAAAAAGTGAGGTAGTGTTCATGGGTTCAATGTCCATTTAGGAATCCTATGGAAGAGGAGAAGAAACTGTTCCTGAATTGCTGAGTGTGTGCATTCAGGCTTCTGTACCTCCTTCTTGGTGGTAACAATGAGAGATGGGCACGTCCTGGGTGATGAGAGTACTTAATAATTGATGCTGCATTCCTGAAGCACTGCTCCTTGAAGATGTTGTGGATACTAGGGAGGCTAGTACCCAAGATGAACCTGACTAATTTTACAACTTTCTGTAGTTTTTTTTGGTCTTGTGCAGTAGTCCCCCCTCCTTCCCATACCCGGCAGTGATACAGTAGTCAGAATGCTCTCCACAGTACATCTATAGATGTTTTTGAGTGTTTTTAAGTGTTCTAAACCCCTTCAAACTCTTAATGAAATTGTCAGGGTGCTGGAGTAGGGGTCCAATTGCAGACCCAGTACTATGCATACAGCGATATTAACTGAGTAACAAATCCTGAGGCACAAACAAAGTTGGCGTCAAGGTTCAGGTGGAGATCAAAACATGCAGAGAAATCCAAAACCCAGAATCAAAAAACTGGCACAAACAGGTGAAGACGCAGGACTGAAATACACTGAGCAATAAACAGAGGCAGATGATAGGTGGAGCACAATGGGACACAGGTGGCAGCAATACAGGTAATAATGAGAAACAGATGAGAGATGGAGTACTCAGTAATACAGGGGCTGGAGTAGAGCAGGAGTGGGGACTGGAGCACATGGCAATAAAAAACCACAGACTGACGGCTAGGGGGAAACATAGAAAAAGCCAAAGTTCAACTGGAGGTACTGACAGAAATATAGCCACTGTCATGCCTTCTTTATATCTGCATCAATATGTTGAAAAAAGGTTTGATCCTCTGAGATCTTGACACTCAGGAATTTGATATTGCTCACTCTCTTCACTTCTAATCCCTCTATGAGGATTGGTTCATGTCCCCTCGTCTTACCCTTCTGGAAGACCGCAAACAGCTCATTCGTCTTACTGACATTGACAGCAAGTTTATTGTTGTGACACTGCTCAACTAGCTGGTATATCTTGCTTCTATACGCCCTCTCAATCTGCATCTGAGATTCTACCAACAATAGTTGTATCAGCAAATTTACGGATGGTATTTGAGCTATACCTAGCCACACAGTCAGGGGAATAGACAGAGTAGAGCAGTGGGCTAAACACAAACCCCTGAGGAGCCCCAGTATTGATAATATCACTCACTGTTGTGGCATCACTCCCTCCTTTATGCTGATTCTTCACTACCTTTGATTCAGCCAATGTCAGTGGTATCGACAGCAAACTGAAATATGGCATTGGAGCTGTGCTTAGCCTCGTAGACACAAGTGTAAAGCAAGTCAAACAGGGGGCTAAGATGATAACCTTGTACTGCACCTGAGCAGATCGTGATTATGGAGGAGCTGTTGTTGCCAATCTGAACAGACTTGGGTCTGCAAGTGAGGAAATCGAGGATCCAGTTGCACAAGGAGGTATTGAGGCCTAGGTCTTGGAGCTTATTGATTAGTTTTGAAAGGATGATGGCATTGAATGCTGAATTGTAGTCAGTGAAGAGCTTCCTGATGTATGCGTGCTCACTGTCCAGATCTTCCAGGTATGAGTGAAGAACCAATGAAATGGCAATTGCCGTTAACTTGTTGTGATGGCAGGTAGATCCAAGTCGCTCTTTAGGGTTGACTTGATATGTTTCATCTCCAACCTCTCAAAGCACTTCATCACAATGGATGTAAGTGTAACTGGATGTTAGTTATTGAGGCAGGATAGCATGCCCTTCTTGGGCACTGATATAACTGAAGCCTGCTTGAAGCGAGGTTAAAGATATCAGTGAATACTCCAGCCAGTTGATCAGCACAAGTCTTCAGTACTTAGGCAGATAGCCCGACCGGGTCAGATGCTCACTGTGGTTCATCCTCCTGAAGGATGCTCTCACATCGGCCTCAGAGTCTAAAATCACAGGGTCATCAGGGGCTGTGGGAGTTCGTGAAGATGCCTCCATATTTTGTCAGTCAAAGCAAGCATAAAAGGCTCATTTGGGAATAAAATATTGATATCACATATATCACGGTTTCACTTTGTAGGAAGTGATATCATTCAGGCCCTGCTATTCCATTTTGATCTGGAATTGCTACTTTGCTTGTGTGGTGGCTTTCTGGAGGTGGTACCTGGATCTCTTGCAATCTCTTATACCGTGAATTTCCACATTGCTTTGCATCACTGAGAATTTTCACATCTCAAAAGTTTCCTTGAAGGGGAAGTTTCAACTGGGGTTGCTTCAATAAAAAGATGATGATCCCAGTAGGAAGCTTCTTTCACGCAATATTCTGCAAAAATATTACAGGAGGCTTTTGAAAAGAATCATGGAGTCATTCGGCATGGAAACAGGTCCTTCACACCATCTGGTCCCTAATGACCAAGATGACCTTCCTAGCTAGCCATGTGAACCTGTCCAAATGTTTTTGAACTATCTCCAACCGCTTCTGCTAGCAGGTGATTCAGTATCACCTTGCTGACAAGCCCAATTCACACCAAGGATGTGTGCTTAGTTCACCACTCTGCTCTTTCTACGCTCATGACTGTAAGGCTAGACACAACTTAATTGTCATCTATAAATTTGCCAATGACATACCTGCCTGTTATTGGAAGAATATCATATGGTGACAAGGATGTCATGCTAGAATGAGCTAGTTGAGTGGTGTAAACAACGTTGCACACAATGCCAATAATACCAAGGAATTGATTGTGGACCTCAGGAAGTAGAAGTTGAGGGAATACACACCAGTCCTCATTGAAGAGTCAGCAGTGAATTTCAAGTTCCTAGATGTCAACATCTCTGAAGATCTATCCTGGGCCCACGTTTGATGAAATTACCAAGAAGGGGTGCCAGCAGATATATATCATTGGTGGTTGAGGAGATTTGTTATGTCACCAAAGACTAGCAAAGTTCTACAGATATACTGTGTAGAGCATTCTAACTGGTTGTATTACCATCTGATAAGGAGGACCTACTGTATAAGATTGCAAACTCAGCGATCTCCATCATGGGCATTAGCTTCCCCAGCATTGAGGGCATTTTCAAAAAGTGATGTCTCAAAAAGGCCGCATCCATTGTTAAGGAACCCCACCCCACAGAACATTCTCTATTCTTATTACTACCATCAGAGAGGAGATACAGGAGCCTGAAGACACAAACTCAATGACATAGGAACTGCTTCTTCCCCTCCACCATCAGATGTCTGAATGGACAAAGGGTACTACATCACTATTTTACACTACTTATTTAATTTATATATATACACACACACTCAGTGGATTCCAGTTAATCAGAACACATGGGGATCAGTCTTTCCAGTCTATTTTGGCCCAATTAAGCATCTGCCCAAAATAGACAAAGTTTCATGAAAATAATTAAAAATGTATAAAATTATTGTAATTATTGTAATGTGGCACCGTACTGCTGCCACAAAACAACATATGTCGGTGATATTACACTTGCTGCTGATTCTGAACATGGATACCACTTCTTGTGTAAAACATTACCTCTAAAGTTCCTTTAAACTCCTTCCTCTGTCACCTTAACTCTATGCCCTGTAGCTCTTGATACCACAACTATGGGGAAAGAATGAGTGCATTCACCCTATGTCCCTCAAGGTTTTTTATATATTTCTAACAAATCATCTCTCAGTCTCTTAAATTCTATGGAATCAAGTTCTAACCTGTCTAGCCTTTCCCGATAACTCAGGTCTTGGCAGCATCCTTGTAATCTTTTTTGCCCTCTTTCAAGTTTAAGAACTTCTTTCCAAGAGCAGCGTGACCAGAAATGAACACAATATTCTTTTTTTTGTAATTTATTTTTTTATTGAAGTTCATCAAACAAACATTTCCATAAGATGTATTTCAGACATTGTACATATATATCATATAATCATATATATCACAAAATCTCCACAAAGTATTTATCTGGGGTATATACTTATAGAAAAGAGTGGAAAGAAAAAACAAGCAAAAGGAAAGAACTATGTACAAGTAGGGAGTGATTTTTTTTTTACAACAGATTCATTGATTTGTGAGAATAAAATCAGGCCTATGAGGCATTATGTAGTTAAACCATTTTTCCCAGTATGAATCAAATTGTTCCAGCTTATGGTTAACAGATGCTGTTATCTTCTCCATTTTGTAAATGTCCATTGTAATTTCCATCCATGTATTTAAAGTTGGGCTCTCCTGTGATAACCATTTCCTGCGAGTCTACTCTGCTATTCAATCATGGGCGGATCCAATTCTTCCAGTCATCCCCACTCCCCTGCTTTCACCCCATACCCTCTGATTTCCTGGCTGATCAAGAACCTATCTATCTCTGCCTTAAATACACCCAAGGGTGCTCCACGGCTGCTCGTGGCGACAAATTCCACAGATTTACCACCCTCTGACTGAAGTAATTTCTCCGCATCTCAGCTCTAAAAAGACGTCCTTCAATCCTGAAGTCGTGCCCTCTTGTCCTAGAATCCTCTGCCATGGGAAATGCCTTTGCCATATCCAATCTGTTCAGGCCTTTTAACATCCGGAAAGTTTCTATGAGATCCCCCCTCATTCCCCTGAACTCCAGGGAATACAGCCCAAGAGCTGCCAGACGTTCCTCATATGGTACCCCTCTCATTCCTGGATCATTCTCGTGAATCTTCTCTGCATCCTCTCCAATGTCAATCATCCGTCATTAAAGACCCTCACTATCTGGGACGTACCCTCATCTCAGTACTACTTCTACAGGAGTTGAAGAAGCACATTCAATGTTTTAGGAACAGCTTCTTCCCCTCTTCCATCACATTTCAAAACCATCCATTAACCTGTGAATGATACCTCACTATTCCTTTTTGCACTATTTATTTATTTTCTGTCTTGCTAATCTTTTACTATCTTTTACTGCTGCCACAAAATGCTAAATTTTAAAAATATGTCATTGATAACAAACCTGATTCAGATACTTCTTTTTATCCAGCTTTATCCAAGAACACTATAAGAGGCTAAACAAGAAATTGTGGTAGCATTGGCTAGGCTATTTGCATTATTGTTAACAATGGGTGAGGTGCATGTAGACTGGAGGACAGTAACCTGGGAATGATAGGCAGTTAAGTTACAGGAGAGGATTCTGATGGATAAAACATACTGGGTTAGAAATTCTTTTGTGACGCGCAACACTTTTATTGAAGTGAATAGTAGAAACAGTTTTGACCACTGAAAATTATGCCAAGTATACTTTCTAGCTCCCAACATGTTTTGGGAAATGTGGTCCTCTCAGAAAATGATATCAATGTAGCCTGTATGTAGAACTGTGATGTCAAGAGGATTACAATGTATGACTAATGACTGGTGTTAGATATTGTAGTGTAGATGCAGAATATGTAAATTATATATGAATGCAACAGAAAACCTAGGTTAGTGGGTATACAGTTACAGGGCCTGTTCCTTACAAGAAACAACAGGGAGTCCAACGCTGAGGAGGTGAGTGTTATCTTTAAGACTGGCCTTCATCACATTAGCTCTTATTTTATCCATAGTGAGAGTCCTGATAATAGCCTCTAACATTTGGTGGGTACTTCCAGCTGCCCACTGGTAATTAGAAGCGTGATTCCTGTGCAAATAAACCACTCATTTCAGACAAATTTGCCCTCTCTGCATGAACTCACAGTAGACATCACAATGAGTGGAGACCATGGACTAGTTTGTGATCCCGAAGTTACACTGGAAATAATATGCATTTCCTATGTGATTGTGTAGAATGATAAACTTTAAAATGTACAAAACAGTGTATATTGTTGGAATACTTCTCTGTGGCTTTCAGAAACTGGCATACAGCCCCCACTCCTTCCCAAACCCAACACAAATTCAAGGCAGATTTCTGTGTGCAAATGAAATATAGATGCCACATCTATAAATAGGATAAATTTGAGATCATATGGACTTAAACCAAACCTTCATTGAATCCAAGAAATGGAATTAATTTCAGGCTGCATTTCAATGAAAGTGTACACTGTCATGTAATTCGCATTTTATTCAAATCCAGTCATCATTTTCTTATTAACTTCTTTAATAAACCTTTTGAATATAAATTTTATATTTATCTCTTGTCTACAGTATACATCTAATTTACAACCAATAGTACATTGAGTCTCGTTATAAGAGAGATGGTTTTACTTTGTGGCAGTAATAATGATTCCTGTGACTTTTTATCTATAATTCCTATGTATAATAGACAAAAGGATGATAATTGTAAATTTGGCGATATTGCTTCATTGTAAGACATTGGTGTAATGGTAATTGAGATCTGTTGCACAGTAGAGAAAGGGCGGATTTTGTCTGACCTGTGATTTTAAGAGTAACATACACGAAATGCTGAAGGAAACGCAACAGGCCAGGTGGCACCTATAGAAGGGAATAAAGAATCAGTGTTTCTGGCTGAGACACTTGATCAGGACTGATGAAATACACATATATATATTTATTAGGAACGTGTATATATCTAGGGTGTCTAAGACTTTTGCACAGTACTGCATTTGTCAATACGGAGCTGAGAGCGAGTTTGTAATTCTGGCATGAGCAAAGGATGCTGGGAAATGCAAGGATGGATTGCCACAGGAGGGGTGTGGGACAGGTGGCAGAGAACGAGTGTCAAGGGGAGGGGTGGCACAACTGTAGACACTAGGCTTGCTGACATTAAATGCAAGGTTGTTGTTGCACCATCATTCACCCAGTCAATCTATCTCACTCACTCCTTTACACCTCTTCATTGCCACCTGAGAGTATGTCAACAACAGTGGGGTAATTGGAGAATTTATAGATGTCATTTGATCCGGGTCTAGTCGCACAGTCATGAGCTTAAAGAGTAAAGCAGTGGGCAAAGCACACATTCTGGAGTTGCACCTGTGTCAACTGTCAATGAAAAGAAGACATTAATATTGATCCCAGTTCATGCTAGAATTCCCTCCTAATCTTATCAGAATATTTCTACTGTGATGAGAGAGCTATGGATGGTGGTAAACCCAAGTGCAGAATCTGGTCACAAATGCACACAGACTCAGAATAAGCAAGACGGCAGAAATGAAATCCAAAGGCAAAAATCACAAAACAATAGCACTGGAGATAGAGGGCCTCACCTTTTCATAGGATTTGGAAGATTGCATGCCTCAATGACCCGAGAGCTATGATGGCTGGAGTCAGGGCCTTGCACTTTGATTCTTGGTAAGGTCACCCATACCGAACAAGTGCACCGGTCCTCCAGGTTCGGGGGTTCAGCTCAGGGCTAACACCCCTAACTGGTCAAAAAATTGTTACGGAAACAGCAATGAGAATGAAGGATTTTCATTGCTGTCCTAAGGGCCAGTGGCATAATCGGTAGTAAGTTAAGTACATTCAACAATATGAAACAGGATTTTTTCTAGACTGAAATGCCATGATGATTATCCTCAGGTAATTTTACATCAGTTAGTAAATTCAGCAATGTCATGAATCACCATTGCACCCAACATCATTTCTGATTGTGGGTTGACACCATTCTTGTGCAACGGGCTTCGTGGAACATTGCAGGAAAACATGTGTCACATTTTCCTGGAACAAATATTGCTAGGCATGCTAGAACAGTACAAGTTCCCGTGTGCAGTGTCAAACTGCCATCACAGAATCACAAAATCATGGAGTGATCACAACACAGAAGGAGGCCCTGGGGACTAATATGTTCTTGCTGGCTTTTTACCAGAGTTGCAAACTTGCTCTGTTCCATCTGTCCCAGCTTCCAAGGCCCTTTCATTGCAGCTTTGCACTTCATTTTTTTACTATAGATTTATCTAATCCGTCTTGAGAATCACAATGGAATCTGCTTCCACCTACGGCATTTGAGATTCCCAACTTAGGCAGTGTAAAAACATTTCTCCTCAGATAACTCAAAGTATTTTTCCCCTTTCTTTTATACTGTGACCCTTCCTATTCTTTGACCCCTCCACCAAAAGAAACAGTCTCACACAAACCACTCTGTTCAGTCTCTTCATGATTTTATATACTCTCAGTTCTCCATAGAGCCTTCTCTAAAGAACAGTCCCAGCTCCTCTGATCTGTGGCCTCAACCCAGCAAGCATTCTCATAAATCCTTTTTGGATCCTCTCATATGCTACCACATCCTTCCTATCATGTGGGAACCAGAAATGAGCACAATACTTCAGTTAAGGCCAAACCAATGTCTTATAAAGATTTAGCGTAACTTCCCTGCTTTAATAACATATTCTTCTGTTGATAAAGCCCAAGGTTGCACATGGCTTTTTAATTTCCTTTTCAATATGCCTTACAATTTTCAATGAGTTCTGCACACAAATTCCCAGCTTCCTCTGATACATCACACCCCTTTTAGAACACTATTTATTTTGTTTGGCTTTGCTCATGCTTCCTACAACAATGCATTACCCCCATTTCTCTGTATTACATTTCATCAGCTGCATACCTTATCATTACACCAGGTTGTTTATAGCCAGCAACAATCTATCACTATCCTTCTTGAAATTCATAATTCTACTAAGTGTTGTGTCATTTGAAAATTTAGAAATCATGACTTCCATCCCCAAGTCCAGATTATTAATAAAGATTGAAATCACAGTCACATTGATCCAACAGCACCCACTGTGGTAACCATATAACCATATAACAATTACAGCAGGGAAACAGGCCATCACGGCTCTTCTAGTCTGTGCCGAACGCTTACTCTCACCTAGTCCCACCGACCCGCACTCAGCCCATAACCCTCTGTTCCTTTCATGTCCATATACCTATCCAATTTTACTTTAAATGACAATATCAAACCTGCCTCTACCACTTTTACTGGAAGCTCATTCCACACAGCTACCACTCTCTAAGTAAAGAAATCCCCCCTCGTGTTACCCTTAAACTTTTGCCCCCTAACTCACAACTCATGTCCTCTTGTTTGAATCTCTCCTACTCTCAATAGAAAAAGCCTATCCACGTCAACTCTATCTATCCCCCTCATAATTTTAAATACCTCTATCAAGTCCCCCCTCAATCTTCTACGCTCCAAAGAATAAAGACCTAACTTGTTCAATCTTTCCCTGTAACTTAGGTGTTGAAACCCAGGTAACATTCTAGTAAATCTTCTCTATACTCTCTCTATTTTGTTGACATCTTTCCTATAATTCGGTGACCAGAACTGTACACAATACTCCAAATTCGGCCTTACCAATGCCTTTACAATTTTAACATTACATCCCAACTCCTATAATCAATGCTCTGATTTTTAAAGGCCAACATACCAAAAGCTTTCTTCACCATCCTATCCACATGAGATTCCACCTTCAGGGAACTATGCACCATTATTCCTAGATCACTCTGTTCTACTGCATTCATCAATGCCCTACCACTTACCATGTATGTCCTATTTGGATTATTCCTACCAAAATGTAGCACCTCACACTTATCAGTATTAAACTCCATCTGCCTTTGTTCAGCCCATTCTGGCCTAAATCTCTCTGCAAACTTTGAAAACTTACTTCATTATCCACAACACCACCTACCTTAGTATCATCTGCATACTTCCTAATCCAATTTACCACCCCATCATCTAGATCATTAATGTAAATGACAAACAATATTGGACCCAGTACAGATCCCTGAGGCACACCACTAGTCACCGGCCTCCAATCTGACAAACAGTTATCCACCACTACTGTCTGGCATCTCCCATCCAGCCACTGTTGAATCCATTTTGCTACTTCAATATTAGTACCTAACAATTGAGCCTTCCTAATTAACCTTCCGTGTGGAACCTTGTCAAAGGCCTTACTGAAGTCCATATAGACAACATCCACTGCTTTACCCTCGTCAACTTTCCTCGTAACCTCTTCAAAAAATTCAATAAGATTTGTCAAGCATGACCTTCCACGCACAAATCCATGTTGACTGTTCCTAATCAGACCCTGTCTATCCAGATAATTATATATACCATCTCTAAGAACACTTTCCATTAGATTACCCACTACTGACGTCAAACTGACAGGCCTATAATTGCTAGATTTACTCTTAGAACCCTTTTTAAACAATGGAACCACATGAGCAATACACTAATCCTCTGGCACCATCCCCGTTTCTAATGACATTTGAAATATTTCTGTCAGAGCCCCGGCTATTTCTACACTAACCTCCCTCAAGGTCCTAGGGAACATCCTGTCAGGACACGGAGATTTATCTACATTTATATTCCTTAAAAGCACTAGTATTTCCTCTTCTTTAATCATCATAGTTTCCGTAACTTCCCTACTTGTTTCCCTTACCTTACACAATTCAATATCCTTCTCAGTGAATACCAAAGAAAAGAAATTGTCCAAAATCTCCCCCATCTCTTTTGGCTCCACACATAGCTGTCCATTCTGATTCTGTAATTTTATCCCTCAATATCCTTTTGCTATTAATATAACTGTAGAAACCCTTCAGATTTATTTTCACCTTACTTGCCAAAGCAACCTCGTATCTTCTTTTAGCTTTTCTTATTTCTTTCTTAAGATTCTTCTTACAGTCTTTACATTCCTCAAGCACCTCATTTATTCTATGCTGCCTATATTTATTGTAGATCTCTCTCTTATTCCTAACCAAGTTTCCAATATCCCTTGAAAACCATGGCTCTCTCAGACTTTTAACCTTTCCTTTCAACCTAACAGGAACATAAAGATTCTGCACCCTCAAAATTTCACCTTTAAATGACTGCCATTTCTCTATTACATCCTTCCCATAAAACAAATTGTCCCAATCCACTCCTTCTAAATCCTTTCGCATCTCCTCAAAGTTAGCCTTTTTCCAATCACAAATCTCAACCCTGGGTCCCATCCTATCCTTCTCCATAATTATATTGAAACTAATGGCATTGTGATCACGGGGCCTGAAGGGCTCCCCAACACATACCTCCGTCACCTGACCTATCTCATTCCCTAACAGGAGATCCAACACTGCCCCTTCTCTAGTCGGTACCTCTGTGTATTGCTGCAAAAAACTACCTTGCACACATTTTACAAACTCTAAACCATCCATCCCTTTTACAGTATGGGCTTCCCAGTCTATGTGTGGAAAATTAAAATCTCCCACAATCACAACCCTGTGCTTACTACAATTATCTGCTATCTCTCTGTAAATTTGCTCCTTCAATTCTCGCTCCCCATTAGGTGGTCTATAATACACCCCTATAAGTGTTGCTACACCTTTCCCATTCCTCTATTCCACCCAAATAGTCTCCCTAGACGAGCCCTCTAATCTATCCTGCCAGAGCACTCCTGTAATATTTTCTCTGACAAGCAACACAACACCTCCCCCTCTCGTCCCTCCGACTCTATCACACCTGAAGCAATGAAATCCATGAATATTTAGTTGCCAATCACACCCTTCTTGCAACCATGTTTCACTAATAGCTACAACATCATATTTCCAGGTATCAATCCATGTTCTAAGCTCATCCACCTTTCTTACAATGCTCCTAGCATTAAAATAGATGCATTTAAGAAATTCTTCTCCTCTTCCTCTCTGTTTATCTCTAACAGTACAAAGAACTTTACTGTCTTCTTTTTCTTCCTTCTGCCATACATCTGTTTCTACACTCTGGTTCCCCTCCCCCCTCATATCTAGTTTAAATCCACTGGAGCCTCTCTAGCAAACCTACCTGCAAGAATATTTGTCCCCCTCCAGTTCAGATGTAAACCGCCTGCCGGAACAGGTCCCACCTTCCCTGAAAAACTGCCCAATTATCTATAAATCTGAAGCCCTCCCTCCTGCACCATGTCTTCAGCCACATGTTGATCTGCACTATCTTACTATTTCTAAACCCACCTGCACATGGCACTGGAAGCAATCCTGAGATTGCTATCCTGGAGGTCCTCTCCTTTAACTTGGCACCTGGCTCCCTAAACTTACCTTTCAGGACCTCCTCACTCTTCCTACCCACATCATTGGTCCCTACATGGACCATGACATCCGGCTGCTCACTCTCCCTCTTGAGAATACTGAGAAGTCGATCCGAGATATCGCGGACCCTGGCACCAGGGAGGCAACAGACCATCTGGGATTCTCGATCTCTTCCACAGAATCTCCTATCTGTCCCCCTAACTATCGAATCCCTTATCACTACTGTTCTCCTCTTCTCCCTCCTTCCCTTCAGAGCTGAGGGTCCAGTCTCGGTGCCAGAAATGCAATCACTGCAACTTGTCCCTGGTAGGTCATCTCCACCAACGGTATCCAAAATGGTATACTTATTGTTGATGGGAACGGCCACAGGGGTGCTCTGCTCTTCCTGTCTATACCTCTTCCCTCTCCTGACGGTCACCCAACTATCTCCTGACTTCTAGGGGTGACTATCTCCCTGAAACTCCTGTTTATTTCTGCCTCTGCCTCCCGAATGATCCGAAGTTCATCCAGCTCCAGCTCCAGTTCCCTAACACGGTTCGTCAGGAGCTGCAGCTGGATGCATACTGCATACTGCAATGGTATGCCATTGTTTATGTTGCTTCAGTCCAAAAAACATTCGCCATACCTCTCTGTCAACCATTAATTAGCCAACTTCACACTCATGTTATTTATGTCACATAGTTTAATTTTGTTGATAATCCTGGTGTGTGGTACATTCTCAAAAAGCATTATCAAATCATTACCTTTATCAAATCTCACCTAATCAGAAACAAAATCTATCAAATAATTTAAACATGGTTTACCTGAAGTAATCTGTGCTGGCTTTCCTTAATTAATCCATTTTCCTCCAGGTGATACTTAATCCTGCATCAGAATAATGTTTCTAAAAGTTTGAATGACTGAGATTAAACTGACTGATCTGTAATTGCTGTGTTTATCCTTATTTTATTTTGAACAGGAGACTAGTATTCCTACTCTCCAGTTCTCTGGCAGCACACTAATAGGCAAAATGCTTTGAAGATTTATATGTTCAGTGATTTTTCCCCTGTATTTCTCTCATAATCCAAGAGTACATTCCATCAAGTCCTATTGACTTAACTGTGTTAAATTCAGTCAATTTTAAATTTCTAGAGCTTTTATGCTTATTGCAAATCTGGAGGCATCTTAGTTATCTCCCCTTTCACTTTTACTTTGGAAGAACCCTCTTCTCTGGTGAAGAAAAATGCGAAGTTTTCATTTCTTTTCATGACAATCCCTCATCAACTGTTTCTTCTCTTTCCAAGAGCCTGGCCCCAAGACTCTTACCTGAAAAACTGCTATCCAATAACACCACAACACCCATAATGCAATTGCCAAAATTCATCCATTTTCCCAGTTGCCATTCTCCTTATATCTCATACCTTTCTTTGGAGCCAGTATCTAGATAATCCCCTCTACTTCTGAGTTTCATTCCTATTGCAAACCTGACTATCCATCCCCAGCCAACTTCTCCTAAATGAAATCCCCAACACTGGGTCCTATTTCGTAACTACAGTGCTTTGATATTCCCTTCCCCACCATTTAGCACAACCTGAATGGGGCATTAATCCTGATCTTTCCAGACCATTGTCACAAAATTGAAGTTTTCTATCGATAGCCAACACACAAATCAATTATTGTACCCACTGCTGTGACCATTTAACACAGTGCATTAAACTCTCTAGGCAACATCATCTAGTCAAGTTATGTCTGTGAAAAATATCCCTTTGCATCTTGTTAATCATTCTCTGTACTTCAATTAAAGGCATTTTATAAAATGAGCAGTTTTTATCTTACAGTTTTACATTTCAATATACCAACTGTGATGATTAATAATTCTCTGGAACTGACAGAGATGCAAAAGAGAATATGCTCTTAACATTTCCCTGTCTGAACATGCCTGAGATTAGGAACATGTTATAACCATAAAATGGCATCCTATCTCTTCTCAGCTTAGCATATGAAAATCAATATATTATCCAAACACACTGTCCTACTGTATAATACATTGAAAGTTCAATATCTGGCATTTAGAATTTACTAGCTGAATAATGGATGTTTCACTACATTCTCCTTGCAATATATAAAATTTATGAGAAACTGTCTACACAATGTTAAATTCCATTGCAAAAATAATAACCCATGCTTAAAATCATGGAAAGTTTCAAACATTTTCTGTCAGTCTTGGTACTATTCTTGGTTTGTAAGTCAAACAATTGTCAGTAGAATTTTGTGATTTGATGACTTTAATAAATACAAAATGTCAAACTACTGCTTGGAGAGTTATTAACCTCTGATCAATACCAGTAGTGAGATTTTATGACTGAGACAGATTTCAGCCTATTTAAAACTGAGAGATCTCTGTTTATTTTCAAAGGAATGAGACACAAAGTGATATGTTACACTTCCATTTAGAAGATGCAGTTACAATTGTACTTGAAAAAACATGACAGAGCAGAACAGTAACTGGGACACAGGGATATTTTGAAATTTTTTATATTTCATATTCTGAGATGCATTATCATCTCTACTCTTTATGCTTGGTATAGTTTTAATAGTGGTGTTGTACCATTTATTTTAAGTGAGTCACCACAGATGTTAATTAAATCTGGGTAGAAAATCTTTCTGTGTGTATTGAATGCCTCAATTTTAAGTAAGATGTGTCTGAATTAGTGCAATAAATACATCTCTGAGGATCTCTATGACCAAGCAAAATGCTCATACACATTTCAGACATTCCCCACATGTCTGCTCTCAATACCCACCCCCAACAGAAGACCAACGGAATTCACTTGATCCTTACTTTCAGCCCGTTAGCCTTCACATCCAGCTCATCATCCTCCACCATTTTTGCCAGCAATTGGATTCCACCATCGGCATGTATTCCCTTCTCTTTCTGTAGGGACCATTGTCTGCATCAGCTGTCCTGAGCTTTCAGTTCCATGTCATTTCACTCCCTTCCCATTCTCATGCTGAACTCTCTGCCTTTGGTCTTTGCCTCGTTATAGAGAGGTCAAATACAAATTAGGAGAACAGCACTTCATATTTATCTTGGGTAGCTCACAACTCAGTGATATGAACACTGAATTTTCACTTCCAGGTAACAGAAACATAGAAACACAGAAAACCTACAGAACAATACAGGCCCTTCGGCCCACAATGCTGTGCTGAACAAGTACTTACTTTAGAAATTGCCTAGGGTTACCCATAGCCCTCGATTTTTTTCTGAGCTGGAACCCTTGTGTTCTTCTTCTACACATATTCATTTGTCCAACTAATTTTCTTCTCCTTTTGTTCACATTTCCCATTGCTCCACCCCCACTTCCCATCTGGTTCCTTCTGCCATTACTTCCTCCTCATCTGGTTCTACCAATAACCTACTTGCCTCTGCCCCCTCTTCATCAATCAGCCTCTATCACTTTCTCATCTACTAGCCTCTAACTCACCACACAATCTACAGCCCCTCCCAATACTAGCAATCTTTCCTCTTCGCTCTCAGTCCGGATGTAAATTCTTGGCCTAGAATGACGATTTCACAAGTTGCTATCACAGATGCTGCTTGACCTGTTGAGTTCTTCCAATCTTTTTTTTTCAGATCGGGTTCTAGAATGGGATCCTGCTACCAAACGTACCTTTACTTCCTCTTCCTCTCAATTTTCCATAGTGATTGCTTGCTCCATGATTTCCATGTCCATACGTCCCTTCTCACTAATCTTCCTTCCTGCATTTATCTCTTCAAGTGGCCAAAATGCTACCTGCCCATTTACCTCCTCCCTCCCCTCCATTCAGGGCCACAAATAGCCCTTCCAGGTGCGGAAACACTTCATCTCCTAATCTACTGTGGTTTTCTATTGTATCCCGTGCTCCCAGTGCAGCCTCCTCTACATTAGTGAGATACGTCATAAATGGGGGTCCGCTTCATTGAGCACCTCCACTCCATCTGCCAAAAGCAGAACTTCCCAAACATTTTAATTCTGATTCCAATTCCCATTCTCCCATGCTGGTCTACGGCCTCCTCTTGTGCCACGATAGGCCACCATCAGGGCGGAGGAGCAACACCTTATATTTCGTCTGTGTAGCTTCTAACCTGATTACATGAATATCGATTTCTCCTGGTAGGTTAGAAGCAATCCCTCTTCCTTCCCCTATTCCTCACTCTTGCCTCCTCACGCCTGCCTATCACCTTCTATAGGTCCCCTCCTTCCCTTTTTTCTATCATCCATTCTCCGCTCCTTTCAGATTCCTTCCAGCACTTTACCCCTCCCACCCACCTGGCTTTATCTATCACCTTCTAGCTATCCTTCTTCCCCTCCCCCTCACCTTGTTATTCTGGCACCTTCCCCTTACTTCCCAGTCCTGAGGAAGGGTGTTGGCCCAAAATATCGACTGTTTGTTCATTTCCATGGATGTTGCCTGACCTGCTGAGTTCCTCCAGCAGTTTGCGTGTGTTGCATTGGACTTCCAACATCTGCAGAACTTCTTGTGTTTATAATCTGCAGTCTCTTTTGAATTCAATAATTAAATCTGGTTCAGTGGCATGTTATATTGTTGCTTACTTTACGCTAAGTTGTTAGAGTCTCAACATCTCAAGCAAGTGAACGGAGAAACATCAGCTGGAGTTTCTTTTCCTTTTTAGAATCCAATTCATCTGTTAAAATGTATTCATTCTGAATTGCTGAAAAGATTGATTTTTTTTATTTCTAATTGTTCTGACACATTATTTTTTCTCTGCTGATAATTTTCCAGATTATTTCACAGGGTCAAAAGACTCAAGCATTTTCAGACCATAAGACCATAAAATATTGGAACAGAAGTGGGCCATTTGGCACATCAAGACTGCTCTGTCATTCAATCATGGGCAAATCCAATTCTTCCAGTCATCCCCACTCCCCTGCCTTCTCCCCATACCCTTTGATGTCCTGGCTAATCAAGAGCCTATCTATCGCTGCCTTAAATGCACCCAGTGACTTCACAGCCACTTGTAGCAACGAGTTCCACAGATTTACCATCATCTGACTAAAGTAATTTATCCACATCTTAGTTCTAAATGGATGTCCTTCAACTCTGAAGTCATATTTTCTTGTCCTAGAAACCCCTACCATGGAAAAGAACTTTGCCATATCTAATCTGTTCAGGCCTTTTAATATCTGAAACGTTTCTATGAGATCCTCCCTCATTTTCCTGAACTCCAGGGAATACAGCCCAAGAGCTGTCAGATGTTCCTCATATGGTAACCCTTTCATTCCTGGAATAATTCTTATGAATCTTCTCTGAACCCTCTCCAATGTCAGCATATCCTTTCTAAAATAAGGAGCCTAAAACTACACACAATCCTCCAAGTGTGGTCTCACGAGTGCCTTATAGAGCCTCAACATCACATCCTTGCTCTTATATTCGAAACCTCTAGAAATGAATGGCAACATTGTATTTGCCTTCTTCACAACCAACTCAATTTGGAGGTTAACCTTTAGGGTATCATGCACAAGGACTCCCAAGTCCCTTTGTATCTCTGCATTTTGAATTCCTTCTCCATCTAAATAAAAGTCTGCCCGTTTATTTCTTCCACCAAAGTGCATGACTATACACTTTCCAACATTGTATTTCATTTGCTACTTCTTTGCCCATTCCCCTAAACTATCTAAGTCTCTCTGCAGACTCTCTGTTTCCTCAACACTACTCGCTCCTCCACCTATCTTTGTATCATCAGCAAATTTAGTCACAAATCCATTAATACCGTAGTCCAAATAATTGACATACATTGTAAAAACAGTGTTCCCACACTGATCCCTGTGGAACTCCGCTGGTAACCAGCAACCAGCCAAAATAGGATCCCTTTATTCCCGCTCTCTGTTTTCTGCCGACTAGCCAATGCTCCACCCATGCTAGTAATTTCCCTGTAAATCCATGGGCTCTTATCTTGCTAAGCAACCTGATGTGTGGCATCTTGTCAAAGGCCTTCTGAAAATCCAAGTATACCATATCAACTGCATCTCCTTTGTCAACCCTGCTTGTAATCTCCTCAAAGAATTGCAGTATGTTTGTCAGACAGGATTTCCCTTGCAGGAAACCATGCTGGCTTTGGCCTATCTTGTCATGTGCCTCCAGGTACTCTGTGATCTCATCCCTAACAATCGATTCCAACAACTTCCCAACCACTGATGTCAGGCTAACTGGTCTATGTTGGGGTATGGAGAGAAAGCAAGTACAGGGTTCTGAGTTGGATGATCAGCCATGATCATACTGAATGGCGGTGCAGGCTCAAAGGGCCAAATGGCCTACTCGGGCACCTATTTTCTATGTTTCTATAGTTCCTTTTCTGCTGCCTCCCACCCTTCATAGAAACATAGAAAATAGGTGCAGGAGTAGGCCATTTGGCCCTTTGAGCCTGCACCGCCATTCAGTATGATCATGACTGATCATCCAACTCAGAACCCTGTACCTGCTTTCTCTCCATACCCCCTGATCCCTTTAGCCACAAGGGCCATATCTAACTTCCTCTTAAATATAGCCAATGAACCGGCCTCAACTGTTTCCTGTGGCAGAGAATTCCACAGATTCACCACACTCTGTGTGAAGAAGTTTTTCCTCATCTCGGTCCTAAAAGGCTTCCCCTTTATCCTTAAACTGTGACCTCTCATTCTGGACTTCCCCAACATTGGAAACAATCTTCCTGCATCTAGCCTGTCCAATCCCTTTAGAATTTTATACTTTTCAATAAGATCCCCCCTCAATCTTCTAAATTCCAGTGAGTATAAGCCTAGTCGATCCAGTCTTTCTTCATATGAAAGTCCTGCCATCCCAGAACCTTCTCTGTACTCCCTCTATGGCAAAAATGTCTTTCCTCAGATTAGGGGACCAAAACTGCACACAATACTCTAGGTGCGGTCTCACCAAGGCCTTGTACAACTGCAGTAGAACCTCCCTGCTCCTGTACTCAAATCCTTTTGCTATGAATGCCAACATACAATTTGCCTTTTTCACCGCCTGCTGTACCTGCATGCCCACCTTCAATGACTGGTGTACAATGACACCCAGGTCTCGTTGCATCTCCCCTTTTCCTAATCGGCCACCGTTCAGATAATAATCTGTTTTCCTGTTCTTGCAACCAAAGTGGATAACCTCAGATTTATCCACATTAAATTTCATCTGCCATGAATTTGCCCACTCACCTAACCTATCCAAGTCACCCTGCATCCTCTTAGCATCCTCCTCACAGCTAACACCGCTGCCCAGCTTCGTGTCATCCGCAAACTTGGAGATGCTGCATTTAATTCCCTCATCTAAATCATTAATATATATTGTAAACAACTGGGGTCCCAGCACTGAGCCTTGCGGTACCCCACTAGTACTGTAGTAGTACTAGTACTAGTACTTGCGGTATTGCCTGCCATTCTGAAAAGGTCCCGTTTATTCCCATTCTTTGCTTCCTGTCTGCCAACCAATTCTCTATCCACATCAATACCATACCCCCAATACTGTGTGCTTTAAGTTTGCACACTAATCTCCTGTGTGGGACCTTGTCAAAAGCCTTTTGAAAATCCAAATATACCACATCCACTGGCTCTCCCCTATCTACTCTACTAGTTACATCTTCAAAAAAATTCTATAAGATTCGTCAGACATGATTTCAGACATGACTTCCTAAATAGCGGAGTAACGTTTGCAATGAATAAAGTATCTATCTATCTATCTATCTATCTATCTATCTATCTATCTATCCAGTACAATGCCAGAATCTATCGACTCTTGAAAGATCATTGTTAAAGCCTCTGCAATCTCTCCAGCTACTTCCTTCAGAACCTGAGGGTGCATTCATCAGGTCCAGGGGGTTTATCCACCCTCAGACCATTAAGCTTCCTGAGCACCTTCTCAGTCATAATTTTCACTGCACAAACTTCACCTCCCTGACACACTTGAATGTTCCATATACTGCAGACATCTTCCACTGTGAAGACTGCTGCAAAATACACATTCAGTTCCTCTGCCACCTCTGCACCTCTCATTACAACATCTCCAATGTCATTTTCTATTGGTCCTATATCTACCCTCAATTCTCTTTTACCCTTTATATACTTAAAAAAGCTTTCAATATCTTCTTGGATATTAGTCATCAGTTTCCTTTCATAATTCATCTTTTCCTTCCTAATAATCTTCTTAGTTTCCTTCTTCAAGTTTTTAAAAGCTTCCCAATCCCCTTTCCTCCAACTAGCTCTGGCTTTCTTGTATGCCCTCTCTTTTGCTTTTACTTTGGCTCTGACTTCACTTGTCAGCTTCAGTAATGTCCTTCTTCACTTTGAAAATTTCTTCTTATTTGATATATATCTATCATGCACTTCCCTCATTTTTTGCTGTCCTTCCTGCAAATGTCCCTTTCCAGTCAACTTCGGCCAGTTCCTCTTTCATGCCATTGTAATTTCCTTTATTCCACTGAAATACCGACCTGTTGGATTTTATTTTTCCCTCTCAAATTTCACTGTGAACTCGCACTGTTCCATAAGGGTTCCATAACCTTAAGCTCTCTTATCACCTCCGGATCATCGCACAACACCCAATCCAGAACAGCTGATCCCCTTATGGGCTCAACAGCAAGCTGTTCTAAAAAGCCATCCCTTTGACATTGTACAAATTCTCTCTCTCGAGGACCAGTACTGACCTGGTTTTCCCAATCCACTTTCGTATCAAAATCCCCAGCAATTATCATGACATGGCCCTTCTGACTCGTCTTTTCTATCTCCTGTTGAAATTTGTAATCCACATCCCAGCTGCTGTTTGGAGGCCTGTATACAACTGCCATTAGTGTCCTTTTACCCTTGCCATTTCTTAACTCATCCCATAGAGACTCTAGACCTTCCAATCCTATGTGATACCTTTCTAAAGATTTAATATTGTTTCTTATACACAGAGCCACACCACCCATATAACCATATAACAATTACAGCACGGAAACAGGCCATCTCGGCCCTTCTAGTCCATGCTGAATGCTTACTCTCACCTAATCCCACTGACCCGCACTCAGCCCATAACCCTCTGTTCCTTTCCTGTCCATATTCCTATCCAATTTTACTTTAAATGACAATACCGAACTTGCCTCTACCACTTCTACTGGAAGCTCGTTCCACACAGCTACCACTCTCTGAGTAAAGAAATTCCCCCTCGTGTTACCCTTAAACTTTTGCCCCCTAACTCTCAACTCATGTCCTCTTGTTTGAATCTCTCCTACTCTCAATGGAAAAAAGCCTATCCACGTCAACTCTATCTATCCCCCTCATAATTTTAAATACCTCTATCAAGTCCTCCCTCAACCTTCTACGCTCCAAAGAATAAAGACCTAACTTGTTCAATCTTCCCCTGTAACTTAGGTGCTGAAACCCAGGTAACATTCTAGTAAATCTTCTCTGTACTCTCTCTATTTTGTTGACATCTTTCCTATAATTTAGTGACCAGAACTGTACACAATACTCCAAATTCGTCCTTACCAATGCCTTTACAATTTTAACATTACATCCCAACTCCTATACTCAATGCTCTGATTTATAAAGGCCAACATACCAAAAGCTTTCTTCACCACCCTATCCAAATGAGATTCCACCTTCAGGGAACTATGCATCATTATTCCTAGATCACTCTGTTCTACTGCATTTTTTAATGCCCTACCATTTACCATGTATGTCCTATTTGGATTATTCCTACCAAAATGTAGCACCTCACACTTATCAGCATTAAACTCCATCTGCCATCGTTCAGCCCACTCTTCTAACTGGCCTAAATCTCTCTGCAAACTTTGAAAACCTACTTCATTATCCACAACGCCACCTACCTTAGTGTCATCTGCATACTTACTAATCCAATTTACCACCCCATCATCTAGATCATTAATGTATATGACAAACAACATTGGACCCAGTACAGATCCCTGAGGCACACCACTAGTCACCGGCCTCCATCCTTCTACCTATTAACCTATCTTTCCGATACACCATATATCCTTGGATGTTCATCTCCCAATGGAAGCCAGTCTTTAGCCAAGTTTCAGGGATAGCCACAACGTCATATTTGTCAATCTGTAGCTGAATTTCAAGATCGTCCATTTTATTTCTTATGCTGCATGCATTCAAGTATAACATTTTCAGTCCAGTATTTATTGCTTTCTGTTTTAACTGCACCATGCCTCTATTACCCTGTAACTCATGCCACTGGCTGTGATTAAGCCTCATCTCCTGCCTGTTCTTTCTATAATCTCTGTTGCACACTATCTTTGTTTTTTTTCTATTTTCCCCTTCCTCAGTCCTATCACTCCAGTTCCCATCCCCCTGCCAAATTAGTTTAAGCCCTCCCTAAGAGCTCTATTAAATGTGCCTGCTAGGATATCGGACCCCTTTGGATTCAGGTGTAACCTGTCATTTTTGCACGAAAATGTTTGCATGAAGGGCCCAGAAGAGGCCCCATTGATCCAGGAATCTAAAGCCCTGCCCCCTACACCAGTCTCTCAGCCACACATTAATATGCCTGATCATGCTATTCTTGCACTCACTAGCACGTGGCACAGGCAGCAATCCTGAAATTACTACCCTAGAGGTCCTGCTTTTCAACTTCCTACCTAACTCCTTGAATTCTCTCTTCAGGACCACCTTCCTTTTTTCTACCTATGTCATTGGTACCAACTTGTACCAAGATTTCTGGTTGCTCACCCTCTCCCTTCAGAATACTCTGCACCCAATCCGAGACATCCCGTTCCCTGGCACCTGTGAGGCAACACACCATGCGGGTATCTCTATCAGGCTGAGAACCTCCTGTCTGTTACAGAACTAATGTTGCATGTAAGCCAACCAGAATGAAGAAACTTGATTGCCTTCCCTAAATGATATTTAGAACCAATTATGTATTCTAAAGCAACCTGGCAGATATTACAAGTTAAAGTTTGTCTTTTTTTTCAATGTATTAGAACCATAGAACCCTAGAACACTACAGCGCAGTACAGGCCCTTCAGCCCTCCGTGTTGTGCTGACCCATGTAATCCTTAAAAAAAGGTACTAAACCCACACTACCCCATTACCCCCAATTTTTCTTTCATCCATGTGCCTGTCCAAGAGGCTCTTAAATACCCTTAATGTTTTAGCCTCCACCACCATCCCTGGCAAGTCATTCCAGGCACTCACAACCTTCTGTGTAAAAAACTTACCCCTGATGTCTCCCCTAAATTTCCCTCCCTTAAATTTGTACATATGCCCTCTGGTGTTTGCTATTGGTGCCCTGGGAAACAGGTACTGACTATCTACCCTATCTATGCCTCTCATAATCTTGTAGACCTCTATCAAGTCCCCTCTCATTCTTCAACACTCCAAAGAGAAAAGTCCCAGCTCTGCTAACCTTGCTTCATATGACTTGTTCTCCAAACCAGGCAACATCCTGGTAAATCTCCTCTGCACCCTCTCCATAGCTTCCACATCCTTCCTATAATGAGGTGACCAGAATTGAACACAATTCTGGTATTACTTGATTACCTTTTCAAACTGAACTCAAATTACCATGATTGGTTTTGACTTCACGTTAATAGATCAGATCTCTGGATTCCAAACTTAGTAGCATTCCCATTCCCATGAGTTCCATTCCTCTTATTCATTTGTCTGGACCTATGCAGCTTCTAGAACATACAAGAATCTTAACACCAATTTGGACAAAGCAGCCCACTTAAATGACAACAATCTGTACAAACTAATGATGCATCTCAGTATGTGTGTAGCACTGATAAAATGCATTGCAGTTATTTGTCCAGGCCTCTCTAATAGCCATTTCCAACTCTATGGCCTCTCTAATTAAAGAAGATATAAATAAGAAAGACACTACTGCTGCTACTTGCAAATTCCCTTCTAAATCACACCTTATTCCAGGATTTAGGCCCAAAAACTTATCACCTATCCTGGGCAAAATTGTGGAACTCCAGATCTAAAGGCAGTTTTTGTTAGGCTGAAGCATTTGTCGAATTCAGCCAGCTGATGGGATCATTTATTTCACCAAGCAGAGAAACTGTTCTATTTGGTGTTTCCAGTTGGTCTTCCATTCAAATATTGATTGATGGGAATTGTGTACTGACAGGAAGTATGAAAAGAATGGTAACCTGTCACTTTTCAACCTAATAACACCATTGAAGTGTATTCTCCAGTAACCTGCCATGGTTCAATAAATTATCTCCTTATCACTTTCTCAAGGGTATGTTGGGAACAAATCCTGCTCTTGTCAGGGACTCCGATTATGAATCATTAGAGAATTAAACAAATTAAACTCTGAAACTCTACAGAATTTATGAAGCCTATTATGTATTATGGTTATGTGCAATAACATAGGTGAACACATTAAACGTGCTTAAATGAGAACAATAAAATATAATTGCTGGCACTTCCTAAGCCATTACACCCTAGAATGAATTGTGTTTTTGACAGTGGAATAAATTAGTCATGGAAAGGGAAGAAATGAGGGAAAGAAATCAAGCTTCCATTTCCCTGCAGCAAAGGCAAAATTTTCAACTTAGATTTCATGCATCTTCTTGGTCTTGTTTTTTTTCCTAGCAAACACTTCCAGACCTGTTTGCCTCCTGGAATCTATTATCCTCCAGTAATGTCCAATGGATCAATTAGGATCCCAACACCCTCTCAACTAAATTTATAATTATAATTTCTAATTATTCAACAAGGGTAGCATGGTAGCGTAGCACGGCACTTTACAGTACCAGTGACCCAAGTTCAATTGCTGCCTCTGCCTGTAAGGAGTTTGTATGTTCTCTCCATGAGGTCATGGGTACGAATGAGGGCCTGGTCAACATTTCAACATTCTATCAACAGTAAGTTTGAGAAGTTATTGCACTGTACCAATCCCCTTAATCCTGCGTGTCAGGAGGGTCTTACACTGTGACCTTTCTGCAGATCTTTTGTGGCAGCTGCACAAATCTTCAGTGCATCCCTTGGCCCCAGTAGAGTAAAAAATGTCAGTGTACTATGTCAGCCTGTGTGGGGCCAAGAAGGGTATTGGCAGCCAAGGACTCACAACTAAAATATGTTCCTATGTCCTGCTGCATTATCAGCCGAGAACACTGAAATTTCCAGGAAACTGTTTTATACCCACTACAAACCTGACCCATATCCACACTCGGTGATTTCCACTACTTCCTCCTTCCTGACCTTTCATCGGCTCAAGCGCTGACCCATGAGTCCATTCCATCTGGCTGTCCTGTACCTGACCCCAGGACCTGATCAGCACATCAGTCCCCTCTGAGCCGTTGAATTCCATCTTCATTTGTGGATGGCAAAGTATTGTTTGCAAAAATTCCAGTATCGGAAGCCATGGATCTTGCTGAAATTTGTTGCAGTAATTACAGCAGCATTTCCTGGACTCCGTTGTTTAAATCTTTGAGCTTTACTTCTACTGTCCTGTCCAATTCTACCATCCTGACTGAAATCTTTGGTCATTGTCTGGACTTCCTAATGTTCCCACAGACCCAGTCACTTCAGCCCTGATCTCTCATATTCCTTCCTTTATTTTTTGATTGATAGGAATTTAATGTCTTCTCTAAACCTGACTTTTCTTTTTTTAGTAATTTCTCCCAACTCTGGTAATGTCATTGTGAAGTGATGTTTTCATCAATAAGGCACTTTCTAGGCTGATTTCAGCTTGAATTTGTGATTTCATCCTTAGTAAATCCAGTTAGGAGAGGAAACATCAACCATCCTGATTAACGTCAAGTGAACCGTACTTTAAAGTGTCTACATGTGGGAGTGGACAGGATCCAGACTCACATTTGATGATCTCCATATGTAAAGCCAGCCGGTAGTCTCTCTTTATGTTCATATGTGAAGAAAAGTCATTTGGCTAAAGTGTTAAAAGCCTGTGAGTGCCCATGGAACTGAAGCAATCATTCATGGTATTTCCAAGCTGCCTGAAGGAAAGAAGTGGAAACTTTTCGCATAAAACATGTCCCCTGCATTTACCAGGGCCCGCATTGAAACTTGTTTATTTTCACCAGTCCATTTCTCTCCTCTTGAAAGCGTTGGCTCCATGATAGAGTGCAGTTGCCTGGCTGCTGGTTTCCATATTCTTATCCAAGTGATAATTATTCATATATAATCCTTCTTAGTTAATTATTCATAGCTTGCTTGAATAAAGGAGCATTATGGCTGAGCCTAACTCTGTGCTGTTCTGCACTTCTACTAGGGATAACTGGGTAGTTGTTGGGAACAGAAATCTGAAGCAATTTTCTCTTCTTAACCCAGGAGCACTGAAAATAATCATAAGCATCCCAACCATTGTTCCAGCTGGGATCAGTTAATTCAGCACAGATGGTGGATCGAATCGATGAACGTGGAAAGATGAAGAATCGGAAGAAAGGACAGCTGGTTGAAAATGAAAAAAAGTTCTGAGATCTTCATGGTTTATACAGCTCAGCTACTTACTGGATAAACTTCCTGAGAGTCAAATGAGCTTTAAAATACATTGAAAAAAAGATTAAAAGAGGCCTGCCTTATCAAAGATGGCAATGCTCAATAACACATGAGGAGCCTATTCGTTCAGTCCAAGGGTCCATGCAGGCTCCCTCGTAGGTAATTCCATTGTCTGATTCCACTCCTCTTACTCCCCCGGATGCCCTTCAATTTTCTCTCTCCCAATTGCCCATCAATGCCAATTTGAATTGGTTTGCCTCTTATCTACAGGAAGGGGTAATTTACAATGATTACTATCCTACCAGCATGAGCTTGGTGTAAACTGTAACAGCCGGTGGAAGTGCGTTCAATCACAACTGGCACTCCATACAGGCAGTACACAAAGTCAGGACGGAACCCGAGTTCCTGGAGCAGTGAGGTAGCAGTGCTGACTGCCAAACAACCCAAAAAAGTAAGGAAACATGCAGTTATAAAAACAATGTTTGCTACCAAGATCACCCCCCACAATTTGACTTTTGCATTAGATGATAAAATTATTAATTTTAATATTCGGTTTAAAATGCCACTTGAAGTTTTATGCCTTTAGTCATTGGCATTATTAAAAACTTTCTCATTGCCATTTAAACCATGTGCAATTGCTTTGCTTGCTTCCACTCTTCCCTCTCTGATTTTATTTAATAATGTCATCTTATCTGCTTTCTGCAGTAATTTATAGAAACCCAGAAAATATCAATCTTCACCCTCACCTTACTTTTCCTTCTTCTTGCTTCCCTCTAAAGTTATGTGAGATCATGTAACATCCATACATGTCTTTCACTCTTTAAATTTGGTACACTGTTGGTTACCCATCAACTGCTCTACATTTGATGCATTAGAATCTTGTCTGTGCATAAAAATGTAAATTATGTTAAAGAGTTGTGGGTGGCTAGCGTAATGCCATTATAATTCTAGCAACCTGGGTGCAATTCTACCTCTGTCTATAAGAAGTTTCTATGTTGTCCCTGAGGCTACATTCCAAAGATGTATGGGTTTATACATCTTTTAATTGGTCATATGAGTGTAAATAGGTGGCAAGGGCTTGTTGGGTCAGAAGCTCTACTTACCATGCTATATCTCTAAATGAAAATAAAATTTAAAATGATATGGTTGTTCATACCACATCCATGTCCAGACTGTTCATTTTCCTCCAAAGATGGTGAATGTCATGGTGAGTTCCTCGAGATTTTGTGGGTTACCGATCTGGAATTTAGAATGTTCTCTGTTGGTGTACAAAAACTCTACTGTGTGTAGCACTGCCCCAAATCACAGTGTTGTGAATTTGATTTAAAGCAAGCATGCAACAACATTGCTGTGGTTTCCACCTCAAAAAATACGTTGAATCTCAATCTATGCAGGTTCCGATGGGAGCAGAATCATAGCAATGCAGCTACTTTGCAGAATTCAGAAGAGATCATTACTCCCTTAAAGGCACAATCCTTGTTAGCCAGAGAACCACAGCACAAAGGCCACAGTGGGCAGCTCTAGGAAAGAGCGTCTTCCTAGCTGTGTATTTTCTACCTCCTCATCAGGATTAGCTACTAGCCAGGAGCGACCAAACTTAGCCCTAAACTATTGCTATTAAAAAAATGAACAACCAAAAGAAACTGCAAGAGTAGGCAGTTCAACTCTCATGCCTTCTCTAGCACTCAATTAGATCACGGCAGATCACTTTCCACTACAAACCACATTGGGTGGCAGGATAGTTAGCATAACTCTATTACAGCGCCAACAGCCCAACATCCATTTGCTGCTTGTAAGAAGTATACATGTTCTCTTCTTGACTGCATTGGTTTCCTCTGGATGCTTCAGTTTCCTCCCAAATTACAAAGACATTTGGATTAGTAAGTTAATTGTTCACAGGTGTGTTTTTAGGCACCATGGACTCATCGGTTATCAAGCTATTACTCTCTAAATCTATCCCTTGACCTCTTTGATATTTAAAATATTATCAATTTCTAACTTGATCATATACTCAACCATTAATTCTCCTTGCTAGAGTATTCCAAGAGTCACTACTCTTTGGGTGAAGAAATCTCTTTTCAGACTTAAATAGCCAACTGCTTATTTAGACCAGAAGACCATTAGACATAGGAAAAAGATCTAGGCCATTCAGCCCATCAGGTCTGCTCCACCATTCAATCATGGCTGACTTCTTTTTCCTCTCAACCTCATTCTCCTGCCTTTTCACTGTAATCTTTTGATCTCAACTTCCCTACTGCAGTCTCAATTTGCTTATCTATATCATCTGGAATCCTTTCTAGATATTCTGCTCATCACCCTGCCACCTTGTATCATTGTGGAATCAAGCATTATATTATTTTCTCAGTACAGTTATATTCTCCAAAACACCCATGCAGAAGGCACTTTGGAATATTTTCCAGCAATCTCCAGTAAATTTTGGAAGCTATGAATCTACTTTAATCCATTTTTATTTTATCCTCACCACATTCTCATTAACTTTTCCATATTCTACCACTTACTTGCACACTAAGTGCAAGTTAGAGAGACCAAACTATTTACCATATCACAAATCTTTGGCCCATGGGAGAAATGGGATAATCAAGGGGAAATTCCAGAAATCAGGATTGAACTCAGGTGTTGGAACTGTGAGGCACCAGCTTTGTTGCCTACCCACTCTCTTTGCAGCCCTGAGTTCTCTTGAGATTGAAAAAGGTCTAGCTGGTGCTTTCCCAATATATATGATCAATAAACTCTTCTCAGGCTTCCAGCCGGGTGTAGGTATTGATTATTACCAATGTTTCAATGAAAACTCTACCATTTTCATCAGGCATGATGTCTGGGCATGTCTAGTCCGGTGGTATTTATACCCCCATAGTTTATCCCTCCTGATTGGTTAGTGCTCATCCAATCGGGATTCTGCTCTCCCAACTTGCTTACAATTGAATTCCAGTTCTTACTTAGAGTGAGACCTTCATCTCTGTTAAAATTCTTTTCCTCTAGAATTCCTTTATTTCAATGGCTTCCTTCACCAGGTGGTCCCAAAACCCATTGGTGCGGCACAGTAGTTTTGTGCCATTGAAGTCTATGAAGTCTACTGCACTATGGCAATTGCAAGTGCAGTATTCTGCTATCGCTAATTTCTCCAGATAACCCAAACAAATACCCTTCCTGTGCTCCTTGATGCGGGTTTCCACCATACATCCCATCTGGCCGACATATGCTGCTCCACATTCATAGGGAATCCTGTAAGTCCCAGCCAACCTGAGTCCCAGGTCATCATAAACCTGCATAAGCTGAGATTTGAGCTTCCTTATGGGTTCGTGGATGGTATTAATTGGTATTTCTTCAAGATCCCGATAATCCTTCTAGAAACCATGGAAATATTGGGAAGATAAGTGGTAGTGACAGGTTTCTCCTCATTGTTAGGTATCCTGGACTTTCTGTCAGCCCTTTTTCTCTATTATACTTCCTCTATAAGGGGAACTGCTATGAACAAACAGACAGAGTGGCCATAGGATTGCTCTTGCTGTCGGTGATTGCTAACTTCTACATGGAGGACTTTGGGTTCATCGCCCTTACACCCAAATGCTTCTTCAGATACGTCGATGACACCTTCATAGTATGGTGTCATGGACTCTGGGCACTCCATCAGTTCCATGACCATCCAAACATTCAATTTATGATGGAAATGGAGAAGAATGGTTGCTTCCCATTCCTGGACATCTAATATGACGGAAACTGGACAGTAGCTTCAGCGTCTGTTGGAAACCCACTCACACAGACTTATACCTCAACAATACAAGCCACCATCATGCCTCCCAATGTAGAGCAGTTCTTTCTACTTTCAATAATCAGGTGAAAACTATTTAGGACCCGGAGAGTCTCCCTGAGGAATAAGACGATTATGCATGACGTTCCAACAGAATGGCTACAAGGTGAAGCAAATCAATCGGGCCTTTGAAAGAGTCGATGGAAAAACTAGGAAACCTAACAACGAGGAGCCTGCTGCTACCACCTGTCTTCCTTGTATTTCCACGGTTCCTGGAAGGATCACCAGGATCCTGAAGAAATACCAGAACCCATAAGGATGTTCAAATTACAGCTTATGTGGGTTTATGATGACCTGGGACTCAGGTCGGCTGGTGGTTACAGGATTCCCTGTGAACGTGGAGCAGCTTATATCGGCCAGGTGGGACGCACGGTGAAAAGAGCACAGGGAGTTTATATGTTTGGGTTACCTGGAGAAATCGGCGGTAACAGAACATTGCATTTGCAATGGCCACAGGATTGACTTTGACGGCACAAAACTACTGTACCATGCCAATGGCTATTGAAATAAATCTAGCGGGAAAGAATTTTAACAAAGATGAAGGTCCCACTCTAAGTAAGAAGGGGAATTGTAATCAAGGTGGGAGAGTGGACATCTGATTGGTCGAGGACTAACCAGTCAGGAGGGTTGGACTATGGGGGTATAAATACCATCGGACTAGACATGCCCAGGCATTATCCCTGATGAAAACAGCAGAGTTTGTCATTGAAAAGTCAGTTATAATTGATTTCTTTACCCAGCTGGAAGCCTGAGAAAAGCTTATTCATCTCTTGAGATTGTTTCACAATGGACTTTGCGTGGAGTATTAAATTCCAATTTATGTAGGTAAAGATTGATGAGTGTTTTGTTGGATGAATGTTGATGTCATTAGATGTGTGCTGATTGCAGGAAAACGTCAGGCTCAATAATGTGCATCACAGTTGAAGATCCTTGTTCAATTTCATGATTCCACCAGAATATTAACTATGCGATTACATTTAAGAACTGAGGCATAACTTTGAAACATTGTTGCAACAGATTCTTTAGGTCGAGTATTTTGCAAAGACTGTTCTTTTTACAGGACCACCCCTATGTATTTGCTGATGCAAGCAGTAAAACACTCACAAACAATATCTGGTATTTTATTCATTACAGCGCTACAAAAGCGGATGGTCCTCGGAAAAAATAATAATGTATTGCCTCACTTACAACTCCGCAGGTATGTATACAAAGTTGTAAGTTAATGAGCTGTCGGCAGCAACCAAAATCATTAAATGTGTAATAAAGAAAGATCTTTACATAATCAAACTGGATGTCAGCAGTCCAGAGATTCATTTGACTGATTTAGAAAATGAAACTTTTATCCCATTAGCAGAATTATGGTTAGTAATATGAAACGTGTCTCATGACTTTTGCTTCACCCTTTTCTACTTTAATGGCTTAAGAGTAGCTGATTACTTTCCCTTCTAAGGAAATATGTAAGTTTGTAAGATAGCAGAAGAATTTCATCTCGACAAAGCATTGAGAGTGCAATAATTTGGAAATGATTACTGGCTGACTTCCACCAGAAAGGTCCATTGTCATGAGAACATTCTGCTTGGCTAGACATATATAGTTATGCTTTGCTTATTAAAAAACCACCAGCTACAAAAATATTACAGTAATATCCTTCTCATGCAGAAATAATTGAACTGATCATCCTATCATTCAACTATCGCATTAGTTTAGCATTGTTAAATATTTCCTGTTCTGGCATTCTGACAAGCCACAAGTGATAAAAGAGGTGTGTGCTGGAAAAGGTGAATAAGATCATTAACAATTACCATAACAACAACAAAACAGTGACAAACATCTGAAACAGGCTTGCCAGATCTGATTTTCAATGAGCAGCTAGACAAAAAAAGTAACCCGTAGGTGGTCAGATATTGAATTGAAGTAGCAAGTTACATATTTAAATTTTGGAATCGAAACTGAGAATAAAGCTGAACTTTTGATATACATCTAAATCAAAAAGATATAGAAAATAGATGCAAATGTCTGTGATGGTTGACAAGAGTTTCTTTTTGCGGTTTTTCTGAACTACTGACTCAATGGTGTCTCAGCCTTAACACTGTGGAACTTTTAGATGATCCATATCCAGTCCATTTGAACAAGTGTACACATATGATTTGTGCTGTAATCAGTAAAAAGCAACAAAGCAGTATTATTTAGAAATGTATGTTAAAAGCATTCTTATTAAAATAATTCTGAAAACAAAGTATTATACAAGAATGGCTGCGTTGGTCCATAAATTAATTCTCAAGATCAGTTCTGCATCTGCAATCATGTTAACACTCTAGAGCTGAAAGTATATTGTTTTCCGCTGGGACTTGCCATCTAAAATTCAAACACATGGATGGTGGACAAACGAGTGAAGAAAGACTTCTGCATCAACAACACTTGGAGGAGATATATTGGGTGCGGATGGAGAAGATTCAGGGAGTGCTTTGGGAGTCAGGGTTGTGACTGGACCGACAGAATTTAAAATCAGACTATAACTGATAGAAAGTTCTATCAGTGATAATGTTCTTTGAATGATCAATATTAAATATCTATAGTCATGAATTAATTTTTCTGTTACTATAGCAAATATCTACTGACGTACAATGAAGAACATTCTGACTGTTTGCATCAGCGAAGATGGAGGGGCCACTGAATAGGATCAGTAAAAGCTGAAGAGAGTGGAAACTCAGCCAGCTCCATCATGGCACTAGCCTCCCTACCATCAAGGACATCCATAAGACATAGGAGCAGAATTAGGCCATTTGGCCCATCGAGTCTGCTCTGCCATTCAATATTGGCTGATCCTTTTTTTATCCTCTCCTCAGCCCCACTCCCCAGCCTTCTCCCCGGAATGTTTGATCCATGTCCAATCAAGATCCGATCAGGCTGACCTTAAATATACCCAACTGCCTGGTCTCCACAGCAGTCTGTGATAATAAATTCCACAAATTCACCACCCTCTTGCTAAAGAAGTTCTCCACATCTGTTTTAAATGGACACCTGAGGCTGTGCCCTCTTGTCCTAGACTCCCCCACCAGGGGAAACATCCTTTCCACAGATGTTCTGAGTAGGCCTTTCATCCTGCTAAGTCCACCCTCATCCTTCTAAACTCCAGCGAATACAGACCCAGAGTCATCAAACGTTCCTCGTAAGATAACATCTTCAAAGGGCCTCAACAAGGCAGCATCCATCACTCAGAATATGCTCTCTTTTTATTACTACTATCAGAGAGGAGGTACAGGAACCTAAAGACCCACACTCATTTTTTTAGGATCAGTTTCTTCCCCACTGCAATCCAATTTCTGAACGGACAATGAACCGACCCAAGAACACTGCCTCACTATTTTTGCTCTCCTTTTGCATAACTTACTTAATTTACATTTTATTATATATATTTCTTATTATGATTTATAGTTTTTTTTAATGCATTTCACTGGACTGCTGCTGATAAACAACAAATATCATGGCATATGTCAGTGATAATAAACCCGATTCTGATTTGGAATAATGTGCCTCCAGAAGAGATCACTTTATAAGTCTACTTTGAGGATACTATATGCACCAATGGAAATTCAAGCAAGTTAGCAGTCTGGTTAGTACATAATTTCAAGTTAGTGCGTAAGGATCACACATGTTGTGGAGATTTTCTCTCTGAAAATAAACACGGGTTTCAATACAAACAGATCAGCTGCGGTTAACAAGCCCTCACAATCCTCACTCAGATAGTTGCAACACTATGCATCTCATTATCTGTCTTGATCTCCATCTAGATTAGACATTCTCCTATTACTTTTTATTATCATTTCCCATCTCTGAAACTTAAAATGTGTTGTACTTTTTCCAGTTCTGTTAAAAGGTTATTGACCTAAAACATTAACTCTTTCACTTTCCACAGCTGCTGTGTGATCTGCCAAATACTTACGTTGTCTTCTATGTTAATTTCACGACTAATCAGATAATTAAAAATGTAAACTGAAAGATATAATAAGTGGGTGAGGAATTTTGTGCATAGCTAATTTTATCCTAAATTGATTTCTGTTTTCTTTAGTATACAATTCTTTAAAACCATCTGATTTACAGTTACATCAGTTTTAACTCAAACTTACATTTAGATTTTGGAACAATATATTGTGGGAAAAATAAGACTTAAAAACGCCCACTAGTTTTCAATTTGAATATTGGATGAGGTTGCTTTTGGATCTGTGCTCACCATCACAGTTATAACAGTCAAAAGCACATAAAAAAGTTAGGACCATCACTCCAGGCAACCGAGAAGTTAGGTGGAAACCAGTTCCAATGTTCCAGCTACATAACAAGATTTCACTAATGTGCAGAGAAATTGCCAGACCACACACATTGTGTAATAATAAAGGACATCTGGTTCCATAACATTGCAATGAATACATGTGTCTGTGCATGTACCTAAGTGCTCTGGGTATCCTTGCTTTTCCTTTTTAATGCAGTGGAATAAATTGTGAGCTCATTCTTCCAGACTTACATTCAACTTCATTTAAACAGTTCAAGGGATTAGTTTCAGACATTCCAACCTTTAAATTACTCAGGGACAATGCACTAATTACTTTGCTGATCTAATATTTTGAGAAGTCACTTATTCATATATACTCTAAAGACATTCAGAGGAGTTTAGTTCTCAGAGACAAATAATAAGAGATGGTTAGTAAGCTTCCATACAGCAGATGCTCTGAAACATTGAGTTCCTTTTTATGGCCATTGTTCACCAATGTTCTGTTTTTTAGCTGCATTCTGAATCAGGTCCAATGACGCAATTTTTTAACTGCTAATCTAGAGAGATCTATACTTTTTCACATGAAATAGCTGGGTCCTCTTGTTCTTAAATATATACTTGTTGGTGTTTTCCTGGTGTGATTTTTGGGTGGCCAGCAAGAAGACATATTCAATGATTGCCTCACAGGACCCTCTTGTGGCAATCCACTTAGTGAGCCATGGTATTTAACAGGCAGACGTAAACCGCAAGTGTCACCTAGCACACATATTGAATCCTCTCTTCTTCAAGGTTCATCTCTCCCAGATTTTACAATGTCTATTCTTCATAGGATAAGTCAAATCCAGACATTTTATATGTACTATCTGATCCATTGCAAACAGAGTCATGTTCTAATCAGATAATGATGAATAAGAGGTGAGATATTCAACCTCTGATTCCCAAGCAGCATGAAAAGCTATCCTGATCTCATAGAGCTGAAGTCACTGCTGTGACTCACTGACTGTGCCTGTGCCTGATTAAACATGTGTGATTAGCTCATACATATATGCCTGTTGTGATAACGTGGATGTAACTCATTTAATGGAAAATATTCTGGATTTTAAAGAAAGGCTGTCTGAGAACATGGGAAGGCAGCTGTACATCTCAATGTACTGGGGACCATTACTCATCTGGGGAACTGACATTACTGGGTATCTTGTTCAGGAAGGCTGGTAAGAATAGACCAGGGACCTATAAGTCACATGGACCAGATGGACTTCACCCCAGGGTTCAGAAAAAAAGTGGCTGGAGAGGTTGCGGAAGCATTAGTTATGATCATTCAAAAATCACTAGTTTTTGGAATGGTTCTGGAGGATTGGAAAATTGTCAATGTCACTCCAGTCATTAAAAAGGGAGGGAGGCAGAAAGAAGTAAATTAATTAAAGGCCAGTTAACCTGACTTCTGTGGTAGGCAAGATGTTGAATTTGATTGTTAAAATGTGGCTTTGGGGTACTTGGAGGTACATGATAAAATAGGCCAAAGTCAGCATGGTTTCCTTTAGTTAAAACCTTGCCTGACAAATCTGGTTGACTCTTTGAAGAAAGAACAAGCAGGATAGACAAAAGAGAATTGGTGTATGTTGTGTACTTGAATTTTCAGAAGGCTTTTGATAAGGTGCCGTACATGAGGCAGCTTAACAATTTAAGAGCCCATGTTATTACTGGAAAGATACTAGCATGGATAAAGCATTGGCTGATTGGCAGGAGGCATAGACTGGAAATAAAGAGAACCTTTTCTGATTGGCTGCAGGTGATTAGTGATGTTCTGCCAGGGTCGGTTTTGGTACAGCTTCTTTTTACGTTCTATGTTAATGATTTGGATGATGGAATTGATGGCTTTGTGGCCAAGTTTGCAGGTGACATGAAGATAAGTAGACTTCACTTGGTGGAATTGAGAAGAATGAGGGGGATATCATTAAAACCTATCGAATGTTCAAAGGCCTAGATAGAGTGAATGTGGAAAGGATGCTTTATATGATGGGGAAGTCTTGGACTAGACGGCACAGACTCAGAATAGAGGGATGTCCATTTAGAACAGAGGTGAGGAGGAATTTCTTTAGCCAGAGAATGGTGAATCTGTGAAGTTCATTGCCACTGGTAGCTCTGGAGACCAGGTCATTAGGTGTATTTAAGGCAGAGGTTAATCAGTTCTTGATTAGTCAGGACACAGAAGGTTACTTGGAGAAGGCTGGAGAATGGAGCGGGGATGGAAATGGATCAGCCATGTTGAAATGGTGGGGCAAACTCATGGCCCAAAAGGCCTAATTCTGCTCGTATGTCTTGTGGTCTTACAGGCCGTGAGCCTGACTTCAGTTGTAGGGAAGATAATGGAGGGAATTCAGAGGGACAAGGTCACCATCACTTGGATAGTCAAAGCCAGATCAGGAATAGTTGGCATGGTTTTGTGCATGGGAGGTCACATCTGGTGAATCTTCTGGAATTTTTTTCAAAGAGATAATTAAGAGTTGGATGATTAAGAGATAATTAAGAGTATGTCAGTTGATGTTGTCTGCATGGACTGTAGTAAGGCCTTTAGTGGAGGGTGTGGAGGGTTATGGGCTAAATGCAGGAACTGGGATTACCAGGGAGGGTGTTGTGTTCAGTATTGACTTGACAGACTGAAGGGACTGTTTCCATTCTATACTACTCTCTGACTCCAAAGTCATATTTGATGGAGAAGAGATAGGATCCTATCAAAGGGAACAGTATGTAACTTTTAGTTGGCAGTGGGACTGGGTGTAAGATTAACCCAACCAGGGTGCTGAAACCAAGGAAATAATCTGTGATATAAAGGAAGTGCCTGGGGAAGGAGGTTTCTGAAGGCAATGATGGGTAGTAAAGGAAATATGGGTGCAGTTAGGGCCAGGTGTTCCCCTGTAAGCCCAATGACATGCTTCTTCACTCTCTAATTACCCAGAATGACTGTTTAAAACTAGTTCACTCTTTTATAAAGTATCTATCTATCTATCTGTTGATACTCTGGGGATTTGGGTTTGATGGGAAAGGGTACATATGGGTATACTTTACTATTTAGTCTGGGTTTAATGTTGTAGTAAGGATCTGTTACTGAATTGGGACTTGAACCACGTATTTTAAAAGTAATTTGCTCAGGTGTCTTTGCATCCACAATTGTGTCAGGATCGATAATGCTAACATATCCAACCTAGTTTTTACTAGGATCTAGAGCGTTAAAATTCTCCCCAAAATATCCCCAAAACATTGTTGCCCTTTAATTTTACTTAAGTGCATGCTCTGAAAGGAAACCAGTAATTATTCCATATTCAATCAATGATTTAGAATGTGCCCAACCTATCCTGTGCAGACTAGATGGCAGAAGCTATTATAAACTCTGAATTCATTCGAAGCTCCTGCTATCATCTCAAAAGGCGATGGCCCAGATATTTGTTTTGACTTGAGGTTGACTGAAAGGGGACTTCATTCCCTACATGAAAGCTGGGATGTTACTCATTTGTCTTGTTTTTTCAAATATTGTTAAACATAAAATTAGATTTTTGGAATTTTATAACCCAGACATAGTAAACCTCTGACTTGCCATGATTGTTATTCTCTGTAAAAGAAGATGTCAGATACAGAGTGCCCATGTATTACGGCAGTTCAGATAAATGGAAATTCCATTTACAGAGTTCACAAATGACACTCACACAATTTGTGTAAGAAAAAAAACAAAATAAACATAACATGCAAAAGAAACTTCAAAATTTTGTCATATTTTTTTCTTGAGTTTGTCTAATGGAAAATCAGAACACAGTTTTCTGGAAATGTAACCTCTCCAAGATACAGAGACATTATGTTACTGATGACAAATGCTTCATAGAAGCAACAGATTTACTGTAATATTTACTTAACTTGAAACATCTGCAGTCATGTTCAATAATACAGAAATAGTGACTCCAAGTTCCTAATGAATTGGCTTCATCTCTGAGTCTTCAGCTGGTAAATCTGAAGTTATTTTATATGTACAGGAATTATTGCAAGATTGAAACTATTGAATTGCAGCTAAACTGCACTGATTGGGAATAGCTTTAGATTTTGAGAAGTAGCTATGGGATGGGAAAAAATTAACATAGAATACAATGCCAGCCTCAAGCCCAAGCTAGTTCAACTACTTCTGCCTTCTCATAACTATTAAGTGAAATAAAAACAAACTTCCACTCAAAAGCTGCAAGGTCAGTGCAAGTTTACAAAAATAATTCTGCCCTCATTTTTATAAGTATGTTCTTCATTTTTCTAGTTCCGTTAGGCAACTGAAGATGGCTGAATTGGGCTGAAGAGCCTGGATCCATGTCCATGCTGTTTAGCTCTTGAATTCTAAATGGTTTTGGGCCTTAAGAAATCCAGCAGATAAAATGGTGAGAAAGGTGCTTGCCGTGTCAAGACGAGAAAAGGGTGGGTTGGGGGAGGAATTGGGGCCCAATTAACATCTCCTTCCAGATCCTCAGTTGTTGAATAATGCCACTCCTCTCACTAATTTCCTGCAACCATAAGCTATACCCCAAATTCTACTACCAGCTATATTTCCCCTGACTGTGCTCTCACCCACTCTTGCCATTTCTTGCCTCTCCTTTCCACCCCATCATAATCACTTTCTTTTGCCATGCCTTTTCCTTGCCTGTGACCTTCTGCTATAGAGTTAACCAACCACCAGAGACCTGGTGTGTCACTTGAGCTAGTTGCCAGTCAGGAAATTTCAGAGAAAAGCTGAAAAGCTTCCCACAGTTTAAAACTGGAGTACATTTGGAAAATGTGCACTTCTGAGGTATCGGCCCAGTGATCCTTGCCGCCATTCTGAAAGCAGCCTCCTATAAACACCAATTTCAATGTTTTGAAAAACATTGAACATAGAACATTACAGCACATTACAGGCCCTTCGACTCATGGTGTTGTGACAACCTTTTAACCTACTCTAAGGTTAACCTAACCCTTCCCTCCTGCATAGGCATCCTTTATCGATCATCCCTGTGCTTATTTAAGTTTCTTAAATGTCCCCCTGCCTCTGTCACCACCATGGCTAGGTATTCCACAGACCCACCACTCTGTGTGAAAAAAACTTACCTCTGACGCCAGCCCTGTATTTCTTGAAGTCACCTTAAAATTATGGCCCCTCATTTTAGCTGTTCCCATCCTTAGAAAAAATCTCTGGCTAACCAGTTCATCTATGTTACTTATTATCTTGTACATCTCTATCAAGTCACCACTCGACATCCTTCTTTCTTCATCAGTCATAATCTCATGATTCACTAAATCATACCCAGTCAGTTTTCCGAGATTCAGAAAAAGTATCAAGCATTAATGCAATGTATAACTGATCGAGATGTCAAATTTCTGTCCATGACATTAAAAAAATTAATGCACCAAGTAGAGCTGGAGCAAATTGAAGGAGGCTCCATTTCCATAAAGAATAACAAATAAATGACAGGCCAATTAATGACCTTCTGACTCTTGCATATCTTTCACATGATCACTAATGGTCGTGAAGCAAAATGGAATGAAGGAATTAAATGCCTATTTATTTGGGGAATTGAAGTACTTAAGAATTGAATAATATTTCTTTACCAAAAAAGATGTTTGGCAGCTGCTTATTGACCAGAAGTACACAAAAATACACATAAGACAAAGAAAATTAGGATATTGAGGACTATTTGTTATCTTCCATATTCATGTCTCACTTTGACTCAAAGATATTGCCAAAATTTAGTGACATCAAACTAATGTGCAAAACATGTTTTCACATAACAACTTATTTCAGAAAAGACAGCTAGAGATATTTTTCATGTTATCAGTTATGAACATCGCAATAAGAATGTTTATTTTATTGTAAATTTCAAAAAAATCTCAAACATTGGGAAGTGTCATTTTAGGTTCAAATGCTTCTAAAATTACATATTGTAAACTTACCCCTACTAAAAACTTGGGAAATTGAATAAGCTTGCAATCCTTATTTCTTAGTTAGCATATGAAGTTATTTCAATAACTGTTTAAAGTTTTGACAGATGTAACATAAGAATGGTATAAATGATCATAGAAGTTGTTTACATAGTAACGGTTTTGAGGAATATCAACTTAAACTAGTAATGCACCAACATCCTTGTGATAAATTAGCACAAAACTTATTTAAAACATTTCATAATATTCTGGTCGGTTGAATTTTACCATCAGCATTTTGATTTTATCTTTGGACTGGACATTCTGACCATATTTCCTAACAAATGCAGCCTAGAAATTGGCCAAGGATAATTAAGCAGAGTCATATTTTCGCACGTAATTTCCTGGGAAGTTGCCAGATACTCTAGTTCTTAAGGATGTACCTGCAAATAAAATACACACAACTGCAATTAATATTTTATACAGTATGTTCTCTGGTTAAAGGTGGGCATCTCATCAGTGGGGGTCTCCATATGTCATGTAATAACACTGAAAGTATTTCATAATTATTGATTACTGTATTCATTTGAAGCCTCTGTAGCAAATGATTTAAGTACTTGTAAAGTGGCCTAGAAATAAATCACAAACATTCTGGAACATTACAAAGCTAATCATTCATCCACTTCTCTTAGCACCAATGGTGTGCTATAAAAATGTTGAATATTGTAATCAGACAATTAATCACTTTTAAACACTGGGTCTTTCCATAATTATCATTCTATGCATGTGTAAAATTGGTTAGGACATACTGGAACTAAAATATGACTAAACAGGAAATATTGGCAATCCATCACATTTGATAAAAATAGTAGCAATTACAAATTACAATTACAATTACAAATCCAGGTGCCCCATTCAAAATTATTTCACGCACATCTGCTCTCACCCCATCCTCCTGCCACCCCACTCAGGATAGGGTTCTCCTTGTCCTCACCTACCACCCCACCAGACTCTGGGTCCAACATATAATTCTTCGTAACATCTGCCACCTCCAACGGGATCCCACTACCAAGCACATCTTTCCCTCCCCCCCTTTTTCTGCTTTCCGCAGGGATCACTCCCTACGTGACTCCCTTGTCCATTCGTCCCCCACATCCCTTCCCACTGATCTCCCTCCTGGCACTTATCCTTGTAAGTGGAACAAGTGCTACACCTGCCCTTAGACTTCCTCCCTCACCACCATTCAGGGCCCCAGACAGTCCTTCCAGGTGAGGCGACACTTCACCTGCGAGTTGGCTGGTGTGATATACTGCGTCCGGTGCTCCCAGTGTGGTCTTCTATATATTGGTGAGACCTGACGCAGACAGGGAGACCATTTCACTGAACACTTATGCTCTCTCTACCAGAGAAAGCAGGATCTCCCAGTGGCCACACATTTTAATTTTACGTCCCATTCCCATTCTGATATGTCTATCCATGGCCTTCTCTACTGTTAAGATGAAGCCACACTCAGGTTGGAGGAACACCTTATATTCCATCTAGGTAGCCTCCAACCTGATGGAATGAACATTGATTTCTCTAACTTCCGTAAATGCCCCTCTTCCCCTTCTTACCCCATCCCTTATTTATTTATTTATTCCCTCCTTTTTTTCTCTCTCTCTGCCCCTCTCACAATCACTCCTTGCCTGTTCTCCATCTCCGTCTGGATCTCCCCTCTCCCTTTGTTTCTCCCTAGGCCTCCCGCCCCATGATCCGTTCCCTTCTCCAGCTGTGGATCCCTTTTGCCAATCACCTTTCCAGCTCTTAGCTTCATCCCTCCCCCTCCTGTCTTCTCCAATCATTTCAGAACTCCCCTCCCCCTCCCACTTTCAAATCTCTTACTACCTCTTCTTTCAGTTAGTCCTGACGAAGGGTCTCGGCCTGAAACTTTGACTGTGCTTCTTTCTATAGATGCTGCCTGGCCTGCTGCGTTCCACCAGCATTTTGTGTGTGTTGCAGCAATTTTTTCTTTCTTAACTATGCAGATAGAGAAGAATCCATTTAAAACAGAAATGCAGAGAAATTTCTTTAGCCAGAGGGTGGTGAATTTGTAGAACTTGTTACCACGGGTAGCCGTGGATGCCAGGTCGTTGGGTGTATTTAAGGCAGAGATTGACAGGTTCTTCATTGGACACGGCATTAAAGGTTACAAGGAGAAGGCCGGGGAGTGGGGCTGAGAAGGAGGAAAATGGATCAGCCATGATTGAATGACAGAGCGGACTCGATGGCCTAATAGTCCAATCTAGATTTAAAAACACTCAACCTTCAGAGGCTTTTAATTGCATTTCCTTCCACCTTCACCCAATTAATATATTTGTTTTATTCTACTGACCTTTTGACAGTTGCTTGAAAATATCTCATAAGATGAGCACCCATAATTCTTCATTGGTAACACCTTGATCTGTTTCCCCTCAGATCAGCTTAATTACTGTACAAAGTTCGGTTTCTTATTATCATGTGTTAAGTGGCAAAGGGGCAAACATCTGTTATAAATTGTAATTAGAGTCATCTGAAAAACTATTTAACCTGACAGTCAAATTTCTTGAAGGTAATTTAGGGGCATTGGACACATCGTTGTATCGATACAATTGATCAAATTTTTTCCCATCATTCCATCTCAGTGCATGTTCAATAGAGTGGTTAGTACACAGAATGATAACACCAGCTCAATTTATCATCTTAGTAATGGATGTTCCAGCCAGTTAAATGTAGTGATTGAGCTCAAGGAAGTGTGGAAGCTGGTTCAATAAAGCAGCTCAGTAGCAAATCCCAAACTTACTCATTAGCTTTTTCTATTGCGTTATGTCAGAACATTCTGTTATGCCCGCAGCCCCCTCCTTTGTGAGAATTGCAAGAGCACTCTTGGGTTGGGTCAGGGGACCCAGGAAATGAGAGAGAGACGTGCAAAATGCCTCGTTCCCCGACGATAGAAAATCACGGGACATATCCATTGTTTCTTGGAGACACATTTGTGGATCGCGATCCTATGCTACGTGACAGCCTTCGGGCAAAGTGGGATGGGTGACGGGGAGAGATTGCATTATCACCTCAACCTGGTTGACATCTACAACCCTGCAAGTCAGGATAAAAGAGGGGCTGTAGGAACAGCCCCCTTAGACGCACCAGAAGAAACGCTAGCGATCCCGTAATAGCGGGAAGCCATGTGCGTTCAGTTCCCTTGCCTGGAAGCCGGTGGCTGGTACCACGGAAAACGATTTTTGAACTAACAACGGGGAACCAACTCCCCCGACTCAACGGATTGGCCTCATAAAAGACACGGGCAAGTTTAAGACTGTCTCTCTCTACAACCCAAAAAGCTGCATCTTGAATGACAATTGACTTTTATTTTTCCATCGGACAATACAGTATCCCCTAGACAAACGATAGAGTTATTTCTTATTGATGATTATGATTATACCCGCGCTTTTAGATTGAGTATTGACGACGTATACTATCGGAATGTTTGTATTAATCTTATTTTTGTGCCCATTTATAAATAAAGACTTTTAAAAATAGTACCATCAGACTTCAACGGACCTCTCTATCTTTGCTGGTAAGTGACCCAGTTACGGGGTACGTAACAATTCCATCTGAAAGAGCCTCCAAAATTTTCTCCCTTATTTCTCTCAATGCCCTTCTACGGGATGCTTCCTGGAATCCAGTCCATTTAACAGTGAAAATTTGTTTTTCTTTTGACATAAAATTCTATTTGGTTGAAATATGAACATAAGAACATAAATCTAGAGCTGGAGCAGCCATTCAGCAAGACCCTACAGCAACCCTTTTACTTCAGATACCATTTTCAGCCCTCTCTTCAACCCTTGATTCCATTCAGAAATGAAATCTATCAATCTCAATTTTTACTGTAAACATTTACTGTTCTCCAAAGTAGTGAATTCCAAAGATATAGCACCATATTAGGGAAAGAAATTTTCTCTCATTTCAGTCCTAAATGGCTCTGAGACTGTGATCTTTTATTTTGGACTCTTTAGTTACCAGATCATCCTACTCATATCTACTATGTAGAGTTCTCTAGGAATTCTGTATGTTATGAAGTTTCCTCTCATTCTTCTGAACAGTAGAATACAGAGGCCTAGAATACCCAATATCTCCTGACATGAATTTCATCCTACCCACTCTAACTGTCCATCACTCACACACTCTTTCTGGATCCCCTCCCCCTACCACACCCATCTGCCCACACCACCTTCCTTTTCTATCAGATTCTACTGTTGTCTCCACGTATCACTTTCCAGCCTATCACTATTTCTACTCATTCCTCCTCCATCTCCTGTCAACCCTCCTTACCTAGATCCCCAATCAACAGCTAGCTCTTGCTCCACCTCTTCTCCTGACTTTTTTATACTGTGTATCTCCCCTCTGTCTTTCAGTTCAGATGTTGTGTCTGGACTGAAATGTACTGTAAATTTCCTCTACTGTTGGTGCCTGATCTACAGAATTCCTCCAGCGACTTAAAAAAATTAAACACCAGATTCCTGCATCTCCAGTTACGTGTACCTCCATGAAACGTGTGTCCTGATGAATCTTGGCTACATGCCCTCTTGTAGTAATTATATCCTTCTTTTTAAGGCGAGGAGGCACATGATATTCCAGGCATGTCCTCAGCAAGATCCTATGTAACTACAGGAAAATGTCTTACATTGCTACTCAATTCTCTTGAAATAAATACCCATGTATTATTTGAATTTCCAGTTGCTGGCTGCACCCATATGTTAGATTTCAGTGATTTGAGTACGAGTTTGCAAAGATTCAGCATGACATCCAATACTTTGAGAAACTTCTATAGATGTACAGTGGAGAGTACAGTACTTTGCAAAAATCTTAGGCTCGTATAGCTAGGGTTCCGAAGTCACTTGCACATTACTGTATCGTCATACCTTAAACAGATACAGGGCTAGTTCTTGGAAGTGCAATGAGGAAAGTTCTTTGAATTGTATTATTATTGCAATTTTATATTTATTTCTGTACTTAGTACCATCTGTGGCTGAATTGATACCCTATAAATTTCTTTCAGAAGTGAGTTGATTGTGTGTAAAGAGAACACTTGAAGGAAGAGATGAAGGGAATGGAGAGATTCGAGTTAACTTATAAGATACTTACGTATGCTTATTAAATTCCAGTTTGATAGATTGAGGCTTTTATTCGTGCAAATACATTAATTTATTATTTACCTTGTGGGAAATGCCTACTAAAATTGTTGCAGATTATTTGCAGTAGGGTGTGAACTGATTAACAGTTTTTACATATCATATGTAAAAAGACCAGCAAAAGCAATTGTACGTTGTTTACAGAGAGAGCTGAGAGAATTTACAGTGAGAAATGACGATATGGCTGACAAATTAAACAAATACTTTTACCTGTCCTCACAGAAAGAAACACAATAAATCTCCAAGAAAAATGGAGAACAAAGCTCTAGTGCCTATGAAGGAAAAAACAAAAAAAAAATTAGGGAAGAAATAATATCAGAAAAGTTAATTAGCCTGAAAACTTAAAAATACTGAAGATCTGGTGATGTTTATCACAGAATTTTGAAAGAGACAGAGATGGTGAATGCTTCAGTTATCATCTTCCAGATATTATAGGTTCTGAAATGCTTCTTCTGAATTGGAATACTGCATTTATGAAGGGAGGGGGAGAGTAAACATGAACTGCCAACCTGATAGCCTGATCTTGGTTGTGGAAAGTGGAAAGAGATATCAAAAATGATGGATTCTATTACAGACAATGTGATATTAATACACTTAGTAAATGATAATATAATTCAAGAGAATCAACATGGATTTATCAAAGGTTTTCTATAATGTATTGAGCGTGTGGAGTTTGTTGAGGATATATCTAGTCAAGTAAGTGGGATGGAATGAGTGGATACAGCGTCTTTAGATTTTCAGAATATTTTATCGAGGTCCCATCACAGGAGGTTAGTGAATTGTGTCTTGGAATAATATATTAACATAGAGTGAGAGTTGATTAATAGGTCGAAAACAAAGAATTGACATAAAAAAGGTAATTCTCAGGTTGGCAGGCTGTGACTAATAGGGCATTGCTACTTGAGCTCCAACTGCTCATAAGTACAGTAGTTCTACCAGCAGATAAAATGTAGAGAAAATTTACAATGATGTTGCTGATACTCGAGGACCGGAGTTATAGTGAAAATTTCAACAGCTTTATTCACTGGGGCATAGGAGAATGATGGAAGATCTTATAGTGGTATACAAAATTATGAAGAATATAGATAGGATGAATACTTGCAGGCTTTATACCCTCAGAATGAGTGAGAGTAGAACCAGATACCTTACCTTAGGGCGAAAGGTGAAATGTATAAGAGGAATCTGAGGGGAATCTTTTTCACTCAGTGGGTGGTGTGAGTGTCGAACAAACTGCCAGTGGACGTGGAAAATGTGAATTCAGTTGTAACATTTAAAAAAGTTTGGATAGGTACATGGATGAGAGCCATATGGACAGGTGATGTAGGTGGGCTAAGCAATGGACCAGATGGGCTGAAGGGCCTGTCCCTGTGCTATAGTGTTCATTAACTCTATAATCTATATCAGCAACTTGGTCAGGATGAGTGCATGTATTATTTCCAAGGTTGCTGATGATACAAAATTACATGAGAATCCAAGTAGGAGAAAGACTTCATGGGGATATAGACAGATATAGAGATGGAGCAACAATTTGGCAGAGGCAGTCTAATGTGGGAAAAAAATGTGACATGTTTAGAAATTAAACAGAAATGTTGAGCACCTTTTAAATTATGAGAGATTGGTAAATGTTGATATTCAAAGGGACCTCAAAGTTCAACAGTTCAAAGCAAATTTATTATCAAAGTACATACATGCCACTATACACAACACTGAACTTTGTTTTCTCGTGGACATACTCAGTAAATCTAAGAACCGTGATAGAATCGATGAAAGACTGCACCCAACAGGGTGGGCAAACAACCAATGGGTACAAGACAACAAACTGGAAATTATCTGGGGATTCACTTGGGAGAGTGACTGGACTGGAAAACAGTATTGACTGTACTAGTGATGCCTCTGCCCTGACGCTCTAAACAAATTTTATGCACTGATTCGAGGCATGCAACACAATGCTGGCTATAAAAGCTAACCCCTTCAAGGTGAGCATCGACTGTCTGTAACAAATAACCCCTTCCTTAATATCAACAAGACGAAACAGATGGTTATTGGCCTCAGGAGAACTCATACCACTCACACTCCCTTTTACATCGGCGGCACCACTGTGAAAACTGCAAGCAGTTTCAAACTCCTGGGAGTGCACGTCACACACAACCTCCCATGGTCTCAGAACACATGCTTCACAGTGAAGACAGCTAATCAACGCCTCTACTTTCTGAGGAGCTGGACTTCGCACATCTGTACTCACGTCATTCTACACATGCATAGTAGAGAGCATCCTGACAAGAGCTTGGTCTAGAAGCTGCTCTGCGGTGGACAGGAAAGTTCTACAATGGGTGGTCAAAACTGTCCAATGCAGCACCGGATATGCTTTCCTGCCATCAAGGACCTATATACAGTAAAATTTCGGAAAAGGGCCAGTAACATCATGAAGGATCTCGGCCACCCTGCTCATGGACTGATCGGGGAGGAAGCTACATAGCATCCATACCAGGACCATCAGACTCAAAAACAGTTAGTTTCCTCAAGCAGTGAGGCTGATCAACAGCTGCACCCATTAACTTCACCACTACTTCATTATTTCCAGTCAGTCAACTTATGTACAGCCTAGAATCCCTTTATGGACATAAAAATCCATCTATTTACATCAAGCCATTTACATATTTATATTTACTGTGTTTTTTATTATTATTGTCTTATTCATCTTTTGCTTTTTTTGTACTGCAGTGGAACCACAGTAACAATCATTTTGTTCTCCTTTACACTGTGTACAGGAAATGAAACTAAACAATTTTGAATCTTGAGTGCTGATCTTTGCCTGCTTACTGCTTTCAGTCCGTCATCATTTGGAGCAGAAGAGCTCATAGTCAAGAATATTCAATTAGAAGTAACCTTTAATTTGGAAGAAGATTGTTAAGAGAGCCTAAGGCCAAGTGGAACAATCTCGAGAGAGAGTGAGACAAAAGGGATAAGCAATTCCCATTTCTTCCTCTGAATCACCTCCACAAAGACGTATATGTAGCATCCAAGAACCTGTGCACTCTCTCCAATGGTCTAAGATCTACCCTGAATGGTGTGTTGTGGGTTAATTCATAAAATCCATTCCTTTAGAGGGATGAAATATTTGCCTATAGGTTGCATATAGAACTCCATGATATTTCCTTCTAATATGCAGGTCTACCACTCTGATGTTGAGATATATATTTAGTATTTCCAGACAAGTACAAATCATGATAATTAGTAACTGGGTTCAAAAATTGTATGTTAAAGACAGACCTAAACAGCCATGTATTATTGGCACAGCATACATTCAGCAACTCTTTCATTATACCTTCACAAGATAATTATTTATTGTATATATCACTCAAACCTTGATAATATATTCAAAATCTGAACAGAATCAAGAATATGTGCATCTTCAGGTGCTGTTGAGATCAAACACGATGCACTGCAAAAGTGGTAAGTGTGGAATAATGTGATGCCATAGTGCCAATTTTGGGAAAAATAATATTTTGTTCCCATTTCCAAAACATTAAAATAATTTCCTTCATAATATTTTCACCCTTGCAGACGTACAGGGAACATGTAGGGAAGTGCTGATCAGTGCTGGTCTTACCAGCGTCACCCATATTGTTCAATGGAATTAAGAAAAATAAAAAGGCTCATACAACATGGAAGCCTGCCCTTTGGCCCAAGTCATCTATACTGACTGTGTTACTTGGTGAGCTAGTTCCGTCCGCCCACATTTGGCCATATCCCTCTCAGCCTCTCTTATCCATCCATCAGATGTTCTTAAAATGTTGCTTATTTATTTATTGAGATAAGGCGCAGAACAAGCCCTTCCAGCCACGCAACCCGGCAATCCCCCATTTAACCCTAGCCCAATCATGGGACAATTTACAATAACCAATTAACCTACCAACCGGTACGTCTTTGGACTGTGGGAGGAAACCATAGCACCCGGAGGAAACCCACGCAGTCACAGAAGAATGTACAAACTCCTTGCGGGCAGGGCAAGAAAATGATGCTGATGTACCTGCTTCAAATACTATTTCTGCAGTTCAATTCAAATATGCACCACCCACTGCATGAAGCTGCTGCCCCAAATGATCCCTTTAATTCTCTTGCCATTGACTTTAAACATATACCCTCTAGTTTTTATCACTCCCATCCCTGGGAAATAATCTATATATGTTTTTGCCCTGTCTATGCCCCACTTGATTATATATACCTCTGTCAGTTAACCCCTCAATCAGCTACATTCAAGGGAATAAAATCTTAGTCTATGTAACTTCCTTAACTCAGGCCCCGAAATCAAGGCAACATCCTGGTAGATCTGCTCTGCATTTAATTTAATAATATTTTCCTGTAATAAGGTGACAAAACTATACAACACTCCAAGTGCAATTTCATCAGCATTTTATCTAAATGTATCATAACTTCTGAAATCTTACACTTAGTATCCTGACTGAAGACCAGCGTGCCTATACTTAGAGCAATGCTGTCAGTGAACTATACACTTGTATCTTGGGTCCCTCTGTTTCGTAATGCTCCCCAGGGCCCTACCATTCACTGTATACATCCTACCTTGGTTTGATCTCCTAAAATGAAATCCCTCACATTGAAAGCGATTTGATAATCATCAGCCCACATTCACAGCTGATCAAGATCCTGTTAATTTTACATAACCTTCTACATTGGGTGATATTGCACACTTGTGGGTGGTGGGATTTTACAGGGAGAGGCAATAATGATAATGGGGCAGGGTAGGAGGCATTTGGTAGAAAGGGAAGGCACCTGATGGATTACAGAGCTAATTTTATGAAATGAATTATTTCTTAGAAGAGTTTGATCCTCAGATCACTGATCACAATGGTCACGTAATTGCCTCGTCTCTTGCTAACCCACTGTTCTCCCAGACATTGCCTGAAGTGCATTATAGTTGTTGAAGAGCAATGTGACACTTCTGTATTTTGCATGTGATAAGAAACGTGTAGCTAGATCCTGGACTTCCTGTCAGATCGCCGGCAGGTGGTAAGAGAGGGCTTCCTCACCTCTGCCCCTCTGACCCTCAACACAGGTGCCCCTCAGGGCTGTGTACTAAGGTCCCCTCCTTTCTGTTATCCCATGACTGTGTCGCCACCCACTGCTCCAATCTGCTAATTAAATTTTCTAACAACACTACACTGATTGACCTAATCTCAAATAACAATGAGGCAGCTCAGAGAGAAGTCATCACCGTAACGCAGTGGTGTCAAGAAAACAATCTCTCCCTCAATATCGCAAAAACAAAGGAGCTGGTTGTGGACTACAGGAGGAATGAAACAGGCTAACCTCTGTAGACATCAATAGATCTGGGGTTGAGAGGTTGAACAGCTTTAAGTTCCTCAGCATAAACATCACCGAGGATGTCACGTGGTCTGTACATATCGGCTGTGTGGTGAAAAAGGCACAACAGCACCTCTTTCACCTCAGACGGTTGAAGAAGTTTGGTATGGGCCCCCAAATCCTAAGAACTTTCTACAAGGGCACAACTGAGAGCATCCTGACTGGCTGCATCACTGCCTGGTATGGGAACTGTACTTCCCTCAATCGCAGGACTCTGCAGAGAGTGGTACAGACAGCCTAGCTCAACTGTAGATGTGAACTTCCCACTACTCAGAAGGCAGGTGTGTAAAAAGGGCCCGAAAGATCATTGGGGGCCCAAGTCACCCCAACCACAAACTGTTCCATCTGCTACCATCTGGAAAGCGGTACCGCAACATAAAAGCCAGGACCAACAGGCTCTGGGACAGCTTCTTCCACCAGGCCATCAGAATGATTAATTCATGCTGATGCCACTATATTTCTATGTTATACTGACTGTTCTGATGTATATACTATTTATTATAAATTACTAGAAATTGCACATTGCGCATTTAGACAGGGACATAACATAAAGATTTTTACTCCTCATCTAGTTGAAGGATGTAAGTAATAAAGTCAATTCAATTCAATTCAGATCTGGACTGAAGAAATTATGTTATATCTGGGCCTGGCCAACGCATTATTGCCATTCTCTGATGTAGTACGAGTATGATCCCCATATTCTAATCCAGCAGTGACACAATTCCTATGAATTAGGGTATGGATTTCACTGGAGTAAAGTTCAGAATCTGCACTCTCCAATGGTCTTGGCCACATTTCTCTACCCCGTGACACAACCAATGTATCACTGCCTCACTATACCTTTAGGCAGAGAGAGACCATAAAAACGTAGACCTAGGAGCAGAATTAGGCCGTTTGGCCAATCAAGTCTGCTTTGCTATTTGATCTTGGCTGATCCATTTCCCTCTCAGCCCTATTCTCCTGCCTTCTCCCCATAACCTTAAATACTCCAAGTGAAGCCTCACCAGTGTTTTATAAAGCCTTAGCATTATATCCTTGTTTTTATATTCTAGTTCTCTTGAAATGAATGCAAACATTGCATTTTCCTTCTTCACCATCGATTCAACCTGCAAGTTAATCTTTAGGGGATCCTCCACTACGATACCCAATTTCCTTTGAAACTCAAATCTTTGAATTTACTCCCCATTTAAAAATAGTCTTTGCTTTTATTCCTGCTACCAAAATGCAATGCCATACACTTCCAGATACTGAATTGCATCTGCCACTTCTTTGCCCATTCTCCTAATCTTCTGCAGCCTCCCTGTTTCTTCAACACAACCTGTACCTTCATCTATCTTCATATCATCTGCAAACTTGGCCAGCAATTCATCAATTCCATCATTCAAATCATTGACATGCAACATAAGAAACGGTTCCAACACTGACCCCTGTGGAACACCAGTGGTCACGAGAAGTCATTGATAAAAGGCTCCCTTTAATCCCACTCTTTGTCTCCTAGCAATCAGCCAATGTTCTATCCATGCAAGTATTTTTCACATATATACCATGGGAGCTTATCTTGCTAAGCAGTCTCTTCTGCTGCATCTTGTCAAAGGCCTTCTGAAAATCCAAGTACACAACATTCACTGATTCTCCATAGTTTATCCTTCTTCTTATTTCCTCAAAAAAATTCCAACAGATTTGTCAAGTAAGATTTTCCCTTAAGGAAACTATGCTGACTTTGAGCTATTTTATCAAACAGTCATGAGCTATAATGACATCATAACTTTAACTTTTATTGATCACAGTGCTTGATGTTGGACTTCAACAACAGGCAATTGACCATGGTTATTAATCTAGAATGAAAATGGCAGAAGCAGAGCAAATGAAATAGAACTGTAGACAGTATAATGTGGAGTATCTGAAATATAGATTAATACCATCCCCAAGCAACCAACAGCAGCCAGTATGTCTATTGTGTGAAAATTTTTTTTTCAAATGGGCCAATGAATCTGTCCAAGCTCCTTGAACATTTGAAGAGAATCTACTCTGATAAATCAAACAAGAACTTGACTTATTTTCAGTCACTTTGTGAAAGCTTTCAGAACCAGCAAACACTTCAAATCATGTTTGCCAGCACTTACCTGCAAAACGGTGATGGTCTGCATGCTTCATGCAACATTTAATTGCTCAATGCTAAATTTGGAAACTCCAATACAGTTGGAGAAAATCAGAATCTGCCAGCAGTACTGGAAGTTCTAAGTATAGATTTACACAAGTCACCAGACCATATGTAATTCCACGGTTCAAAGATGAATCGATGAAATGTCTGAGAATGTGGAAGACACACCATGCAGCACACTTAGGACAATAGAAGCTGCTCTGCAGTTGAATGAGTAAACTTTGCTAAGCAAAAAATTTTTGCTTCTTGGTTATGTTACTTCATAAAAGATAAAAGTGTGATTCAAAAATTGTTAGTTGCAAGGTGACTGGAAACAGATATGAAGTGGAAGTCAATATTTTGGGTTGTGGAGCAATTTTTCAATGAGATGAACATTTCTCTTACCAACATTCTTGCTTGTGCAACAGATGGGGTATCATCAAGAATAGGACTCCACCATAGGGTCACTGCTTTCTTGAAAAAAGCTGTATCTAACATACCGTAGATTCCGGATTTTAAGCCGCTACTTTTTTCCCACATTTTGAACAGCTTTGAACTTTGCGGCCTATAATCCAGAGCGGCTAATACATGGTTTTTTTTCATGCCGCCTCGTAAACATTTTGCCTCATAACAGTAGACCAATAAAATTGATGAGTAGTTCACAGAGGTCCAATGAAATTGTACGATAAATCAAGCGCACTTTCACAATTAAATTATTGTAAATCAGTCATTTGTACTCACCCTCATCAACATGGAAAACACTCGAAGCATTGTGCTGCCTTATGGCAGTTACTTAGTTTATAATATTTTCGCTTAGTAATTCATTTTCTAGTTAAAGTTAGAAGAGTTTTAACTATATTTGTTTTCTGTACTACATCGCGGGATGCTATGACATCACACCCGGTTTCACGGTGTCTTGTGGGAAAATGCCGGTTTGCGATGAAACGGGACGGAGGGAGGGAGCGCATTACGCGAGCGGCTTTGGATCTGAGCGAACGCTGCTTTTAAGTTAAAGGTGATCAATAACTTTTCCTGGTAGGCTGCAATATATATATTTTTTACCAGTCGTTAGGAGATATTGGAATGTTGTTCAGTAAAGAAGTATACGCAACGTATATTTAAAAGTAGCCGCGTTACGGGCCCGGTTCGAAAAAAAGCATTTGCAATATGTATTTGTTTTTGTTACCATATGGATTTAATTAAAAGTTAAAAAAATCCTCACGTGTAATATCTTTCTGTGTAAATATCTCATATTACAACGTGGGACACCTGCGGCCGAAAATCCGGTGCGGCCTAAAATCCGGTGCGGCCTTTACAATTAAAAAATTGATTTTATTTCTAAAATTAGAGCCAGCGGCTTTTAATCAGGTGCGCTCTGTAGTCCGGAATCTACGGTATTTACCATTCACTGTGTAGGTAATTCATAGACAACATTTTGGTGTAAAAAAAACTAAGTGATCAGCTGCAGAAATTATTAAATACTATTATCACAGCGTAAATAAAATCACCCGTGTTCTCAATTCTACACCATATTAAGAATGATGAACAGTTTGATTATTTCCTGTTATACACTGAAGTCTGATGGCTTTCAAAAGGAGACTGCTTGAGATGCTTTTATGCTCTATTTGAAACTGATAAAATACTTTGAACACTCGGATATTTCATTCAGTAATCAACTCAAGAAAATTAGGCATGACATTGCTTATTTGTCAGAATTATTCACAACATTTAATGAAATCAATCTTCAATTGCAAGGAAACGATGTGAATCTTATCAGATGCCTCCATGTTTCTGTCCAAGTTAACCCTATTTAAGTGCAACATTTTCCAGTTTCTGGGCCTCTTTGATTTGGAAGAGAAAGAAAGAATACTGGATGATGATCTTTAAGTATACTTTGCTCACCTGGGTGAGCTGCATACAGATAAGTCAGAGAGATTTCAGGATCTTCTCTTGATCCAAATTCCAAATCCATTCCTGAACACTTGTAGTAACAGGAAGAATGGAGGAGAAACTGACCTCGCTACAAAATGACTGAGCTGAAGCAAAGGTTTTTATCTGCGTTATTTTTGCAGTAAGAGATATCTAAATGCTATTCTGCACTGCAGAAAATGTTAATCGAGTGTGGTTTCAGTGCAGACTCCCAACTTCTTTCAAAGCAATGAAACAGACTTCAAGTTACTGAACGTAGAGATCTGAGACTTCTTCTGAGTGACATTCAGCCTAATGTTGAGAAGTTGCTATCAACCCTATCCATCTTATTGGAAGGTGAAAAAACATAGAAGTAGCGAACAGTTGAACTACTAATCTATGCTCTAAATTTGTTGATGAAAATTGTTTTTACTGCAGTATGCAAAGTATTAATTTTATTTACAGCTTTAAATAGATTTGAATAAGTTTTGCAATTATTGTCACTGTTTTGAAATGGCAGTTCATATTTTTTCACTGTGCATTGGAAATCAAAATTCTTAAATGATTTATGTTTTTGCTGGAAAATGAGAGAGGGGATGCTGGGGATCTGGTCTGGTAGCCAAGGGGTTGGAAACCAAGAAAAAGTTTGGGGAACTGTTGTTCTACACCATCTCCGACACAACCTATCTTAGTATTCACATCTGAATTGGTTGTGTGAATATACGGTGCAAGATATGGTTTGTAATACTTACCATGCCTTGTACATTCACATCTAACTTGTTTACTGTATATATCACTAGGCCCTATGGCACCACAAGACATAGGCCTCTTACCTGAGGAACAACCCTCGACCAACACCCTGTTTCCTACAATTGAGTCAATTATGAATGCAATTCATTATCTTCCCCTGGATCTCATGGAATCTAACCTTCCTGACTGGCCTGCCATGACAAACCTTGTCAAAGGCCTTGCTAGTCCAGATAAACAACTTCCCGTACAATACCCTTATCGACCTTCATCTACACTTGTGGTTACCTTCTCAAAGAACTCCAAGAGACATGTCAGACGCAACTTCCCACGCACAGATCCTTGCTGACTGCTCTGAGTCAGATCCTGTCTCTCCAGATGATAGTAGATTCTCTTCCTTAGAACCCATTCCAGCAAGTTACCCATGCTGATATTAGACTCACTTGCCTGTAGTTTCCTGACTAGTTTTTTGCTACTCTTTTTAAACAAACATACTGCATCCCCTGGAACTTCACCAGCAGCCATGGATGAAGCAAAAGTCTCTGTGACAGCTTCCACAATTTCTTCTCTGAAGGTCAGGCCCTGTGGATTTAGCCCCTTTACACCACTTTAAAACCCCCAATACTTTTCTGCTAATTCTTATAGAGTCCAAGACAACATTACTCATTTCCCCCATTTCCTTACTTTCTATCTTTCCCCACAGTAAAAATTGAAGAGAAATATTCATTAAAAATCTCTCCCGTTTCCTTTGCTTCTACAGCTATGTGATCTTTAAGGGCACCTATTTTATCCTTAGCTGCCTTCTTACTCTTAATATGCATTGATATTCTCTGAATGAGGTCTCTATATTGATCTGTGCCTTTTGAAGTGCACAATGGTTTCCTTATGCAGAAAGACAAAGACTGTTTTGTTCATGGGTTGGCTCCAACAAATCCCTGTTGCACATTTTCCTTTATTGCCTACGAACTGCATGAAGGAAAATACAGCTCTTGGGACTTGAGCCACATCCAGAGAGCCAATGGTTAGAGCTTTATTTGGGACTTTTTTGGCCTGCTGGCCAAAACAAGAAGACTGAAATTTGGTGTCCAGAGATTGAAACCTTTAATAGTGTGGGGACAAATGGCAGGGACAAAGACCTCAGCTGGGTGTAGGAGGTTGGAAATTCAGATCTTAATATTGATGGTGGGATGTCAAAGATGAGCAGGGTCAAGTGTAATACAAAGGAGAATAGGTCACTTAGATCACTAAAGAGTACCTACTTGGGGTGGGTTACCAGCAACTGGCTGAGAAGTACTGCAAGAGCCCACCTTTAATTAGTGCTGCTGCACTATCAAAACCTGGTTGAAGGGAGACCAATGATAGATATGTCTCAGAATGATATGGCATAATTACTTAACAATGTGTGCAGAGAAATTATTGGCAATCAACAAAAAAATAAAAGGGCAAATTGTAAATGCTTGGATAAATCTGTGGGCCCATGTGATTGCAATCATGCTCTGGAAATAGGCAACCTTTGACATATACAGTAATCAGAACATGTCTGAATTTCAGGCCATTGTGAGTAGTGCAGATCCAAAGTGAAAGTGACTTGAGGACTCTCTAATATGAGGCAGCTGAGTAACAGCATTATATGATACTGTGGCGACCCACTTCCTAGCGCACTCGAACCGGCTCACAAATAGCCAGCGCACCGGCATAAAGGCCAGTCCCAAAAGGGCGCCAAGTCTGCTTCACCAACAAAGGGAAAAGCCCGCGCGGGACTGTGAATACGTGCACCCTACAGCATCCGCACCCGGGGAGGGCGGGATCAGGGAGGCTTTAAAGCGAGGCCGCGAAGTTCGAATAAAATCTTTTTTAACTGCAGTTTACCGACTCCATGTCGTTATTTCAGCGCTGCGCGTAGCACACCGCTACAATACAGTCAATACTTGCTTTACATCTTGTAACTCATTCTACAGTGAAATGGTTCTTATACATTTTATTCTATGGGACTCTAAAGAATACAACATGATTAAAATGTACATACTTACCTAAGTACCAACCATCATCCCATTTGCTAATAACACTAACAAGGTCTCCTTCTCTGAGTTCCAGTTCATCATCCTTGTTGGGAGCAAAGGAATACAAAGCCAAGTATCTGTAATATAAATGAGTTTTATCACCATTTCTGGCTTTGTATCTCATTCACATGGAGAAATTGTTTCTTTTAGCTTTTCATCCACATTTCTGACAGTACAGATGAAAGAAAACTCCACCAGCTTCTGACAGTACAGAAAAAAAAAGCTTTTTGAAGGTTTTGAATAGCTTTATTCTATAACTGCATCCTTGAAGGAATAGGACAGAACATAAATTTGAGTCATTCCTCTACCATCCATTTTTCCTGAGGGTAAGTACTGTGTGCCCAGCTTTGCTTTAACACAGAAGGAATTTACAAGGCTGAATTCACATCCTGTCCCTCTGAACAACAATAGACGGTCATTGTAAAGCATGCTTAACACAACAAAACACTGCAGGGTATTTCAGAAGAGCACTGTCAGAAACAACTTCACAAAAAGCTGCACTAGGCAGGTGATCAAAAGATTGTTCAGAAAAGTTGGTTTTGGTTCCCTTGAAGGAAGAAAGAGTGGATGGGGAGTAAATCGCAGAGCCTTGGGTTTTGGCTGCAGAGGGCTGGATCAACGACAGTGGACAAAATAAAGAAGTGATTAAGATGTACAAAGGTGAGAAGCTCAGATACATTGAAGGATTGTCGTTCTAGAGGAGGGAGGAAATAGGTTGTAATAGCCACAACAAGAAAGTAAGTGTTTAACAAGTGGCTTTTTAAGTGAATTTTGAAAAGGCACCTCGGTAGCGTAGCGGTTAGTGCGATGCTATTGCAGCTTGGGGCATCGGAGCTTGGAGTTCATTTCTGGAGCTGTCTGTAAGGAGTTTGTACGTTCTCCCTGTGTGTGACCCAGTTTCCTCCCACAGTCGAAAAGACTGATTAGTAGGTTAATCGGTCATTATTAATTGTTCTCTGATTAACCTAGGGTTAAATAGGTGGGTTGCTGGGCAGTGCAGCACATTGGGCCAGAGGGGGCTGTTCTGCACTGTATCTCTCAATAAATAAACAATAATAAATATTGCTTAAATGGGATCCAATGGCCATCAGAAAGCTGAGTTGACTGGGACTTGATAGTGATTGCATCAATTCAACTGGGCTGTTTATAACTTCAGGTTTCTGGGGAAGAGAACAAAAGAAGCTGACTAGAAGTATGTTGGAATGGACACTATGTAGTCTCAACCAATTAACGATTAGTGGTTAGACACATACATCAAAGTTATCAGCAGGATCACTATGTAGTTTTGGCTTTTATCCCTGTTCAAATAATAAAAATTTATAAATATTTTTTCATGATGACACTTTACTTCCTTAAACTTTAGAACTGTTATATTTTGGATGCTATATTAAACAAAATCTTGTTCCCCTCCCAGACAGATGTAAAGGATCACAGTGCCTTACTGAAGAATAATAGTGTGATGCTTTAATGTTTAACCCTCAACCAATATTTGAATTGTCTGGTTATTATCAAACCTCTTGTGGGAGTTTTCCATGAATAAATTATCTTACATTCAGTATAATAACATCTGCACTTCAAAAGTGAAATAAAAGCAAAATATAATGAATTTTCTCAGCTAGGCAGACTGCATCTGTGCAGACAGAAACAGATTCAACATTTCAAGTCGATGACCTGTCAGGAGATATCAGCAGTTCATAGACTCCAAAGCAGTTTAGATTAGCTTGAATGTGAAAGGTGCTTCATATCTTTCAATTGGCATTGTTGGGACACAAGAAAACGGAATCTATATTTTATCAAAGGCAAATTTAAAAATCACTACACCAGATATGCTCAGGCTTTTCCTACCAAGGACCAGAGGGCGACTATGGTGGTAAAAGTGTTATGGGAGAAATATTTTGTTTATTATGGGTCTTCCCAGGTGGATACATAGTGACCGGGGATGGGCCTTCAAGAGCAGACTCATCTATGAGTTACTGGGTATGCTTGGAGTTGAGAAGTCGAGGACCACGCCCTATCACCCGCAGGGTGATCTCCAACCTGAGAGGTTTAAATGGAACTTGCTAGACATGCACGGGACCCTGGAGATCAGCAAGAAGAGCAGGTGGAGTCAACATATTGGGCATTTGGTTCACTGTTACAACTGTACACGAAATGAAGCTACTGGATATTCACCATATTATCTGATGTTTGGGCGTTCGGCGAGGTTGCCCTTTGACCTCTGTTTTGGGACTGACGAGGGTGACTTACCGCTGAAGCCTTATCTGAGGTATGTGTTTGATATGAGGAGAGAGCTGAAAAGGGCTTATGAATTTTGTCAGAGGGAGAGAGAGAGAGAGAGAGAGAGAGAGATGAAGAGAGAAGACGCAAATGGAGAGATTTGGTAGCCCACCAGATGGGATGGACTTGGAGCAGGGGTCCGAAGGTCGGCGACACTCGGAGGAGACTGATGATGGAAGAAGGACAACTGAGTGAGCGCCAACTTTGTGCACAGACTGTTTAATTAAATTTGAGCCCTTTTTCCTTTACATTTTGTTTCTCTACTAACCATATAGTCAAAGTAAGAGTTATAAAGCTTATCCCTTAATCGCATATTGTGTACTGTTTGTAACAGGGGACCCATCGCGCAGCATTCACCCAAACGAGATTTCTTAAGTTTGGCCAGGCAGGGAGTTATCACCCCCTATATTAAGCTGCTAGGTGAAGCGAGTGTTGCATAAGTTTTTGCTTTTGTAGATCAGGAGACTGTTAACACTATTCACAGATAGGATCCTTTCTCCTGCTCAAATGTTTGAACCAAAGTAAACAAATACATTGTCAATTTTACCATCTTGCTCAAGTGCTGCTACGTCAGTGATATATATTGAAGAGAAGCATACTCTAGTGTTTCCCCAGAAAACACACGTTGCTATCTGCCCTATCTGCACAGTATAAAATTACCAGCTCTTTCTACATGATGTAAGATTGATCTTTTTTTCCAAATTTCTCTTCTCCTTCCACACAATCATTGATTGCATAGAACAGATTAGGTGTTCTGTCAAGCAGAATTAGTTCATAAGACTATAAGATATAGGAGCAGAATTAGGCCATTCAACCCATTGAGTCTACTCCATCTTTCCATCATTGATGATTTATCTCTCTCAAACCTATTCTCCTGTCTTCTCCCAGTAATCTTTGATTCCCTTACTAATCAAAAATCTAGCAACCTCCTCTTTGAATACTCCCAATGACTCGGCCTCCACAGCCATCTGTGGCAATGAATTCCACAGATTCACCACCCTCTGGTAAAGAATTTCCTCCTTATGTCTGTTCTATCCTTCTACTCTGAGGTTGTGATCTCTTGTCCCAGACTCCCCTACTGTTGGAAACCAATTCCCAAAGTCTATTCTCTCCACTATCTGTTTTACTCTGTCTCTGTCTTTCAGTATTTGTTAGGTTTCAATGAGGTCCTTTCATTCCTCTAAACTTCAGAATTCTTGTAGATTGTTGACTGCATTTTGAACACCTGTGGAAATGAAATACTTACGTTTCTTCATCATGCTGAATGTTCTTATTATTCACATTTCTTTGATGAAGCTAGAAAAAAAAGACATCTCTTAGAACTATGGACAGGGTAGCATCAGATGAGCAGATAGTTGAGGAGTGATTTTAATTTGCAACTATGTACATCTATTTTGAGAAAAGTAGAATCTCTTTATCTCTATGATTTACCAATACATTTTTTAAAAGAAAGTGACTCAATAAGATAACTTTTGTAAGGGTCATTCTGGAGACATCTGTGCATCTATCAACATCTCAATGTTTTTATAATCCCCTGAGATCCTAGTGAGGAATTGATGGTATTCAAGAATCTCATAAATATTTCAAAATCTCTGCCAAAATGAATGACGCCATGCAGCAACAGTGAAGGTCAAATGACCCATAATTTATTTGGATGTGTGTTCACTAAAGCTTTAACAATTTTCAATGCGATGAAATTCTTCCTTTTATGTGCCTGTATTAAGTCTCAAGACAGACAAAGAGAATGGTTGGGTTTCTACGTCTGACAAGGTGCAGTGAATTAAGATTCAAAAAAGTAAGAGCTGCCATCTGCATATTCAACAGAAAAAGAGATGTTCATTCTTTCATGCAAAAAACATTCTACTAAATTATCTCATAAGTTAACATCTAAATGGAAATCATTTGAATATTTATCAGTGCCCCATTCTTTGCTGGCCTTTAAGTCTGTCATTAAAGGAAACCTTATAAACTTATACCACCTCAGCTAACATGACATCGGTAGATCCACTCCACTGATATTTTGAATAAAAATTTTAAAAAGTGTGGGGAGACATTCTCAATCAGTTTGAAAATTACATATGCTCCAATCATTCACAGTTCAGTTTGTACATGATTTGCTTATACAGAACATTTAGCACCAATTTCAGGAGCATTATTTGAATATGTATCTGCCACATACTAGAGTGGACATTTTCTTTACTTAAAAAACAAGCACAGTCCTTTAATATTAAGTGGGCTATATCTAACTTGAACAAGATGAAGGCTGTGGAAAGATAACTTCTAGGTCAAACATGTTATTAAAGCAAGTTTATTGGCACATTAATGTCATACCACACCACTACATATTCAAGGGGTAAAGAGAAAAGATGCCCCTTCATTTGAATGAAATAACAATGTCAATGTGTTTGAAGGAGTAATGGCTAGAAGGTTATTCTCCAGGTAGTAGCACTGAGTATGCCATGTAGTTGTGACAGCAAACTGCACCATTCCATCTCCAACATTTAAATTACTTGACTTGAAATGAATAAGTTTCAGAGCCAGAGCACAAACTTGGTGCAAATATGTAGATGCTACTAACTAGAGATGAATTTCCAGGCAAGATATTTTTTCTGAATTCAGAAAGCAAACTGAGTGTTTTCATATGTCATACCACAAAATATAAGCAGTTCACTGATGGCTGGCATCAACATTTAGAGCTGTGAGCATTCTTTTTCTGTAGAAATTATGATTTTGGCTCATGAGAATTTTTTTCTATTTACTCAAGTAAAAATTCAACAGTGTGTGTGGTACAAAGGATTAAAAATTGGTTCATTTATTTACAGTTTGTAGTAATTTTGTATTATCTAAATGTAAGCTTTCTTTTCATAACTGACTGAATTGTATAGAACGTTTCAGTGATATGTTAATAGATGGACAGAATGCCAAAAAGATGAAAGTGGTATCAAATTTGCCTTAAGAAGTACAATATGCAACAAATACATATACAAGTACATATACAGACAATGGCATAGTGAAGATTCTAAGGCACAAGGTATCCCAGTAAAAAGTCCAAAGTATGAACTTGCAGTCCTGTTCACAGCAGGCAAACTTTGAATTTGCAATCAGCAATTAATTTACATTGTGACACTTATTATACTACAATGTCGTGCTTGTATGCTTATCTTTCTGCCATCATCATTGCTTTCATTGATGTCCACCTCTGCAGGTCTTCTCCAACCACAGACAGGGACGAGGAAATGCCAGTGTGACGCAACAGTCAGGCTGTAACTTAGTAACATATTTAGTTTGGAATAAAAATAACATAAAGGAATAGTCATGATGATTGTTGTCAGGATAGTGAACACAAATCTACGTGATCAGAATCAGGTTCAATATTACAGGCCTATATTGTGAAATCTGTGGTTGTGCAGCAGCAGTAAAATGAAATAAATAGTGTTAAATTAAATAAATAGTGCAAAAACAGAAAAAAAAGTAGTGAGGTAGTGTTCATGGGTTCAACATTCATTCAGAAATTAGGTGGCAGAGGGGAAGAATTGTTTCGGAACTGTTGAGTGTGTGCATTCAGGCTTCTGTACCTCCTCCCTGATGGTAGCAATGAAAAGAGGACAGGTCCTGGGTGATGGAGGGGACAGTTAATTAATTATGGAAGCTGTCTTTTTGAGGCATTATCGCTCCTTGAAGATGTCCTGGATGCTGGAGTCGCTAGTGCTCATAATGGAGCTGGCTGAATTCACAACATTCTGCAGCTTATTTCAGTCCTGTGCAGTGCCCCCCACACCACATACCAGACAGTGATTCAACCAGTTAGAATGTTCTCCGTGGTACTTCTGTAGAAATTCACGAGTGTCTTCAATGACACACCAAAACTTCTCAATCTCCTAATGGAATATAGTCGCTGTCCTGCTTTCTTTGTAACTTCATCGATATGCAGGGCCCAGGAGAGATCCTCAGAGATGTTGATACCCAGGAACTTGAAATTGCTCACTCTTTCCATTGCTGATCCCTCAATGAGGATTGGTGCCTGTCCCTTTGTCTTACACTTTCTGAAGTCCACAATCAATTCTTTGGTCTTATGACACTGAGTCCATGGTTGCTGCCTGTGTTGACAAAACTCTGGATATTGAAGGGGGGTGGTGTGGAAACATTTCTTTCAATTAATAAAAATGGTGATATAGAGCTTGCAAGATATAGTGTGTGCATTTTATATTACTTTCTGAGGAAGCCTGTCATGTTTCTCTCATTGTGATTCACTGGGCTTAGGATTGGAAATATAACGTTGCTGCTCCTTATGGTGTTGAATATCACTATGACCCTTCGGTTCATAGAAACATAGAAAACCTACAGCACAAAACAGGCCCTTCGGCCCACAAAGCTGTGCTGAACACATCCCTACCTTAGAACTACCTAGGCTTTACACATAGCCCTCTATTTTTCTAAGCTCCATGTAGCCATCCAGGAGTCTCTTAAAAGATTCTATCGTTTCCGCCTCCACCACTGCCGCCAGCAGCCCATTCCACACACTCACCACTCTCTGCGTAAAAAACTTACCCTGGCATCTCCTCTGTAAGAGTAAGGGTCCCAGAACAAATCCCTGAGTCACTCCACTGGTGACTGACCTCCATGCAGAATATGACCCGTCTACCACCACACTTTGCCTTCTCTGGGCAAGTCAGTTCTGGATCCACAAAGCAATGCCCCTTTGGATCCCATGACTCTCTACTTTCTCAATAAGCCTTGCATGGGGTACCTTATCAAATGCCTTGCTGAAATTCATATACACTACATCTTCTACTCTTCCTTCATGAATGTGTATAGTCACATCCTCAAAAAATTCAATCAGGCTCGTAAGGCACGACCGGCCCTTGACAAAGCCATGCCGACTATTCCTAATGATATTATACCTCTCCAAATGTTCATAAATCCTGTCTGTCAGGATCTTCTCCATCAACTTACCAACCACTGAGGTAAGACTCACTGGTCTATGATTTCCTGGGCTATCTCTACTCCCTTTCTTGAATAAAGGAACAACATCCCCAACCCTCCAATCCTCTGGAACCTCTCCCGTCCCCATTGATGATGCAAGGATCATTGCCAGAGGCTCAGCAGTCTCCTCCCTTGCCTCCCACAGTAGCCTGGGGTATTTGCTGTGACTTATCCAACTTAATGCTTTCCAAAAGTTCCAGCACATCTTCTTCCTTAATATCTACATGCTCAAGCTTTTCAGTCCACTGCAATTCATCCCTACAATCGCAAAGATCCTCTTCCGTAGTGAATACTGAAGCAAAGTATTCAATAAGTACATCCGTTATTTCCTCCGTTTCCATACACACTTTTCCACTGTCACACTTGATTGGTCCTATTCTCTCACGTCTTATCCTCTTGCTCTTCACATACTTGTAGAATGCCTTGGGGTTTTCCTTAATCCTGTCCGACAAGGCCTTCTCATGGCTCCTTCTGGCTCTCCTAATTTCATTTTTAAGCTCCTTCCTGCTAGCCTTATAATCCTTCAGATTCCTATCATTACCTAGTTTTTTGAACCTTTCATAAGCTCTTCTTTTCTTTTTGACTAGATTTACAACAGCCTTTGTACACAACGGTTCCTGTACCCTACCATAATTATCTCTGTCTCATTGGAACGTACCTACTCAGAACCCCAAGCAAGTATCCCCTGAATATTTGCCACATTTCTTCCCTACATTTCTCTGAGAACATCTGTTTCCAATTTATGCTTCCAAGTTCCTGCCTGATAGCCTCATATTTCCCCTTACTTGAATTAAACGTGTCTCTAACTTGTCTGTTCCTATCCCTCTCCAATGCTATGGTAAAGGAGATAGAATTGTGATCACTATCTCCAAAATGTTCTCCCACTGAGAGACCTGACACCTGACCAGGTTCATTTCCCATTACCAGATCAAGTACAGCCTCTCCATAATACCCCTCACATTAATATAGAGTAAAGAACACAGGCCCTTCTGCTCATCGTCTGTTTATTTTCTCTAAGACCAATCTAACCCTTCCCTCCTGCATAGCTCCCCATTTTCCTATCATCAATGAGCCTATTTAAGAGCTTGTTAACTGGTACCCTCCTTCTTTCTCCAGCAGCTGCCCCTCTTCCGCAATAACTTTCCTTGTAACTATCATTTTCCTCCAACCCTGAAAGGATCCCCACGGGGCCACCTATACGTGCAAAGAAAATATTCGCAAGACAACCAACAATGGCAACATCAGCAAAATATTATTTTGTGCAAAGCAATCTTTCCAGAGTGGTTGAACATGCATGAAAATGACCAGAGGTAAAGAAAAATTCTGAAATAATGTATCAACTGCAACCTTCTCCCTAACAAGAGAAACTCAGTTTTGTTGAGGACATGTGCTTCTTTCCATTTGTCCAGTTGTCCTTTCATATTCACATATTAACAAATTGCACACTGGATATAAGCTCAGTCCATATTCTCTTCTTGAAATACAGTCGTCATGCACTCAGCACACAGCCATTTGTTAGCACAAAATTCTTTATAAAATGTTTACTGACACTTTGATCTATTGCCAGTGCAAAGGCTGGTCTCAATATGTAGCTAAATGCAAACACTAATCTTAAACTAACATATTTATTAAATGAATCATTCACAGCTATTGTGTCAAAGCTAGAATAGTGAAATCGATAAGATGCTTCATTTATTTGTTCTGATAATTATCCACGCATGGTGGAGCAACTTGCAGTTCTTTTGTGCTATGTTATTTTGAATAACGTCAAATGTAAAGTCATTAGATAAATGAAATGCTCATGGTAGCCTTAGCGAGCCAAGGCTGTTCCAGTTTATATCTTCTGGTAAGAAAATACAGCAGATTTCTGATTTAGAATGAGCAAAACGTTCACCAGTTTTAGAAAATTTGTACTCTCCTGCCATTCTTTTTGGATGGCAGATTCTGTGCAGCTAATCTGCAGTGGGAATTGATTACAGCTGTAAAATCCTTCCCATAAAGATGATAGGATCAGAACAGCCCTGAAGAAACATGTTCTTTACTGCCTAAAATTGCCTAGTATAGACAATTAGTGATCTCATATGTTGCCCTTTTAAACAACAGCAAGACTGTGCCTGATAATAACCTGCTTTGGTTTGCTTCACTCCTGTTCACCACTCCTACCCATCCCATATCCAAGTCACTCGCCTCTTTCTAGCCTTCTGCTTTTCATAATATTAAGAGCTTAATGTGTGGAGAAAACATAATGTCTTTTCATGGAGTCATCGAGTCATTCATAGAACACCAGAGACAGAAACAGGCCCTTCAGCCCATCTAGTCCATGCCAAAATACGAATCTGCCTGCTCCCATCGACCTCCATCCAGATCATAGCCCTCCATACCTCTTCCATCCTTCCATACATATACTTATCCAATTTTCTCTTTCATGATGACATCAATCACTTCCACCAGCAGCTCATTCCGTACTCTCGCCACCCTGTAAGTGACAAAGTTCCCCTTCATGTTCCCTTTAAACATTTCACCTTTCACCCTTAACCCATCCTTGCTTCTAGTCTCACCTAACTTCAGTGGAAAAAGCCTGCTTGCATTTAGCATCTCTATACCTCTCATAACTTTGTATAGCTCTGTCATATCTCCAGTCATTCTTCTATGCTCTAGGGAATAAAGTTCTAACCCATTCTACCTTTCCTTATAACTCTGGTCCTCACATCTTGGCAACATCCTTGTATATCTTCTCTGCATTCTTTGAATCATATTGACATCTTTAGTTTTAAGTCACTAATACACACGATATTCCAAATTAGGGCTCAACACTATCTTATACAGCTTCAACGTAACCTCCCAATTCCTGTACTCATTACTTTGATTTATGAAGGCCAGTATGCCAAAAGTTTTTGTTATGATCCTATCCACTTGTGATACCACTTTCAAGGAATTATGAATCAGTGTTCCCAGATCCCTCTGTTCAACCACACTCTCTTGTGTCCTACCACTCACCAAGTAAGTCCTACCCTGGTTTGTCCTCCCACAATGCAATATCTTACTTTAAACCTCTTGCATTAAATTCCATCTGCCATTTTTCAGCATATTTTTTCCAGATTTGATAGCTTTGCAAGCTTTAATAGTCTTTCTTGCTGTCCACTATACCCCCAATCTTGGTGTCATCTGCAAATTTGCTAATCCAGTTTACCACATTGTCAACCAAATTGTTGATATGAATGACAAACAACAGAAGCACCAATCTACACCACCACTCACAGGCCTCCAGTCAGACAGTCAACAATTTACTACAACTCTCTGGATTCTTCCATGAACATTTGAACATTAGGGAGTTTTTGACAAGAACAGGCTATTTGTCCCAACAAAGCTTGCCAAGTTCCTATTCACATTGTGTTAAAATAACTATCGAGTTTAGATTTGAAAGTCTCTAAGGTACTACTCTCAAGTACACAACTAGGTAGTTTGATCCATGTGTCCACAACTCGCTGTGTAAGGAAATGTTTCCTGCTGTTAAAATGAAATCTCCCCTTAACCAGTCTCCACCTATGGCACTGTCTCCTCAATGATAGATAGATAGTAGCATCTGGCATCCACTTTACTAATATCCTTAATGATTTTGAACACTTCTATCAAAACGCCTCTCATTCTACATCTACTTAGGCAAAAAAGATTTAATTCTTTCAATCTTTCAATAGACAATAGACAATAGGTGCAGAAGTAGACCATTCGGCCCTTCGAGCCTGCACCGCCAATCTGAGATGATGGCTGATCATCTACTATCAATACCCGGTTCCTGCCTTGATTTCTTAGCTCATACCGCATAGGCCTGGACTGAGTCCTGTTGCCTTTATCTGAACATTCTCTAGTGTTTTTGCATCCCTCACAAAACATGGAGACCAAAATATATTGCAAGACAGATATATTCCAAAGAAGAAGAAATTTTCGAATGGAAAAAGGATGCAATCGTGGCTGACAAGAGAAGTCAAAGCCAAAGTAAAAGCAAAGCAGAGAGCATACAAGGAAGCAAAAATTAATGGGAAGACAGAGGATTGGGAAGTTTTTAAAAGTTTACAAAAGGAAACTAAGAAGGTCATTAAGAGGGAAAAGATGAACTATGAAAGGAAGCTAGCAAATAATATCAAAGAGGATAGTAAAAGCTTTTTCAAGTATATAAAGAGTAAAAAACAGGTGAGAGTCGATTTAGGACCGATAGAAAATGATGCTGGAGAAATTGTAATGGGAGATAAGGAGATGGCGGAGGAACTGAACGAGTATTTTGCATCAGTCTTCAGTGAGGAAAACATCAGCACTATACTGGACATTCAAGGGTGTCAGGGAAGAGAAATATGCGCAGTCACAATTACGACAGAGAAAGTACTCAGGAAGCTGAATAGTCTAAGGGTAGATAAATCTCCTAGACCAGATGAAATGCACCCTTGTGTTCTGAAGGAAGTAGTGGAGATTGCAGAGGTATTAGCAATGATCTTTCAAAAGTCGATAGATTCTGGCCTGGTTCCAGAGGACTGGAAGATTGCAAATGTCACTCCGCTATTTAAGAAGGGGGCAAGGAAGCAAAAAGGAAATTATAGACCTGTTAGCTTGACATCGGTGGTTGGGAAGTTGTTGGAGTCGATTGTCAAGGATGAGGTTACGGAGTACCTGGAGGCATATGATAAGATAGGCTAAACTCAGCATGGTTTCCTTAAAGGAAAATCCTGCCTGACAAACCTAGTGCAATTTTTTGAGGAAATTACAAGTAGACTAGACAAGGGAGATGCAGTGGATGTTGTGTATTTGGATTTTCAGAAGGCCTTTGACAAGGTGCCGCACATGAGGCTGCTAAACAAGGTAAGCGCCCATGGAATTACGGGAAAGTTACATACGTGGATAGAGCGTTGGATGATTGGCAGGAAACAGAGAGTGGGAATAAAGGGATCCCATTCTGGTTGGCTGCTGGTTACTACTGGTGTTTCACAGGGGCCTGTGTTGGGGCCACTTCTTTTTACGTTGTATATCAATGATTTGGATTATGGAATAGATGGCTTTGTGGCTAAGTTTGCTGATGATACAAAGATAGGTGGAAAGGCCGGTAGTGCTGAGGAAACAGAGAGTCTGCAGAGAGACTCAGATAGATTGGGGGAATGGGCAAAGAAGTGGCAAATGAATTACAATGTCGGAAAGTGTACGGTCATGCACTTTAGTAGAAGAAATAAACAGGCAGACTATTATTTAAATGGGGAGAGAATTCAAAGTTCTAAAATGCAATGGGACTTGGGAGTCCTCGTGCAGGATACCCTTAAGGTTAACCTCCAGGTTGAGTCAGTGGTGAAGAAGGCGAATGCAATGTTGGCATTCATTTCTAGAGATATAGAATATAAGAGCAGGGATGTGATGTTGAGGCTCTATAAGGCACTTGTGAGACCACACTTGGAATACTGTGTGCAGTTTTGGGCTCCTTATTGAAAAAGGATGTGCTGATATTGGAGACGGTTCAGAGATGATTCACTAGAATGATCCCGGGAATGAGAGGGGTAACATATGAAGAACGTTTGACCGCTCTTGGACTGTACTCCTTGGAGTTTAGAAGAATGAGGGGGGTTCTCATAGCAATATTTTGAATGTTGAAAGGCATGGACAGAGTGAATGTGGCAAAGTTGTTTCCCATGGTGGGGGAGTCTAGTACGAGAGGACATGACTTGAGGATTGCAGGGCACCCATTCAGAACAGAGATGCGAAAAAAAATTTTTAGCCAGAGGGTGGTGAATCTATGGAATTTGTTGGCACAGGTGGCAGTGGAGATCAAGTCATTGGGTGTATTTAAGGCAGAGATTGATAGGTATCTGAGTAGTCAGGGCATCAAAGGTTATGGTGAGAAGGCGGGGGAATGGGACTAAAGGGGAGATTGGATCAACTCATGATGAAATGGCAGAGCAGACTCGATGGGCCAAATGGCCGACTTCTGCCCCTTTGTCTTATGGTCTTGTCTTATAAAATTGTGCGTAGTAGTCAAGGTATGGCCTCACAAGCACATTATACATCTTAAGGACAACATCTCTAGACTTGAACTCAAGTGAGCACATTATATTGCCCAACATTCTATTAGCCTTCCGAATTGGTTCTCTGCATTGTTTAGATGTTGATAGTGATGAGTCTACCAGGATGCCCAAACCCTTCTCATACACTGCACTTTCTGACTCAAGACCCCTTATTGTATATTTATTGCTAATATTTCTACTTCCTATATGTAATATTTTACATTTACTTACATTAAATTTCATCTGCCATTTATCTGTCCACATTTGGATTTTGTTTAGTTCTAACCGTATTGATTCTGCTGCCTGGATGTTATCAGAACATCCCCCTAATTTTGTGTCATTGACAAACTATACTAGTTTATTTGTTGTCCAAATCATTAATGTAAATTAAAAATATCAGTGGTGCCAAAACTAATCCCTGTGGAACCCTACTTCTACCATCTTCTAGGTGTGAAAATGATTCTCTCGATGTTTTCAGTTTTTGAGCCAATTCACACCCATTCACACATCTTACCCTGAATCCCTGACTCCTGTAATTTGATTAGTAACCTCTTGTGGGGTACCTTGTCAAAAGCTTTCTGAAAGTCCAAGTAAATGATATAAACCACTCCATTGTTATTATAATTTTACTTGCCTCTTCATAGAACTCCAGAATATTAGTAAAACAGGATCTCTGCTTTCTGAACCCATGCTGGCTTTCTGCTAATATGCCTGTTCTCATCACTCCTTTTCCATCTCATTCTTTATTAATGTTTCTATTAACTTACCTATGATACGCATTAAGCTTATTGGTCTACTACTAACAGGGTCATTGCAATTACCCTTCTTATATACTGGGACAACTTTAGGCCATTTCCAGTCCTCAGGGATTTCTCCAGTCTTCTCTGACTTTTGAAAAATACATGAAGCCAATGTGTGATCAAATTTGGAACCTCACCTTTTGTATTATGATAAAATGCATTTGTAAATATACTGCTCTGATTTTCTCTTCATTTGTTTGAATTTCTTTTTTCTGGCTGGGAGGTGGGAATTCCTCTCTTACGATTTTGGGTGAGGACAAATATTATTAAGGCAGAATGGAATTCAAATAGAATTTAAAGTTGTTGGTACATTATGCTGATGCGGTGTAATCCGGTTATAACTACATCACATGAGTAAGCAAGTAAATTAATCAGGCTTCTCCCTGATCTATTACATAAAAATTCTCAGATGTAGAAGGTACACATTTATTCCTAGTACTGTTTCATGGCTAACACAATCTGTAGGTCAGTCATCCAAAATTCCAATTCCAATTTTTGAACACATACTTTTAACAGACAGGCAATGAAAATATATAATAAACACAAGAGATTCTGTAGATGCTGGAAATCCAAAGTAACACACACACATACACAATGAGGATGAACCCAGTATGTCAGGTAGCATCTATGGAAAGGAATAGAGTCCACTTTTTGGGATGAGATCCTTCATTATGACTCAGTAGATTCCAAAACGGACATTGAACCCTTGGATACTACCTCACTTTTTTTAAGATACATTATTTCTGTTTTTCGTACGCTTCTTAATCTATTCAATATATGTACACTGTAATTGACTGATCGATTTATTATTATTATTTCATTCTGTTATTTTTCTTCTATATTATGCATTGAACTGCTGCTGCTAAGTTAACAAAGTTCATGAGACACGCAGGTGATAATAAACCTGATTTTGATTCTGATTCTCTTAGATAATCCATGGACACAGTGAGCTGTTTCTGTGCTGCATGACACTTAGATACCCTTCCGAAAAAGAGGATATTTTTAAAAAATTGGTATTCTTAGCTCAAGATATAATTATTACAATGCTAGAAACACATTTTAAGTAGGAAAAGTAAAATGTCACATTTTGAGGCTCCAAACATTTATTTTGTATGAACATATTTCAAAATACTGAATTAATTTCAAAAAGAGTGAAAATTACATTCTCGCCATGTGGGTATAGTTGCTTCCAGCCAGGTTATGGAAGGAAAGATTATGTGCTTCTATATTTCATATGTTATGCAATTGAAACAAAGTGAGACAAAGTGAGAAACTAGCATGAAATTTTACTCTGTTCATTCTCTTATGGGTTATAAAGTGAGTCAGCCTGTTCACTTATATATCATTTAAACACTCTGAAGTGATCATCTGTCTACCTGGAAAAGGGAAAGGTGAATGGATAAGTCAGTGTTCTGCTCATATAGAGGCTATCTTATTTTGATACCAATTCACATTTCCATGAGCACTGGATAATAAACGTAAGTATATTACTTGTTTGCGTTCAGTAAGGTGGAATCATTGACAGATCTAAAAATGTTTTGTTGCAAACATAACAGCATCAAATAATGGAAAACAATTTTCTTCATGTCTTATGTTGAAATAATGTAGCTTCGAGTCACAGAGTAATACAGCACAAAGCCTGGCTTACAGTCTAACTCATCTATTCCAACCATGGTGGACAGCAACATATTTTAAATGAGATCGTGAGAATATACAGAGAGCTTGTGCCAAGTATCTGTATAGCTAGAGATAGAGTGTGGTAGTAGAGAGTTTATTTCTCAAATTGGTGTACCGCAAGTAGTGAGATTCAGTCCATTGTTGTTCATCTTTTATACTAACAATTTGGGTAAGAATGTATATGGTTAGTAAGTCTGGAATGACACCAAAATTGGTGGGATAGTGAAGGAAGTTATCTAAGATTACTACAAGATCATGAACAATATGTAAATAGGACTACAAGAGGAGAGACTGTACTTGATTTGGTATTGGGAAATGAACCTGGCCAGGTGTCAGATCTCTCAGTGGGAGAGCATTTTGGAGAAAATGATCTTAATTCTATCTCCTTTACAATAGCATTGGAGAGAGATAGGAACAGACAAGTTAGAAAAGCATTTAATTGGAGTAAGGGGAATTATGAGCTATCAGGAAGGAACTTGGAAACTTAAATTGGGAACAGGTGTTCTCAGGGAAAGGTATGGATGAAATGTGGCAAATGTTCAGGGGATGCTTGTGTGGAGTTCTGCATAGGTATGTTCCAATGAGACAGGGAAGTTATGGTAGGGTTCAGGAATTGTGGTGTACAAAGGCTGTAGTAAATCTAGTCAAGAACAAAAGAAAAGCGTACAAAAGGTTAAGAGAGATAGATAATGTTAAAGATCTAGAAGATTATAAGGCTAACAGGAAGGAGCTTAAGAAGGAAATTAAGAGAGCCAGAAGGCCTTGGCAGGCAGGATTAAGGAAAACCCCAAAGCATTCTACAAGTATGAGAAGAGCAAAAAATAAGACATGAGAGAATAGGACCAATCAAGTGTGAAAGTGGAAAAGTGTGTACGGAACCAGAGGAAATAACGGATGTACTTATTGAATACTTTGCTTCAGTATTCACTATGGAAAAGTATCTTGGTGATTGTAGTGATGACTTGCAGTGGACTGAAAAGTTGGAGCATGTAGAAATTAAGAAAGAGGATGTGGTGAAGCTTTTGGAAAGCATCAACTTGGATAAGTCACCGGGACCAGATGAGATGTACCCCAGGCTACTGTTGGAGGCGAGGGATGAGGTTGCTAAGCCTCTGGTGATGATCTTTGCATCATCAATGAGGACGGGAGAGGTTCCAGAGGATTGGTGGGTTGAGAATGTTGAGAATGGTAGAGCCCAGGAAATTATAGACCAGTGAGTCTTACCTCAGTGGTTGGTAAGTTGATGGAGAAGATCCTGAGAGGCAGGATTTATGAACATTTGGAGAGGTATAATATGATTAGGAATAGTCAGCATGCCTTTGTCAAGGGTAGGTCGTGCCTTACATGCCTGATTGAATTTTTTGAGGATGTGACTCAGCACATTGATGAAGAAAGAGCAGTAGATGTAGTGAACATGGATTTCAGCAAGGCTTTGATAAGGTACCCCATGCAAGGCTTATTGAGAAAGTAAGGAGGCATGGGATCCAAGGGGACATTGCTTTGTGGATCCAGAACTGGCTTGCCCACAGAAGGCAAAGAATGGTGGTAGACAGGTCATGTTCTGCATGGAGGTCAGTGACCAGTGGTGTGCCTCAGGGATCTGTTCTGGGACCCTTACTCTTCGTGATTTTAATAAATGACCTGAATGAGGAAGTGGAGGGATGGGTTAATAAGTTTGCTGATGACACAAAGGTTGGGGGTGTTGTGGATAGTGTTGAGGGCTGTCAGAGGTTACAGAGGGACATTGATAGGATGCAAAACTGGGCTGAGAAGTGGCAGATGGAGTTCAACCCAGGTAAGTGTGAAGTGGTTCATTTTGGTAGGTCAAATATGATGGCAGAATATAGCATTAATGTTAAGACTCTTGGCAGTGTGGAGGATCAGAGAGACCTTGGGGTCGGAGTCCATAGGATGCTCAAAGCAGCTATGCAGGTTGACTCTGTGGTTAAGAAGGCATACAGTGTATTGGCCTTCATCAATTATTGAATTGAATTTAGGAGCTGAGAGGTAATGTTGCAGCTATATAGGACCCTGGTCAGACCCCACTTGGAGTATTGTGCTTAGTTCTGGTCACCTCACTGCAGGAAGGATGTGGAAACCATTGAAAGGGTGCAGAGAAGATTTACAAGGATGTTGCCTGGATTTGGGAGTATGCCTTATGAAAACAGATTGAGTGAACTCAGCCTTTTCTCTTTGGAGCGACGGAGGATGAGAGGTGACCTGATAGAGGTATATAAGATGATGAGAGGCATTGATCGTGTGGATAGTCAGAGGCTTTTTCCCAGGGCTGAAATGGCTAGCACAAGAGGGCACAGGTTTAAGGTGCTTGGGAGTAGGTACAGAGGAGATGTCAGGGGTAAGTTATTTTATGCAGAGAGTGGTGAATGCATGGAATGGGTTGCCGGCAATGGTGGTGGAGGTGGATATGATAGGGTCTTCTAAGAGACTTTTGGATAGGTACGTGGAGCTTAGAAAAATAGAGGGCTATGGGTAACTCTAAGGTAATTTCTAAGGTAGGGACATGTTATGCACAACTTTGTGGGCCGAAGGGTCTGTAATGTGCTGTAAGTTTTCTATGTTTCTATGTTACAATGGGTCAGTGGGCTCAGGAATGCTAGATGGAGTTTTATTTAGTTAAAGGACATTTGATTTAGTGAAATGACAAATTACAGAAGTCCATACACTATAAATGGCATGGCCTGCAGAGAGACCTGCGACAGAAGAGCCATTGTTTCTTGAAAGTGTTGATACAAAGAGACAGGGTCATGAAGAAGGCATTTAGAACATTGCCTTCATTGAGTGCAAGAGTTGGGATATAGTTCTAATTGCCCAGCTATAGGAAGGGTGCCATTAAACTGGAAATGGTAAAAAGTTGATTTTATGAGAACATTACCATGACTAGAGGACTTGTGGAGATGCTGGATAAATTAGGACATTTTTCCCTGGAGCCTACAAGCCAGCAGGTGACTTTATAAAATCATCAAGGGCATTGATAAATTGCATATTGACAGCCTTTCCCCATGGTAGAGGAGTCCAAAACTAAAAGCCATAGGTTTAATGTCAAAGGAGAAATATTTGGTTTATACATAAGGGACAGCTTTTCCCAGCAGATGGTGGTGCGTATATCAAATGAGTAGCTCGAGGAAATGGAAGAGATGGGCATAATTTGTTCATTCATTCTTTATGTGCCATGTCATTTGATGTAGGCGATCATGGTCTTTCCATGACCATGACTGCTCTTTCCAAATTTTTCTACAGAAGTGGTTTGCCATTGCCTTCTTCTGGGCAGTCTCTTTATAAGATAGGTGATCCCAGCAATTAAAAGTACTCTTCAGAGATGCCTGGTGACAGTGGTCACATAACCAGGAATTGTGATATGCACCAGCTGCTCATATGACCAGCCACCACTGCTCCCACAGCTTCATGTGACGCTGATTGGAGGGCTAAGCAGGTGCTGCACCTTGCTGAAGGGTGACCTGCAGGTTAGTAGAGGGAAGGAGAACATTACACCTCATTTGGTAGAGACATATCTCCTCCCACCACCCTAGGTGCACTTACAACTGCAGTGACTGGCACAGACCATCATAATAATTTGAATTTCATCACCTGAGATTGTTGTCGGTCATGTAATTCACATTATGGAATGGTTTTGGCATAGATATCTCAAGCTTAATCACAACCATGAATTTTCAAAAGGTTAGTGGGTCCTTGGGAATCATATGGGAGAAACAAGAGCTGGAGTCAATAGCAAGATCTGGGTCAGGTCCTGCTCTACCTGGGTTACATCTCAATCTGCTTAAGTTTGTTTTAAAAGACAACATATTCATCCCAGGAACTCCCTCCAATACAAGTTCCTTCTTAAATAAGGAAACCCAAGCTGATAATTTTGTGAATCTGCCAGCATACAATAATAACTAAAGAATAGTTATGTTATCACCCCAGAAGCAAACGTTTGTACTTTAGCTGAAAAATATCGTCTAGTTTCCAATGCATCAAACAAAGTTATCCCTTGTGACATCTTACCTGATGTAGAGACCACTGGGAAGCTGTTTCTATTTTCAGATCACTTGCAGATGTTGCATGTTCTTTGTGCCAGATGGGATCCAATGGTTTTCCAATGATTTCAACATAAGTAACAGGAAATATCCCTTTACGATTTGTCCCAGGGTACTTTCCTTCATACCAATTCTCATCTATTCTCCGGAGCAAAACTACTGTCTGATCCTGTAATAAAACCACTGCTATTTAAAAGTCTGTAGAACATGGGCCAAAATAATACAATAGATTTAAATAATAATATTCAAGACTGTAACAGACAATGGAGAGTTCACTGCTTTTTATCTTTTGTCTGTTATCAGATTATTACCTCCTAACATTTATCTCAATTTCCTTACATTTGTATAAAGATGACATAGTGGGTTGTTGTGAAGTGCAATAGAAACAATTTTTATTGCATTGGCTGTAATGTAGTAACTCAAAAGCTGCTGATATAACCATGCCAATTCCCTCAAAGAATACTTTATGCATGCCCATGATTTGCCTTACTCTGAATCAACATAGACATAAATTTCAGTGCTAATTCAATTTGAACTCATGGGTATATGACCTATCATTGTTTTACATTAATTCAGCGATTATGATTCCAATTTCCTGTTGAATCAATCTTCTCTGTGCCATGGTCAGGACACTGTAGCAAACAAAATGCTGATAAATAATTATCGGACTGAAAGATTGTTTCTCTCCCCATGGATACTCTCTTACCAGTTGAGTTCTTCTAGCAATTTTTTCTATTTGTTTTTGCTTTTGATTAATGGCATCTGGAACTCCTTTGCTCCAAACCGCAATTTTCTTGTACAGAACATTCCTAAACTTATGTTTCATGGAGATAATTTTAATTTTCTGTCATGTCTTACTTCTGACAGATAATTTGAAGCTAAAGAATCCTGGAGCAAATTGTTGTTGTTTTTGAGGAATGCTTGATATTATTTCCACACCCTCCCCCCCCAAAAAAATAAAGCTGCATATCAATGGAAATTGATATTTCATGTTGAAGTTATAACCCACTGCTATTTTTAAGTGTAAATGGTGACAATTGATGCCATGCCTAAAACATGTCAGAAATGCGATAGCCTAAATAATGGTTCTTAATTTATTTTCATTCGGGAGGAGGGGGGGTGTGGTGGAGAAGAGAAATTTTCTTATTATTCTGAATCTTTGAAGTTCTCCATAGCGGATTTTCAGTGCTCAGTTCCTGAGTATATTTTAAGACTGAAGGAAACAAAATCATATTGTCTAAAGACTAGCAAAGACTAGAAATAGAATGTTAGGCATTTTGGAGCATTGAATAGTTGCTTTGTTTTACATTAATGCCAAATCAGAAGTCAGCATAAAAAAATGGAAAACGACCATGTTTTAGAAATTATCACAGCTTGCTCCATAATGCTATGTATATTTTACAGATTCATCTACTGGACTCCAAGCTGTACACAATGATGACCCACTGTAGGAGTTCTCAGTGATTTAAAAATAATCTTTCAATGATAGACCGTGCTTGCCATAATTTGAAGAGAAACTGAAGTTGATTGCAGAAACTTGAGGGAGATCCTTTTGATAGTATCTGATGGCATCTCATCACAGTGACCCCAAGTCCCAACAATCAAGTTCACAATTTGAGGAGACTGCAAACTACATTGACCTGTTCTTACAAATACCAATTATTTTCTAATAAAATTGTTTTTCTGAACCTATAAAATGATATTCTTGGGGGAACCTTAAAACAAAAGGATTTGAGTACAGGAGCAGGGAGGTTCTACTGCAGTTGTACAAGGCCTTGGTGAGGCCGCACCTAGAGTATTGTGTGCAGTTTTGGTCCCCTAATCTGAGGAAAGACATTCTTGCCATAGAGGGAGTACAAAGAAGGTTCACCAGATTGATTCCTGGGATGGCAGGACTTTCATATGAAGAAAGACTGGATCGACTAGGCTTATGCTCACTTGAATTTAGAAGATTGAAGGGGGATCTTATTGAAACGTATAAAATTCTAAAGGGATTGGACAGGCTAGATGCAGGGTGATTGTTTCCGATGTTGGGGAAGTCCAGAACGAGGGGGTCACAGTTTAAGGATAAAGGGGAAGCCTTTTAGGACCGAGATGAGGAAAAACTTCTTCACACAGAGTGTGGTGAATCTGTGGAATTCTCTGCCACAGGAAACAGTTGAGGCCGGTTCATTGGCTGTATTTAAGAAGAAGTTAGATATGGCCCTTGTGGCTAAAGGGATCAGGGGGTATGGAGAGAAAGCAGGTATAGGGTTTTGAGTTGGATGATCAGCCATAATCATACTGAATGGCAGTGCAGGCTCAAAGGGCCAAATGACCTACTCCTGCACCTATTTTCTATGTTTCTATGTTTCTACAATGTAGTTCAGTACTTGCAGCGTGATGTACTCCTGATTTTATTGTATCAATTATATAGGCTGTAGGTTCTGACATAATGACCCATTTTTTCACATTAACTATTTAAAATAAACTGTGCAGTCGATAATATCATCACATGTAGGAAAATGATGGATGTTGGGGTGAATGAAGCCTTGAGGTCTTAATCTGGGAGTTAAAACATAAACACAATATAGAAAAGTCTAGCATAAAGTATGTTCTAATATTTGACATTTCAATTGTGAGCAGAATAAAGGCACACTTAGGCTATATACCCTACCTAAGCCTCTCAAATTTATATCCTTCTATCAAGTTGTATCTCTACCTCCAACATTTATTTAAAAAAACCCAAATTGTCCAGATTCTCTGCAGTTATGTGTGAAGCAGGTTGATATGATAGCTAAAAGCATAATTGTTAATATTCTAAAGAAACAAATGAAAGTAACTTTATTAATATCTGAGTAATAGAAAGGCTAATAGTGAAGATTGAAGTTTTCGTATTTGACTTGCATCAAAAAAAATGTTTCTGCGACCTGATTTATTCGCAATAGTAGAAGCCAATGACCAACTATCTTGGGAACAAAGTATTTGGCAGAGTAAGGAGATGTAGCTAGAATATAGTACAATGCAGCGTTTTAAAAAAAAAATTGACATCTTATAAGAACATTTTTCCACTGATTTGACATGTAGAATTCTGCATGGGAAACCATTGTTAATTTAAGAATGCAATGGCCACCTGTAGGCCAAACCAGAAAAGATTGGCAGATTTCTTTTACTAAAAGGTATTAGCACTAGCTGGGTTTCTGAGGTGATGTGATAGTTTACTGACTTTTTTTTTATTGATTCCAGACTTTTAAAAATGGATTAAAAGTAAAATATTGATGATGTAACTTGAAATTCCATTTTCTATAATATTTGCTGAGTAACATGACTACGAGACATTCATGGTCTAAAATTTTAAATTTTTTCATGGATGGATGCAATATCATTTTCTAAAGAACCTCTCTGCTCTGCATTGACTTTCTAAAAATTGGCTATTAAATACACTCAGTGGGCACTTTATTAAGTAAGCATGTAAACCTGCTTGTTAATGCAAATATCTAATCAGCCAATCGTGTGGCTACAATACAGTGACTAAAAGCATGCAGACATAGTCAAAAGGTCCAATTGTTGTTCAGATCAAACATCAGAATGGGAAAGAAATGTGATCCAAGAGATTTTGACTGTGGAATGATTGCTGGTGCCAGATGGGGTGGTTCTCAGATCTCCGAAACTGCTGATTCCCTGGGATTTTCACACCCATCAGTCCCTAGAGTTTACAGAGAAAGGTGTGAAAGACAAAAAGCATCCACTGGTCTGCTGTTCTGTGGGTGAAGATTCCTTGTTAATGAGAGAGGTTAGAGGAGAATGAGCAGACTGGTTCAAGCTGACAGGAAGGTCTGCTCAAATGACAATGCTTAACAACAGTGTTGTGCAAAGAAGATCTCTGAATGCACAACATGTCAAACCTTGAAGTGGATGTACTACAGCAGCAGAAGACCATATTGGGTTCCATTCCTGTATCTAATAAAGTACCCACAGAGTGTATTTGTCCAGAGTATGAATGACTTCCAATGATGATACGCAAATACGTACAACAACAGATAATTTTCTTTCATTTAATCATCCTAATGATATCATTTTATTTATTCAAGCCTTTGCTCCATATTAATACTTTATAAAATCATTCTTACTAAGGGCTGATCAACAAGAGTACTTTACCTTTTCAAGTGGTAACTCTATGTTTGTCAATGCACTAAATCTGAATTTGGCAATTGCTAGTTCTTCAATTGTATCTTTGTGTGGTTGAAGCTCAGAAGTGGGCTAACAAAAGAAGAAAGTTGAAATTAGGAATAAAACTTGTTTTTAAATGTTACATTCAGTGCAGAATGAATGAATTAAGTTTTCTCCAACCTCAACATAGCAAATTGGGAGCAAGCCTCTCTTTCCATTGCATTCGCCTTCATACCAGTTGTTATCCCTCTGTCTGTGGATGAAGACGATGTCTCCCTTTTTGACAGGCAATTCTCTGTAGAGATATTATTAAGTTTCATTTGGTCTTGCAACTGAACTTTTAACATTATCATATTACCACATCAAAAGAATCCATCACTTATAGATAGGTTTTCAGATGTGTTTGCCAATAATTACAGACTGAGACAATTTTAATAAACCTTCTACAATGTGAAAAGCTGGTGTACCATTTTGGAATGTTCATATGAATTACATTCAAATGCAAAAAATACAAATTGAATACTTCTATTTTAGATAAGTGGTGCATTTAATGGAAGGCCAAAACCACCGTTTACAAGCAATGTTATGTGGGAGGCACATTCTCCATGATGGCAGGGCTTGAAATGCCTGTAGCTATTTTAGGTAGCAACTTTTATTAGTCACCTCATAGAAAGATATTTTCTTTCCATTAGATTTGAACAAAGTTCATGGAAAGTAATGCTAAGGGACAATTTCTGTGGAGTCTTATTTTTGTGGTTGAATATAGTTGATTCTAAAGTTATTTTGTTCATTTCTCAACAACTTCTGCATTATTCAAAACAAGTAATATCAATGAAAGCTCTTCATTGTAGTAGGTTTACAGAATTGCATGTTTAACTTTATTCCCGTCATTTAAAGTCTTGATTGGATTACAGTTATACTCATCTAATATATTTTATGAACTTTGTACTCTGCATGTATTGGTATAGCATACTTGCGTACATGATAATTACACATATAGCATAAACATCAACTCATAACCTTTAATATTGTGTTCTGGGAATACTTGTTTACAGCTTTGTTCCATTTATACACTCAAAACTGCCTTGCATCATTCCATGTAGATAGCAATCTGTCTCTCCCAAATGGATATTATCCCCATGAATTTGCTAACAGATTATTGGATGAATCCCCGACTGTCAAAATGTAACGATGGGACTTGTATCAAAGAGTTATCTCCAATTTGTGTAATTACATTTCAGTTTCAACAGGAGCTTGATCTATGAAACATTCAAAATGCAATTTGCACCTAAAGTACATTTCTGATTTTACTACTTCAATAATTCTTACCATATTCTAAACTTCTTAACTGATTCCTAGGCCATAATTTGCTAGTAGTATTGCACCAAACCACTGGCATTGTGAACTTCCTAAGAAATCTCCAGCATGGACTCCTCATGCAGTCTGGTAGTGGAGTAATGAAATCTTGATCCGAACAATCGGAGTCCACCCTCCGAATTTAAGTCAGTTTAGACTTAATCTCAAAACTGTAAAACCTCTTCATTTGAATGGGGTATGAATAAAGGACAAGGATAAATAAACAAAACACAGCAGACACAAAATACTGGAGGAACTCAGCATGTCAAGCAGCATTTATTGAAAGAAATGAACTGTCAATGTTTTGATCCCTTTATCAGTGGTTTCGGTCTGAAGCGTCTACATCCGCTGTTCATTCTTCTCCCGTAGATGCTGCCTGACTTGCTGGGTTCTTCCAGTACTTTCTGTGTTTTGCTCTGGATTTCCAGCATCTGCAGAATTTCTTGTGTTTATAAATAAATTAAAAATAATTGAAAATATCAGCTTTTAAATTTGTTTCTTTAAAAAATTTTTGTATATGTTTAACACTTAGGTTTAACCTTGTTTATCGATCCAATAATTTCAAAACACCAACATGTCCTGAAGCATTCAAAGTCATTGGTAGCTTTGACAGTCAGTAAAGCTGAGAACATAGCTTAGTTAGCTGCCATAGTTAGCTATTATTTCTGGCCCAATTAAGTAATGACAGTCAATTATCATAGCATCATTATTAAGAATGGTTTGGCCATTTAGTATCAGAGCAGGATAATCAGGATCCACAAAAGGCAACCTTGCAGATTGTCTTGTAATACAATAACAAGTTCTTTCCCATTCTATTAACATGTTTACCAATTGAATATGGTGAATAAAATTCACTTTGTTTTTATAATCAGCTGAATTTTAATGTTGTTCAATGGGAGCAAAGTTTCTGTGATTTACATTTTCCAAAACATCACGGTGAATAACTGAAGCAGCTCAAGCAATTTTACTGACAGTTATACACCAACAACTAGAAATTGCTTATTCAAACCGAAGAAGAAAGTAAACTACTTATGTTTTTAGATACAGTAAAAGATACATACAGATTTATATTAAACATCCACTATATTAGAATTATAAACTATTTTGTTAACTTTTTTTTGGAGAAACATATGTCGGTATTTAGCCTAGTAATAAAACAATTTTGTATAAAATATTACTATGTTTAGATGATAACATCTGTACATTACATTATCTTATGTCAAAGCAAGTTATAATATTGATTGAAATTCTGTTTATGAAAAAAATGAAAGAGGAAAGAATGGCGATCTGAAGTTTATGTTTTTTGATACAGGATATGACAGGAAAATGGCACTTCACAACAATGATCACATAATTACACTGAAGTAGTAAGTAAGTTTTCTGGATACTCACTTTGACGTTTGGCCATGAAAGTCATATTTCACTCTTACAATCCATTCCTGAAACAATAAAATTCAAAGGTATTGAGTGACCAATTGGCATTAAAATTAAACGAATCCGATGACCTGCACTCAATATTTTCCTGTGCCAAATACTAAGTAAGGTGTGGTGGATGATTTATGCACAAAGGAATCCTGCAAATAACAATTTGGTCATGCCGGTTAAGTGATCTTAGCTATATGAATTGATGAATAACTGTTGGGCTGTACATTTCAGAAGAGATGATTTGCATCCTTGCGAAGGTACAGTAGTACAATTTCATATCTGATCTGAAACATGACACTGATGTCGGTGTAGCATGTCACTGACGTGTACGGTCCTTATATGGGCTTCTGATGAGGACCAAAGGCAGCACTTTTTGTTTTCTCGAAACAGTGGGAAGAAATTCCTACTGTCTAATGTTACATACCTGACCAGGAATGTGACGAATTATAAATACAGATTCATTTATTTATCACAGGTCCATCAAAACATATAGTGAAACGTGTCATTTACATTGACAACTGGCACAACCCAAGGATGTGCACGGGGCAGCCCACAAGTGTCACCACATACCCTGGTGCCAACGTAGCATGCCCACAATGTTCAGCAGAACGCACAAGCAATAACAACAATATAAAAACGACAACAAAACTACAATGGCCAAGCAAGCCCCTTACATCCCTCCATTCCACCCACCCATGCACACACACAGACTGGCCTCTAACCCCAGGGCAAGCCGGCTCTGGGCCTCTAGCTCCAATGGACAAGAAATACTGAAGTTTTCTTGAGCTAGTGTTGAATTATGGGATGATGTTGCTGAAGCACAGCAAGAGAAGTTGTGGGATAACACTTAAAAATGCATCAGAAGTTAGAATACAGACACAGAAACCACGTCAAGAATTTGCTGATGAAATGAAACAAGACAAGATTGTAAATTTGATTGTAAGTGTAAAGAGGATTGAAGGAATTAAGCTGAGCAATAAGACAGATAAAATTAAAAATTAAAAAATTCTGTCAACTTTAGTGTATATTACAGAAAAGCAGAATATTTGTTTAATGTTGAGAGATCAAGTAGTGCTGATGTTGAATGGGAGCTGGGTATGCAAGTACAGAAGATTCTAAAGAAACATACGGATGCTGTGAACAATTAAGAGAACAAATATCATGCAAGCCTTTTATAATGAGAGGATTCCCATAGAGCAGGAAGAAACATGTATTGCTATTGTGTAGGCCTTGCTGAGAGTACATACTTTGTGGACAATTTTGAATTCCTTATTAAAGAAAGACAAAAATGCCTCAGAGAGAGTGCAAGAATGTAAGACTGACAAGCAATAACTTGATAATGAATAATGAGTGAAGATGTCACTGAAACAAAAACAATTCAAAGGTTTTACAGGCCAGATGCAGGTCCCTTGACCAAGTAATCCAGGACCTGGGGCACAGTATTGGAACAACAGCTTGGGGTTTTAAGATTGAAATTTAATCACTCTAATGATGGTAAATTTTTTGAATTATTTTGGCTGGAGAACTGTGGGAGTTTATTAAAGGTACAAAGGAAAATAGAGATAATGGTAGAAAATGCCACTGATACAGGTCAGCAATGATCTTAATGAATGATGGTCGAGGTTCAGAAGCCTGGGTACCCGTCAGACCCTCTCTTGCTCCTAGTTCTTATGTTTTTGTATGTTATTATGGAGGCATAGCATGTGATTCTCTGGGTAGGATTATGCAAACAAGAAAGGAACCTGAAGGTTATGATTCCAGCTAGATAGATATCAGCATCTTTGGAGGAGGATGACGTGATTACCCACTTCAAATGATGAGATGTAATTAAAAAGAATAGGAATGATGGCATACAGTCTGAAAGCATTCAGAAGACAAATGTGTTCCTTAGCCCAACATGTTCATGCCAGCCATGGTGCCAACTAAGCTAGTCCTATTAGCCAGCATTTAGTCCAAGTCCCTCATCCATGCTATCCATGAAGCTAACCAAATGTCTCCTATTATTGTATTGCCTCAGCACTTCCCCTGACCACTTACCCCATGTACATATCACCTTCTAGATGAATAAGTTTACCTTTGGGTCCCTTTTAAATCTTTCACCTCTCATTTCAAACCTATGCTCTTTAGTTTTTAGATCCCCATCCCTAGGAGAAAAGACTATGTCCATTAACCCAATCTATACATCTCATGATTTTATCTACCTCTATAAGGTCATCCTCAATCTCCTATTAAATAATATGCTTCCTATCATTTGGGAGCTATTTGTTGCTTTGCTAAGGGTTGTTTTAGTACTAAAGCAAGAGTAAAAACGTGAATGCTAGATTAAAATATGCAGCAGCGGGAAAGAGAAACTTTAATGGGAGGTGACAACACATTCAAGGACTTGGTTAAAGAGGTACAGTAGATGATGAAAGCAGATTTGAAGTGCTGGGTGGGGGTGGGGCTTTAGCTTTGTAAATGGAGCTCCTGACGCTGACATCGAAACTGCGAAAGTAATATCAGACGTTTGAGGGGAAGATGGTGAGGATGCTGACAGCGAGCTTCACAAAGCGACAGAAGTTTTAAGCTTTTCCAGACCTTCCTAGGCATACAATTCATCCTAGTGGATATGGACTAGTCTACATATTTAATGGAAGACACCACTGCTTTCCTTAGAAGACTACTCAAAAGAGTATTGAAAGACAAAAAAAAAGGCAACAGGATTCAAGGGACTGGAACGGGCTTAGTAATCATTGCTCTCTTGCCAGGTTTGCGCTAAGCAGAGAGCCAGTGGCTCTATTGTCAAAAATCATGAATCAAGCTACTACTTTTAGACAAAGGATTTCTTTAAGAATCTTAATTGTTGCTGTGAATATTACTGCTGTTATCTGATACTGAAATAAAACATAAGACTTGTCATCCAAAGTAATACAGTATAGTTCCTCATGGTACACTACTTGATTTTAACCGACATGTGGCTGTTGTGTTTTACTATTTATTGTTGTGTTTACTATTTGTTGCATTTGTTACGTTATGATTGCTCTTGCCCCTGGGAAACGCTGTCTCATTCTGCCCTGCAGAGCTGATGTATGGTTGGAATGACAATAAAGTTTTTGAATCTTGAATCTTGAATGTCCCTTCAGATAGAAAATCACAAAATATTCACCATGTTTTCTGAATTTTACTGGGGAACACTGTAATTAGAGGAATGATGGGCAACTTATTTATTCTTTGCCATCTGTTCAACACTAACTTAACCATGTGCACAAAATTTCCTTCGTAGAAACAATGGCAAATAGTAGCAGGTTCAAAGTATAAAAGCTCCTCACAATATTCAACATACAAAGAGATTTGGGGTGTTTTGTTACCATTTTCATCTGTTGTTTTGGATCAAATATCTCCTCATGAAGTTCTTGCTTTTGGGACTGGCAACTTAGATTGGCATCTGGATGAAGAAAGAATTCCACAGTAAAAGTGAGAAATCAATCATTGTTTAATTTTGTTATCAAAGTTAGAAATATTAATAATGAACTAAAGTAGGAACGTTCTTTAATAAAGGGCACAATGTTACTTCATTATAGTGGAAAGCATGCTCTTGGTGGCTGGGATATCACTGACCGACAGTGTGATTAAATGGGACTATCAGTCTAATTATAGAAGTCACTAAAAACTCCTGATCCAAAATTCTTTGAATTCCTTGACACATAGACTACATATAATAAACAGGAAGAAAGCAAAATTCATTGCCATCGAAGATCTGGTCCATTTTTTACTTGAATTTTCAGAAAGAAATTAAGAGAAGAGTCACAGAGTAAGACAATTCTCTTTGGCCCTCTTGGTCCTCGCTAATGATATCATCCTGTCTGTGAGTCCCAGCTGCCCATATTCAGCCTATAGCCCTCCCATCTCTTAGATGTTACAGTTCTACCTGTCTCGACCACTTCCTCTGGAAGCTCATTCTAGGTACTTACTACCCTCTATGTAAAGGGTTACCTCTCAGGTCTCTTTTAACCCTCTCCCTTCTTATCTTCTATCAGTGACCTCTAGTTTTGGACTCTCCAACCCTGGGGAAAATACAATGAATTTTCACCTTATTTATAACTCTCATGAGGTTACCACTCATTCTCCTATACTCCAAGGAATAAAGATCCAGTATGGCCAACATCTTCCTATAACTCTGGCCTTCTAGACCAGGCAATTTTCTTGTAAATCTTCAGGGAATGGGGTTGAGGAGGGGTAAAAAGGATCAGTCATAATTGAATGGCGGAGCAGACTTGATGGGCCAAATGGTCTAATTCTGCTATTTCTTATGGCTATAGTCTAAATCTCTTCTGCATTCTCTCCAGCTTGACAGAGTCTTTCCTATAGCAGGGTGACTAAAACTGTACACAATAACCCAAGTGCAGCCTCACCAATGACTTACTTAACTGCAACATAATGTACCTACTCCGAAAATCAATTCCCTTACTGTTGAAGACCAGCATGCTGACCATCCTCATCCCCTGCTTATTTGCACAGCCATCTTCAGTGAACCATGTCCTTATACTCACAGGGCACTCTGTTTCACAACACTTGTGTGTACCCTGCCATGCACTGTCTAGGTCCTACTTTGGTTTGAATGTCCAAAATGCATCACCTCATCACTTCATCTAAGTTGAAATTCATTTGTCATTCCTCCCTAACTGATCAAGATTTCTTTGCAATTCATTGTAGCATTCTCCACTATCACAAGACCCTGGAGGGAAGAGGAGGATCAGTTTAACTTTTGAATAAATCAAAATTCCCAGTACTGCAACTATCTAGCCAATTGGTGCCCAAAATTCACTGCTTTACAGAAATATAGTGCAACCAGTCCAATTCTGGATTTTTTAGGCCATGGTATCAAACATTCACCCTTTCATAATAGTTTCCAAAATTACACCAATTTCTTGGTTCCACTCCAGGATTTTTGCTTATTAGTGAATGAAAAGATTGGTGTGATTTTGCTCCAGTTCCATTAATCATGTCAACAACTAGAAGGCAATATAACTCTTTCTTGCTGGAGGAGAAGTTTCTTTTGATGTTTACCTTCTTGACACTTTTATCTACTCAATTTACTCCCATTCCCTCCCCTGCCTAGGGCATGAGATTGTTAGCAGGGTATGTTTTCTCAGCTGCCAGTTGCTTTTTGATGTTTAGGTAAGCAGTCATTATTCATACATTGGCTTTGTCTTTGATTATTAATAGAATATTCTACTACAAGGATAACGTGAGTATAATCAAGAGCAGGAGTACTAACTTCCTTCTCTCTCACTAAGAAGATCTAACATTAATTTGAGTAATCTTACTGTGACTTGAAATGAAAACAACATATCAAGCATTAAATCTTGTATTTTCCTATTATGCATGATATTCTCGATAAATAAACAAACTATTAACGATACTTTCAGGGATTTTAATGCAAATTCTCATTTTACATTCTCTCAAACTAACTGTAACAGTTTAGACTACAAGCAATAACTGCTTATAAATTTACATTGATGTAATTTATTAATCTTTGTGAACTAAGGTCTTGTGGGGCCACTCTTTTCCAAGAATCATCTTTCCATGTCCATCACAACAAAGTACAATGTAGGAGAAATGGAGGCATGTGCAGCAGGTAAGGGGTTAATTGAAAATGATTTGAAACACATTCAGTTCGCTGTCCCATTCATAACGAAAATCAAGCTGTTACATAGCTTTAAACTACCTGCATATGCAAACACAACTTAGTGGTTGCCAGTATGAGTAACAGCCAATGTACACTCAGTCTCTCACAAGACACTGAGGTGTAAGTTCATTAAGAAAAGTCTCAAAGTAAAATCAATCTCCACATCTCAAATAACAGAATTATATTGGGCTTTGTGCTTCATTTAAATATTGACGAGCTATGGCCAGCCTGTTGTTAGCTGTATTCTCAATTAGGTTCTGAAAAGGAAATGCATTTTGAAAGAGTGTGACTGGGAGTTTACTGTCCATTGGGCTAAAAATTTAAAGCAGGCTTTCGTAAGGGGGCAGAATTAGCAGCATCAATTGCAGTTTAAATACAGAGCACTCTTGCAATCCAATTCTGTATTAGTTTCACAGAGGCACAGAAGTGTGGTGGTCACAGTAATGTTATTTCAGAGCCAGCTGTAAGATTGGGGTTCAATTCCTACTGTTGTCTGTAAGGAGTTTGTACATTCTTCTCTGACCACATGGGCTTCTTCCAGGTGTTCGGGTTGTCTCGCATATTACAAAGATGCTTGTTTAGGTTTAGTAAGCTGTGAGCATATTAGGTTGGTGCCAGAAGCATGGAGACATTTGCGAATTACCCAGCACAGTCCTTGCTAATCAGTAAATCTGAAGAGGACTTAAAAATTGGTGGAGATGTGAATACTGAGGAAGATTGTAAAAGGGTACAACAGGATATAGATAATTTGGAAATGGGGGCAGAGAAATGGCAGATGGAGTTTAATCCAGGTAAGTGTGAGATGAAGGGCTTTGAGAGGTCAAATGTAAGAAGATATACAGTAAGTGGCAGGACAATTAGCGGCATTGATGTACAGAGGGATCTTGTGGTGCAAGACTATTGTGTTGCCCTTAAGGCATTTATTTAGCTTTATTACATTTTCGCTTTAGTAATTCATTTGTAATTATTTTCTCGTTAAAGTTAGGGTTGATAACTACGTTGCAGTTGTTGAAGGTACTTGACAGATAGACCTCAGTATGTACGGTTGGGAGACTGTAGGTCTGACACGGTGGTCAGCAGCACAGGAGCGCCGCAGGGGACTGTGCTCTCTCCGGTCCTGTTCACCCTGTACACATCAGACTTCCAATATAACTCGGAGTCCTGCCATGTGCAGAAGTTCGCTGATGACACGGCCATAGTGGGGTGTGTCAGGAATGGACAGGAGGAGGAGTATAGGAAACTGATACAGGACTTTGTGATATGGTGCAACTCAAACTACCTGCGTCTCAATATCACCAAGACCAAGGAGATGGTGGTGGACTTTAGGAGATCTAGGCCTCATATGGAGCCAGTGATCATTAATGGAGAATGTGTGGAGCAGGTTAAGACCTACAAGTATCTGGGAGTACAGTTAGACGAGAAGCTAGATTGGACTGCCAACACAGATGCCTTGTGCAGGAAGGCACAGAGTCGACTGTACTTCCTTAGAAGGTTGGCGTCATTCAATGTCTGTAGTGAGATGCTGAAGATGTTCTATAGGTCAGTTGTGGAGAGCGCCCTCTTCTTTGTGGTGGCGTGTTGGGGAGGCAGCATTAAGAAGAGGGACGCCTCACGTCTTAATAAGCTGGTAAGGAAGGCGGGCTCTGTCGTGGGCAAAGTACTGGAGAGTATAACATCGGTAGCTGAGCGAAGGGCGCTGAGTAGGCTACGGTCAATTATGGATAACTCTGAACATCCTCTACATAGCACCATCCAGAGACAGAGAAGCAGTTTCAGCGACAGGTTGCTATCGATGCAATGCTCCTCAGACAGGATGAAGAGGTCAATACTCCCCAATGCCATTAGGCTTTACAATTCAACCGCCAGGAGTAAGATATGTTAAAGTGCCGGGGTTGATTGTATTAATGTATTTAAGTAAACTACTTAAGAACTTTTTAAAAGCTATTATTAATGCTTTTTGAGAGAGTGATTTAGATGCATATCATATTTTTACTGAGTTAAGTATTGTATGTAATTAGTTTTGCTACAACAAGTGTATGGGACATTGGAAAAAATGTTGAATTTCCCCATGGGGATGAATAAAGTATCTATCCATCTATCCATCCATCCATCCAAATTCATTATCCGTGACGTAGTATCACGGTATGTGATGACGTCACACCCAGTTTTGCCGCGTCTTGTGGGTAAGTACTGGTTTGGAGAAACGGGAAGGTGGGGGCTTGCGTGTGCAGGATCAGCGCGAGAAAAGTTCCATTTCTACGCACCAAGAAACATCATAGAAGCAATGCCGTAAGTTCATATGACAGTCGATATGTTGAAGTAAAAATGTTAATGCTGATTCTGTTAAAAGTAATGATGGTTGATAAAGTTTATTTTCTTCTGCTATTGAAAGCGTTGCTGGAAAGTTTGTGTTGAAGTGTATTTAAAGCTATTGATGGTGTAGGTAGATTCTGACTGTATGTTGTACTTTAATGAGACTTTAATGTAATATAGTTTGTTGTAGTTTTACTTTTACAAGTATTTATGATGCAAGTGTGATGCCAAGAAGGAAACAAGTACTGCATATATTTTTATTGTTTTATCAACAGTTTTCACCATATGTTAATGTGGAAGAGTGAACAGTAAACGGTTAATCTTACTTGTGATCCTGCCTTCATTGATTTCGGTTTAACCTGGTGTTAGTTCAAAGTTTCTACACTCTGCACGAGAACACTACAACTATAATTCCTTGAAGGTGGCAATAAAAGTGGATAGGTTTGCAAAGAAGACATATAGCTTGCTTTCCTTCATTGTTTAGGACATAAAAGTTGGGAAGTCTAAAGCACCTGCATAAAATTTTGTTTGGGCCGCATTGGAGTAGTGTGTGGACTTCTAGTCTCCACAGAATGATAAGGTTTTGGTGAGGGTGCAGAAATTTTTCAGGAGGATTGGAATGAATTATCCATAGAAAATTGAACAAACTTACATTGTTTCCCCCAGGGGCATCGGAAGTTAAGGGATGCCCTGAAAGAAATATCTAAAATAACGAGAGGCACAGATAGGAGAGATAGTAAGTCTTTCCCCTGGTATGGAAATATCAAATACCATATGCATAGGTTTAAGGTGAGAGGGGGAATGGTTAAAGGAGACTGGTGTGGCAAGTTTTTTTTCACACAGTGAGTGATATATGCCTCTGGAAGGTGTTGCCAGGGGAGATGGTAGAAACAAATACAATTGCAACATTTCAAAGGCATTAAGACAGACTCATGAACAGACAGAAACAAGAGGAATATATACCGTGTGCAAGCAGATATTATTATTAGTTCAGATCGGCTGATTGATGGTAGGTTGAATGGACTGTTCCTGTGCTCTCTTGTTCTATGTCACCTCAGTGACTAATGCATGGCACACTTTCATTTTATTCTAACTATTCTAAAAATCTGCATGACAAAGGAAAAGAACCGTAGTAAATTATTGTTTCAAATGTATTTTGTTACACTTATGAACTGAATCAGAATCAGCATGATACTTTTAGCATCTCAAGAGAAATATTTAAATGGCACATAACTTCTCAAAATATCATCTCAGCTTCTAAAATACTACAATAACAAGCAGCCTTTTTGATTCTGAAACTTTCTGATTTCAATCCACAGTAAGGTCATTGATCATCATTTTGCTTGTTGTACATTTCTCAGGGCTGTTCTCATCTTGAACAGAGTGATCTTATTGCAACATATCCACACCCTGGAAAAAAATTACTCAGATCCTGTCTGGTGAAACTTCTCTCTGCTAATGGGCCAGTGCCATTTTCTGTTAATTACTGATCCTAAGTTACATCAAGGAACAGCCCCGCTTCACTGAAATCTGTTCCACAGGAAGTGGTTCCTCCTGTTCTCAGAGTGTGAGTGCTCCACAGTTGTAATTAAAAACAACACATTTGAAACGTATCTGCAAGAGGAACCAAATGATGGCTATTACTCCACTAGTTAAACAAAAATACTTAAAAATCTGAAGTTGAAACTTATTACTCATTTTATGAAATTCATTTGCATAGTAAGTAGCCCCTGATTTCTAATTATTATTACATACTTGCTGAATAAAATTACAATTACATGCGTTTTAAATTAGAACATAGAACTGTACTGCCCAGTACAAGCCCTTCAGCCCACAAAGTTATGCTAACCCTTTAACCTACACCAAGATCAATATATCAAATTAACCCAATAGTGGCAAAGCACGAGTAAATTCCAAATATATTTTCTATATATAAAGGGGAAAATGAACATATTGTAAGAATAAAATAGAATGTCAGCTTCCATTGTTGTTAAAAATGCACTTCAGAATTTTCTTTTGCTCATTGGGAGAGGGGAGAAGAGAGATTATCCAGGGTGGGTGGGGTCTTCAATTATGCTGACTGCTTTACCAAGGCAGTGAAAAGTACCGAGTCCATGGCGGGTTTCCATGATGTGTTGAGCTGTGTTCACAGCCCTCTGCAGTGTCTTGCAGTTGCAATCAGAATAGTTGCCATACTAAGCTGTGATGCATCCAGATAGGATGCATTCTGGGGTGCATTGATAAAAATTGGTCAGGATCAATGGGGACATGGCATTTTTCTTTAGCTTCCTGTGGAAGTAGAGCACTGGAGAACTTCCTTGGCCATAGTGTCAGTGCGTTTAGACCAGGGCTGTTTATTGGTGATGTTCATTCCAAGGAATTTGAAGCTCTCAAAACACTCGACCTCAGCACTGTTGATGTAAGCAGCAGCATGTGCACTGCCCCCTTCCTGAAGTCAAATGATCAGTTCTTTTGTTTTGCCGACATTGAATGTTGTCATAAAACCATGTCACTAGACTCTCTGTCTCCTTCCTGTAGTCTGACTCACTTTTATTTGTATTACAGCCCACTATACTTGCATCATCTGCAGATTCGAGATGGAGTTAGAGCAGCCCATGCAGTGGTGAGAGTACAGGGAGCAGGAGAGTGAGCCGAGGATGCAGCCTTCTGAGATGCCAGTGTTATAATTATTTGCGACAGAGGAGTTGCACCCTGTTTGCAACCTGTAGGTCAGGAAGTCAAGGACCCAATTGAAAAGGAAGATGTTGAGTCCCAAGTTTAAGAGTTTGGATGTATTTTGCTTGATCATAGTATTGAAGGCAGACCTGTTGTCAATAAGCAATAGACTAATATAGTTGTGTTTTCTGTCCAGATGCTCCATTCCAGAGATGAGTGTAGGACCAGGTCAATGGTATCTGCCATAGACCCTGTTTCGGCTGTAGGCAAATTGCAATGGGCTGACGCTGGAGTTAATGTTTCCCATGTCCAGCCTCTCCAAGTACTTCATGATGGTAAACATGTGAGCCTTTCTGGGGGCTGACTCCTCTGAAGACTGATATTAGGTCTGCAACAGTGATTATGGATTTCTGATGCATTGGAGGCTGTCAGGGTGGGTAAATGCAGTCCCTTCCTCTTCTGTTCAAAGCATGCATGGAATGCGTTAAGCTCACTGGGAAGTGATGCATTGTTGTTGGCGATTCTGCCCAACTTCATTTTCTAACCCATACGGGCCGGCTAACAATAGACTTCCAGGCCGAGTGTCCTGAGCTCAAATCTGGCCGGGTTCCAAACTGGGCAGCAGTGGTAACTGTGCGGAAGAAAGGCCTGGCAATCTACTTCTGTATCTTGCCACGAAAACCCTATGGACAACTACACTATCCATAGGGTTGCCATGAGTCGACAATGACTTGATGGCACACATCAACAATAACAATAGCATTTAAGCCCTTCCATAACTGATGAATGGTCTGGGACTCAATTTTGTCACTTGGCATCCATGATAGCTTCATGGAGGTTGTGTCTCAGGCTACGTCCACACTACATCCGTAACCGAAGCTTTTTCTCTTCGTTTTTAACCTCTGTCCACACTAAAATGGCGTTTTCGTCCCCCGAAACCGGAGCTTTCAGAAACGCTTTCCAGAGCGTGTACCTTTGAAAATGCCGGATTAGCCGGATCAGTGTGGACGGGGTAACCGGAGAAATCTGAAAACGCTGTCAGACGGCAGCGCACTATTTCATTGTTTTCCTGAATGCATCCTAACAATTTCAGAACAGACGGCAATGAGACTGACGCCAGAAGAGTTAGAAATGTACTCACCAAATAATTTGACCCATAACTGACTGAATAAATAAGTATAACACACATAAAATGCTGGTGGAACACAGCAGGCCAGGCAGCATCTATAGGGAGAAGCGCTGTCGACATTTCGGGCCGAGACCCTTCGTCAGGACTAACCAAAAGGAAAGATAGTAAGAGATTTGAAAGTAGTGGGGGGAGGGGGAAATGCAAAATGATAGGAGTACACCGGAGGGGGTGGGATGAAGCTAAGAGCTGGAAATGTGATTGGCAAAAGTGATACAGAGCTGGAGAAGGGAAAGGATCATGGGACGGGAGGCCTCAGGAGAAAGAAAGGAGGGGGGGGGGGAAGCACCAGAGGGAGATGGAGAACAGGTAAACAACTAAATATGTCAGGGATGGGGTAAGAAGGGGAGGAGGGGCATTAACAGAAGTTAGAGAAGTCAATGTTCATGCCATCAGGTTGGAGGCTACCCAGCCGGTATATAAGATGTTGTTCCTCCAACCTGAGTTTGGATTCATTTTGACAATAGAGGAGGCCATGGATAGACATATCAGAATGGGAATGGGACGTGGAATTAAAATGTGTGGCCACTGGGAGATCCTGCTTTTTCTGGCGGACCGAGTGTAGGTGTTCAGCGAAACGGTCTCCTAGTCTGCGTCGGGTCTCACCAATATATAAAAGACCACACCGGGAGCACCAGACGCAGTATACCACACCAGCCGACTCACAGGTGAAGTGTCGCCTCACCTGGAAGGACTGTCTGGGGCCCTGAATGGTGGTGAGGGAGGAAGTGTAAGGGCAGGTGTAGCACTTGTTCCGTTTACAAGGATAAGTGCCAGGAGGGAGATCGGTGGGAAGGGATGGGTGGAGACGAGTGGACAAGGGAGTCGCGTAGGGAGCGATCCCTGCAAAAAGCAGAAAGAGGGGGGGAAGGGAAAAACGTGTTTGGTAGTGGGATCCCGTTGGAGGTGGCGGAAGTTACGGAGAATTATACATTGAACCTGGAGGCTGGTGGGGTGGTAGGTAAGGACAAGGGGAACCCTATCCCGAGTGGGATGGTGGGTGGATGGGGTGAGGGCAGATGTGCGGGAAATGGGAGAGATGCATTTGAGAGCAGAGTTGATGGTGGACGAAAGGAAGCCCCTTTGTTTAAAAAAGGAAGACATCTCCTTCATCCTGGAATGAAAAGCCTCAGCTTGCTCCTGCCCCACTGAACTCATTTCTGCATACCTTGACACTGTCTTATCCCCCCTTGTTTAATCTCTTCCCACCTATGTTCGTGACTCTTCTCATGCTTTGAATTTTTTCAATGATTTTAAGTTCCCTGGCCCCCACCGTCTTATTTTCACCATGGACGTCCAGTCCCTATATACCTCCATCCCCCACCGAGATGGTCTCGAAGCTCTTCACCTTTTTTTGGATTCCAGACCTAACCAATTACCCTCTACCACCACTCTCCTCCATCTAGCGGAATTAGTTCTTACTCTCAATAATTTCTCCTTTGGCTCTTCCCACTTCCTCCAAACCAAGGGTGTAGCCATGGGCACCCGTATGGGTCCCAGTTATGCCTGCCTTTTTGTTGGCTTTGCGGAACAGTCCATGTTCCAAGTCTATACTGGTATCCATCCCCCTCTTTTCCTTCGCTACATCGACGACTGCATTGGCGCTGCCTCTTGCACGCATGCTGAGCTCGTCGACTTCATTAACTTTGCCTCCAACTTTCACCCTGCCCTCAAATTTACCTGGTCCATTTCTGACACCTCCCTCCCCTTTCTTGATCTTTCTGTCTCCATCTCTGGAGACGGCATATCTACTGATATCTACTATAAGCCTACAGATTCTCACAGCTACCTGGACTATTCCTCTTCCCACCCTGTCTCTTGCAAAAAGGCTATCCCCTTCTCACAATTCCTCCGTCTCCACCGTATCTGCTCTCAGGATGAGGCTTTTCATTCCAGGACGAAGGAGATCTCTTCCTTTTTAAAACAAAGGGGCTTCCCTTCGTCCACCATCAACTCTGCTCTCAAACGCATCTCTCCCATTTCCCGCACATCTGCCCTCACCCCATCCACCCACCACCCCACTCAGGATAGGGTTCCCCTTGTCCTTACCTACCACCCCACCAGCCTCCAGGTCCAAAGTATAATTCTCCGTAACTTCCGCCACCTCCAATGGGATCCCACTACCAAACACATTTTTCCCTCCCCCCCTTTCTGCTTTTCATAGGGATCACTCCCTACGCGACTCCCTTGTCCACTGGTCCCCCCCATCCCTTCCCACCGATCTCCCTCCTGGCACTTATCCTTGTAAATGGAACAAGTGCTACACCTGCCCTTACACTTCCTCCCTCACCACCATTCAGGGCCCCAGACAGTCCTTCCAGGTGAGGCGACACTTCACCTGTGAGTCGGCTGGTGTGGTATACTGCGTCCGGTGCTCCCGGTGTGGCCTTTTATATATTGGTGAGACCCGACGCAGACTGGAAGACTGTTTCGCTGAACACCTACACTCGGTCTGCCAGAAAAAGCAGGATCTCCCAGTGGCCACACATTTTAATTCCACGTCCCATTCCCATTCTGATATGTCTATCCATGGCCTCCTCTATTGTCAAAATGAATCCAAACTCAGGTTGGAGGAACAGCATCTTATATACCGGCTGGGTAGCCTCCAACCTGATGGCATGAACATTGACTTCTCTAACTTCTGTTAATGCCCCTCCTCCCCTTCTTACCCCATCCCTGACATATTTAGTTGTTTGCCTGTTCTCCATCTCCCTCTGGTGCTCCCCCACTCCTTTCTTTCTCCTGAGGCCTCCCGTCCCATGATCCTTTCCCTTCTCCAGCTCTGTATCACTTTCACCAATCACCTTTTCAGCTCTTAGCTTCATCCCACCCCCTCCGGTCTTCTCCTATCATTTCGCATTTCCCCCTCCTCCCACTACTTTCAAATCTCTTACTATCTTTCCTTTTGGTTAGTCCTGACAAAGGGTCTCAGCCCGAAATGTTGACAGCACTTCTCCCTATAGATGCTGCCTGGCCTGCTGTGTTCTTCTAACATTTTGTGTGTGTTGTTGTTTGAATTTCCAGCATCTGCAGATTTCCTCGTGTTTGCTGAATAAATAAGTATACTCACTTTGCCCTGTTTTTTGTCCTTGCTCGTATGAAAGTGGTTTACCTATTTATGCAAGTACTTCTATGACAATAGATGTGTAACAGCCTAATGTAACATTATATGGAAATACAAGATAACACTGATGCAGACATGTTTTATACATTTAACAAGGTGCTTTATTAATGCAACAGAGTTAGTCAGTTTTTCAATGTTTGTTGTCAGTCAGGTCAATCTGTCCTTGAACTCCCTGTCGGTTGCCTCCGTACGCTCCAGTATTTGTTTTTTTTTACTTTTAAGTTCTCCTGCGCGACAGCCAACTGCTGTTTGTCATTTTAAGTTTTTCTAGTCTGTAACTACACAAACGCGCACTTCCACAGTGAGATTCGACACCAAACATGTCGCTTGTTTTCGGTAGATTTGTCCTGTGCATGCACAGTAGGAGGAGATTCATTGAAATCTCTGTTTCAATGTGGACAGAGATATTTTTAAAAACGCGTAGTGTGGACGCCTATCGTTATTAAGTGGGCACTAAAGGTATTGAGTGGCACAATCAGCAAACAAGAAACTGCCTATCCCAGTGCCTTTCAAATCTTCGTTAGGGACTTCAGTCAGGAAGAAATCTCCACCCAATTATTATTAACATATAACCTGCATTACCAGGGCTCACAAGTCACTCGGCCAATGCTATACTACAATTAGGAATACCTACCGTTCCATGCCTAGATGGCATTTCGTGAAAACTGATCATTTGGCTCTCCTCCTCCTACTTGCATACATGCAGAGGCTAAAGAGCAAGTCTCCAGAATTAAGGGCAAGAAAAGGAGGTCGTGGTGGGTAGAGAAGGGTCTGTGAGTTTGCTTTGAGTCAGTGGACTGAGTCGTGTTCAAGGACTCATCAGAACCTGAATGAATACACCAGAATTGTAAAAGACTTTATAAAAACAGTCAAGATGAGTGTGTCCCAACCAAATCGTTCAGTCTTTCCCAACCAGAAGCCCTGGATGAACTATGAGATCCCCAATTTTCTGAGGGCCAGATCAGTGGCATTAATTTCTGGTGGCCAAGTACAATACAAGAAGCCCAGGTACGATCTCCAGAAAGTCTTCTCATTTGTGAAGTGGCAACTCCAGACCAAACTTGAATCACTGAAAGATGCTTGATTACGGTGCCAGGACTTGAATGCTACTACCACTTACAAAGTGAAATGAAGCGACATGAGAGTCAATGAGGTTTAACTCCCAGAGGAACTCAATGCCTTTGAAAATCACTTTGAGCATCAAAGTATGGAAACACCTTCATGAATTCTCACAGCCTTCGATGATCCTGTGATTTCAGACTCTGAGCTGACATGAGGGTGAACACACAGAAAACATCTGGTCCAGACAGGATACCTGGCTGAGTATGAAATGCCTGTGCTGATCAACTGGCTGGAATGTTCACTGATATCTTTAACCTCTCGCTTCGGCAGTCTGAAGTACCCACCTATATCAAGAGGGCTTCAATTATACCGGAGCCTAAAACGAATGTGGTAACCTACCTCAATGACTATTGTCCAGCAGCACATTCATCCACTGTGATGAAGTGCTTTAAGAGGTTGGTGATGAAAGATATCAACTCCTGCCTAAGAAGCAACTTGAATCCTCTCCAAGTTGTCTACCGTCACAGCTGGTGAACACCAGATACCATTTCATTGGCTCTTCACTCAACCCTGTAATATCTGACAGTGAAGGTGCATCCAGTATATCAGGATGATTTTCATTGATTACAATTCAGCATTCAGTAGTGTCATCCCCTGAAAACTAATCAATAAGCTTCAAGACCAAGGCCTCAATACCTCCTTGTGTGACTGGCACCTTGATTTCCCTACTTACAGACCCCAGTCAGTTCGGATTGGCAACAACATCTCCTCTACAATCTCTATCAGTACAGGTGGACCTCAAGGTTGTGCACTTAGCCTCCTGCTCTACTCGCTTTGTACTTAAGACTCTGAGATCAGTACAGTTCCAATGCCATATTTAAGTTTTCTGATGACTCCACTGTCATTCACAGGAGGTGACAGATCAGCATATAGGAGGGAGACTGAAAATCAAGATGAATGGTGTCATAACAACAACCTCTCATTCTGGGTGAATTCAGCAGGTCGGGCAGCATCCATTGAAAGGAACAGTCAACGTTTCGGGCCAAGATCCTTCGTCAGGACAAAGGGTCCTGACGAAGGGTCTCGGCCCGAAACATTGACTGCTCCTTTCAACAGATGCTGCCCGACCTGCTGAGTTCATCCAGCTTGTTTGTACGTGTTTATTTGACCACACCATCTACAGTGCACTTTGTGTTAACCTCTCATTCAACGTCAGCAAGACTAAGGAGATGAGCATTGACTTCAGAAAGAGGAAACTGGAGGTCTATGAGCCAGTTCTTATTGAGGGATCAGAGGTAGATATGGTCAGCACTTTAAATTCCTCGGTGTTATTATTTCAGAAGATTAGTCCTGGGTCAGAAGATTAGTCCTGGGTCATGCTCTATTATGAAGAGAGCATGGCAGTGTTTTCACTTTCTTAGAAGGTAGTGAAGATCGGTGTGTCATCTAAAGCTTTGACAATAGATGTGCAGTGGAGAGTATACTGACTGGTTGCATCAAGCCTGGTGTGGAATCACCAATGCCTTTGAATGGAAATACCTACAAAAAAGTGGTGTATATTGCTTGGTCCATCATGGATAAAGCCCTCCCCACCATTGAGCACATATACATGGAATGCTGACGCAGGAAAGCAGCATCCATCAGCAGGGAGCCCCACCATCCAGGCTCTGCTCTCGTATCGCCGATGCCATCAGGAAGAAGGTACAGGAACCTCAGGACCCACATCACCAAGTTCAGGAACAGTTATTTAATCCTCAACCATTAGGCTCTCAAACCAGAGGGGATAACTTCTCTCAAATTCACTCAACCCATCACTGAACTGTTCCCACAACTTATGGTTGACTTTCAAGTAATCTTCATCTCATATTTTCAAGTTGCTTATTTATTTATTATTGTTATTTTTTTAAATCTCAACTCAGGCTGGTAAAACCTGAGGTACTGGCATAGCCAGCACACTCACTTTTCAATTGCTAGGAACTGTCAAACTATTCTAGTAGTGTTTAATATTGTGGCTTTCTGGAGATGAGTTATTAACTTCAAACTTTCTGCATAATCACTCAAAGAGTTGAACTGCATGTGCATGTAACGAGAGCTGTATAACTCATCTCCTTCTACCTTAGGGCACAAACTTATCAATCACTCCTGCTGTGGACACTTTCTGGAGGTCCAAGATCCATATGCTCCATGACCGCTGGACTAAGTGTGTAAATGTTGAAAAATAAATGTGCTAGGTTTTCTAAAATTGACTCTTTCTACCTTAGGCCACAAACTTATCAATCACCCTTTGTAACATCTTTTCTGCTCTTCTGTAAGTATATTGTGGTTATCTAAAAGGGTGACGATTAGTTGTGAGATGCATGATGTTACAATTTTATATATAGTCTGTAAACAAATATTAGGATGGTATTTTGATGAGTCATTTGTGATTTCTCCTTTTAAGTAAGCGATACATTTTATCTTCTGTCAAAAATTCAGACACATTTTCAGGATTTTTAAGAAACTTTTTAATATGTGGAAATAACTTGGAAAATGGCTAGCTTGGGTGATTGATGTTTGGTTTGAGTTGTTCTCCGACCTTATCAATCCATTCGCAAAAGTTTTTTCACCATGCTTTTCAGCTGATTGATAAGTATATAAAGGAGGACACACCACAAGTGAACACACCACAAGCACACTGATGATGTCTCCTTGTATGGTGATGAAACATTTCCAAATGGATTGCCTAGATTGGAGAACAACTCAACTCAACCATTGCTAATATGCATTAACAGGTATGTATGAAGGCAAATAAATTTGATATTCCAGTAAGTATTTTTCCAGATGTGGGTAATTTTTTAACCACTTTTAGCACATCCATTGTAACTTCAAGTCCTTGCGTGTCTTCAATTATGTGAGTGCATTCTTTTTCCTCCCTATTATTATTGTTGTTTTTTCTCTTTCTTTTTGTGTTTGCAGTTTGATGTTTTTTGCACTTTGGTTGTTTGTCTGTTCTGTTGGGTGTGGTCTTTCATTGATACTTTTGTGCTTGTATTCTAATGAATATCCACATGAAAATGAATCTCAGTATTATATGTAGTGACATATATGAACTTTGATAATAAATTCACTTTGAAGTTTGTACTTTGAACTTTGGTATAATAATGGTTGAGGAGACTTAGGCCCCATGCTAGTAGTAACATAGAAACATAGAAAACCTACAGCACAATACAGGCCCTTCGGCCCACAAAGTTGTGCAGAACATGTCCCTACCTTAGAAATTACTAGGCTTACCCATAGCCCTCTATTTTTCTAAGCTCCAAGTACCTATCCAAAAGTCTCTTAAAAGACCCCATGGTATCCGCCTCCACCACTGTTGCCGACAGCCCATTCCACCCACTCACCACTCTCTGAGTAAAAGACTTACCCCTGACATCTCCTCTGTACCTACTTCCCAGAACCTTAAACCTGTGTCCTCTTGTGGCAACCATTTCAGCCCTGGGTAAAAGCCTCTGACTGTCCACACGATCAATGCCTCTCATCATCTTATACACCTCTATCAGATCACCTCTCATCCTCTGTCATTCCAAGGAGATAAGGCTGAGTTCACTCAACCTATTCTCATAAGGCATGCTCCCCAATCCAGGCATCATCCTTGAAAATCTCCTCTGCACCCTTTCTATGGCTTCCACATCCTCCCTGTAGTGAAGCGACCAGAACTGAGCACAGTACTCCAAGTGGGGTCTGACCAGGGTCCTATATAACTGCAACATTACCTCTGGGCTCCTAAATTCAATTCCACTATTGATGAAGGCCAATACTCCGTATGCCTTCTTAACCACAGAGTCAACCTGCACAGCTGCTTTGAGCATCCTATGGACTTGGACCTCAAGATCCCTCTGATCCTCCACACTGCCAAGAGTCTTAACATTAATGCTATATTCTGCCATCATATTTGACCTACCAAAATGAACCACTTCACACTTATCTGGGTTGAACTCCACCTGCCACTTCTCAGCCCAGTTTTACATCCTATCAATGTCCCGCTGTAACCTCTGACAGCCCTCCACGCTATGCACAACACCCCCAACTTTCGTGTCATCAGCAAACTTATTAACCCATCCCTCCACTTCCTCATCCAGGTCATTTATAAAAATCACGAAGAGTGAGGGTCCCAGAACAGATCCCTGAGGCACTTCACTGGTGACCGACTGGTGAATTAGAAGTTTCAGAACTTCTAATTCAACTGCACATTGAAATGAAATGTGCATCTGAACTTCAAACATTATTAAGTATATCTTCAATAACTACATGAGTTTCATACATTTCTGAAGTCACATTCTCAGGTCTTTGAACTTTACAGTTCAGGACAACAAGTAGCAGAATTGTGACCTCAGATGTGTTTTCCAAGTCTACTGAAAATCTCAAGTTAGAAGTTAGAAGCAAAGCATTATAATGAACTACTTGTTAATTGATTGCAAAGGCACAATTAATCTTCGTGCATATGAATCACTGTTTTAGAACATAGAGCATCGAGCAATACAGGACACAAACAGGCACTTCAACCAACAATGTTCTGTCAGACTTATTATATTAGTAATGAAATGTCCAACTACTCTAATCCCTCCTGTCTACACAATGCTTTCATCCTTTCATTTCCTCCACATTCATGTACCTATCTGTGAGCATCTTGAATGCTTCTTTTGTATTTGCCTCCACCCCAGGCAGCACATCCAGGCACCCACCAATCTCTGTGTAAAAAATCTTGGCCTACACAACTCCTTTGATCATACCCCCTCTCGCCTTAAATACATGCCCTGTGGGAGTCAGCTCTATCTATGTCTCTCAAGTTCTTATCAGGTCTCCCCTCAGCCTCTACCACTCCAGAGAAAACAATCCACATTTAACCAAGGAGTAATTGAGGCCCCGAAGCTTATTGATTAGTTTTGAGGTGATAACAGTATTGAATACTGATCTGAAAAGAGCATCCTGATGTATGAATCTCTGCTGTCTAGATGTTGCAGGTCTGAGTGAATAAAATTTAATATTTTAATGTTTAAATAGTTTTTGACTGTTTCTAAATGGCAGGTATTCAGAAACAACAAAAAAAGAAATTATTTCAGCTTTGAAAAATGGCAAAGCTGTGATGGAGTTATGCCATCTCTCAATGGCTACCAAAGGAATTCCTTAGGCTGAGTTTACCTTGGCTGTCATTGTCAACCAATTACTTTATTCTATCCATGTTGCTGCTCAGGGCTTTGCAGGGTGAACTGTTGCACCACCATGTTGTCCTTACAGCTACAACACAACCATTTTCTAAAAAGCTTGGCAATATTTTATCTGCTATCCCCATGTCCAGCTAAATATAGACTCAACATAAATTCAAGAGATCTCCATGCACAATTGTTTTGACAGAGCATGATACTTACTGTTTACTGTATCCTTGATGTTGATTTTATTTTTATCATTTTCAGTGTCTACAGAAGGTAGATTGGTTGAGTCATGTCTGATTTCCAAGCATTGGTCTGGATCTGTGCCTGGCCCATTGGGCTGAATGGGAACTCTGAGAGTCAGCTGACTGGTTGCTGCTTCCAATGCCGGGAGTGATCTGTGCACATAAAGAAAAAGGAATTTAACAATAGTGTGAAATGTCAGGGATATTTGGTTTATATAGATAATGACAAGTAGATTCCTTTAATCTCAGCCTTAGTCCAAACAATACAAAATTTCACGTATTATGTCTGAAACACTTGAAAAAATGAGAAAATCTGTTTCCCCTCCAGTATACAGTACTGTTCAAAATTCTTAGGCATCCCAGATTTTTATATGGTTTCAGATGGTATGGACTCTGCATTGTCTGGGATTACTTGGAGAGACAGATGCAAGCAAGACAGTCAAAGTCTACGGAATAACTGCGGCAAGTGCTCCAAGGTACTTGGAATAACCTTATAAAACTGCACTACACAGAGTTGATGCAGTTTTAATGGCAAGGGGTGGCCTTATCCAATATTGACTTGATTTAGTTTTCTACTGTTTACTGTTCTTTATAGTATTTTTTGATATTTAGAAAGCTTTAATTTCATTATTTTTTAAAGCATCTTTGCATTACAGCATTTTTTTTAACAAGTGCCTAAAACATTTGCACAGCACTGTAATTCAAGTGTGCAGAAGTACAGATATAATGGAGCAAGCAATTTGATTCTGGGACAAATTTTTGATTGTTGAAAAAAGCCAGAGAGTGAAAAGAGTACAATTCAGTTTGCACATGTAATATATGTCCAGCTTCTAATAACTGATAGACCTATTGTAATATTCAAGGCAGAAGTACAAACGCAAGAGATTCTATGAGTGTACAAATGACCTGCTGGAAGAATTCAGCAAGGCAGGCAGCATCTATGAAAGAGAATAAACAGTCAACATTTCAGGCCAAGACCCTTCATCAGGACTGGAAATGATAAAGGCAGAAGCCAGAATAAGAACTTCAGGAGAGGGTAGGAGTACAAGGTGGTAGGTGATAGGTGAGACCCCAGGTAGCTGGGTGGGGGAAGAGGAAGCAGGGAGGGGAAAGGTGGATGTAGAAGGGGTCATAGAAGAAATAATTTTATAGTGGACCAGGGAAGAGAGGGATAGAAGAGGGGGACCAGAGAGAGGTGATAGGCAGGTGAGCAGAGGGAAAAGGATTAGAGGGGAGCTAGAACACGGAATAGGAAAAGAGAGAAGGAGGGAGAAGGGAGAAATTATGGACGTTTGCTCATGCCTTGAGGTTGGAGACTACCAGATAGAATATGAAGTGTTGCTCCTCCAGCCTGAGTTTGGCGTCATCATGCAGCAGAGGAGGCCATGGAGGGACATGTCAGAAGGGGAATGGGAAGTCAAGTTCAAAGATTGGCCATCAGGAGATCCTGCCTTTTGTGGCAGACAAAGTGAAAGTGTGCTCAAAGCAGTCCCCCAACTTGCATTGGGTATCATAAGAGGCAAGAGACCACATCAGGAGCATCGGATACAGCAGACAACTCTGAAAGACTCGCAAGAGACACACCATCTCACCTGGAAGTTTTCCTTTCCCTTCCCCCACCTTCTTATTCTAGTTTTTGCCCCCTTCTTTTCCTATCTTGATGAAAGGTCTCAGCCTGAAACATCGACTGTTTACATGCATCCGTCGATGCTGCCTGACTTGCTGGGTTCCGCCAGCATTTTGTGAGGCGAAAGTACAAGTTTAGCAGTGAATGAAAAGTACTAAAGGGTAATAAGGCACCTGGAGAAGAGGATGAAAACTATAAAAGTTGCAAACTAAACCCAAGTGAGGTTGTTCAGAATTAAACTAAGATATAAAAAACAGATTTTTCACATGAAACTAGTTTGAAAGGATTTGAAATAAATCTATGAACGGTGTTATATGGAGTTAACCTAGATCACAGAAACAGGCTATCCCTGGGACAAATGCCATTGCTATACATAAGCTGATTTTGTCCTTAAAGTTGGAAAGTACATTAACTGATAAGCATACAACCACTGTGATGGTATCAAAGTCGCATAAGACTAATGAGAATAATAAACAAAAGTGAAAAAACAGAAGAAATCAGTTCTTCCATCTTATATACACTCATCAGATTTTGTACTTAGTGATATTATGGAGCTTGTTCATATGTAGTGCTGTTGGGACTTCATAAGCAGGGGACAGGTTGTAATGGAAACCGATGTGCGAGATCCATTGGACCCAAGATGGAGGGAAATGAGAGGGATACATTTGAAGGCAACACGAGTGAATCTGCAGATGCTGGAAATAAATAAAAAACACAAAATGCTGGCAGAACTCAGCAGGCCAGACAGCATCTATGGGAGGAGGTAATAACGACGTTTCGGGCTGAAACCCTTCATAGTATATTTGAAGTAGGTATTACTGAACATATGGTTATGAAGAGCATAAACAGATTAAATCAACCGTATTTCCATGAAAAATTATTGGTAAAAATGAGTGGCATATTAATAACTAAATTAAAAATAAAGCTAATGAGGATCCAGAAAAGAAACATCATCCCAAACCAATCTTTTTAACTACTTTGGGATCTGAGGTCTATAATTTTGTAAATGCGAAAACATCGGTTATTGCAGCTCTCTCTGCAATCCCTACACGACCTCACTCCAGCCAATCCCTCACATTATCCCCATCATTTATCATCTTTATAACATCTATCCTCCTGCAATCCCCACATTGTCTGTCTCCTCCTCACATCTTTCTTTGCTTCTGTGCTTCTAGCATTCCCTCCGATGCCTATAGAAACGTTGACTGATTTACCAGTGGGCCCATTGCACATCTTCCCTCCTACGTTTTGTAGCTCCAAAACATTAAACTAATTAACAGAAAGACTCAGGAGTCTGAAATGTGAGTCTAGACTTTACGTTTACTTTAAATGAGGCACAACTGTATCTCTTGGTGATGTCATGATGGAATCTCATGTGGATAGGGTGGTGAAGAAAGCTTTTGGTATGCTGGCCTTTATAAATCAGAGCATTGAGTATAGGAGTTGGGATGTAATGTTAAAATTGTACAAGGCATTGGTGAGGCCAAATTTGGAGTATTGTGTACGGTTCTGGTCATCGAATTGTAGGAAAGATGTCAACAAATTAGAGAGAGTACGGAGGAGATTTACTAGAATGTTACCTGGGTTACCTAAGTTACAAAGAAAGGTTGAACAAGTTAGGTCTTTATCCTTTGGAGTGTAGAAGGTTGAGGGTGGACTTGATAGAGGTATTTAAAATTATGAGGGGGATAGATAGAGTTGACGTGGATAGGCTTTTTCCATTGAGAGTAGGGGAGATTCAAACAAGAGGACATGAGTTGAGAGTTAAAGGGCAAAAGTTTAGGCGTAACATGAGGGGGAACTTCTTTACTCAGAGAGTGGTAGCTGTGTGGAATGAGTTTTCAGCAGAAGTGGTAGAGGCAGGTGCGATTTTGTCATTAAAAAAAATTGGATAGGTATATGGACAGGAAAGGAATGGAGGGTGATGGGCTGAGTGCAGATAGGTGGGACTAGGTGAGAGTAAGCATTCAGCATGGACTAGAAGGGCCGAGATGGCCTGTTTCCTTGCTGTAATTGTTATATGTTTATATGGTTATATGGTATGCAATTCATATATTTTTACATATAATCTGTAATTAATTAAGTGAACAAGAATGCTTTATCAATATTATTCATATACTACTGAAATATTACCTATACCACTCTCCTCCCTGCTTAGCTATAAACTACAACTGAACAGAGATTGAATTGAATTTGAATTGAATTGAATTGAATTGAATTGACTTTATTACTCACATCCTTCATATTCATGAGGAGTAAAAATCTTTAGGTTACATCTCCGTCTAAATGTGCAATGTGCAATTTATAGTAATTTTTAATAAATAATATGTACAACAGGATAGTCAATATAACATGGAAATACAGTTGTGTCAGCATGAATTAATCAGTGATGGCCTGGTGGAAGAAGCTGTCCCGGAGCCTGTTGGTCCTGGGTGTTAATGCTACGGTACTGTTTCCCAGATGGTAGCAGCTGGAACAGTTCGTGGTTGGGGTGACCTGGGTCCCCAATGATCCTTCAGGCCATTTTCACACACCTGTCTGTGTAAATGTCCTGAATAGTGGGAAGTTCGCATCTGCAGATGTGCTGGGCTGTCTGCACCACTCTCTGCAGAGTCCTGTGACTGAGTGAAGTACAGTTCCCACACCAGGCAGTGATGCAGCCAGTCAGGATGCTCTCAGTTGTGTCCCTATAGAAAGTTGTTAGGATTTTGGGGCCTGTACCAAACTTCCTCAGCATCTGAGGTGAAAGAGACACTGTTGTGCCTTTTTCATTACGCAGCCGGTATGTACAGACAATGTGAGATCCTTGGTGATGTTTATGCTGAGGAACTTAAAGCTGTTCACCCTCTCAATCCCAGATGTCAATAGGGGCTAGCCTGTCTCCATTCCTTCTGTAGTCCACAACCAGCTCCAACATCTTAACTATATACATTCTGTACAATATAATACAACTGCTGTACAGACATTCACAGCACAGTAATATTTTTAATTATCCCATTCAGGCCTAATGGTTTAATCACAGTGGAGGCTTTCTTACTCTTGTAAGATAATGTCTTTCCCAGCAAGTGGGAATCACTGCTTGACAGGTGAGAATTGGGACTGTGAAACAATCTCAGGTTCTGGGACCTCCTCTGTGGTGGTTGTAGGAGTTGACTCTGAGACTGCAGGAAGTAGGTCTGACAGAGGTAGCCATCTTTCTTCTCTAACAATTGATCCTACTCTCCTTAACTGATCAATGTGTTGTCTCCCGATGCTATCAGACACAATCTCCACTGTGTAGGAGAGTGGTCCAGTTCTGTCCTTAATCGTTCCAAGATCACCTCTGTTGTCACTTGCAGGACTGCTTGTCCAGGAGTGAGAAACCTTCAATTTGTCTCAGCTAGTTGTCCTGCATACTCCTTCTGAGACTGGGTTTGAGGAGATCCAATTTCGAAAGCAAGGGACAACGCAGTAACAGCTCGGCTAGTGAGTTGCTGGTTGTAGGTGTGCTGCATTGTGATATGCAAGGAGGAAACTGGCAAGCTTCTGATTCAGTGTCAGTGTAGTGTATTCTGTTGACATTTCTCGCAGCGATTTCTTTAGGCTAAACAAACAATTCCGCCAAGCCATTTGTAGCTGGGTGGTATGGTGCAGATGTAAAATGTCTTATTCTATTCATTTTAAGGAATGACTGAATCTGGTTCCCAACAAGCTGTGGTCCATTCTCATTGACTGAGTGTCCTGGAGTACCAGCACTTGAGAAGAGGCTTCTCAGCACATCAGCCGTCTGGAAGGCTGTAGTGGAGGCGATTGGAAACACTTCTGGCCAAGAAATTTGTGCCTGTGAATGGTCTGGCAAATTGTATATGAATTCTCTGCCAGGCAATGCAGGCCATTCCCAGGGACATAGAGGCACTGGTCGTGGCATCTTTAGGATGTGTTGGTATGATGAACTTCGCATGGCAAGCTGCTCGATCTGCTGATTAATCCCAGACCACCAGACAAAGCTTTGAGCTAATGCTTTCATTTTGACCATAACCAGATTATTGACATGTAGGTCCTCCAGTACTTTAGATCTCAGCTTGGATGATACAACAACTCTGAATCTCCACATAAGGCAGCATTCATTAAGGTCAATTTCATCCTGGAGCTGGTAACAGATGGGACAACTGCAGTTTCGGATGCACATTCCAGCCATTCTGAGTGGCCGTGTGGACCTGAGACAGTGCTTCCCTTTGGATCATCTCTTCCGTAATAGGGAGACTTGTGATTTGCATTAGGGAGAATATGTCAAGCGGAGTGTCCTTTTTAAAAAAATTTCCAGTATTTCTTTCTCCAGGGGTAAACGGGACAATTCATCAAAATTTCCATGATTAGTCGTCTTCTTGAATTCAGTCTTGTAATTGGGTCCTCCAAGAAACAGAGCCCATCTCTGTATTTATGCTGCTGCTGTTAGTGGAACAACCTTCTGTGGACTGAAAATAGATACTAGTGGTTGATGATCCGCAATGAGGGTAAATTCTTTCCCATACAAATACTGGTTGAAACATTTTACATTCCAAACCAGACTCAAGGCCTCTCTGTCAATCTGTGGGTAATTTTTCTCTGCAGTAGTAAGGCAACATGATGCAAAGGCTATGGGCTGTTTACTTCTATCACTCATAACATATAATGTGACTGCACCTTTACGCATCACAGGCAAGCTTCACTGGATGATATAGATCATAATGTGTAAGTACAGTGTCTGATGTCACCATTTCCTTTACCTTTTTGAAAGCCACCTCACGCTGCCTTGTCCATTGCTATTTCTTCCTGACTTCAACGGATGGAGCACAGTAGTCAGGTTTAGCAGGAATCTGTTATAGTAGTTGACAAATCCTAAAAAGGACCACAACTGTGACATGTCCTTTGGCCTTGCATCCACCACAGCTTGAATTTTCTCAGCACACTTGTGTATTCCTTGTTTGTCAATAGTCTGATTGATACTTGCTTAAAAGAATTCACACTTGTCATGTTGTGCTCTGAGCTGATGACCTTTTTAACACTGTCTTGAGGTTTTAGAGATGGTCCTTGTCACCCTTACTGCTAACAATGAAAGCATCCAGATAACTCTGAGCGACTGGACAATATCATAACACCTAGTCCTTAGCGTTCTGCCAGAGTGCAACTGCAGGTGCTACTCCAAACAGAAGCCTATTATAGCCATAAAGCTCTGTATGAATGTTTATGGTAAGAAACACTTGGGACTCTTCTAGCTAAGTCAATTTTGCTGAAGTGTTTCCCCTCTGGAAAGGTTTGCAAAGATATCCTCCATTCTGGGCAGACGGTATTGATCTACTTTCAGTACTGGCTTGATGGTGATCTTAAAATCACCACAGACCCTGACAGACCCGTTCTTCTTGGCTATTGGGACTACTGGCATTGCCCATGGGCTCCACTCAACCTTAGAAACAATTTCTTCAGCCTCCACCTGATCTAGCTCACTGGCTACTTTATCACGGATGGTATAAGGAGCTCGATGGGCTTTGTAAAACTTGGGTGGGGCATTTTCATTTAACACTATTTTACCCTTCCTTGATATGTTTGAGTTTTCTCATACCATTCTTGAACACTGATGTGGTATCATCCAGTACCTTTCTTAATTCACTTTCATTTGGCTCTGTTGTAGGAAATGTGGCATGCAGATGGCAGAAGAATCTCCAAACAAATTGCAATTTGTCTCAGTCAATCACAGCCCAACAATACTGGCCTCTTGTTTTTACCGCATGCAAGTCTAATGTGACTCGTTGGTTGTTGTACTTCACTTTTACGAATGTTATTTCAACAGGAGTTATCTCATCTCCAGTACAAGTTCTGAGTTGGATATCTGTAAGCTTCACTTTAAAATGCTGTTCAAATGCATTTTGAGAAATGACTGAAATAGTTGAGCGAGTGTCTAATTCCATTTTAATTGCACACGCAAAATGCTGGAGGAACTCAGCAGGCCAGGTAGCATCTAGGAAAAGAGTACAGTCAACATTTCGGGCCAAAACCCTTCAGCAGGACTGGAGATAAATACTGAGGAGTAGATTTAAAAGGTGGGGGGAGGGGAGAGAGAAACATAAATGTGGCCTCTTTACAACAGTGGAGGAGGCCATGAATGGACATATGGGAATGGGAATGGGAAGTGGAACTAAAAAGGGTGGACACTGGGAGATCCTGCTTTTTCAGACAGAGTGTAGGTGCTCGGGAAAGCAGTCTCCCAATCTACATAATGTCTCATCGATACACAGGAGGCCACACCACGACAGTATATGACCCGAACAGCCTCACAGTTGAAGTGTTGCCTCACCTGGAAGGACTGTTCAGGGCCTTGAATGGCAGTGAGGGAGGAGGTGTAGGGGCAGGTGTAGCACTTGTTCCGCTTGCAAAAATAAGTGTCAGGAAGGAGATCAGCGGGGAGGGATGAATGGTCAAGGGAGTTGCGTAGGGAGTGATCCCTGTGGAAAGCAAAAAGTGGGGGAGAGGGATAGATGTGCTTGGTGGTGGGTATCGGTGAAACCCGGAGTAGACTGGGAGACTGCTTTGCCGAGCACCTACCCTCCTTCCGCCAGAAGAAGCAGGATCTCCCATGGCCACCCTTTTTAATTCCCCTTCCCATTCTCATTCCAATATGTCTGTCCACGGCCTCTTCCACTGTTGTAATGATGCCACACTTAGATTGGAGCAACCATACCTTATATTCTGTTTGGGTAGCCTCTAAACCTGATGGCATGAACATCGATTTCTCAAACTTCTGGTAATGACCCCCCCCCCACTTCACCATGTCCCATCCCCTTTTCCCTCCCTCACCTTATCTCCTTGCCCACCCATTGCCTCCCTCTGGTGCTCCTGCCCACTTTTCTTTCTTCTGTGGCCTTCTGTCTCTTTCCCTTTACGTCATCCCTCACACTGCAGCTTTCACCTATCACCTTGTGTGTCTCTCTCCCCTCCCTGCACCTTTTAAATCTCCTTAGGTTTTTTCTCAGTCCTGCCAAAGGATTTTGGCTCGAAGTATTGGCTGTACTCTTTTCCTAGATGTTGCCTGGCCTGCTGAGTTCCTCCAGCATTTTGTGTTGATTGCTCGGATGTCCAGCATCTGCAGATCTTCTCTTGTTTGTCCATTTTAATTAATTTGGCATTCATTTCTGGTGTAAGCCATATTGCTCGCTGGTTTTCACATTGTAAATCTTAAGGCTACATACGTGTCATTCCCATCATTGTCAAATTTTTCATCAGCAGCGTTCAAATAACTGCTCTTTTTGAAATTGCAAATTGCTTTTTATCTTTATCTCTTGCCTGTGCAGTCCATTCATTTTTGTCTGCCCAATGTGCATTTTCTGCAAGTTTTGCCTTTAAACCTGCATTGGTCTGGTGCATGAATTAAATTGAATTGATTTTATTTCTTACGTCCGTCACATACATGAGGGGTAAAATCTTTACGTTACGTCTCCATCTAAATGTGCAATGTGCAATCATATAATAAATAGAACAGTCAGTGTAATATAGAGTACACTCAAATCAGATTGAGTTCATCAGTCTGATAGCCTGGTGGGAGAGGCTGTCCCCGGAGCCTGTTGGCTGCAGTACCACTTCCCAGATGGTAGCAGCTGGATTAGATTATGGTTGGGGTGACTTGGGTCCCCAATGATCCTACAGGACCTTTTTACACACCTGTCCTTGTAAATGTCCTGAATCAATGAGAAATTCACAACCACAGATGCACTGGGCAGTCTGCACCACTCTCTGCAGAATTCTGTGATTAATGGAGGTACAGATCCCATACCAGGCAGTGATGCAGTCAGTCAGGATGCTCTCGATTGTGCCCCTGTAGAAAGTTCTTAGGATTTGGGGGCCCATACCAAACTTCTTCAACTGTCTGAGGTGAAAGAGGCGCTGTTGTGCTTTTCTCACCACACAGCCGGTATGTACAGACCACGTGAGGTCCTCAGTGATGTGGATGCCGAGGAGCTCAACGCTGTTTACCCTCTCAACCCCAGATCCATTGATGTCAATAGGGGTTAGCCCGTCTCCATTCCTCCTGTAATCCACAACCCTCTGCCACAACGGGTAACACAATTTGTTCGGTGAGGCAGAATTCTGTTCTGCATTGCAATACTTTTCATGCTCACTTTCATTTCTGACTGCAATGTAATTGCGGCTCTGTCTGCTGTTGCCATTGATACAGCTTTGTAAAATTTCAACTGCTTTTTAAAATTTAAATTGTGCTTCAGTTGGAAGCCATTTTTGAATGCTTTTTTTGTAAGATTCCACAAATTAAACGATCTTGCAGTGCATCATTAAGCCCGTTATTGAAATGTATATGCTCAGACAACCTCTTCAATTCAGCCATGTATACTGAAATGGTCTTCCCTTCCTTTGGATTTTACTTACAAAACCTAAAGCATTCAACAATCAATAAGACTTCAGTTCTAAATTTTCCATCATTACTTTGACACTATCAGCAAAGCTCGTTCAGCTAGTTTGGTTAGAGCAGTCAAACTTCGAAGCAAACTGTATGCCTTTAAATCCAATATATTCAGCAAAACTGGTACTTGTTTCTCATTGGCTATTCTATTTGCTTTAAAATACTGCTCGTTCTGTTCAGTATACAATGTCCAGTTATCTGTTGTGTAATCAAGTGCATGCATCTTTCCATATAGACAGATATATCTGCTCTTTTCTCACAATTATTTTCACCCAGTGCTCACTGTTTATGAATATATGAATTTTTCCATTTCCTGCATTTTACTTTTTTTAAATCTATTGTGTCTTCCCTTCCAAAGAACACATAATGTGCTGCTTTTAAAAAAAAACTTGATCATCTCACTGCTCTTCAATAGGTAGGAAGTCAACTTGGGTTTGTATTAAAAATACCTCATCACCGCTGTTATGTTTTGTAACTCAAAAACATTAAACCAATTAAAAGACAGTGTGGTAAACTATGTATACCTGTCTGGACACGCCCCTCTGCTGACTGCTCCTGTGGCTCCTCCCACAGACCCCTGTATAAAGGCGATTGGGGCACTGCTCCTCTCTCAGTCTTCGAAATGTCATGCTCCCTTTTTGCTGTTAATAAAAGCCTATCGTTCACTTCCAGTCTCGGAGAGTTATTGACGGTACATCAATTTTATTAACAGCAATTTTAAAACACCGAGAGCATTTTACGACCTGACAGATTGGATCTCGACCCTCAATCCCAGGAAGCCGGCAACGCTTTCGAACTCTGGCTAGCATGCTTCAAATCATACTTGGAGGAGATTCAAGTGACCGAGCCTGCCGCGATGCACAGAGTTCTCCTCTCCAGGGTCAGTCCACGGGTCTACTCCATGATCAGGGACCAACCGAACTACCAGGGCGCGATGGATGCCCTCAACTGACAATACCTGCGGCCGGTGAACACCGTCTATGCAAGACATCGCTTAGCAACACAGCAAAGTCGAGCGCTGAGTTTGTCTGGGCCCTACAGACACTCGTGCAGGCCTGCGATTGCAGGGGGCTGACGGCAGAACAGCATGTGGAGCTCCTAGTAAGAGACACCTTTGTTACTGGGATCCAGTCAGTGTACGTGCACCAGCAGCTGCTGGAACATGCTGATCTTACCTTACATTCAGCGATTGAGCTGGTCAACACACTGGAGGCCGCTTTGCACAACTCTGACACTCTCCAGGTGCGCGATCTCCTGCCGGCCTCATGGACGCCGCAGACCCCGCAACCCGCAGGCAAATCAACCTCAGCGGCTGCCAGTCGCAAGTCCACGAAGAGTTACTTCTGCGGACTCGAGAAGCACCCCCGAAAATGCTGCCTGGCCCAGGAAGCTATCTGCTCCAGCTGCAGAAAGAAGGGCCACTTTGCCAAGGCCCGTAAGTCACCATCTTGGTCGCCGCCATCTTGCCTGCCCACCGCATGCAAGGCATGGGGGTGGCCATCTTGGTTGGCACCACCTCGCATTGCCTACGATCCATGGGTGCTTACCAGGCATCCCACCGCGACGGACCAAGACGGTGATTCAACTCTGGCCTCTGTGACCCTCGACCAAAGCGCTCCACACCAGCTTGCAAGGTCAATGATGGACATCCTGGTGGAGGGGCACAGGACTAGCTGCCTGTTTGACATGGGCAGCACTGAGAGTTTTATTCACCCGGATCTCGCTGGCAAAAAGTTCACCTTGCTGACCGACCAGTGCTCAGTTGCGTTCATATTTAGCAACCAACAATGGGGCAAAATCAAAAATGATAAAATTTTGAGGTGGAGAATCGAACTCTCCACCTACAACTATGACATCCTGTACCGGCCTGGAAGGCTCAATGAACCCCCTGATGCCTTATCCCGGGAAACATGTGCCAGCGCGCAGCTCGACCAGCTATACGCCCTCCATGCAGATCTTTGCCACCCAGGTGTCACCCGGCTTTTCCATTTCGTGAAAGCCCGGAACCTGTCTTACTCCCTTGAGGACATCAGGACAATGACCAGGGACTGCCAAGTCTGTGCTGAGTGCAAACCGCACTTCTACCGTCCTGAAAAGGCACAACTTATCAAGGCCACTCGCCCCTTTGAGCGACTGAGTGTCGACTTTAAGGGCCCCCTTCCCTCCACCGACTGCAATGTGTACTTTCTTAATATAATCGATGAGTACTCACGGTTCCCTTTTGCCATCCCCTGCCCCGATACCACTGCCACGTCCGTCATAAAAGCCCTGCGCCAGCTCTTCACTCTGTTCGGATATCCCTGCTATATCCACAGTGATAGAGGGTCCTCCTTTATGAGTGACCTGCTGGCTAGGGGTATTGCTACTAGTAGGACCACAAGCTATAATCCCCGGGGGAATGGACAGGTGGAGAGGGAGAATGCCACGGTGTGGAAGGCCACACTCTTAGCCCTTAGGTCAAAGGGATTGCCGATCTCTCGCTGGCAGGAGGTCCTCCCCGAGGCACTCCACTCCATCCGCTCTCTGTTATGTACGTCCGCCAATGCCACCCCTCACGAGCACCTATTTTCTTTTCCCAGGAAGTCTGCCACTGGGCCCACCCTACCGGTTTGGCTGACATCCCCAGGGCCATTGCTGCTCTGGAAACTTGCGAGGAAACTGGTCGAGAGGGTTCACCTACTACATGCGAACTCCCAGTGTGCCTACGTGGTCTTACCTGATGGGCGGGAGGACACGGTCTCTGTTCACGACCTGGCGCCCGCAGGAGCACCAGACCCCTACCCTGAACACTCCACGGTGACTATGAACCCTGTACCCACCAATCTATATACCCACGAGACACCGCGCACGCCAAGCCCTGCACAGACTCCTCACAACACTCCCATACCGGGTGTCATACACACGCATGAGGGGTTACTGATGCCTAACGGGCTGGCACCTCAAGTTAGGCCGGAGCCAGCACAACCACCGTCACCGGTGCAATCACCACCAGCACTGGTGCAACCACCACCGGTGCTACGTAGATCGCAGCGACAGACTCGACCACCTGATAGACTTGACCTGTAAATATACATTACATTAAGTGAGTTCCGACAGTATCAGATGGTAACGTCATGGTGTTTGCAATTGACGTATTTTTACATACAACCATATAACAATTACAGCACGGAAACAGGCCATCTCGGCCCTTCTAGTCCATGCCGAACGCTTACTCTCACCTAGTCCCATTGACCCGCACTCAGCCCATAACCCTCCATTCCTTTCCTGTCCATATACCTATCCAATTTTACTTTAAATGACAATACCGAACCTGCCTCTACCACTTCATATAACCAGTAATGAATTATCTAAATGACAAAGAATACACAATCAAACAAGATATTTACAATATTACTCAAAAACTACTGAAATATTAAATAGACAACATTCCTCCACCTGAGATTTAGCTGGCCTAAAATCAGCCAGATTTTCAGTAAAAAGCAGATGAAAAGAATTTTGCTTGGCATTTTTGGGTTTTCAATTCTCTGACAGCCTCTTCCCCACTTCCTCATAAATGATGGGGTCCCACCTAATCCAATTCAAAGTTTTAGGTATTCATGAAAAATCTGGAAATGAATAGGAAAAGGAATGAGGGAAAGAAAAAAAATTACTAAGAGTTCAGCATGTTACAGGTGGGATGACTGAGATATGTTCCTCAGGACTCGGTGACCTGGACTTAGAAACATAATGCAAATCAAAATGAAGAGGAAAGAAATCTTTGAGACTTCATGCAAGGTGTGTTGAAAAGATTGCTGAACATCAGTTCATGTTCAATTATGTAAACAAAACAATCAGACAGCAATCGGAAACTGTCATGATCAACTCACACACTGCTCAAGTCAGATCACAGTTGACATATTCTTATGAAACAGAGAGTAGACATCCTTGTGCTGGAGATGAGAACATTGTGAGATTAATAGGTAGGCAGGAAGAGTCAGAGATTTCATGTGCCAGGATTCCCAGCAAGTGTGAGAATAAGAAGGCAGAAAAAGATCATTGTAAACTCAGTAACAGCAGATTAATACCGTAAGTGCCAAGTGACGATGATAATGGTATAAAGCTAGTTGGAGCAGAAGTGAAAGGTGTAGGGGAGGCACCAGATCATGATCTGGGAGAGCCGGATCAGTGGAAAGCATTATCACAAGGGGAGTGTTGCAAAAAACTGGGGTCTGAATTGTGATGGTGGTAGTGCTGGCGGTGGGGGTGGAATTGTTAGCTGAGCAGGTCATTGCTATGATTAGTGAATGGGGTGAAGGGAAGGAATCAAGATGGAGGATGCAAGTGGAGTTCACAGTTAAACTGGACAGATTAGGATTTGAAACAGATGGGTAGCGAGGAACGCCTGAGACACGTCCCTATTTCAGAACAAGGACTTGCAGAGCATGGGGATGAAATCCGTGATGTGAACACTCCAATCTGGAAAGTGACGCGAGGAGCCTAAGGAATCGAATAACAACTTGAGCTATATACCCCTAAGGTTTTCTTTTGAAATTCAGGGAGTTAGATTTGTCTTCTTCACCTGACCTGTGTGAAGCTTAAAAAGCAGGCCAAGAGAAGAAGAAAAATATAGTTATGAAATTTATCTGATCTGTCAACTCCTTGCTCAATGTTTGAATTCCAGCCAGCAGACAACATGGATATCCCTAATGATGAGATTGTAAGTAATGTTCATTTTCCAGGAAGCGATTTTTATGTGCAGAATGTCCCCTTTCTGTAATAGGAAAGAGCTTGTTCAATGCTTGAATTGCCTCTAGAATTGCTATAGTTGACAAGAATGAAGAAGGTTGCATAATTTCAATCCGCCACCCTGACATTCTTCCTCCATTTGGTTGGATGTTAATATCAGGATTGTGTACTAAAGATCTGACATATGACAAACATTATGCAACTCAAGGAAAGAATGGTTTGAGCAGATTTTGTAGCAATTTCATTGTGGATCTGAAACTACTGGACATAGACTGAAATTCATAGAAGGCAGCTACAGAATGTCAGGAATTTTTCACATAGGATGATTAATGATTGGAATGGGTATAAAATTGCTTATTGAGGCAAAGTCTTGGACCCATTTAAGACAGATTTGTACAGTATCCTATGATCCAATATTTTTCATTTCAATGTAGTCAATTAACACGGGCCCAATGGGTTTCTTATCCAAGTTATGCTGTGCGCTTATCAAGCAGATGCAATCCAAGGATATTATTGTTCATTTTTACAATATTCACACTACCCTTCAGTTACAAGCCTTTTACATTCTAAATGATGCAAGTGCAAATGTATTGATTTAGTGTGATTTGGACATTGTTGTCGATGTTCTGACGAGCCAGTCTGCCTGGAGAAGTATTTGTCTGTCGGCGATTAACACTAACTCACATTACACCTATGACTGTGTGGCTAAGCACAGCTCCATTCAAATTTGCTGATGACACCACTGTCGTAGGCTGCATCAAAGATGGTGACAAATCAGCATATAGGAGGGAGATTGAAAATCTGGCTGAGTGATGCTATAACAACAACCTCCTACACAACGTCAGCAAGACCAAGGGGCTGATTATAGACTTCAGGAGGAGGAAACTGAAGGTCCATGAGCCAGTCCTCATTGGAGGATCAGAGGTGGAGAGGTTCAGCAACTTTAAGATTTTTTATGTTAACATTTCGGAGGACCTGTCCTGGCCCCAGCACATAAGTACAATTATGAAGAAAGCACAGCACTGCCTCTACTTCCTCAGGAGTTTGTGAAAATGTGGCATGATAACTAAAACTTTGACAAGCTTCTGTAGATATGAGGTGGAGAGTACATTGACTGGCTGCATCACAGCTTGGTATGGAAACACCAATGCCGTTGAATGGAAACTCCTGCAACAAGTAATGGATACAGTCTAGTCCATCATGAGTAAAGCCCTCCCTACCACACAGCACATCTACAGGAAACATCGTTGCAGGAAAGTTGAATCCATTATCCGAGAACCCCGCCACCCAGGTCAGGATATATTCTCACTGCCACCATCATGAAGAAGGTACAGGAGCCTCAGAATCCACACCACCAGGTTCAAGAACAGTTATAATCCCTCAACCATCAGGCTCTTGAACCAGAGGGGATAACTTCACTCCACTTCACTTACCCATCATTGAAATGGATTCACTTTCAAGGACTCTTCATCTAATATTCTCTATTTATTTATTATTATTATTTCTTTATTTTTGCATTTGCATAGTTTGTTGTCTTTTGCACACTGGTGACCAAGTTGATTCTATTATGGTTATTATTCTACCATTGATTTATTGACCATGCCTGTCTGCTTGAAAAGGACTGAGGTAGGGCAGAAACAATTACTATGCAGAACTAGAAGTAAGTCTTTCAGATGAAGAGGATATATGTTTGGGACATACAAACAAGCTGGATGAACTCAGCAGGTCGGGCAGCATCTGTTGAAGGAAGCAGTCAATGTTTCGGGTCGAAACCCTTTTTTTTGTTTGGGCATGCATTCTCAGAACTGGTGGCTGAATGTTGTGAAATGAAATATGTTGGCCACGTGTTTATAAATAACTGAACAAATACATACCGAGTCTTAAGTAGGCATGTATCCCCCAATGTCCTATTTTGTCTTGATCTCTGAAAAAAAATGAAAGATCAAGTTAATGGCAATATTGATTCCTAGCTTACTTTACCACTTTAATGATCGTAGCAATTTTCAATAAAGTGGCATTTTAAATTGACTTAACTAACAGTGACAATTTTGAATTAGTTCCAGTTCCTGAAAGCATTGGTATCAGCTTTTGCATATATAATGAGTAGGTTCTGTTTTTGCCTACTTAATCTAAACTGATCCTAAATATTAGCAGGTCTGTGTGAAGAAGGAATGAAGCTGACCTTTTAGTTTTGTCTCTGTTCCTGCGGTGGGTGACTAATTTCAGTTCATCATTTAGAACACAAGTGGTTCTGCGGATGCTGGATATCCAGAGCAACACACAAAATGCTGGAACAACTCAGCACCTCAGGCAGCATTTATGGAAGGGAATGGTGAGTCGACATGTTGGGCTGAGGCCCTTCATCAGAACTGGAAAGGAAGGGGGAAGAAGCCAGAAAAAGAAGGTGGGGTGAGAGGAAGAAGTACAGGGTACAGGGTGAATTCAGGGAGGGGGAAAGTAAGTGTGTGGAGGACGTTTTTAGATTATATTTTTGAATTATAATAAACTGATTTTTCTAGCAACTAAAAGATGTACTTGATTTTATTTATTTATTCATCTCTTCTTTCAGTTAGTCCTGATGAAGGGTCTCGGCCCGAAACGTCGACTGTACTTCTTCCTATAGATGCTGCCTGGCCTGCTGTATTTCACCAGCACTTTGTGTCTGTTGCTTGAATTTCCAGCATCTGCAGATTTACTCGTTCTTGATTTTATTTGTCCTCTTGCTCATTTCTGAATACCTGTTGCTCTATGCTTTCTCACATTATACGTCTGCATTTGTTTCCGTGTATCCAGCATTTTTAATATTAACTAAGGTTATTTTGGAATTTCTCCCAATATTTTTAAATCCATATCATTTTCTGCACTCATAATAGCCAGTTTATGAACACTTACTGATTTTGACATTGGCTTCATGGGAGAAGCCAAAGAGTAGTTGCCTCTCTGACTGGAGGCCTGTGATCAGTGATGTCCCATAGGGTTCAGTGTTGGGTCTGTTGTTGCTTGTCAGCTATATCAAGGATCTGAATGACAATGTGCTCAACTGAATCAGCAAATTTGCAAATGACACCAAGATTGGGGGTGTAGCGGACAGCAAATAAGGCTATCAAAGCTTGCAGAAGGATCTGGACCAGCTGGAAAAATGACTGAAAAGCAGCAGATGGAATTCCAAGCAAACAAGAGTGAAGTGTTGCACTTTGGGAGGATATACAAGTGTAGAACTTACACAGTGAATGGTGATGAGTGTGATACAACAGAGGGAGCTGGGAAAACAGATCCATAATTTCTTGAAAGTTGCATTACATTCGCACATTGGCCTTCATAAATCAGAGTGTTGAGTACAGGAGTTAGGATGTTATGTTGAATCTGTATAAGATTAAGAGGGATAGATAAAGTGGATAGCCAGTGCCTCTTCCCCAGGGTGCCACTGCTCAGTACAAGAGGACATGGCTTTAAGGTAAGGGGAGGGAAGTTCAAGAAGGATATTAGAGGAAGTATTTTTACTCAGAGAGTGGTTGGTGCGTGGAATGCACTGCCTGAGTCAGTGGTGGAGGCAGATACACTAGTGAAGTTTAAGAGACTACTAGACAGGTACCGTAGATTCCGGATTATAAGCCACTACTTTTTTCCCACATTTTGAACAGCTTTGAACTCTGCGGCCTTTAATCCAGAGCGGCTAATACATGGTTTTTTTTCATGCCGCCTCGTAAACATTTTGCCTCGTAACAGTAGACCAATAAAATTGATGAGTAGTTCACAGAGGTCCAATGAAATTGTACGATAAATCAAGCGCACTTTCACAATTAAATTATTGTAAATCAGTCATTTGTACTCACCCTCATCAACATGGAAAACACTCGAAGAAAAGCATTGTGCTGCCTTTATGGCAGTTACTCAGTTTATAATATTTTCGCTTAGTAATTCATTTGTTAGTTAAAGTTAGAAGTGTTTTAACTATATTTGTTTTCTGTACTACATCCCGGGATGCTATGACGTCACACCCGGTTTCGCCGCGTCTTGTGGGATACCGGTTTGCGATAAACGGGAAGGTGGGGGCATTATGCGAGCTCATCAGACCCGAGCACATCAGACCCGAGCACATCAGACCCGAGCGAAAACGCTGCTTTTAAGTTAAAGGCGATCAATAACTTTTCCTGGTAGGCTGCAGTATATATATTTTTACCAGTCGCTAGGAGATATTGGAATGTTGTTCGTGCTGTTCAGTAAAAAAGTATATGCAACGTAATTTGTGTTACCGATACGTATGTATATTTAAAAGTAGCCGTATTACAGGCACGGTTTGAAAAAAAGCATTTGCAATATATATTTGTTTGTTACCATATGGATTTAATTAAAAGTTAAAAAATCCTCACGTGTAATATCTTTCTGTGTAAATATCTCATATTACAATGTGGGACACCTGCGGCCTAAAATCCGGTGCGGCCTGTACAAGTAAAAAATTGATTTTATTTCTAAAATTAGAGCCAGCGGCTTTTAATCAGGTGCGCTCTGTAGTCCGGAATCTACGGTATATGGAGGAATTTAAGGTGGGGGTTTATATGGGAGGCAGTGTTTGAGGGTTGGCACAACATTGTGGGCAGAAGGGTCTGTAATGTGCTGTACTATTCTATGTTCTATGTTACTGAGGCCAAATTAAGAGTATGTGTGCAATTCTAACTACAGGAAAGGTATCAATAAGATTGAAAGAGTACACATAAAATTTACAAGGATGTTGTCATGACTTTGGAAACTGAATTATAGGGAAAGGTTGAATTGGTTAGGACGTTATTTCCTAAAGCATAGGAGAATAGAGGAGATATAACAGAAGTATACAATATTATGATGGCTATAGAAAAGGTTAATGCAAGCAAAATTTTTCCACTGAGTTTGGGTGAGACAAGAACTGTTGGATGTGGGTTGGAATGCAACATATCAGAGAAGTTTAGCTACGATAAATACCTGGATGTGAGGAGCATGGAGGGTTATGGTCCAAACATGGGTTGACAGGACCAGGCAGAATAATAGTTCAGCATTAACTAGATGGGCTGAAGGGCCCCTTTCTATGCTCTATGACACTATGACTAATATCACAACACTTACGTGGAGGCCATAATCTGAAACAGATGATTTTTCAGGCTCATAAGCAAAGACATTCGCTGGTTCAATATGGTATCTGTGGGTATCAATTTTGCCATTTGGAAGTGACCTGTAGTTCCTGATGAAAAATATTCAAATACATTAACTGCTCATTTCTCAGTCCGGAATTTCAATTCTGAAATGCATTTTGCAGTTTTTTTATTAAAACAGCATCCCATTGAGCCTCTGGCATCCAACACAGTATGGGTTCATGCCAATAATTTGCCATGAAATGTATTTCCTTTCTTGATCAATATTAAGGAAGGAGCCAAGGGAGATGCTCAGTAAAGCCAGCAGTTCTGCCTCATTTCCAATTCCAAATATCCCAAATGAACAAACAGCAGATTGACTTATTGGCAGGACCGGTGCTGGTCTGTAGCCTGCACCCACAAATGTGTTACAGAAAAGCTGCTTCTAGATAAAGCAAATCCATTCAGACAGAGCTCAAAACTTTTCAAAGATTAAAATCAAGTGAGGAAACAAGCCTAATTCCATCATTTATAAGTTGGCTGGGCACTGATATTAGCTGGCCACTCAGTGGCTCTTTAATAGGTACTGGAGTAGAAACCGGTACGCTCTACCACTGCTGTAGCCCGTCCACTTCAAGGTTCAATGAAAGATGCTCTTCAGAGATACTCCTTAGCACACCATTGCTGTAACACATGGTTATTTGAGTTACTGTCGCCTTCCTCTCAGCTTGAACCAGTCCATTCTGACCTCTCTTATTAACAAGGCATTTTTACTCATAGTACTGCAGCTCACTGGATTTTATTTTTTGTTGTTGTTTTTTTTCTGCCAGACAACCTTCCCTGTAAATTCTAGAGCATGTTGTGCATGGAAATCCCAGGAGATCAGCAGATTCTCAAGACACACTGTCTGGCAATCATTCCAATGTTAGAGTCACTTAGATCACACTTGCCCCCATTCTCTGAAAAACAACTGAACCTCTTGACTATGTCTGTATGCTTTTAGGCACTGGGTTGCTGCCACATGATTGGCTGATTAGATATTTACATTAATGAACAACGTACACGTGTACCTATTAAAGCGGCCACTGTGTGTCTCATGCAGCTGCTGGGGGGGTGGTGGGGGTGGCTTACTCTATAAACCAATACCTAACCCCATGTAGTGCCTTTTTTATGTGTTTCATTAAGAATCTTAGTGGTTCACACAAGTGATCTGTTTTGTCTTTCACACCTGTATGAATTTCAAGCTTTTCCCTTTCATTTCTTCCCCATTCAATGGGCATCAATATTCCTAACAGTGCTGCTCCTTTGAAAAGCATGACTCACACCAACGAGGCAGATAATCTAGATTTGGCTGCTCAGACTGAAGCGAACTACTTCTGGTCATCAATGGCACAATCTACTCTTTGTTCAAAGTGCATGACAGAATATTCATTGGCAGAGGAAATTAAACATGTTAAATATGCTTTAACCCTCTGTGCATTTGCAACTGCAATTTTTGATAACTTTAAATTTATAAAAAATATATAGAACCATAGAACCATGGAAAACTACAGCACAGTACAGGCCCTTCAGCCCTCCATGTTGTGCCGACCCATATAATCCTTAAAAAAAAGTACTAAACCCACACTACCCCATAACCCTTCATTTTTCTTTCATCCATGTGCCTGTCCAAGAGGCTCTTAAATACCCCTAATGTTTTAGCCTCCACCACCATCCCTGGCAAGTCATTCCAGGCACTCACAACCCTCTGTGTAAAAAACTTACCCCTGATGTCTCCCCTAAACTTCCCTCCCTTAATTTTGTACATATGCCCTCTGGTGTTTGGTATTGGCGTCCTGGGAAACAGGTACTGACTATCCACCCTATCTATGCCTCTCAAAATCTTGTAGACCTCTATCAAGTCCCCTCTCATTCTTCTACACTCCAAAGAGAAAAGTCCCAGCTCTGCTAACCTTGCTTCATATGACTTGTTCTCCAAACCAGGCAACATCCTGGTAAATCTCCTCTGCACCCTCTCCATAGTTTCCACATCTTTCCTATAATGAGGTGACCAGAACTGAACACAATACTCTAAGTGCAGTCTCACCAGAGATTTGTAGAGTTGCAACATGACCTCTCTACTCTTGAACTCAACCCCCCTGTGAATATGAAGCATATTCCAACCAAACTGCTCTACCCCCACATTTATCAGTGTAGGAAAGCTCTTGCTCTGACCTAAAAAGGCCAGTTCTTTATATAAGACATTATGTTGAGAGCATGCTCTGCATCAGATCTTCCATATGCAAAAAGGCCTACTGTTCTATTATTAGACATTCACTGTCACTTGAACTTGTTAAAGGGGAAATGAGTCATCTGACACTTGGTGCTCCAATTCAAACTTGGATGCGTTCATACCAGAAAAAATGTGGAAAAGAGAATAAATTTGCACAGCAGCTCTGAACGTTTGTGTGAATCGTTGAACCAGGAAGTGCAGTTACGCTTACGATCAACTAACGATATTTTTTAATTATGTTCTGAAGGATATAAAAGCTGCCAAGTTTTGTTGGCAAGTCCTCTTCAGATCTTTTCCTAAGAATTGGGAAAGCATTTTTAATCAACACTGACCCAATACACTTGTTCTCCACCAAAACGAAGTCGCAAAGAAACAGAAGGTGCTTTATGAACTATAAACAGGATATGTAAGTAACAATCAGTCAAACAACTCAATCAATCAATGAACTTCTTCCCTGCAGAATTTCCCTACAGAAGTAGAGCACAACTACTTCAAACTCATGGAGCCATTCCCCAGTAGATGTTTAGTTTGAGACTGCAGGCATATACTCGTGTCACTTTATTAGATACACCTATACAGCTGCTCTTTTAATGCTAGTATCTAAACAGCCTGTCATGTGGCAGCAACTCAATGCAAAAAAACACGTAGGCGTGGTCAAGGGGTTCTGTTCTTGTTCAGACCGAACATCCGAATGGGGAAGAAATAGGATCTAAGTGATTTTGACTGTGAAATGATTGTTGGTGCCAGACCGGGTGATTTGAGTATCTCAGAAAATTCTGATCACCTGGGATTTTCATGCACAGTAGTCTCTGGAGTTTACAGGGCTAGGTGGGTGGTTCAGAAAACACAGTAAAACATCTAGAGAGCAGCATTTCTGTTGGTTAAAAGATCTTGTTAATGAGAGATCAGAGGGGAATGATCAGACTGGTTTAAGCTGACAGAAAGGTGACAGAAACCCAGATAACCACGCTTCACCAGAATGGTGTGCAGAAGAGCATCTCTGAATGCACAGCTTTTGAACCTTGAAGTGGATGGCTCCAGCAGTCTTCTGCTATAAGCATACACTCAGTGGCCACTTTATTAGGTACAGGAGGCACTGAGTGTAATTTATTATAATCTTTCTCTCATTGCAGCCTTGGCCTCAGCAAGAAACCTCAACAACCTATCTCCCGTAAAGCACCACGATGCTGTAAAACGTTGAGATATGTATCATTGTGGTGGAAATTTATACCTCCTTTTTTATAGAGACTTGCATTCTTGACCCTGGAGAATCCACATTTATTTCATTAAACTGATGCACTTAAGCCTTTGAATTAGCCCAACCATTTTCTAATATTTAAAGTTCTCCTATCCAACAACTTGCTCAATACAAAAGTGTATAAAACTTACTCTTCTGGATTGGCTGTGGCAAAGAAATGTGAATGAAGTTCTTTTGCTGCCAATGAATTGGGAAGTATTTCCTTGGGCCTTGTATAGTGACAGTCTCTTGAAGAGAAGTAGTTTTGGCTGTCATAAGGATTGACTGACAAGGGGTTGGAAGCACTTTGTTCTCTTTCAGGCCGTGGATACTGTGACTGAATGCTACCATTTTGTTTTTCATGATCAGAATCCCGATGTGCTTCGGACAAAAATGGACACTTTATTGTGTAGTTTTCCTTTATTGTTGAATTGTAGGACAACGGTCTTGTTAATTGTGATCTTGATTTATTAACTGCAGCAGAGTTAGAAGAGGGCTGTTTTGTTGGATTAGCTTCCCATTTGGTGTCAATATTAGAAGACAATCCATAATTATCTATAAAACAGAAAATATAATTCATGAAACTGCATGTTGTGAAATCTCCAAATATTTCTTCATCACAATCAAAAACATTAAATATGGAAAAACAATTATCAAATAAGTTACTTCAGATAAGATAAACAGTCCATTTTAAATGAAATCATTTTTGTGTTCTATGTTTTCAAATGTAGGTAGATAAAAAGCAGAGCTGTAATTACAATAACATTAGCCCTTACATTACTCAAAGTTAAAGCAAGCAGAAGGGATTTTTAATTTGTAAGTTCAGAGTTCTGTATGCTTACCTTGAAGAAAATCATAAAACCTTTGTGTGATGATAAATGTAAAAACTTCATGGGTATTAACTTAGAATTTCCATAGCATTTGACTTTTATACAGTGCATGATTGAACTGAAGCATGAAGTTGATTGTGAAATATGATGAACACTTTCCTGTGTGCATAGCATGTAATTTGTCATGAATATGACTTCAGTGCAAGTGACATGGCTTTGCCAAGAGACCATCACCCTGCGACCATCTGACGTATAACACAGGTTCGTTGCTATTGGTGCAAAAATGAAATGAATGAATTTCAGGTGGAAAACAGGACAGAAGAGAAAGAACAGGTTCACACTGGAATTCCTTTAAGGGTCTGTTTTAATTCTGATACTGGAGAAATTACTGTGGAAGACAAAATGTAGTCAGCTTCAGTGGTTCGATGGTCTATTCTAGATTTTGTTTTAGCATTTTATAGCTGGATCCTACTTTTATTTAGGGACTGGCATAGACATACACAATCTTATCTCCAGGTGGCCTCACTAACATAATATCCAATAAAATGCTGGAAAAGCTGGGTATCTGCTTTAAAGTTGATCTGACAATATTAAATTTAGGCTTTCTGAAGCTACTCTGCTACTTCAAGCATAAATTCCTGTCTGAGAGATCCTGTTCCATACATGACTCCTGAAATTACAGATGTCTAATACAAGTAACATACCAAGGACCTGTGAACAGTGCCATTCACTTGCTTAATTTTACATGTGCATGAAAATCATTCCCCTGTAGCCCAGGATAGAACGAGTATGGGTGCACCTCAACTATTACTTGGTGTGCTGAGAATAAAGGATTACATTCACAAGCAAGCCTGGACTTTGAAATTTCTATACAATATAACCAGATAACAGCATTTGTAGTTGAAAAATAAATCTGTGCCAGCAATGAGCTCACTAATTATAGCAGGAGATACCAAGAGCAGGCTCCAGAAGATTGAATAGTTCAGGTAAAATCATGTCCACACTTTTAACAAATAAGGAGCTATAACTACAGTACAGTGCAATAAATACAATGTTCTAGAACTTATAATTATATACTGCATATATTGTTTTCATTTCCTTTTGCTTTTTATCATATATATATAAACACACACACACACACACACACACACACACACACACACACACACACACACACACACACACACACACACACACACACACACACACACACACACACACACACACACACACACACACATCTTCAGGTTCCTGTAATTCCTCTCTGCTGGCAGTAATGAGAAGAGGACATGTTCTGGGTGATAGTGCATGTTGCCTTTTTGAGGAATTGCCTTTTGAAGATGTCCTCAATGGTGGGGAGGCTCTGCTGAAAGGAACATCAGGGTCTCCCTCCTCCCTATTCGTTGCATTTACCAGAAGTTTTGTATATGAAGGGTCCAAGGTATTGTTTAAGGTCTCTACCAGCTATCCCACAATCTCTTTGACTCACTACAGTCAGGAAGAAGGTACAGGAGCATCAGGACTTGAACAACCAGAATGGTGAACAGCTTCTCCCCTTAGGCTGTGAGACTAATGAATACCCTGCTACCATCAAGGTCTCGTCACTAGGACAGGAACTGTTTGCTGCTTCCTGTGCTGCACTTTACTACATGTATTTTGAATTATATTTTGTTAATATATTTATAGTATGAATAAATATTATAAAATACAGTAGGTTTATGTGTTGTGTGTGATATATGTTGCGTGGGTTCACTGCGGTCCAGAGGAACATTGTTTCATTTGATTGCCTGCATATATAGTCAGATGACAATAAACTTGAACTAGTGCCCATGATGTTGCTGTCTGGGTTTACAACACTGCAACTTTATTGAGCCTGTGTGGTAGCCCCTCTGTACCAGACCGAGGTGCAACTATTTGGAATGTTCTCCATAGAAATTAACAGGAGTCTTTGGTGACATACCAAATCACCTCAAACTCCTAATGAAATATTGTATAGCACTGTTGGATTAATATGTCAGGCCCAGGATAGGTCAGAGATGTTAACCTCCAGGAAACCTTCAGACCTTCATGCCTTCATCCAAATGTCAAGAGCAGAAGAGATCGGGTGAGCTGAGAATGCTCCAGATTATCTTTTTGTCATTTAGGCTCTGACCACAACACAATCTATCAGAACCAGTTCCAAACAACATGATTGAATTGCCACTTTGAAAGAACTTGGTGAGTTGTTAATACTGAATATCACTGTCTTTCTTGTTGCAATATTTTTACATTACTTAATAATTACATATTTCTTAATAAAGGCAAGATGAAAACTGTTCCTTTATACTCTAAATATTAATTTTCCAGATCAAATGGAAAACCACAGCTATCTTTTTTTTTGTGGCAACGTTTTTCAAACAGAACAGTGACACAGAATCCTCTTTGTGTTTATAGTTCTTGACTTTACATAGCTTTGCTAAAATGTAATTGGAAACACCAGAAAGGGGAAAAAACGCAAAGGCATGTTGTTTAGAAAACCATGAACCAAAGAACAGATCTCTCGCAAATGTTTGGATAGTGCCTGGAGATAGCTGTAATTAAATCAAATTAATCCTGGATATAATGATTCATAAGAATGCTCCATTCTAAGTGTATTATGAGTGAAAACAGTAGATCTCTAATCTATTTAATAATCAGAATAAAAGTAGTTGTGCTCTACCCTTTGTGATAAATCATGCCTCTTCAAGATGTGAGAAGAACGTACAGCATTGATAACTATAAAGGAAGAAATCTCAGATAAGAGTTCAGAGCTCATATTCGAACCTTAACTGACATCCACATCTTGATGTTTCCAAACTGATCAATCATGGGGGTATAGGTGGCAATGAAAGTAGTAACAGAAAAACTATGTTGATATTAAAGGAGGAAAGCATTAACTTTACAATTCTCTAATGCTAGGTGAGATCAGATTAGTTAATGCTTACTGTATGTACACCAGTGTGTGATGAAATTCTTTGCTCATGTGAAGCTCACAGAGTAAACACCATTGGTTATTCAGCTTCGGGAAATATCACTGAAGACTATGATCTTACTCTTAGTAAGAAGCTTTTGATAGCAATGAAAACTAGGGCTACTTCAGATTTTTTCTTTGTCCTAGCCCAGGGGCTCCGAGATTGTTTACAAAGACCAACTGCTACATTGGCTGATAACATACAAATTAATATAAATAAATGTAATATATTAAGAAATGCCTATTTGCCAGGACCAGTCACTTATCAGTCGTGAGTTTGAAAAGTAACGGACAAGAACGTTACAAAACTCTGTGCCATAATTCTTCAAGTTTCTCTTAACTTTGGAACTGTTCCTATACAGAAAAGTAATGTGTGTCCTTAATTACTTCAATAAAACTGGGGAGAAACTGTGGAGCTGTTTATCATTTAGCTTAATTTCTTTTGGCAGGAAATCACTTGCGTCTGCTATTAAGGACAGAGTGCCTGGTTATTCTGAAAAAATTCAGTTAATTAGGAAAAGTCAGCATGGGTTTGTAAAATGGTCCTACAATCTGACTGAACATTTTAAAGAAGTGATTAAAACTGCGATCAGGTAAATGCCTGCTAATGTTATTTAAAATGACACCAGAATGGGCAGCAAAATATAACGAATAGATTCAATGCAGGAAAATTTGAGATTGTTAACATTTGGCCTAAAATGAACAGAGCATAGTACTTTTTGAATAATGAAAACACAGAAGCAGTGAGGTCCAAAGAGACTTCGGAGTCCACATAGAGAGGTAGTTAAAATGTCAGATACAGAAAAGAATGTTAAGGTAATTTGAGCTCTAGTCTTTATACTTTGGAGACAGGAAAACACCATGCTAGAAGTCTTGATTATACTACACCTAGTAAACTGAGCAGCTCCAAGCAGCACACTTTCAGAAAAACATTTTATAATGTTGAAGATATCAAATGGAAATTTCAATAATGTTTGCTAGAATTTGAAGTGTTCAGGGATTATTAATCAAAGTTTTTTTTTAAAACACAAGAGATTCTGCAGATTTTAGGAATCAAGAGTAACACACACAAATCTAGTATCTCCACTGAGTTCCTCTAGCATTTAGTGTGTGCCAATCAAAGTTTTTAAGAAACATGTTTCAAGGAGAAACTTTCAGAGCTATGGGTTAAGTGGACAAGGCTGACTTATTCAAGGTGAATTTTTCAGGAATAATGTCAGGAATTACTTCTACATTCCATAGGTGGTAGAAGTCCTGAACATTCTTCTGCAAATGGCAGTTGACATTAAATGTGCTGCTAATTTCACATTGCAGATAGGGAAAGAAGGAAAGAAATTAGATCTAGGTGTAGATCAACCAAACGGCAGAATGGTTCATGGAGCTAAACTGTCTGCAATTATGTCCATGTTCCTAACCATATCCATGATGCAAATCAACATAGGAACCTTAAGGGTAAAAAGCCCTGAATCAGGGACGATGGGAAACCAATAAATGAGAACTATTACATTATGCAGAGGCATGATTGGCATGTTCTACTGGCGTTTGTTCTCTAGCCTTGCTGTAGGTGATTTTAGCAAGCAATGTTTAAATTATTAAGATTCACTTTTCAAAATGAAATCAATAATGGAAATAATGATTACGTATTTCAAATGAGTACTAAAACAACACTTTGTTCTTTAATATACTTTTTCAGCTGGCATAATACACACAGTATTGTACATCCACATTAATACTCCTAATAAACTTAAAAACCATTTTCAGCTTTTTAAATTTTTCAATAAAACGGAAGAAGGGTTATCTTGAAAGGGTGATTTATTAAATAAATAAATGGGAAGCTAGGAGTTCAGTGATAGGATATAAACATCCCTTTATTACCAAGTACATTGTTACATTTCAAAATGAGACTTTTTTCGAATATTCTACAGAATACTGGGATTTATTTGCATTATAGATTAATTCTCTGTAAACATGAGGAGAATGAAATGTTATTTACCTGGCTTTGGAATGCTATGATCACTTTTAAGAATTGAACTGTACCAAGTCTTTGACCGATCTTCAGCTGGAACCTGAAATGAATATGGATTGTGAGTATTGATTAGAAATCATCTCTAGTAATAAAAGATGCACAAGTATACACATTATGGCCACATTATTAGGTATCTCCTGTACCAAATATTGCGGCCACTGAGTGTATGTTCATGGTCTTCTGTTGCTGTAGCTTATTCACTTCAAGCTTCATCATGTTGTGTATGTTTAGAGATGCTCTTTTGCACATCACTATCGTAATGTATGGTTATTTTTGTTACTGTTAGTTTGAACCGGTCTAGTCATTGTCCTCTGACTTCTCTCATTAACAAAGTGTTTTTGCCTACAGGGCTACCACTCACTGATTTTTATTTTGTTTTTTGCACCATTCTCTGTAAACTCCAGGGACTGCTGTGCATGATCAGCAGTTTCTGAGATAGTCAGACCACCCTGTCTTCACCAACAATCATTCCACTGTCACAGTTACATATCACATTTCTTCTCGACTCTGATGTTTGCTCGGACAAAATCTGAACTTGTTCACCATGTCTGCATGATTTTATGCGTTGAGTTGCTGTCACATGATTGGCTGATTAGATATTTACATTAAAGAGCAGGTGTACCTTATAAAGTGGCCAAAGAGTGTATATCGTAAGTGCCCTGTCGATGTCTGTGAGATTGTCACACATCTATGATATTTTATTAGTGAAGTCAGTGAAGAATTTGATTCAACAGCTTATTAGTCATTTCACAAGGTAACATATTTAAAAAGAAGGTAAGGTAACATACTGAAAATTCCTAAAACTGGATGATAGCAAAGGAGTATAGAGTAGAAACAAGACCTCTCATTTATCACATCCAGTTTACTGTTTCCCCCCACCCCTATCTTATATTTCTCTTTCAATCAATTCCTTTTAGCAGGAAAAAACAATGAAAATACAATACTTTGTCTTAGTAATTATTCTTGGCCAGGAATGGTCCGTCAAGGTGGGATACTATATATGGCCAACCACTTCATGTTTGGAGAGGTTCTACTTTCTGCTGTTGTATGACTATATGCCATGGGTTGCCCTAGTAATTGTTGAGTTGGACACAAGAAAGAAATTTGGGGATCAGGGCCAAGGCATCAAGAGTCAAGAAACATTTGAGAAGGTCATGATTAGCGGAGTTTGGGATAGGGTGGTAGGGGATGATTTTGGTAGTTGTAGTTGTGATTAGATCAGGAGAACTGTGTTATGACTGGTTGGTAGCATAAGCCATGGAAGAAGTCAGAATCATGATTGGACTGAAAAAGGTATTAAGCAGCTCAAAGGAGACCAGCATTGAAGGATTATTAGATGATCTAAAAAGGAGTTGCCTAACCATGTCCAAGGCAACATGTCCAACACCAGACTCCATGGGCTTGGGCCTGGGAAAGAGGTCCACCGTAGGACTTAATGAAGAAGACCACACGTTCATTTTGAAAACTGCTTCTCAATAAGTGGTTTGATTGGTTAAAACTAATTTTTACTGAAAAGACATTCAAATATGTATTTATTGCTGTTAGAATCTGAGAGGTATGTCCAAGGGCTCATATGCAGGGAAAAGTCAAAAGCAATTTGCAGATGGAAATGTTGGGAGTCCAACTAATCCATGAAAAATGCCTCATAGGTGGCTCTCCGCAGAACTATCATTTAAAGGTAAGTATGTTTTGGACAAATATACTTCACCTCTCCCTTCTTTAAACACTATCAGCTCTAATTATAAAATTGCATTTCAAAACACTCCTTTAGCAGCTGCAGGATTCCAAGTACCTTAGAGATGTTACATAAAAATGGAACTTTATATTTTAAAAAAAGCTGTTAATCTGGCCACTTTTATCCTTTTTCATGCTGGATCATGGTTATTCTGGAAAACAAAAGTGACATCTTGCTTCAAAATAGTTCCTTAAATCCTTTACTCTTTTCTCCTCACCTTAGAGCCAAAGAGTCAAGAAGTTTAACTGCACTAAAACAGGCCTTTTGGCCCAGCTCATCCACAGACTCCAAGATGTACTTCTGTGCTAGTCCCATTTGTGTGCATTTAGTCCACAATCCTCGGTATTTTCTTTCAATGTACCTGTACAAATGTCTTTTAAACATTACACTGTAATTGTAATCTTCTCCTCCAACAAGTGAGGACTCATGGATTTTTTTGTCACCAAGTCAGAGGACATCGATTCATCTATATCCATAGGGCTTATCACTTTCCGTTAACCATTATTTCTTTGAATCTAATAATTTCCAACCCAAGTTCTTTATCAAATTTGTCATCAGTCATCTCTTCAATCTCTTTTCCTGCTCCTAATTTATCCTGTGATTTATTACGGTTACTTATGCACTGAATTAAATCATCTTCACAATCTTCCTACTCCATCCCTAGATCATCTTGTCTTCTTGCATCTTCTGACATGCAATTTTCTCTCCGTAACTCTGCTGCCTGTTTGGGAGGGTGAAGATGAAATGCGAAGTGGACTGCTTGGGTGGCCAAGTCTGTAATTTGATAATTCCACCAGTTGCCATGCATTAAGGTATCATCTGCATAGCACATCAAAACCTCACTGCTTCACCAAAAAAAAAATTCATATGGGTGAAAACATGTTTGCAGAATTCATTACGGTTGCATTTTTCCACTATCCAACTGCAATTTTAGATTGAATTAGTCTGTCAATAGCTCTGGAATCCCATTCAACATGGAACTGAACTCCTGGCACATCTTCAACACCATAAATATTAATCTCATTACCATTGAAATCTGTGCATATAGATCCCCAAACAGTTTTTCATCATTTATTCATTAACAAAACATCCACTTAAGTTTGCCAAAAATGTGCCATTCTGAATCAAAGAATGTTTTAGCACATAAGGAGGCCATTTGGTATATTGACTATATACTAGCTTGTTCAAAGAACACAGTCTGCCCACTTCGCTAACCTACTGGAAAATTTTGTCACTACTTTAGCAGTAAAATATTATTAAGAATTTATAAACATAATCTGTAAAAATTTATGTTATTACTGTACATTGTATTAATGTAATTTGCAATAATTTGAACACTGCATTTACTAAAGTTAATATATCCTCTAGGACTTCTCTGCTGAGCAATATGCCATACCTTTCTTTTCAGGAGACTGAAATATAAATGCCTTCATCAATGAAACATAACTGTTAAAGAGTCTATCCAACCAAAGAAATCAGTTCATCAATAAGATTCCTTCTATAAAGCAAAAAATATCCTCAGAAGAGTTTTAACTGCTGATCTGTCTACAAAAACAAATGATTTAATAAGAAGTGTGATGATTTCATATTGATCCAGACTAGTATACTGATGTTGCAAAGTAGCACGGTTGTTTGAATTTTACATTAAAGGATGTGGTAAAGAATAATGCTAAAATGAGTTAAGTATCACAGCACTAAAGTGACTAAGAACACCCTGTTATGCAACGCAATAAGACACTGAACTTTCTGTGGAAGATTTTCATATCATTATAAAACAAAATTATCAGATAGTTATAGAACATTGTGTTAGCCACAAAATTCAAGTAGATCAAAGTTAAGATGCGTACTTGTAAGGACATTTAATAAGGTTATTTCATAAGAAAGGAAATCATTCTAAGCATTCTGTGATTATTGAGAATGTTAAACACTCCAGCACAGGAAATATCAGATGGGGTGCCAAACCGAGTCAGGTGCTGTTGAACGCCCGAGACATGGCTGTGGCTGTCGTGGATGTTAGGGGCATAAATTTTGACCACCAATGGTACGGCCCACCATGGTAAGGGGTGAATGCAACCACAGGAAGGAAGAAGAGGACCATTAAGGTCCAAGTTGACTTTGTCAAACTGTCTCTCAGGGACCTGAAAAGATGCCAATGGCACATGAACATGGCAGTTAGTTTTTGCCCGCTGGCTCTCCACACAGGCTGCAGTCTAATCAAGCATCTCCTTTCGAAGGCTGTGCCACACAAACATTAGTACAACAAGCTTCCGTGAGGTCTTCTGGCCGGGATGTGAGAGGCCATGTATTGAGTCATCCTCCAGTTTGCGGGCACGATATGGCGAGGGCAACCAGTTGAGATATCGTACAGGAGATAAACCCCAGCTTCCCCAAACTTAATATCAGCCAACCACAGGCCCATGACTACTGTTCGGTAAGCCTGGGCCTCTGGGTCAGGATCTTGGTGTGCTACTATGCTGGCATATTCAACCTCTATGTACATGTTCTCAATGGCTGACCATGAGTGGCAATCAGGCAAGACATTATACTTCCTCTTGATATGTTTTTCATCAGATGTGAACTCAGATATGTTGGCCAGGTGATGCTGCTGAGGTCAACAAACGCTGTGAAATGGCAACCCCCTAAAAGAAATGATGGACAGCCAGATAGAGACTGAGAAGCTCATGGGCAAACATGCTGTATTTCCTTTTGGGGCGATGGACCTGGCAGCTGAAGAGGACACACAGCTGCCAGGTGCCTCCGACCAACTGTTTGTGCACAGCACCCGCAGCTTAATCTGAGGCATCAGTAGTAATGATTCAGGGTGTATTGGGGAGTGGGTGCGCCAGTAGAGACACTTTAGATTGAGCTCATTGGTATCATCAAATGCCCTGGTCATGTTCACTGACCAGTCAAGTGCTTGGTTAAGGGTATTACCTTAAAGTGTACTATACTGGGAGAGCACACGTTCAGCTCGTGGAATGATAGAAATTCACCATGCCCAAAAACTCCTGTAGCTTTTCAGTAGTGTGAGGTGGTGAGAAATCCATAATAGGGGCTACTTTTGATGGAAGGGGTTTCACGCCTTCTGCGGAGATGTGATGGCTGAGGAAGTCAATGGTGGACGACCCCAACTGGCATTTAGCAGGGTTAATAACCAATTCATATTTGCTTTAGTGCTTGCAAGGTGTGTGAGATGGGATAAGTGTTCGGATTTGGATGCACTCATGATAAGTATGCCATCCAGGTAAACAAAAAGCAAGCCCAAGTCTTTTAATACAGAGTCCATCAGCCATTGGAAAGTCTCTCCTGCATTTTTCAGCCTAAATGGCATGCATAAATACTCAAAAGAGACCAAAAGGGATTGTCACAGCTGTTGGGACTCTCCTCCAAGCACATAGGCACCTGATTAAACTGACTAAACTGACTTTGGAAAAAATTAACTTTCCAGTTAAAAGTGCTGAAAAACTTGACTGTGTGGGAATGGGTAGTGATTGGGGTTGGTGACCTCGTTAAGGCATCAGTAATCACAGCACGGCCAGCAACCACCATTGGACTTAGGGACCGTGTGGAGGGGCAAAGCCCAGGGGCTATTCAATGCCAAGTCTTTCCATGTTGGCAAACTCAGCCTTCACAGTTACCAGCTTTTCTGAATCCAGTCTAAGTTTGTGGGCTGGTTGTGGAAATGTGGTGCTCGACCCCATGTACTGTGACTGTCATGGAGAATGTGGGCTTGGTGAGATTTGGGAATTCTCCAAACAGTCGAGCAAACTCGTGTGATGGTGCATGTGCTTGACAGACTCATTGTGAGGAACTTACTGGCGGAGCACAATAACGACCCAAATCCTTAACATCTGCAGGCCAGCAGTTCTTAAGATTGACCAACAATCCTTGGGCACACAGGAAGTCTGTACCAAGCAGAGTTATAGCCACTTTAGCCAGGATGAAGTCCCATGTGTAACGTCGCCCACTTAAGCAGACAGTCACCCATTGTGTCCTTAAGTCTTGCTGCTGTTGGCAGCCTCCAGTGAGGTTTCATCACTCTTTGCCTTCCCTTAATAGGTGATGCAGGCAGCACACTCACTTGAGCACCCATATGTCCACTACATAGAAATATATGGTGTTGACAGTGGAGATTTCTTGTAGCATGAATTGAGCCTCTGCTTGTATGAACCAAGTGTCACTCTGAAAGTGTGTCTGTAATGAACAGTAGATGATCCTGGTAGCTGGAATCCATGGTGCTCACAGACCTCTGATGTCCCGATGTGCTGGCATTGACAAAGCTGCAAGGTGGTTGGGATTTCCTAGCTTTCCTACCAAAGTGAGCTTGGTGAAAGAACAGGTCTAACATTGTCTGTTTCATAGCCGTGGGCATCCTTACATTGGGGGCCTTGCTGACCAGGCTTATTGTGGTAGGGAAAGGAAAAGGAATGATGCACTATTCCTTAGCTGAGTGTAGACTATCAGCCATCTTAGCATTAGTGAGGGCTATGCAAACTTGATCTAGCATTTGATACATGAAGAGTTCTTTAAAAATAAAACAATGATGGTGATTTCCCTGGAGAGACCCATGTGGTCCTTTAGCTTGAAGGCTTACCATTGTTGAGACCAGGCAACAGGGCAGCTGTTTTGTGTGCTCAGACTCCGATAATCCAAGAGGCTGTAAAAGGTGAGTTTTTAGTAATCAATATTTATCATGTTCAGCCAGATATCGTAGTAGACTCACCACTTTCAGAGCTGTGGAGTTGCTGAGTAATGCTACTACATAGAAATATTTGGTGATGTCGGCAGAGATTTCTTAAAGCATGAATTCAGCCTCCACTTGTACAAATGAAGCAACGGCATTTTGCTCCCAAAACTCTAATGGTTTCAAAGCGACTGCATTGGCCCACATGTTCAATATCTTCGGAACTGTACTAGAGCATCAGGGTCACCAATGACCCTAGGCGGTGCAGCAAATGGCAGCAGCGGCCTTTCCGATCTGGTGCTAGTTTAATTTAGTTTTTTAATTTAATTTTAATTAAATTTAATTTTAAGCCACAATTAGGATCAGGGCAATGGATAACAGAGCGACTATCTACCATCGCCAGTTACTGTTACAATACAGAGATCGCCCAAAAACAAACCTTCATGAAAATCTGCTGGGTAGATTGCGCGACCTCGGCTTGCTGAGGGAATCGGGCCTGCACTCCTCGGAGTCGCCTGCTGCCTGTGGCCGGAGGTGGAGACAGCGTAAGCGGTGTGCGAGGAAGCGGAAGCGAGGTGAGCGGGCAGGAGTCTGTGGCTGGAAAAAAGCAAGACCTAGCCGGCCGGCTCTCCCGTCCATTCTCCTCTCCAATGGACATTAAATTGGACTACATCTGTGGCAACAAAATACTCGGCGCGAGTACAAAAACGGACAAAAACCCGGGCACTACCATTCAGCTGATTCAGTGGACTACCAACCTACTGCCCTCTGCTGTGCCTATTGTCTTGTTTATTATTTATTGTACTGCCTGCACTGTTCTGTGTACTTTATGCAGTCCTGGGTAGGCCTGTATTCTAGTGTAGTTTTTGTGTTGGTTTACGTCTTTCAGTGTAGTTTTTGTATTGTTCATGTAGCACCATGGTCCTGAGAAACATTGTCTCGTTTTTACTGTGTACTGTACCAGCAGTTATGGTCGAAATGACAATAAAAGCAACTTGACTTGACTTGACTTGACCAACGTACTGATGGGTTTCACAAATAAAACAGTAGAGGTGTTTTATGTTTTATGTTTTAGGTATATGAGATGATGAGAGGCATTGATTGTTTGGATAGCCAGAGGCTTTTCCCAGCACTGAAATGGCTAACACGAGGCGGCACAGTTATAAGGTGCTTGGAGGTAGGTATGGAGGGGATATCAGGGGTGCATTTTTCACACAGAGAGTGGTGGGTGTGTGGAATGCACTGCCAGCAATGGTGGCAGATACAATAGGGTCTTCTAAGAGACTCCTGGATAGGTACATGTAGCTTAAAAAATAGAGGGTTATGTGGTAGTGAAATTCTAGGCAGTTTCTAGAGTAGGTTACATGGTCTGCATAACATTGTGGGCCGAAGGGCCTGTAATGTGCTGTAGGTTTCTATGTTCTAAAAACTGTAGCAACTTATTTATTGAACACCAAAAAACTAATCTCAAAGCATGCTAAAAACCCTTTACATCATCATGTCAGACCAGCTTTTTAAAGTGAAAGCCCAACTCAATGTTGGTGTTGTGAATTATATACATCTCCACCAGTTACATTACCCTATACTCTCTTTAACATCTCCACCTCCTTCTATTTCTCTCTGCAGTTTGAAGTTGCTCCATAATGCACAACTTGCTGCTTCAAATAAGTCAGATCTCATTCTCATGGTACATCACGATTCCATCCTGGGTTAAGTCCATGCTTGATCAGGATGAGAGTTTCCTATTTTCCCGGCCCGAGGCAAATGTGATTCTAAAGACAAAATGTTTTGTGGGTCTCTGATTGTGCAGAGTAGTGGTTTCATTCCCAAAGCTACCCTGACAATTTATTAAAATGAAATAAATAATTTGAAATATCTTACATTATGAAAATCAACTAAAAGATTTTGACCATCATTAAATAAAACATTAAACAATTTGAAACAAAAAAAGGGAACTCTTCTCCTTCTCTTCCTTGTAGTTCCCATTCACATGCATAAGGTTGTAGATACTGGGCCAGGCGTAACCTCAGGCAGGATCCAAAAGCTGATTCAACAGCATTATGTCATCAAGGTTGACCTCTGCTACCAGATACTTGGGGGTGGGGGTGGGGAAGGGGGATGGGTCCAGTAGCAGAGTATACAATACATTACAGCGTACTTACTTTCTAACTTTGCAACTTCTGTGTTTGACTCTGTCATGTGTAGAATTCCTCGACTTGCTGCCACTTAAATTGATAAATACCAGTTGCCCCACTTGGAATTTACCATCACAATCCAGACCAATATCTTGGCAAGTAGTCCAATGTCAGATCATGCTCAGCAACACTCCTGTGAAGTACTTGGCAATGTTTTATAACATTAAAAGTGTTATTTTAATGCAAGTTGCTGGTACTGAAGTGCTTCAAAGCCAACAAATTACATCTGACATTTAGGCATGTTATTCAGGCTGTTAAAGTGAAAACTTTATTCTTTTATCAAATAAGTTTCAAAAATACTTGAAAACTTTTTATCCCCAATTTTCCTTTCCTGAAGTTGTTGGCTCGCACAGAGCATCGGATGAGCAGTCATTTTCCATGCATGAACCTAAGGAAGTCAATTAAAGCAAGTCAGATCTTATCCTCAGTATGAGTTGCAGCGCACAGTGAGGCCAGAAACTTGGCTTATTCCCCTAGACTATTTAATGGATGCACTGTCACACTGGGTCAGTTACATCAACACTGGATGGGAAAGGGTTGACGCCTTCGGGTCTCTTTAATGACATGCTGGAGGAGCAACACCTCATATTCCATCGATGAAACCTTCAATCTGACGGCATGAACAAAGATTTTTCCCCTCCCCATTCTTTCTTCTTCTATTCCCCAATCTGACTTATTACCTCTTCTCCTCATCTGCCTATCACCTCACCCCGGTGCTCCTCCTTCTTCCCTTTCTCCTGTGATTCACTCTCCTCACCTATCAGATCCCTTCTTCTCCAATGTTTACCTTTCCTACCTACCTGACTTCACTATTACCTTCTATCTAGTCATCCTTCCCCTCCCCCTATCTTTTGATTCTGGCATCCTCCCCCCTACCCTTAGTCCTGAAGAACAGTCACTGTGCTAAACAACTGTCTATTCATTTCCATAGATTCTGCCTGATCTGCTGAGTTCCACCAGCATTTTGTGAGAGTTTCACAAGAGTTCCACTTTGACTTTGACCAGAGCTGCAAAGTCTGATTGGGAGCATTTGCAGAGATGTGGTCACATACGTGATAGCTGAAAGCTCATTATACCGGTAATCTAGATATATAGTAACAAAAGACTTTGAAATTAGGTAGGCTTTCTACTGGTTTACGAGAGCATAGATGATGCAGAAAATTCAACGGTACTCCACGCATAAGCAAAATTAGGAATGAAAGAGCAGTAAAGGGGTCTGATCATGGGGAATGGTTCCAAAGATAGGAAACTGAAGGTGAGAGAAACATTGACAGACCTTTGTAACTAAGAGTAATTGGCGATATTGCCAACAATCTGAGTCCTGTAAATGTTCTCAGCTCAACTTGTAAAATTATTTCACTAGGAATACACATATAATTGAAAAATAAAGCAGCACCTTCATAGAATGTCATAATCATAGAGACATAGAAACAAGTCCTTTGGACCACAGAAACAGATCATGCCAAAATAATATTCTGCCAAGTCCCATCGACCTGCATCTGGACCATAGCCCTCCAAGCCTCTTCCATCCATGTATTTATTTAATTTTTCTTAAATGCTGCAATCAATCTCACATTCACCACTTCTGTTGGCAGCTGATTCCACACTCTCACCACCCTCTGAGTGAAGAAGTTCCCCTCCTCATGTTTCTCTTAAGCATTTCACCTTTCACCCATGACCTCTAGTTATAGTCTCACCCAACCTCAGCAGATAAAAGCCTGCTTTCATTTATCCCTCATAATGATAGAAATGACAACTGGATAAAGTGCTGCTGGAATTCTCATGTTATTTCATTTCGATGCAAACACTTCTACATTTTGATTTTTATTTTACAAATACACGTATCTTTCTGTTTTAAGGTGATGATTAAGTCTGCATTGGAATAGTCACAAATGGCAAAACATCTCATGATTTAACAGTGCACTATACAAACGCTATTTCCTTTCCCTAATGACTTTTCTAGTAGAATACTAGTGATGTCCTTTCTCCTCTTTTTGTTTGTACACGAGCAGAATTAGAGTATTTTTCCAAATTGCCCATATTAAAACACCCTATTTCATTTTTACTGGATTTTCCTGTCTCAGTATGATACCCATACTGAATTTCAGTTTGCTTCACATTCTTCCAATCGCCTGAGCTCTAGTTTCCCCAAAGGTTGACGTGCAATCCTTTTCTTGCACCTCCCAATCATTAGTTCCCCTGTCCAACTGTTTGCTATTTCTTCCAGCACTCTGCTTTTTATGGTAATCCCCAACTTTCACCATATCCATACACGCCCCTCTCTTTATCACATTCTCTAATCTCCTTCTCAACCGCCACCCTCCCATTTACCACAAGAGTTTTAAGATCCTCTTTGCCTTCAGAATTACATTCACTCTTCACTTCCTGTTTAGTAATTAGTCACATCACGCCAGCAGGCAGGATTAGAAAAGGATTTTTTAAGCCAGTAAAGGATGTGAAGTGAGGAGTGTTCTGAGTGTACTAAATTTAAACCACGAGGGCCTACTATGTCTAGAACTTCCATCCCAGATTGGGAGAGTTGCCAATTCCAACTCAAAAGCAAAGAGATCTGATCTCTGGAGTTTCTTGATATTCCAGGCATTATTAGCAGAAAGTTAATTGCATTTGTTCATAGAAGGATTGTTCATTGCTGCTCCTTTCACCATTATATTAACTTCAAAACTGTTGTGATTACTCTTCAAGAACCAACATTGATGGTGGTATCAGATTCCAGAACAGACAGCATTTGTGTTATCAAGTATCAGATCTTCTCTCCACCTTCCTTTCTGCTGTCCCGTTTGGCTCTATCTCCTTTTCTGTTTGTCTGCTTCCACCTAACATCCAGCTACCTCTGTTTCCCAACTCTACCTTCACCCTCTCCAACCTGAATAAGTCTTCAACCCTCCTCAGTCCACCAATCAGCTGCACGTGCCACCTCACCACTCCCTCTCTCATTAATATGCCGACTGCTTTCTCTCTTCCCCCTCAAACCTGATGCAGCCTTTCAACACAAAATATCAACCATTCCTTCCCCCACCAACCCCTTCACCGTTGTAGCTTAACGTGCTGTAGAATTTTGTCCTAATGATAAAAAAGGGCTTTCATTATATTCTTATATTTCAGGAGTGTCTGAACTTCAAATTTAGCTGAGACCTCAAGTAGTGATTCATAAATGCAAGCTCTTTTTTATATATGAATTTGCCCTTTTCCTTAGTGAAAACATTTAGAAATGAGCCAAGATAAGTTGATGTTTTGGTGCCACCTAGTGTTGTTAGACCACTCCTGTCAATAGAAAGCAGGCATTGTCTTTACCTCTTCAAACAATTTAATGACTAAGTAGGTAGAGGAAGTTCAAAACTTGCTTTAGAGGATTTGTTTCTTAGAATTATGGTTTGTAAATAAAACTTCAAATGTGCATGAAGTTTGTAGTTTTTGTTTCTAATGCCTTGCTTAAAGCTAGACACAGCTAAATTATGCAGAATTTATAGGACAGAACGTAAAACATTAGATAATTACTTCCTGCTAGGTTAGGATTGAGAAACAAAGGAAGGGGATAAAGATTTCATTTATACTTTGCTCTATAAAACTTTATGGTCCTCCATAATAACTTAAAGTCAAAGGAAGAATTTCTGAACAGCAGAATAGTGGTGGAAAAATAAACACTGAACTCAATAGTTAACATTGTTTGGTATTGTGACGTGGATGGAGCAGTGCAGGCCTGAGATCTAGCGGACATAGTATGAGTTTTAAAGAGTCAGAATTTCAGACAGAGTCTATACATTGGCCCAAAATGTTGACTCTTTATTCCTCTCCATAGATGCAGTCAGATCTGCCGAGTTCCTCCAGCATTTTATATGCATTACTTTGGATTTCGAGCATCTGCAGAATCTCATTAATTGTATGAGTTTTGACAGAATTTTCTAAAATTCTTTATGGCATTGAAGTTCAGGAAAAATGCATTTGCTTAGATACTAAAATTCATTTGGACTTTGAATATCCTGCACATTGTTATGGTTAACCATGCCAGACACCTTCTTGCTGAGGCCATTGATGTCTGGCAGAATATACAGAGAATAAAGTTCATGTCATCAAACAGCTCGCATTGTTGTACTGGCATATTTTATTCTACAAATCTGGAGCTTTTGAGTTGCCAACATTGTGCTGTAAAAATCAGACACAGGATTTGGACACAAAACACATCGATGACACACTTTCATGATCGTATATTCTTTTTCCATCAAGTACGGTAAGATTACAGATGGACTGAATATCAGTGCTTGGCTATTGATTTGCTTAAGTAAAGCTTTTAAAATGCAATTCTTACCTTTTTTGGCATCAAATGTGAGCATCCCTTTTCTGAATTCATCACAGAAGTAGTAGTCAATACATTGGCTGTGTTCATCTTCTGACCAGTAGATTGCAGTTTGACTTTATAGTCTGGATTGAGGTCCATTTTGGAATCCAATGAATTACTTTTTTTGTCCTTAGGTTCTTAGAAAGTAAAGCATCGGAATCAATATAAATTAAGATTATTCACTTCTGAAACAGGTGTGAACATTTAGCAGCAAGCACTTGTTTTTGAGTCAGCTACTGGTACAGTTAAGTTTTTAATTAAATTAATATAGTTTTCTGTAGAAGTAAATCATTATCAGGTCCTTGAAACCCTCTTTCTAATTGTTAACAATTCGTGCATTTTGCCAAGAATATTGTCATTAACAAGATAACAATAAATGGTCTTTAAGTAGATACTTAAAATTTTAATTTTCTGGTCTAATGGGCTCCGCTTTCTATGAATGACAAATTGCCCAACTCCATGCTGGAATTAATAATGCAACCTCTTAGTGGATGAGACGCCATGGTCTATGATTATTGCATTCTCAGGTAGTCACAGATATCAATGTGAGAAGTATTGATCACCCTCTAAGATCAGGTGTTGAACTAGTACATCACAATTCTGAATTTCCAAACCATTGTCTGGATTTACCAGTTTCAGTATTGCATTCTTGCATTATTCTGATCTTTTCTATTCCTACCCCATGTGGGGCATTATGATTAGGATTGAGGGACATGGACAGTTTACCTGATTCATTGTCATGTGTGATGTTTGACGGACAGCTCACAAAATTTGTTCCTTGGTTTGATAAATCTGAAGAGAGGAAATCTTTTGCTTGTGTAATGTCATTTGAATCTTTGATATTGTCCTTCACATTTTGATCTGAATGCTGGAATTGACAAAAAAGAATTCAAATATTTTATTCTGTGTAATAATGAATGAAGGAAAAAAAAGAACCCAGCATGAAATGGTTAATAAAACCCAGGAAAGCAAATCCACAAACTGTATTAATACAAATTCATAAACTTTTAAGCAATCTATGGTTCCAATAAATGATCCTTAGGGAAACCTACCATCAGTATACAGATTAATTAAACCATCAAACCACTAGTCTTAAATCAAGAATAAATAGAACTGGAAAGAGATGAATTCAGAATTAATCCCATGCTTTGATGTTGATGTTGAAATTGAAAGAGTTATTGACCTTATAGCAGAATGTCTAATCCAAGTTACAATAGGAGAAATTATGGTGGAGATATGCTGGTGGAAATTTTAAATGTAGCTAGTGACTTCAAAAGTTCAAAAGTTCATTTATTATCAAGTATACAGCTCTGAAATTGTTCTGCTCCAGATAGCCACGGAACCAAGAAAGAAAAATAGAATGTCAACACAATCATCAACCCCCAAATCCCTTCTCCTCACACAAAATATGAACAAAAATGGAACAGGCACATCATCCCTCAAATCCCCCTCCCCTGCATAAAAAAACAAGAAAAATTGGGCGATAAACACAGAATATAAAAACTGTAAGATTGGAAAAAAAGTCCATTGTCCAAGTCCATATCCAAAATGCAGAAATCCTGGATAATGCTCTCCAGGCAAAAAGGCAGCCTGTCCCCTCTCCAGCAACAGAGCGATTCCACCAGTGATCAAAGAGCATTCTCCCGTCTCCAGCAACAGAGCGATTCCACCAGTGATCAAAGAGCGTTCTCCCATCTCCAGCAACAGAGCGATTCCACCAGTGATCAAAGAGCGTTCTCCCGTCTCCGGCAGCAGAGTGAACCCGCCAGTGCTCAAAGAGCGTTCTCCCGTCTCCAGCAACAGAGCGATTCCACCAGTGATCAAAGAGCGTTCTCCCGTCTCCAGCAACAGAGCGATTCCACCAGTGATCAAAGAGCGTTCTCCCGTCTCCGGCAGCAGAGTGAACCCGCCAGTGCTCAAAGAGCGTTCTCCCGTCTCCGGCAGTAGAGTGAACCCGCCAGTGCTCAAAAGGCAGGCAGCTAGCGTTCACCTTCCACATTGGCCTCAATGTTTCAACCTCCCTCGTCACTTTAGTTGGCAAACAATGGAAGCTTTAATCGATGAAACGGAGTCATAGATCGGCTTGTGCCCCGTCCACAGCCTTCTTGTCATGAAGTTCGCATATGCTGCCACTACCTCCTGGAATTCTCTCAGAGACTCCGAGCGCTGAAGACCCAAACGATCTCCAAGCAGCAAATCACAGGCTTGAACTGTTCCAGAATCACATTCAAGATGAAAAACAAATGTAAAGGACATAAAAGAAGTAAAATATATGGTTTCATAGTTTATCCAAAATATGTTGACCATGTGAGCATTGTACGCAGATGTCATGTGACTGTAAAATGATTCTTGATTATGGATGAAATATCTCTTTCATCTTCAATGGAGGATTATCATGATTATTTTAGAAAAGTGGTGTTGTGTATTTGCAACCTATCTTAGGACCTAATTAGATTGTGCAAATGTCATGACTCAACACTTCTTGCTCTGAATGTGTCTTTGTTTCTCATTCTCACTTCCATGCTCCCCCACATGACATGTTCTTCTGCCCCAGACTAATGACATCACCCTACTTGCAAGTGTCAAACTACATTAACTAACTTTATCATTTCAATACACTACATCCCTCATTTCCTGAGAGATGAACTTCAATGTTTTAGAACACATTTAACTCACAGATTTAACCATTTCAATTCAACACATATTCTCTGATATGCATGACTATAACCAACACATTTTCTGTTTCAACTTATTGATAACTCTGGAACTGAAAACTTAATTTTCAACTTACAACAGTTTTCATTGTTTCAAAAACCACAACTTAAAGCTCTATTTCAATACAAGTTCATTAAACTCCAGAGGTTGTTTTCTCACCCTCTGAGGACTCTCGACCAGTTTCTCTTTGCTTTCAATGTATGGTAATAACTTTTGCTCACTGTGAACTTGAGCTTGTCTGTAACTGTCCATCATATTGTTCTCCTGTTCTGGTACCTCATTGTCAAGTCCTTGAATTTCCTGAATTTTGTCAAAAGTCTCTCTTGTGTTGTATGTTTTACATGTGTGGTGTCCCTTGCATACTCCTCTGCAGTTGGAGATTCAACTACCTCTTGATTTCCTGTTTTCCTCACCAGCCTGTGAGGTGTTGTCTTGAAATGTGGAGTGAATTTGTCCACTTTTCCTTGCTGGATAGGCACAGTAACCCCAACTTCTGCAGTGGATTCCTGTGCTCCTCTGTGATTGTCTGCGTACAACTTGTACTTTCCTCTTTGTTCTGCGTCCTGTACTTCCAGTTCTGCTATGTGGATCTCCTTGACGTCTGGTAACTTCCCCCTCATTTTGCACTTGTAGAGAAGTTTGGCAGGACTTTCCCCTGTTTGTCACGTTCCCCACACCTGTACACAGACGCGTACTTTCTCAGTTCATATTTCCAGTCAAGTCCTTCTGCTTGTGAAATCCCAGTCCTTTTTGTCAGCAATGCATTTTGGTGCTCCACTTCACCATTTGCCTGAGCCCACTTTGGTACTGTTTCCAGGTGTTTGATCCATTACTCTCACAATATTCCTTGAACTGTTCAGATCTGAATTGAGGTCCATTATCTGATTTGATAGATTTGGGCAGATATAAAAATGTTCTCCAGACTGTCAGTAACTCTCTCCACAGCTGCAGAGCTCAAAATGTCATGTTATAAAATTGGCTGCAGTAATCGACTACTACTAGAATGGAACGGTTTGTTGGTAATGGTCTAAGCAAATCAACAGCTACCTCCTGCCAAGGACCAACTGGAAATGGTGTCAGTTTTAGTGGTTCTGGAGGGTTGGGTCTAGATACAGTTTGACAGTCACGGCGAGTTTTGCAGTATTTCTCAGCTGCTTTGTCCATACCAGGCCACCGTACCTTGGTTCTGAGATGCTGTTTTGTACCAACTATTCCAAAGGGTCTTTCGTGAGCCAGGACAAGTGCCCGTGTGTGCAAGGATTTATGTAACACAATCCTTGTCCCTCTGAGGGTAAGATGACCCACTACACACACCTCATTTGCAAAGGACACATATGCCTTACAGTTTTCAAAGTGTCTATTCATGATGGCTTTATGCACCTTCTGCAGCTCTGGATCGGTGGCCGATGCTCTCTCTGCTTCTCGTGTTGTCAGGGCTTTAAGCTCAGCACTCATGGCTATGAACTGGACATATTCCTTTGAATCCTGTTTGTGTCTCTCTTTTTAAGCAGACAGTGGGTCTGCAATGTTCTGTTTTCCCAGGCATGTGTATGACTCTGTCATCATATGGTTGCAATCTCAAGACCCATCACTCTGTGTATTTGCCTGGTTTAGATCTTGGACTGTAAATCATCTCCAAATGTTTGTGATCAGGCCATATTTTCTCCCATACAAGTAAGGATGAAGTCTTTCACAGGCCCGTACTAGTGCTAATGTTTCTCACTCTGTTAGTGAGTATTTTTGTTCACAGTCTATTGGACTATGGCTCACATAGCAGACAGTACCATTTCTTCATTTTGTTTTTATATGAATACTGTCCCCAGACCAACTGGACTGGCATCTGCTATTACTTTAATTGGTGCTTTTTTTATCAAAATAGGCCAATATACCTGTTCTTGCTAGCTCTTCTTTTAGAGCTTCAAATGCTTGTTTCTGTTCTTCTCCGAACTTGAACTGGGTGTCCTTCCTGAACAATCGCCTCAGTGGTTCTGATGAAGTTGCAAACTGTGGTATGAATCTGCTGCTGTAACCAACAAGACCTTTGGAACCCCTCACTTCTGTGGCATTTTGTGGTTCGTGAGCCTCCATTACTGCTCACGCTCTCTCCTCAAGTTGGTCTGATGCTTTTCTGTGACAAGAGAATTCCCATGAAAACTAATCTGTCCGTGTTGAACTGACATCTCTCCAGGTTCAGTGTCAATCAACTCTCTGCGAGTCTCTTTAAGTGTGTAGTCTGTCATCATGCAGTTTTTGGTTAGGCACGTGTAAAATCACACCATCTGAGATGTTCTCAACTCCTTTGACTCCAGCTAAAGCATTTGCTGTCTCATGCTGGTACTACTCACTGGTTGATGACACACCAAATATCAGTCTCTTGTACCTATACACCCCATTACGCACAGCAAAAGTGGTTATTGTGGTCAACTACATATACCTGTCTGGGCACCCCCCCCCCCCCCTCCCCGTTGACTGCTCCTGTGGCTCCTCCCACAGACCCCTGTATAAAGGCGATTGGAGGCACTGCTCCTCCCTCAGTCTCCAGGATGTTGCGTGATGGTCTCTTGCTGCTGACTGCTCTCTTCCAGCTAATAAAAGCCTATCTCTCACTTCACGTCTCCGAGAGTTATTGATGGTGCATCAGTTATCTCCCTAGATTCTGGAGTCAGTTCTAGCTGGAGATAGCCCCTTTTCAAGTCTAGTTTGCTAAACACTGCAGCTTCATTCATACCCTGTGGTATCTCATCTACAGTGGAGTGGGATATTTCTCCCTCACAAATGCTTCATTTTCCCTTCTGAACTCTAGGCACATTCCGACGTCCTTGTCGGGTTTTGGTTAAATTACTATTGAGTTTCCCAAGGAACTGGGCCTTCAACTTTCTTGATGATGTCCATTTTCTTCAGTGTTCAATTTTTTTTCTTGACAGCCTCCCTTAAGTTGTAAGGTATTCATCTGAGTATCACAGACTTAACCTTTGGATCAATGTACAAGCTGATCTGCTTAGCGTTCAGCCTTCCTACTCCTTCAAACACTTCTGGTTACTGCAGCTTAACTGACTCGTTAATGTCTGTCACTGCTGACACATTTTCTCTAATCTTTAACATACCCAGTTTTGTAGCTGTTTTTCTACCTAGGAGTGGTTCACCATTGCCTTTTATCACGATGAACTCTGCCTGGTCTGTTCTAATTCCAATATTTATTTCACATTCAAACCTCCAGTGAAGTGCTAGATGAATATGGGGACAGCTTTCTCTTATGCTTCGGAATATATGAATGGCACTTTATCTTTTCTGACTTAAGTTTTCCCCCACACAGTTTCACCCAGTATATTACTCCTGGCTCCTGAATCTAACTTGCGCAGATTTACACCCACTACACTAAAAGTAATTTTTTCAGATGACTCTGTCTCATTAACAACAAATGCAAATTACTTCTGTTCAGCCTCAGCATTGTTCACTTTTGTGTGTTTAATCCTTTTGTCGGGTACATTTTTGCAAAGTGGTCATTTCCAATGCATTCTCTGCACGTTTGTCCATGAGCTGGGCACATTGGATCTCTACCCAGGTGATCTGTGTTTCCACATCTGTGGCATTTCCTTTCATCTGTATTAGTATTCTGTCTTTTTGCCATGTGTTCTGTCCTCACGGTGTGAAACACTGTGCACAGGCTCTGGTTGGCTCCCTTGAAGTGACATGGCTAACAACTGTTCCTCTACTTTATCACATTGTGCCGTTATTTTCAGTGTGCGGGCAAGTGTTAGACCCTGGATATTCTCCAGTAGTTTTCCCCGCACAGAGACTGAGTTACATTTTCCAATACGGCATCCCTGAATTGGTTGTCTGTGTCAATTCGAAAAGCAAGTAGAGAACTGTTAAAACATCTCACCTTGCTTTTGGGCAAGATGATGAAAATGCTGATGGGCAAACGTAGTGCTGACCTGGGGAATGAAGTAAGCATTCAACACATCCACGGCTGCCACCTAGTCTGTGACTTGTCCCATGTTTGGTAGTGTTGAGAATATATCCTGCACATCTGGTCCTGCAAGGTGTAACAGTACTGCTCTGCATCTTTGTTTTGTCTTATCTGTTGCGTTATCGTCCACTATCAGTCCTTTACCGTCCGCATAAAGTTCAAATGAGATGAGCCACCGTGTCTAGCTTGGACCTAGCATTGCTGGCTCCACAAAACATTGAAAGTTTTGGATCCCTAATTCCTCTATTCTTAACAACTTACTTTCAAATTCCGTATCCTCGTCGCCACTGTTGTGTATTTGCAACCTATCTTAGTACGTAATTAGACAGTGCATATATCATGACTCAATGCCATATGCTCTGAATGTGCCTTTATTTCTCATTCTTGCTCCCACGCTCCCTCACATCGCATGTTGTTCTGTCCCAGACTAATGACATCATCACCATACTTACCAAGTGTCAAATTACATTAACCAGCCTTACCATTTCAGTACATGACAGGCAGCATGTTGCCTATTTTCCTTCTGCCTCTGTGATGTGCCTTAGATGTCTTTTATTGTATTAAGCATGTTATATCAATCGAAGGTGTCCATGTAAAGGATCAGTAACTGTGTGGTCTACACTGAAGTTGCTACTTGACCAAATGAATTATGCCAAAGAAGGTAAAAGGCTGTAAGTAGATGATGTCTGGGTAGTTGGACAAAAGAAATAGTTATACGTGCCTGCATTAGATGAACTCCATTGAAATTTGAATCATTTTTTGATCTCTCATTTTGTAACGATCATTACAGGGGTGCCACTTTGCTACGTGAGCAAACAGCTAATTGAAGCTGTGGCTCTTAATAGGGCCACGCCTGTGTAGATTCATTGTTTAATTTAAACTAGCTGATGTGCAAAAATACCAAATGAGTGGTAGACTTACATGAATGAACAGTAATACGTAGCTATACACAATTATCGCCTCCAATTCAGCTATCATTTCTGCTAAAACTGAAAAAAAATACTCAAAATATTCCACGTAATTCACAAATTCTCATGATTTTGCTCTGCTTTTGCTGATACATTATCTTTTAAAGGCTAAAATTTAACTTTCTGGCCCTAGTATCTGAATAGTACTGATGCCCGATGCCATCTTTTGTAATCACCCTGAGTTTCTAATTTCCATAACTGGATTGGGGAGCATACCCTATGAGAATAGGTTGAGTGAACTTCGCCTTTTCTCCTTGGAGTGACAGAGGGTGAGAGGTGACCTGATAGAGGTGTATAAGTTAATGAGAGGCACTGATCGTGCGGATCGTCAGAGGCTTTTTCCTAGGGCTGAAATGGCAAACACGAGAGGGCACAGTTTTAAGGTGCTTAGAAGAAGGTACAGAGGAAATGTCAGGGGCAAGTTTTTTTACACAGAGAGTGGTGAGTGTGTGGAATGGGCTGCTGCCAACAGTGGTGGAGGTGGATTAAGAGATTCCTGGATAGGTACATGGAGCTTAGAAAAATAGAGGGCTGAGGGTAACCCCCAGGTAATCTCTAAAACAAATACATGTTTGAGTCGGCATCGTGGGCCAAAGGGCCTGTATTGTGCAGTAGGTTTTCTATGTTCCCATATTTCTAACTGCTTTTTCAATCATCCCCCTCTCTCTGTTCCGCCTTTGTCATACTCCACTGAGTTTCTTCCCTAAACTTACCACCTCACCATTTCCTTTCCTTCTTTTCAAATCAACCATCTCAGTAATCCTTTGGACAACCTTCTGAACTTTTATTGCTTTGGCTTGTTGCCGAATTTCCCGCAACTCTGTAAAGTGCTTTGGGATGTTTTTCTGTAGTAAAGCTCTGACATGTTACTGGGATAAAGAATTGCTAACCATGTGGTCTTGATTGTGCTGAGTGAGTGTGAAGGCCTGGGAGGGGATAGGAACGTACTCCTACATAGCTACATAGATTATCATCTATAAGAGCGACATAGGTTATAATCAAACTGGAATGATCCATGAATATCAGAAGCTGGAGAAATGTCAGCCTGATTTAGAAGAGAGTGTAACAGGCTGTAGTGTCACTGGGCAGTGACAACAGAAGCCAGGAGTGGCAAGGTTATGAAAAATAAAACACGAGAGTTCAAGAAAATGACAGGCAAACACTTCAAGTCCCAGGAACAAAGTTAACTATACAAATACAAAACAGTGATGCTGGTAGAAGTATAGACTCAAGATAATTCTAGTCCATTAATGTAAACTCAATTTATTCTGGATTGTTTAAAATTCATATTCTGCCCATGAAATATCTAAGAAAATCATAATATTTAATGAAACAGTACAAAGCTGAATAACTCTTCACAGGGATTTGTTTTATTAGTATTCATCAGAAAAACTTTCCTTTAAAGCTATTCCCAATGCTGTCTTAACATTGGCGTTAACCCATTATAAATGCTTGGTTTGAGCCAGTCTCACATATGCCGATTAGCTGGAGAAAATTAAAAGCTGGATATAGGGAAAGAACTGGCTGTAGAGAATGGGCTGGATATAGGGAATGAGCTGGATATAGGGAATGAGCTGGCTGTAGGGATTGAGCTGGATATAGGGAATGAGCTGGATGCAGGGAATGAGCTGGATATAGGGAATGAGCTGGATGTAGGGAATGGGCTGGATATAGGGAATGGGCTGGATATAGGGAATGAGCTGGATGTAGGGAATGAGCTGGATGTAGGAAATGAGCTGGATGTAGGGAAAGAGCTGGCTGTAGGGAATGAGCTGGATATAAGGAAAGAGCTGGCTGTAGGGAATGAGCTGGATATAAGGAAAGAGCTGGCTGTAGGGATTGAGCTGGATATAAGGAAAGAGCTGGATATAGGGAATGAGCTGGATATAAGGAATGAGCTGGATATAGGGAATGAGCTGGATATAAGGAATGAGCTGGCTGTAGGGAATGAGCTGGATGCAGGGAATGAGCTGGATGTAGGGAATGGGCTGGCTGTAGGGAATGAACTGGCTGTAGGGAATGGGCTGGATGTAGGGAATGAGCTGGATGTAGGGAATGGGCTGGCTGTAGGGAATGAGCTGGATGTAGGGAATGGGCTGACTGTAGGGAATGAGCTGGATGTAGGGAATGGGCTGGATGTAGGGAATGAGCTGGATGTAGGGAATGAGCTGGATGTAGGGAATGAGCTGGATATAGGGAATGAGCTGACTGTAGGGAATGAGCTGGATATAAGGAAAGAGCTGGCTGTAGGGATTGAGCTGGATATAAGGAATGAGCTGGCTGTAGGGAATGAGCTGGATATAAGGAAAGAGCTGGATATATGGAATGAGCTGGATATAAGGAATGAGCTGGATGTAAGGAAAGAGCTGGATGTAGGGAATGAGCTGGATATAAGGAAAGAGCTGGCTGTAGGGATTGAGCTGGATATAAGGAATGAGCTGGCTGTAGGGAATGAGCTGGATATAGGGAATGAGCTGGCTGTAGGGAATGAGCTGGATGTAGGGAATGAGCTGGATGTAGAGAATCGGCTGGATATAGGTAATCAGCTGACATTATGGAGAATGAATAAGTACTTTATATTACAATAAATGTTATCGTCAAGATTATTATAAGATCAATTTCACAGTACATAGAATTTACCTGGACTGCTGGTTTCTTGGCAGATTCAAGGAATTTCGGTCTTACACTCCGGAAACCTTTTGCAGCAAGACTGTTCTGGGGTTTTCCATCAACAGGGTATGGTTTCCATGCTGCAAGAGAAAATGGGGAAAAAAATGGACACTAGTACATTGGGAAATGATGAAAACTTCTTTCTATCCGATCAGACAGTGAGGAGGAGAAGCACTTGTACTTGCTGGATTTCATTGTGTGAAACGGAGAATGGGATGATCACATCCATCTCCCAACCCTCTTCAACCGTGACAAATATTGAAGTTTAGTGGACACTGGATCAGGGGAAAGTGTCCTGTAAGGGATTTAGTGAGGATCTGAGAAAGAACTTCATCACCTAGAGAATAGTTGGAATCTGGAACCCAATGCCTGAAAAGTGGATGGTGGAAGAAGGAACTTTCATGATATTTATGAAGTATCTGGATAACAATTCAACTTCCAAGGCTTTGAAAGCTTTGGCTCAAGTGCCAATATAACTTATGGTATTATTTGGGTAATTTATGCTGTTAATTAATTTTTTTTCTTGTGAATGCATCTGATATTATGTGCCTATGATTCTGTAATTTTCATTGCAATTGTGCATAGCTGTACAGTACTTGCGCAGTTGACAAAAACTCGATTTGATTTTGTTAATTATGATTAGTATAGATAAGCACCAGATAGTTAGCATGGACTTGTTGGGCTGAAGAGCCCAACACTTTCTTACTCTCTCAGAGTGGTCCCTGTAATTCAAAGGAAAAGCTTTATCAGAAAAATGAATTTAGTAAGGGCTTCCAAGTCATGAAAATGAATTGCAGCCAAATGTCAGAGTGCTAGAAAAACAATCAGATCCTCAGAAGTAGTTAAAAGCTATTTCCAATTAACCGTTCCCATCAGATAAAATCAAACTCATCAAGGCTATCAGCATGAAGCATCTCACTGTCAGAATATATAAGGCATAATTTGGGGATTTACTGAGATGTCTATTTTTATCTATCCTGCTGACTTGTTGGTCTGAAGGGAACTGTGAGCATTCAGCTGCTCGTGGTGAAGTACGTTCTAAGCTAACACAGACCCACCATGAGTCACTTCAAGATGAGTGCCAGAAGCCATTGAATATGCCACTCTGTGGAGGCCCATGGTGGGCTTGGACCTGCCGAGATTACATAGTATTATACCAGGAATTGGTCTGTGTGATTGTATGCCAGTCTGATCTCGAGTAGGTTTGGAATTTGCATGGGAATTCCTGATTTGGAAATCAGATATTAAGCTTTCAGTGGATTTTTAATTTTACCACTTCAGGCTATTTTATTATTACCATAATGTGTTCACATAGATTTTACTTTGTTGATAGTTGATTATTTCTTTGCAGAGTAATTTCAATAGCATTGTCATGTATCGGACATATTTTTAATGTTTGTTACAAAGCCACAAAGTCTTTCTTAGGAAGTGTGGTTCCAGTCCAGACTTGCATCCTGTCAGAGGTTTTCATGGCATTCTGGGATCAGAGAAGTGAGTGATATCCTGGTTGAACTGAATCATTGCTGAGAGCTTGTTTGGTATCACTGATTGCCAGGGATGGGGAGGCAGAATATTTAATCAAGGTGGATGATTTATGTATTAGGTAAGAGAATCTAGTGATGTAGGGTCATTCTAGGAAAGTGGCGCAGAAGTAATTGGTGGAGCAAGTGTGAGAGATCGGATGGCCTGCACCTACTGCCATTTCAATTGTTTGTACGTTAACACTGAGAGAGAAGGATAACATTGTGAGATGAGGGTAACTCTTGAGGAGCAAGATAACCCTGAGAGAGTAGAATGCTACTGACTCACTAACGGAAAGAGAAAAAAAACTTCATAAGCAGGAGAATGAATAATGTGTAGGGGTGTACAGACAGACAGAAACTTATCATTGACAGAGCCATGCAGCGCTGAGGAGATAGACCAACGTGATGCTGATAAACTACAACAACATTGATTGTCCAGGGTAACAGAATAACCCTGAGACTGGATGATACAGAGACATTTGAGTTAGGTTGAGAGATCTGCATAACGTAGAGAGAACGGGGTAGCATTAACTGTGTGGTATATTACAGACAGAGTAGCAGGGCCGGTTGGCACTTTAAGAGAAAGGTAACCCGAAAAACAGCAGTGATCAGGAAACAGACGGACAGAAGAATAACTAAGTCAGAGAACAGGGAAGGAATAAAGCATAGACGGTTGGAGTAGCCCAAAGAGCAGAATAGAAAAGAGAGAAAGAGCATAACACAGAGAGCAGGGTAACACAGAAAGACAAGTAGAAATGTGAAAATACTGGCGTAGAATCAGGGTAAAACTGGGAAAGAACATAACTAAAAAGGCTAGAAAACTAAGAGAGCAGCATAACTCCAGCCTCAGCTCCGATGAAGGGTTTTTAATCTGAAATGTTAACTGTTTCTGTTCTATAGACTTTGCTGGACTGACAGTGTTCTTCTAGCACTGCTTATTGAGGATAATACGGAGATGGAAAGCCCCAAGGAAGTAATAAAGCACCCAAGGAGCAGGTTAACGTTCAGTGTACAAGATCTGAAGGGAAAGGAGATCCTACTAGGAGCAAAAGAACTGAATTAATAGAGCAGGTTAAAGGGAAGAGGATAATACCAAGTGACCACGATCACATTGGTATTACAGGGGGACACTAGAGGCGCATTGTGGCACTGATTAAGATGGCACAACAGAGCAGGGTAACATTGATCAAGATTACACAAACTAACCTGAGCACATTCTGTGACTTCAAAGTTCAGCTTCACCTGAAATTAACAAAATAAAATTATGTTTCATGCTTCTAGATATAAACTTGAACCTAACAACTTAAGTGTGAATCACTGTCATCTACATTTTCCTTAAATAGCAAGTGCTATGAAGCTATTGATAGGAGCCAGAGATTTGCTAAACTATATGTACTACATCTTTCATAACCTTAGAAAATCAAAGATCATTTTATGTCCTTTTGATATGTTGAACAATTCTAAAGTTAGAAAACATGACAATTAATTTCTCTCAGCTGTTGTCTCACAAATAATAATTAGAGAAATGAGTAGATATTCTATTATTTATTATGATATATTTTATTCTTGAGAGATAAATATTTGTTAGAAAATTATGGGAGTTCTTCTTCACAATGTAAAAAGTGACTTGTAAGCTCCAGTTGAGGAGGTAGATGACACTTTGGAAAGATATCCAGGAAAAGCTATCTGACATTACAGCAACTCAACAGTTCTCACTCTTTGGGAAGCAAAATGCTGCACACCAAATGGGCTTCTGTTCATAGCTTTGACATACTTTAAAGATGGCTATGCATGTTGAAGGAAAGGTGATGTGCCATAAACACAAGATGGCTACACACCTTTGAGAACTGCACCAAATAATCAGACCAGATTTTGTACTAAATCAGTGTTGATAATGCTTCCATTTTGATATGAAGTCACTGAAGAGCTAACAACAGCATATGAGACCTACAGGCTATTAATTAGTATTATGATAATTATTTTACTTATTATAATAAAGATGATCCACAGAAATAAATAATAAAAATGAGAATGGATTTAATAGACTCATCAGGGCATAAAATTATACAAGTAGCTTAATCTCTTCATGGGGGATTCAGTACCTGTCCTTTTACCTCTTACTCACTAACCACTCAGGAATGCGAACAATTCTTTCTGATAAAGCAACTATCACAATTACACTTCCAGTCTTTGTATATTGCACTCTGTGTTCCCAATGTGGTTTCCTGTACATTGGACAAATCAAATGCAGACTGGGTGATTGCTGTGCAAAGCATATGTTGAGTCTGCAGGGATGACTGTGAGCTACCAGTTGCCTGTTGCTTTATTTCCCTATGCCATTTTAACTCTGACCTATTTGTCTGTAGCCTGCTGCACAATCATGATAAGGTCGAATGTAAGTTTGAGAAAGAGCATTGTTATATTGGAGCACATTACAGCCTTTCTAACTCAATATCAAATTCAATAATTTCAAATACTTCACTTTCTCAATTTGTATTAGAACCAGCCAGTTTCGCTGTAGGTTATCAAACATTAATATTAACTTAGGTTTGCTCTCTGTCTATATCATTGATAGATCTTCTGGGCGCTCCCTAATTTTCTGGTCTGCATCTTGTAGCTTTTTAATGTTCCTGTTTGTGATACCACTTTCTAACATCCCCTATTAATCTATCTATAGACAGATGCATCAATAAATTGTCAATCCTGTAACCCTGACCTCTCCATATCAGAAATAATTATTTTGTCCTACTTTTTGCTCTCTGCAACTCTGCAAGTTGTGCTAAGATGAGGCCACCGTCAGGGTGGAGAAGCAACACCTTATATTCTCTCTAGTAACCTTCCAATCTGATGGCATAAATATTGATTTCTCTTGCCGGTAAACAAATTCTACCCTCCTCCTCTTCTGTATTCTCCACTCTGACCTTCTCACTTGCCTATTACTTCCGCTTAGGTCCTGTCCTCCTTCCCCTTTTCCTATGGTTCCCCTCTCCTCTCATATCCAATTCTTCTTCTCTTTCTCTTGATCTTTCCCATTCACCTGGTTTCACCTATCACCGTCCAGCTGGTCTCCCTCCCTTCCCCCATCATTTCTACTCTGGCATCTTCGCTTTCCCTTCTCAGTTCTGAAGAAGAGTTTTAGCCCGAAGCATTGACTGCTTAATTCTTTTCCATAGATGCTTCCTGACCTTCTGAGTTTCTCAAGCATTTTGTGTGTGTAACTTAAAACTAATTTGTTTTCTCTCTTTCCCAGTTCTGAGGAAAGGTTTTCAACCTGAAACAATAACTCTGTTTCTCAATACACACATGCTGCCCAACCTTCTGCACATTCCTAGCATTTTCTGATTTTATTTCCGATCATCCTTAGCTTAATGAAAAGGAAAGAAAGGCATACCATATGCAGCATTAGACACCCCTAAATCTAAAGTCACATTTTGGTGAAATGTAGCACAAGAATACACAAGTGTTAAATGGTATGGAATCAACAGAGTAAACCCTAAACTGACAGAATAAGGCTTTGCATTTCTGTGACAACTAAATGTGCATGATGATGGACAATTAAGAGGCACTTGAGTGAAGAAAGCTTCAAAAACATCTCCATGCTAAAAATATTCAACACAAGATAGTGTAGTGGTTAGCATAAGGCTACTACAGCACCAGCGAACAAAGTTCAATTCCGTTGCTATTAGTAACGACTTTGTAAGTTCTTCCCAGGAGCAGTTTCTTCCTGTTGCTCTGGTTTCCTCCCACATTCCAAAGACGTATGGGTTAGTAGGTTAATTGGACAAATGGGTGTAATTGGATCAGAAGGGCCTGTTATCGTGCAGTGCTGGACTTCTAAATGGATAAAAATGAGAGTCAAAGACAAGGCGGACGCATCTGCAGCCAGCTTCAGTCAGTGCCAGAGATCCCCACTTCCACAACAGCTAGACTCTGGCCAACTGAAATCCAGAAATGGCCAGGAGTACAAAATGTATCAATCGTGGTGATAGTATATAGGAAATATATCAGCTGTAGATCTAAGGAGAAGCACAGCTCGAGTGCCACATTTACGCTTTCTGATAACATCCCTCTCATTGGCCGAATCAAAGGTGGTGATGAATCAGCATATGGGAGGGAGATTGAAAACCTGACTGAGAAGTGCCACAACAACGTCCTTTCACTTAATGTCAGCAAGGCCAAGGAGCTGATTATTGACTTCAGGAGGAGGGAACCAGAGGTTCATGAACCAGTCCATATTTGGCTATCAAAGGTCGAGAAGGTTAGCAACTTTGAATTCCTTAGTGTTGTCATTTCAGAATATGTGTTCTGGACTCAGCACATAAGTGCATTAATGAAGAAAGCGTGGCAGTGTCTCTACTTTATAAGTTTGCAAAGATTCATCATAACATCTGATGCTTTAACAAACTTCTATAAATGTGCGGTGGAGAGTATATTGACTGGTTTCATCATAGCTTGGTATGGAAATATCAATGCCCTTGAACAGAAAATCCTACAAAGAGTTCATATTTGGTCCAGTTATTCAGAGGAAAAGCCTTTCCCTCCATTGAGCACATTTACATGAAACCATGTCAGAGGAAAGCAGCATCCGTCATCAAGGACTCCCAACACCCAGACCACGCTCTCTTCTCACTGCTGCCATCAGGAAGCAGGTACAGGAGCCTTAGGAGTCATACTACTAGGTTCAGGTACATTTATTACCTCTCAACCATCAGACCCTTCAACCAGTGGGGAAAACTCCATTCAACTTTGCTTGCCCATCACAGAACTCTTCCCACAACCTACGGACTCACTTTCAAGGACTCTTCATCTATGTTCTCGATATTCATTGCTTATTTATTTATTATCTTTACTTATATTTTTTCTATTTTATATTTGCACAGTTTGTTGTCTTTTTGACATTTGTTGTTTGTCCACCCAGTTGGGTGCAGTTTTTCATTGATTCTATTATCATTCTTGGAATTACTAAGTATGCCTGCAAGAAAATGAAACTCGGGGTTATATGGGGTATTTCAATAATAAATATACTTTGAACTTTGGCCATGCATTTGGCCTACTGAGTGAGCAGTTTCAAGTTCCTGGATGTCAAGATCTCTGAGGACCTAACCTGGTCGCAACATATCAAAGTAGTTATAAAGAAGGCAAGACAGCAACTGTACTTCACTAGGAGTTTGAAGAGATTTGGCATGTCAACAAATACACTCAAAAACTTCTATAGATGTACCGTGGAGAGCATTCTCACAGGCTGCATCACTGTCTGGTATGGGGGGGGGGGGGGGTCTACTGCACAGCACTGAAAGAAGCTGCAGAGGGTTGTAAATCTAGTCAGCTCCATGTTGGGTACCAGCCTACAAAGTATCCAGGCCATCTTTAGGAAGCAGTGTCTCAGAAAGGCAGCGTCCATTATTAAAGGCCTCCAGCACCCAGGTCATGCCCTTTTCACACTGTTACTATCGGGTAGGAGATACAGAAGTCTGAAGCACACACTCAGCAATTCAGGAACAGCTTCTTCCCCTGTGTCAACTGATTCCTAAATGGACATTGAACCCCTGAGCTCTACCTCACATTTTTAAAATATATATTATTCTTTTTCTTTTTATGCATGATTTTAATCTATTCAATATGTATACTGTAATTGCTTTAAATATTAAGTTATTATTTTTTAACATTTTTTCTCTTCTAGATTATGTATTGCATTGAACTGCTGCTGCTAAGTTAACAATTTTCATGACACATACCAGTGATAATGAACCTGATTCTGATTCTCATACTTCCTCCAGCAAAAGTACAACTTAAGTACCTATCCGGCAGTATGAAAAATTTCTCACAAAAGGCGGGACAAATCCGATCTGTCTAAGGGGTCTATGTTGGTGCATCCGGGGTAGGTGTGATATTTAAGATACAAGATTGTTTAATGTCATTTCCTGTACACAAGTGTAAAGGAGAACAAGATAATTATTCTCCGGATCCAATCCAAAACAAAACACAAAGGATAAAGGACACAATAATAAACAACATAATAAATCCAAAGATACGGAAGATAGCTTACATAATACATGAGATGGTTTGATTGTATATCCGTAAAGTGATGTTAGGTTGTACATAAGGTGTCTAACAGGCAATAATGAAGTAGTGGTGGAGTTCATGGGTGGAGGTGTAACTTTCTGCTTACTTTCTGGTGTGGGTACTATGTAGTCTCCTCCCTGATGGGAGCAGGACAGACAGTCCATGAGCGGGGTGGGTGGAATGATGGTACTTGCCATTTTCTGGTATTTCTCTGTACATATGTCCTTGATGGTGGGTTAGCTGGTGCCAGTGATGCTTTCGGCCATTTTAACTACCCACTCTAGAGCTTTCATGTCCTCTGCAGTGCAGTTTCCATACCAAGTAGTGACGCAATTTGTTAGGATGCTCTCTACTGTGCATCTTGAGAATGACATGAGTGTGGATGTGTCATCAGCGAATGTGATCTTATGATTGCCGAGGTACTTGGCCATGCAATCACGTGAGCAGAGCGTACAGAGGTCGGTACAACACATAGCCTTGTAAAGGATGATGGATGTAGGAGGTTGTGCATTCTGACTATCTGGTTATATAGTGAAAGGGACACAAAAAAATTTTCACAAAAAAGCAAGATATAGTAGTTGGAGATAAATCATCCAGCCCCAGGTTCCACTGCCGGAACTTCAAATTCAGTATCCTAGTTCAACCATCTTCCACTGCTTCAGTCCTTATCTTATACACTTCCATTCCCCATCAAGAAAGCCTCAAAGCCCTCTACTACCTTCTTGACAATAGACCTCACCAGTTCCCCACTTCCACCACCCTCCTCCGGTTGGTGGAACTGGTACTCACACTTAATAACTTCTCTTTTGGCTCTTCACACTTCCTTCAGACTAAGGGTGTAGCTAAGGGCACTTGCATGGGCCCCAGCTATGCCTGCCTCTTCGTTGGTTATGTGGAACAGTCTATGCTCCACCTCTATACTGGTATTGCTCCCCACCTTTTCCTTCGCTACATTGACGACTACATTGGTGCTGCTTCCTGCACCCATGCTGAGCTTGTCAGTTTCATCGACTTTAACTTCCACCCAGCCCTCAAATTCACTTGGTCCATCTTGGACACTTCTCTCCCCTTTCTTGATCTCTCGGTCTCCATCTCTGGAGACAGACTGTCCACTGACATCTTCTATAAACCCACTGACTCTCATAACTACCTCGACTAAACCTCTTCTCACCTTGCCACATGTAAAAATGCTATTCCCTATTCCCAGTTCCTCCGTCTCTGCCGCATCTGCTCCCAGGATGAGGCTTTCCATTCCAGGACATCTCAAAGGTCCTCTTTCTTTAAGGATTGTGGTTTCCTTTCTGCCGTCATCAATGATGCCCTCACCCGCATCTTCCTCCATTTCCCGCCTTCAGCCCTCCCTCATCCTCCCATCACCACAAAAGGGACAGAGTTCCCCTTGTCCTCACCTACTACCCCACCAGCCTCCAGATCCAGCACATTATCCTCCGCAACTTCCTCCACCTTCAACAGGACTCCACCACTAAGCACACCTTTCCCTCTCTACCCCTCTATGCTTCCCACAGGGATCGTTCCCTGCGCAACTGCCTGGTCCTCACGTCCCTCCCCACAGATCTCCCACCTGGCACTTATCCCTGCAAGCATAAGTGCCATCCTGCCCCTCCTGCTCCTCTCTTACCTCCATTCAGGGCCGAAAAAAAGTCCTTCCAGGTGAGGCAACACTTCACTTGTGAGTCTGTTAGGGTAATCTATTGCATCCGGTGCTCCCGGTGCGGCCTCCTCTACATCTTTGAGACCCGACGCAGATTGGGGGACCGCTTCGCCGAGCACCTCCGCTCCGTCCGCCACAACAGACAGGTTCTCCCGGTTGCCACTCACTTCAACTCTGCTTCACATTCCCATTCGGCTATGTCCATACGTGGCCTCTTCTACTGCCATGATGAGGCCAAACTCAGTTGGAGGAGCAACACCTCATATACCGTCTGGGTAGTCTCCAGCCCCTTGGCATGAACGTTGAATACGCCAACTTCTAGCAATACCCTCCCCCTCCTTTCCCCCAGCCCAATTTCAGTCTGCTTCCTCCTCCAGCTGTCTATCACCTCCCTCATGGTTCTGCCTCCTTCTGCTACCCATAGAGCTTTCCCTTTACGTTCCTTCTTCACCTTTCCTGCCTATCCCCTCCCTGCTTCCCCTCCCCCAACCCTTGATCTTTCCTCTGATTGGCTTTTCACCTGGCACCTACCAGCCTTCTCCTTCCCACCCTCCCCACACCTTATTTATAGGGCCCCTGCCCCCTCCCTCTTCGGTGCTGACGAAGGGTCTCGGCCCGAAACATTGACTGCTCGTTTCCACGGATACTGCCCGACCTGCTGAGTTCCTCCAGCGTGTTGTACGTGTTGCTTCCACTGCTTCATCTTTCCATCTGCCTTAAGGTCAGAAGTTTGCTGACCTTTGCTGATGATTGCATAAATGTTTAATTGCACTCACCACTGCTCAGACACTGACCAGGAATACAGCTGGACAAGCTACATAAATGTTATGCTAAGAAGAGAAGCTCAGAGGCTGAGTATCCTTCAGAAAGTGACTTATCTTCCAAGGTAAAAACCATTCTGCTACTTACAGGGCACAAATGCAGAGTCTGATCCACTACTTGCCAGGAGCTGTACAGTTCCAAAAATGCCTAAGAAACTTGATGTCATCCATGAAGCTATAACCTATTAAGTTGACACCTCATCGACTATACTAAACCTATCATCCTTCAAATGTTGCTGCACCATCTGAAAAATCAATTGCATTTACTCAGTAACATCTCCAAAATCCACAATTTTGCAATTGATACAAGCCTTGTCAATGACGTCTTCAAGACATCTATTGATTTATAAATCATTTCTATTGTTTTAGTAAAGTTGATAACTATATTTCTCCCTATGACAGGTCATTCAGCTTATCTATATATCTTGGCAACATCTTTTATTCCTATTAACAACTTATTTTCCCACCAAATGGTTTAAACAAAAAACATGGGTTAGGGTTGGATATACATTACAACCAGACACCAGACGATTCATGAAAATAGCTAAAGGTACAAGCACCATCCCTATTCTAATCAAATTTAGAGAGTTAGCTGTACAATCCTATCCTTCCTGTTAACCCATCTTCAGCCAATACTACTGTATTATCGGTAATCAGCTCTAAGTTTGTGTACTGATTTATTATATGGTATCATTAAATTTAGAAAATCCAATCTGCATCTGTCATTTGCTTCACTTATCTGTGCAAATTATCTCTAGTGAAAGTGAAAACAAAACCTTGTCATTCGGTCCTTTGGAGCATATCGTACATTTATTGTTAATCTCAAAAATACTGCAAACAGATGTTTATTTCCAGCTTAACAACATTATAATCGGATCTTTTTTTGTTATTGTTACGCATGTTGGCGAATCCATTTAATTTTAACTGTAAATTTTGCTTGTGTTAGAATTTGGTGAGTTTACAGGATTAATATCAGTAAACCAGTTGTTTACTGGAGAGAAAATGCTCATTATATTTTATGGAAGTGCATAGGGGAGATCAACAAAGCTGAATACATTGCTCTGTCCATTGAAGCTGATAATTTGGCACATGGATTTCACTATCACCTTTAAGTCAAAAGCCAAATGTTCATACCAGGGTTGGTTGACATCATTCCAGACACAAACTTCACCACAGTGTTAGGAAGAACTGCATTTTCACATAAATAACACACTAAATTAAGAATCTTGCTACTCTGTCAGTCAGGCGTGAAAGAACCCACGGCAAAATTAGAAGAGGTAGTGGGGTTAGTTATCAATATTTAAAGAGGTTATGGGCATTCACTTTTGTGGAAAAGACGGAAATACAGAATTACTTTGACTGCCAAGAGATTGGGGATATTAGGTTTCATTGAGGTCCACGGGTTCTTTTGCAGGAGTTACAGGGAGATTGGCTTGTATGTGCAATGAGAAATAGGCTGGGGAAAAGGTAAACTGGCTTTTGTTGTGGAGTATTTGATTGCGATGTTAGGGAAATTTTGTTGTTGCTATGTTGAGTCCTAGGACATTGTATAGAGTTTGTTGAAGGATTGTACTTGCATTTAAGGGAGTGCTATGAAATTTAACCAGATTGATACTTGGGATGTAGGTTCTGTCCTAGGAAGAGAGATAAGATTGGGCCTCTACTCTGAAAGAGTTTTCAATAATGATGATGATCTCTTTAAATCATATAAAATTTTTGCTAGACATGTTTCTGCTGGATGAGGTCTCAAACCAGGATTCACGGTCTCAGAATAAAATGTCGGCCATTCAGAAATGAAATGAGAACAGGTTTCATCATCCAGAGAGAGGGAAGTGATTTGTTGGAATTCTCACTCCTAGAAAGCTGTGGAGTCTTAGTTACTGTGTATATTCAGAAAAGAATCAATGGATATAGGATTGGCACTGAAATAAAATATGTAAGTAATCTTATTCAACAGCTAACATGCATCAGGTCCAAATAGTCCAGTATTTCAGAGTTTGATGTTCTTATGTTCTGTTCAAGCTCGCTGCTCTTCGGTTCCTCTTATTCATACCAACCAAATTACCAATCCCACTTGCCTGTGTTTTTCCCATATCCCTCTAAACCCTTCCTGTTCAATCAAGAAAGCTCACCAACATCTCTAATATAGTCTGATGAGAGCTGGAATACCCACCTGCAGAAATACCCACATCCTTCTAAGGTTGCATAGTAGAGAGAATCATAACAAGCTGCACCACTGCTTGGTATGGAAACTGCACTGCAGTGGATGGGTAAACTCAACAATGAGTAGGCAAAACTGCCCAACGCACCACCAGCACCAGCCTACCTGCCATCAGGGAGATATATATGTAGAGAGGTGCTGGAAAAAGGCCAGAAACATCATGAAGGATCCCATCCATCCTGATCATTGTCTTTTTGTCTCACTCCCATCAGGGAGGAGGCTACTTAGCATTCATGCCAGACTACCAGAATCAAATAGAGTTACTTTCCCCAAGCAGTAAAGCTGATCAACACCTGTACCCACTAACCTTTCCCTTCACACTCTCAACCACCACTACTTTATCATTTTCTGTCAGTCACCTTATGTACAGACACTTCTGTACCTAGCGTTACTTTATGGACATACAATCAATCTATGTATATAAACTATCTTATGCATTTATATTTATTGTGGTTTGTTTTATCATTGTGCTCTTTATCTTACTGTTTTTTTGTTCTGCATTGGATCTGGAGTAACAATTACTTTGTTCTTCTTTACACTTGTGTACTAGAAATGACATTAAACAATCTTGAATCTTGAATTCATGTATAAACGTCTTTTAAAAGCTATAATTGTATTTGCCTCTACCACTTCTTTTAGCAGCTTGTTCCCCAAAACCAGCACTCTCTATGTGAAGAAGTTGCCTCCCAGGTCTCCTCTATGGTTTCCCCTCTCATCTTATATCTATATCCTATAGTTTTAAACTCTTCTACCCTAGGAAAACGACTGATCATTCACCTTTTCTATGCCTCACATGATTTTATATAGTTGATAAAGTCACCCCTCAGTGTCCTACTCTGCAGGTAAAAAATGTCCCAACCTGTCAAGGCTGTCCTTATAACTGAGGTCATTAAGTCCTGGTAACATCATTGTGAATATTGTCTGCACTCTTTCCAGATTAACAATCTTCTTCCTGGAGTAGAACTACACATAACACCAAGAGTGGGATCATCAATGTCTTTACATTTATAACAGGTTGCTCCATCTATTGTTGACAGGTGAAGGCAAGTTCATCACCCTATCTACCTGAGCCACCACCTTCAAGAACTATGTACTTGTATCCAATGACTCTTTGTTTTATAACACTCTCCAGGGCCCTGTTGTTTATACTGCAAGTCCTGAACTGGTTTGCCTTTCCAAAATGCAACATCTAGTATTCATCAAAGTTAAATTCCTTTGGTCCCATTTTCTCAACTGATCTAGATCCTGTTGTAATCTTAGATAACCTCTTCACTGTCCACTATACCACTAACTTTGATGTCATCCATTAACTTACTAACAATGCCAACTGCATTCTCATCCAGATAGTTAATAATTTTAGGCCTAGCACCAATCTCTGTGGCATAGTCCTCTAATATAACATACAACCCTTCATCATCACTCTCTGACTCCTACCACCGTTCATTTTTAATCCAATGGGATAGCACATTCTGAATTTCATATGATCTAACCTACTGGGCCAGCCTACCATGTAGGACTTTTTTATAGTCCATGTAGGCAATACCTAACATCTTCTTAATCCCCTTGGTCACCTCTCGAAAAAAACTAAATCAAATTCAAGAAACACAATTTCCCACACTCATAGTCATGTTCACAATCTCTAATTGGCCCTTGCTTTTCCAAATGCAGGTAGATCCTGTTTCTTAAATCACCTCCAGTGACTTTCCCACAACTGAGTTCTCTAACTTGTTCAGTAGACTCTAGTTCTCTGGCTTGTCCTTGCTGGTTTCATTTCTGGCTAAAAATAATATAAAAATATCTGCCAGGGCCCCAGCAATTCATTCTCTGTCTTTCCGCAATGTTAACAATGTTAACATATATTAAAGTGGAAAGAAAATACTAAAAAGATAATGACGTTTAAAATAAAAAGTGTAAATAAATTCAAATTTGACAGATAGAAATTTAAAAAAAGAAATCGTGATTCTTTTTCACCTTTCTCCTGGTTTTCTAACTCTCTTGACTCACCTTCAGTAAGAACTGAAAATATCAGTAATTCTCACTTAGATCAATGATTTACAAACATTTACAACTCTTGTGAATACTGAGCATAATACATTGTTTTTTCATTCTTAATATTTTTAAATCATAAGGAATCCAAAGAACTTCAAGCACTTACCACGTTTTACTTTGGGTCCATAGCCTTCATATACAAATTATTTCAGCGTATGTCAATATTTTGCCCAAACACAGTGATACTGTTTGCTAACATAAAAATACACCACTAAGTTATTACCAGCACACACTTCCATGTACTTGAAATTACATCATATAGAGTGAAGTTAATAAATGTTAGACAAATAATAATGGCAAACAGGGCAGAGTTGTGCAAGTAAACTGAAGAGGAATGCTAATATAAATTCCATGGATTGTTAACTGAATTTACAGGTAATAAGGTCAACTTAACCCGTTCTGTCTCTTTGAAGATTATACTACTCTATACTGCGGTTGTTGTATTCTGATTCATTGAAAGAAAGAAGCTACACAACCTTTTTTAAAACCTGGGAGTATTTGGATGGTTGACCTCATAAGTCCTTCAAACTGTGATCATACAATTTTGGCATTTCTGATTATTCCAGCACATGACTGCATCAAAAGCTGTTTAGGTGGGTTTTATATTATGTGGATGTTCAAAAGGACCTGCGTGTGTTTCTACACATATCACTAAAAGCCAATATTGCAAGTGCATCAAGTGTTTATGAAGGCAAATATTTTATTAACATTTATCACAAGGGTATTTGAATACAAAAGCAATGAATTTATATTGTGTAGAGCATGGGTGAGACCTGAAATATACAGTTTTCACTAAAACTTACAACTTTCTTGCAGAGCTTGACAGAGTACTTCAGGGAGAATGTTTCCCTTGGCTGAGGCATTTGTATCCAGAGGTCACCATCTCAGAATAAGGGGTGAGCTATTTAGAACAGTGACAAGAAGTAATTCTTTCCAGTCAGAGGGTGGTGAGTATTTGGAATTTCCTCCCCTAGAGTTAGTAGGGAGTTGTTGAAGTGATTTACAACAGATAGCTAAATTTTGGTATGTTAATCTCCCTCGATATGCAAATTGTGGCCTAATTTTTTTTAAAAAGTTTTATTTGGATCTGACATGAATAACAAGTGTCAAAAATTGACGAAGTATTTGCATAACATCCAGCATGACGCTGAATGGTTAAGCACAGAAAATAATGATTACCGTAGATTCCGGATTTTAAGCCGCTACTTTTTTCCCACATTTTGAACAGCTTTGAACTTTGTGGCCTTTAATACGGTGCGGCTAATGCATTATTTTTTTTCATGCTGCCTCGTAAACATTTTGCCTCGTAACAGTAGACCAATAAAATTGATGAGTAGTTCACAGAGGTCCAATGAAATTGTACGATAAATCAAGCGCACTTTCACAATTAAATTATTGTAAATCAGTCATTTGTACTCACCCTCATCAACATGGAAAACACTCGAAGCATTGTGCTGCCTTATGGCAGTTATTTAGTTTATAATATTTTCGCTTAGTAATTCATTTTCTAGTTAAAGTTAGAAGAGTTTTAACTATATTTGTTTTCTGTACTACATCGCGGGATGCTATGACGTCACACCCGGTTTCGCCGCGTCTTGTGGGAAAAATGCCGTTTGCGATAAACGGAAAGGAGGGGGTCGAGCGGCGGAGCGAAAACGCTGCTTTTAAGTTAAAGGCGATCAATAACTTTTCCTGGTAGGCTGCAGTATATATATTTTTTACCAGTCGTTAGGAGATATTGGAATGTTGTTCAGTAAAGAAGTATACGCAACGTATATTTAAAAGTAGCCGCGTTATGGGCACGGTTCGAAAAAAAGCATTTGCAATATGTATTTGTTTTTGTTACCATATGGATTTAATTAAAAGTTAAAAAATCCTCACGTGTAATATCTTTCTGTGTAAATATCTCATATTACAACGTGGGACACCTGTGGCCGAAAATCCGGTGCGGCCTAAAATCCGGTGCGGCCTTTACAAGTAAAAAATTGATTTTATTTCTAAAATTAGAGCCAGCGGCTTTTAATCAGGTGCGCTCTGTAGTCTGGAATCTACGGTATGTTCTTAAAACTTCAATAACTTTCATGTTTTCTTTTTTAACATCATCCCCTGATGAGCATAACATTCAATGAAACATAGAACTGCAGTCAAAATTGAATATATTGGATATGAGGTCCTGTTTGAAAAACATAGCTTTCAAGAAATTGAAATGTCTAGCAAAGCTCAATTTATTGTAACAAGAAACCACACTGGTCTCATTTTTAAACCATTCATATCTTAGAATCATTTTTTATTTTATCACCCACATCTTTGTTTATGCTGATAATGATCTGTTTTATTCCAGCGCATAAAGGTATACCCACATTGCACAGACTGGGACATGTTTATTTTGTGTTCTGCAGAACAGTCTCATTGGATCTAACTTTTGTGTAGCACAATGTAGATCTTTAACTTGGATTCAAATAGAGGTTAAATGTCAAATTCCAGTCTAGCCAATGCTTTCTGGAAAACTTTCCAATGCATATTTTGGTAGTTGTTCACAATGAGAAATTCAAGCCATTTGTGGGGATTCTGGCCCATCCTAGCCTCATAAGGGAAATTTTAAAATTCTGTAAGTTTGGCAGGGCCCTAGATCTTTGTTTTCTGCTACCAACATTTGGTATGAAAGACATACCACAGGCAGTCTTTCAAAGCCGCAGTGCACTCAATTCTAACTGTACGAATGAGGGTCCTGTCAACATCGGGAAAGTACATGACTAGAACAGGATGCCAAGATGCATGGTGGAACGGTAAGCAGTTAGTGTGGATTCAACCCTAAACTTGACTGTTGCCTGAGGGGAGTTTTGCATACTCTTTCCGGGGCCATAGAGGCTTCTGTTGAGCGCACCAGTTTCTTTGATATGCTAGCAGGTTTACTGGTGATTATCAAAAACTCCTTTAACAAGGGAAAAGAACTAATAGAGAATTGAAGGGCATGGGAGAAGCAGTAATTTTCAGAGCCACATAAGAAAATAACGATTAAGGGAATGCCAAACAAGAGAAAATCTGCAATGTTGATTAAGGGAATGGGATTGATTGTTTAGTTGAAACTGGCGTGGACCCAAATACATCACAATAAATAACATATAAGCACACACAAGAAAATAGGAGGAGGAGCAAGCTACCTTGCTCCTCAGGCCTGGCCCACCATTACATTTGATCATGACAGACCCAACCCAGGCCTCAATGCAAAGAATACATTTAAAACAGGGAGAAGCTGAAGACGTGACCAGTTGATGTTAATCTGTGACTGCTTTGAAATATGAAGGCAGGGAAGATACAAAGTGCCTTTTCCAGTTTCTGTGATGCTTCATACATATAGATAAATTTGAGGAATTACTTATCGTAGATGCATTGACTGAGCAGTTTATTATTTTTTCATAGATCATGCTTCGGAGACTGATGATATATAACACTTTTGTTTGCTTAATGCCATATAAATGCTTACAGAACAATGAACAATTGCAGTGTTATCTATTTGCTCAGGGAGAGGCAAGGCTTCATGAATTTCAGATTAGATTTCAGTTCAAGTAACAGAGCACTGAACTCTGAATCAAACTCAGTAAAATAGATTTCTGCCTGAAACCTATGCTGAATGTCCATACGTGGTATAAAGTGGTGAGTTGATACTGCCAGAATAACATAGATGTATCTAACCCAGTATCCAGGAGTGCTCAGTGCCCACACTGTGTTTAAAATGACAGGCGCTCTGTGATGTGGTGGTGTAGCAGGTAGTTCTAGTTCCTCATGATTTCAGTGGGTAAATTGTGACCTCTGGTAGCATAAGTATGGATTGTTCATATTGTCTATGAAACAATGCGGGATTTCCACCCTATCCATTGCTCTAGTTTCCTCCCACTTCCAAAATGTGTGTTGGTTGGTAGATGTTGTAACTCAGTGGTTTTCAAACTTTTTTTCTGCCTGTCACCAACTTGTGACTTTCATTTACCTCTGCGGCCCCTACCCTCCATCGTCTCTGTTAGTTGTTAAAGTTTGTTATTGGTACAGTCAATGTTTATGTTTTAACAGGTGTAGGTATTATTATATGTCAAATATGATATTACAGGTATTTGTGAAATACAGAACTATTTCAAAGCTCTAATAGGACACTTCATTTATAATATGTATAATATTCTTAAATATTGTGTAAGTAGGCTCTATAGAAAATTAGTAAATGTCAAATAATTATAATAAATATAATCAGTATTTTAATAATTATAAGTATCAGTAATGAATATAAATGTAAAAATAAAACCAGCTTTTTAGGTAGTATTTTTAAAAACACTTTAATTTATTAGGCAAATCCTTTTAAAAATTGCTATTATATGTGCAATTTCTATGTGGCAATAATGAGCATGTACTCACCAAGAGAAATGAATTGAATTTCTTTTCAAAATGTGGTATCAGCGATTTAATGGAAGTTATCGCGGTAGATAGTGAGGCAGCGGTAGACTTCATGCACTTTTGCTTTTTTTGCAGTGTAACCCTTTCTGGCAGATGACCCCACTGCAGTAACTACACGTCACGTTTTACAAGTATTATAACATGCACAGGTTAGTGTAAGACAAAGTGATCCAGCCTCCTGTTGCAGACATACTGATTGGCCTTGCTGCTGACAGCCCCACCCAGTCTTCAGTTTGTTTGTGACACTCATAACCATTTTAAAATAGATTACTACAACACTGGCCACGCCAAGTTTTCCATATTAATCTCCTTCTGAGAAGGATTTTGATATGGAAAACTTGGCAACTGCTGACAATCTCTCAGTTGGAATTAGATGCAGATGGCTCCCTATCAATATGTATTTATCAATAACAGAGTAATCATAATTGCTAGCTGGTGGACCACGTTGCAGGGTATCCTGCAGGGTCACGCCACCCTGCCCGCTGTACAATCAGTGATCTGGGGCCGGACGTGGAGCTGCCCCACGGGGTGTGCATGGTGATTTGTGCATGGTTAAGCAGGAACAGAGACGGTGAATGATGTGCTGCGCCTCCCCCCCCCCCCCCCCCACCACCATCACCGCACTCAGGCAGAGCTGATTTGCTCCCACATTCACATCATCTAGCTTATTTTCCCATTTCATTCAGGTTTCCAATTAAGTTACATAATATTCATTTCTTTTTTTACTTATATATTTTAGTACTATTTCATTAAAACAGTAAACTTATCATGGCCCATTCAGGAACTTCTGTAGCCCTTAGTTTCTTGTTTTCTTTTACTTGTGGCCCCTGTGAAATCTGTCTTGGCCCCCGGTATGGCCCATATTGAGAACCACTACTCCTGATGGTTGGAAAATCAAAAGAGATTTGATGGAGATGTGTGTGAAAATAGGTTATGCAGAAATAAATGGTGTAATGGCATTGATGGAATTATTGAGGGTCAGTATGGACCTTTTTAGCCAATGGCCTCCTTCCTCTCCTATCAGATTCCGCCTTCTCCAGCCCTGTATCTCTTTCACTAATCAACTTCCCAGCTCTTTACTTCACCCCATCCTGCTCCCTGGTGGTTTCAGCTATCACCTTGTGTACTTCCTCCCCTTTCCCCACTTTCTTACTTTCTTAATGAAGGTTCTCAGCTCAAAATGTCAGCTGTTTACTCTTTTCCATAGATGGTACCCGGTCCACTGAGTTCCTCCAGCATTTTGTGTGTATTGCTTGGACTTCCAGCACCTGCAGATTTTCTCTAGTTTGTGATTGGCCTCCTTCCATGTTTGTTTATTAGACCCTTCCAGCCCACTGAGCCACACCACCCAGTAAACCCCCGACTTTATCCAAGTCTAAGCACAGGACAACTTACAATGAGTACTTAACCTACAAGCCGGTACGTCTTTGGGCTGTGGGTGGAGGCCGGAGCACCCAGAGAAAACCCATGTGGTCACGGGGAGAGTATACATATTCCTCACAGGCAGCAGTGGGAACTGAAACTGGGTCACCTGTACTGTACAGCGTTGTGCTACCACTACTCTACCGTGTTGTGAGCAAATATAAGAAAACAAAATAATCCATTCTGAGATAAGAAAGAACATGTACAATATCTGAGATTAAAGAAGTTGTTCATCATTTGAAACAGTTAAAGATTTCAGCGTAGACCTCATGAAATAAACCGTAACATTAATCAAAAGTAAATATAGCTAGACTTTATACACTAAATAAAAAGCGAAAGCCACCTACCTTACAATGCTTAGTAAATTTCTGCACAGGGTAAAAAGTACAGCGACTCAATTCAGTATCACACAACACAAGTTTAGGATGCTGATTGGCAACTTATTTGTTTTCTAAATTTAAAAAAAGTAATGATTTTCTGTTAGTGTAGAACATAGTTCTCCATGTTGGGTTCTTCCGGGTGTCAGTTGTACAATCTACGCTGCGTTAATTATGTACGTGCTGGGCAGAGTTCAACTTTGTTTAATAGCAATCAGTAAACATTGGAATTGCACCGTCTCTGAAGCCTCATTCTTGCTCTTTCCCCATATCCCACAACTTCCTTATAGGTCAAGTGCAAGTCTATCTCTGTCACTGTAGCTCTCTGTGAAGATTTAAAGTTTAGCTTTATTTGTCATGTGTACATTGAAATATTGAAACAAATAGTGAATGTGCTTTTTACCTCGACGATCTACACAGTTTGATCTACACAGCCCGCAAATGTCACCATTCTTCTGGTGCCAACATAACATGCCCACAACTTACTAACACTAATCCGTACGTCTTTGGAATGTGGGAGGAAACTGGAGCACCTGGAGGAAACACATGCAGTCACAGGGAGAACATACAAACTCCATTCAGACAAGGGCAGGAATTGAACCCGTGTTGCTGGTGCTCTAAAGCATTACACAACTGCAGTGCTACCATGCACCCTGTAGCGGGAAATTCAAAACATTTGTGACCCTCTGAGTGTAAAACTCTCTTCATCTACGTATATGTTACATAAATTATCACATTTTCTGAACCATGCTGGGACCAGGACCCTGGCAAATCACATAACTAGGGCTGTGGATAAGGACTAAAAATAAATAGGAAGGGGTTCGAATCAACAGCACGGAAAAGTATGGATAAAATAAAAGGGAAACACAGTGCAGGAGATGTTTTGTCCCTAATAAAGTATGAGACAGAAAGCTCAGAATGGGATAAGAATATAACTTCAGGTAACAAGGAGACAAGATTGAGAAGAAGGATGGTGAATACAGAAATGAAGATTTTATGTTTGAATACACATAGTGTACAAAATAAAGCAGATGAGCTTATAGCACAGCCAGAAGATGGCAGGTATGATGTTGTGGGCATCACAGAATCATGGTTAAAAGGACCTCACAACTGGGAGCTAAACGTCCAAGGATACACATCATGTTGAAAAGACCGGCAGGTGGTCAGAGGGAGAATGATGGCTTTTTTGGTTAAAAAAAAAATGAAATTATATCCTTAGAAAGAAGCAGCATAGGATCAGAAGCTGGAGAATCTTTGTGGGTAGACTTAACGATAAAAAGGTCCCAGTGGGATACATAAGCAGCTTCGGAATAGTAGTCAGGATGTGAGGTATAAATTACAAAGGAAGGTAGAAAGTGCTGTGATAAGAGTAATGTTACAATTGTCATGGGGGATTGGTAGATTGGAAAAATCTAGTTGGTAATGGATCCCAAGAAGAGCAAGTTGTGGTTGAGCCCATTAGAAAAAGGCAATTATACATTCGATTTTGTGCAATGAACTGAATTAGATTAAGGTAAAGGAACCCTTAGAAGGCAGTGATCATAATATGATAGAATTCATTCTGTAGTTTCAGAAAGAGAAGTTAAAATCAGATGTATCAGTATCACAGTTGAATAAAGTTAACTACAGAGGCATGGGAGAGGAGCTGGCCGAAGTTGAATGATTGGGACATTAGTAGAAATGACTGAAGCACAGGAATTCATCTAAAGAAGGAGCATTGTAAAGAGGGGATGAGGATAAGGCAAATGTAGCTAACTAGGGAAATCAAAGACAACATAAAAGCAAAGGAGAGGGCATACAATACAGCAAAACTTAACGGGAAACTAGAGGATTAAGAAGCTTTTAAAAACCAACAGAAGGCAATGACAAAAGTAAAAAGGAGAGTACAGATGAAGTATGATGGGAAGCTAGCCAATATTATAAAAGAGGACACCAAAATTCTTTTCAGATACTTAAAGAGTAAAAGAGGCAAGAGTGGATATCAGACTGCTGGGAAATGGTGCTGGAAAGGTAGTAATGGGAAACAAAGAAATGGTGGATGAACTGAATAAGTATTTTGTGTCAGTCTTCACTGTGGAAGACAATAGCAACATGCCAGAAATCTGAGAGTTTCGGGGAGAGGTGCAGAAGTGGGAATAGTTGCTATTACTAAGAAGAAGTTTGGGATAAGCGCAAGAGTTTCTGAAGATAACAGAAATCCGGAATGAAACAGACAACATGTTGGGGGAGCTCAGCAGGTTAGGCTACATCTATGGAGAGGAATTCAGATCGTGACTCTTCATTAGGACTGGAAAGGAAGGATGAAGAAGCCAAAATAAGAATCTGGGAGGAGTCTGAATGGGGAATGGAAAAAGTGAGCAGGGGGAGGGGAAGATATTACCAGAAGTTAGAGAAATTGATGGTCATTCTATCAGTTGCAAACTACCCAGAAGGGATACGAAGTATTGCTCCTCCAACCTGCAGTTGGCCTTATTGTAGCAGTAGAGGTGGCTATAGACCAGCATATTGGATTGGGAATGAGAAGTAGAATTAAAATAGGTGGCCACCAAGAAATCCTTCCTTATTTAGAAGATGGAATGAATATGTTTGATGAAGTGGTCCCCCAAACTCTGTCAAGTATCGCCGATGTAGAGCATGCTGTACTGAGAGCACTGGATAAACTCCACTCTTCAAGAAGGGAGTGAGGCAAAAGACAGGAAATTATAGGCCAGTTAGCCTGGTGTTTAGTGATTGAGAAGATGTTAGAGTTCATTATTAAGGATGATGTTTCAGGGTACTTGGAGGCACTGAATACAATAGGTCAAAGTCAGCATGGTTTCCTAAGTGGGTACCTTAGATGACAGATCTGTCGGAATTCCTTGAGGAAGTAACAGGCAGGATAGATCAAGGAGAGTGAATGCATGTTTACTTGGATTTCCAGAAGGCCTTTGACAAGGTGCATCAAATCAGGCTGCTGAACAAGATAAGAGCCCACAATATTATAGGAAAGATACTAGCATGGAGGAAGCAGGGTGTCTGTAGAAGGACTTGGACAAATGGGGAGAATGAGCAAGGAAGAGGCATATGGAATATAGTGTAGGGAAGTGTATGGTCATGCACTTTGGTGGAAAGAATAAAAGCATAGACTACTTTCTAAATGGTGAGCTAATTCAGAAACTGGAGGCACAAAGGGACATGAGAACACTAGTGCAGGGTTCTCTAAAGGTTAACTCGCAGGTTGAGTCACTAGGAAGGAAGGCAAATGTAATGTTAGCATTCATTTTGAGAGAACTAGAATATAAATGCTAGGATGTAATGCTGAGGCTTTATTAGACTTTTGTCAGACCACGTTATGGGTATTATGTGTAGTTTTAGGTTCCATATCTAAGGAGAGGTGTGTTGGTTTCAGGGAAGGTCTAGAGAAAGGTTACAGGAATGATCCTTAGAATGGAAAGGGTCAATGTATGGGGAGCTTTTGGTGGCTCTGAGTCTGTACTCCCTGGAGTTTAGTAGAATGAGAGAAGATCTCATTGAAACCTACTGAATATTAAAAGGCCTGGATAGATTGGACATGAAGAGGATGTATTCATTAGTGGGAGTGTCAAAGACCAGAAGGGATAGCCTGAAAATAGAAGGATGCCCCTTTAGAACAGAAAATAAGGCTAGTCAGCACTGCCATTTAGTTATGGCTGAATTATTATCCCTCAACCCCATTGTCCCCATAACCTTTGATACCCTTACTAGTCAAAAACCTATCAACCTCCTCCTTAACTATAGCCATTGACTTGGTGTCACAACCATCTGTGGCAATCTCACCACCCTCTGAATGAATAAATTTCCTCCTCATCTCCATTCTAAAGGAACACTCTTCTAATTCGTCCTCTTATTTTATTTTCAGTTTATATTTTAATCATCTTTTAAAATTATTTATATCCTCAAATTTCTGATTATTCTTCATAATTTTATTAACCTTTTCTCTCAACTCAGTGTCATAATTTCCTTAGTTAGTCAATATTGGATAACTTTTCCCATGTCATATTTATTTCCCAAATGGATGTATGCTGTTCAGAAATATGCATTAAAAACTCTTTTGCTAATTATCCACCAACAAATGTTTAAGTCTAATTTCCCAGTCTATTACAGCCAACTCTTAGGAATTGAATCAGTCCTGATTAATAGAGACTGATAGATGTTGAAGCTTGGTGAATTAAGCAGTGGCCAAGTCTATTAATGTAGTTTGCAAATTATGGAATTTGAAGATGCATTCATTGACCTTGTCAAGTCATTGAAGTCCATATCATTGAGATAGCACTTTCTGCATTTGTTTCTATGAGGTGAAGCTTAAGGAGCTGCTGTCTCACAGATCCTGTGGGGCAGGTTCATTTCTAATCTCCAGAGTGGACTTTGCACATTTTCCCCGTGCCTGCATAGGTTTCTTCCCAATGGTCAGGTTTCCTCCCACATCCCAACTAACATTCCACATGGCTTTGTAGGGTAAATGACTACTGGAAATTGCACCAAATGTTTAAATGAGGCACAGAATCTTGACGACAGCTGTTGAGAATGTAGGGAGAATAAAATAGGATCAATGTAAGAATGCTGTAAGGCCTGTTTCTGTAGTGTCACTCTCTGTGACATATAACTACCTGTCACTGCAGCTCTTTCAGTATCTTTCTGGAGGGTTGGCAGACACCCTGTGGACAAATAATTTCCTTCTATTCAATCCCAAACACTCCAGTGCAATATCTAAAACACCTTTTTCTCTCTTGCATTATCTCTTTCTTTGACGGTTTAATATCAGATTCACTATTTGCACAACTAATTCAACACTAGTCATTCTCCTAAATTAGATCCAAGCAGAACGAGTTTCCTTTCAAAAACAGGTAAAGGTTGCAATTTTTGGTCCTTTGTTGATGCCTACACCCACGTAGGAGCAAACTGAAATATCACATGGAGTTGTTGTTCGAAATGATGGGTGATTAATTAAAAACTGGCACACACCCCTGAAGCACACGCAAAAAGCCGGAGGAACTCAGCAGGTGAGGCAGCATCTATGGAAAAGAGTACAATTGACGTTTCTGGCCGAGACCCATCAACAGGACTTCAAAAAAAAGATGAGGATTCAGAGTAAGAAAGTGTGAGAAGGGAAGGAAGATCTACAAGGTGATAGGTAAAACCAAGAGGGGGGAAGGGGCAAATTAAAAAGTTGGGAAGTTGATTGGTGAAGGAAATACAGGGCTGGAGAAGGAGGGATCTGATAGGAGAGGACAGAAGGCAATGGAAGAAAGAAAAGGGGGAGGAGCACCAAAGGGAGGTGATAGGCAGGTAAGGAGATGTGAGAGGGAAATGGGAATGGGGAATGGTGAAGGGTGGGGGGGGACATTACTGGAAGTTCATGATATTGATGTTCATGCCATCATGTTGGAGGCTACCCAGACAGAATATAAGATGCTGCTCTTCCAACCTGAGTGTAACCTTATCACCACAGTAGAGGAGGCCATGGACTGACGTGTTGGAATGCATTGGGAAGAGGAATTAAAAAGGGTGGCCACTGGGAGTTCCTGCTTTTTTTTTGGTGGAGTGTAGGTGCTCGGCAAAGTGGTCTCCTAATCTGATGATAATCTCCTAATCAGTACTCTTTTCCATAGGTACTGTCTGGCCTGCTGAGTTCCTTCAGCATTTTGTATGTGTTGCTTGGATTTCTAGTATCTCCACATTCTCTCATGTTTGTGACTGCACACCAGGAGACCAGCCAATACTGATCTACCTTAGCATAAATTCTACATTCTCAGTTAATGAGAATGCCATTAAAACTACATTTTGGTAATAAAATGGTGGCAACAAGAATATTTAATTAAGTAACAGACTAGGTAATAATTGCAGAATGATTATCTACAGGTCTAACAGTAAATCCAATTCTCTATTACACCAAGTTATAAATTCCTGAAATTTGGGTGTCATCACTGCTGCATTCCCTGTAACCACATTCTCACAATCCACATCTCTATTAACTGGTTATTAATCCTCACTATTCCTTCTCTTATAAGACCCCCAGTGAATGCAATAGCCACACTAATGAGCAAGGAGTTGAACATGTATTATAACCAATGAGCATGGAGTTACTGTACAACTGGGATGCTTGTTATTATGTGTCTGTTTTTAGAGACCTGAAAAGGCATGCTGACCTAAAGCTGCCAGAAGCCAGAACCTGGAGTGAATCCAATTCTTTGCAGATTCTGTTCCAATTTCCTTGGAACAAAAAAGAGCATGATCCTCTGAACAAACTATACCTTGAAAAGTGGACAGAAGTGCATATTCTGCATTCAGAATTTCATCCATTCCCCAATTGAAGATAGTAATAGAACTTTACGACAGTTGTAAACTTGAATGCGTTGTATGAAAACCTTTTGGAAAGGTGCAAAATTATTAACATGCAAAATAATTGATCTTGGAGGGAAAATGTAAACATCAAGTGCTGGAAACACTCAGGGATTATCTGTGCAGGGAGAAATAGACTGAACCTGTTAGGGTGTTGGTATTTTATCCCAGTTTCTTTGGTGCATTCAAACCTTTTCCAATACCAGAAACTTTCCATAGCAGTGTGGAAGTTTCCATACAAATGCTTCTCAGCGATTACAGTTCCTTTATCCTTAAACATAGTTTCCCCTCTCACAATGTTAATATGCCTATCAAGTGTGTTCCATTTCTTGCAGTTCTCTTCTCATCCAGAACAAGGTTGGAGACCCACTTTTTCCCCGTTCTCCTCTTGCTAGCTTTCACATTCAACAATTATGTATTTCATTTCTCCACTCCAACAAAACGTTTGCTCCAAGTGATGTTTCCTTCCCCTTTCCACTTAGTAAACCATAGGGACCACTCTTTCCATCACTCCCAAGTTCACTTTCCCATTTCCAGGATCACCAACTCCCCTTCTCATGGTGCCATCTTGGGAAATGAAATGCTTATTTTTCACCTCTTATCTTCCAAAAATCCAAAGACAAAACAGATGAAGCAGCAATTCACTTCCACTTTTTCTAATTTAGCATATTCAGCACTCATAATGTTGTCTCCTCTACACTGGAAAAACCCCTCTCCCAAAGCTCTTTAGAGGCAATGAAATACTTTTGAGAATTGTGTCATCAAACCTGAAAACCCCTTGGGAAGAGCATTTACCCTCACTCCATGTTTTGAGATGAAGATGTTATTCATTCAAGATTGTTTAATGTCATTTCCACTTCATAAGTGTAAAGGAGAATGAAATAATTGTTACTGCAGATATGATGTAGCGCAGAATAAAATTCACAATAAGATAAAGGACACAATATTAAAACAAAAAACACAAAATGCTGGCAGAACTCAGCAGGCCAGACAGCATCGATGGGAGGAGGTAATAACGACGTTTCGGGCCGAAACCCTTCATCAGGAGTGAAGTAACATGGGATGGTCGAGGGGGGATAAGAAGTGGGGGGAGGGATAAAGTAGAGAGCTGGGAAGTGATAGGCTTCCCTATCCTTCCCTATCCTATTCCCTATCCCTATCCTATTCCCTTAAAACAAACCACAATAAATATAAATGCATAAGATAGTTTATATACGTAGTTTAATTGTATGTCCATAAATTGGCACTAGACACAGGGATGTTGGTACATAATGTGGGTGACAGGAAATGATAAAGTAGTTGTGGTGCAGGGTGTGGTGGGGTTGATTGGCCTTACTGCTTGGGGAAGGTAAATGTTTTTGGGTCTGGTAGTTCTGGCATTGCCTGCTGGTGGCATGGTGACATCAGCGTCAGACTCTGGAGAGAAGGTTCCCGAGTTCGAACCCAGCCGGGCCGCTGCCGGGCACACCTTCCCTCTGTGCCAGGTTGAGTGTTGAGCTTGCAACTCGACCTCGTGAAAAAAAAAAACACAACTGTGCTTTGAGAAGGACGTGGGGGACCACTCACAGAATCTTTCCTCCAAGACAACCACTTGAAAAAAAAGTGGTCACCGAGGCTCTGGCAGAGTATGACACACCAAAAAAAAAGTTCTGGCATGGTTGCTAATTAACCTCCTCCCTGATGGAAGTGGGACAAACATTCCTTGAGCAGGATGGATGGGATCCTTCATGATGTTGCTGGCCTTTTTCCGGCGCCTTTCTGTAAATACGTCCTTGATGGCGGGTAGGCCAGAGCTGGCAATACATTGGTAATACGTTGTAGAGGTTTACTGTCCACGACAGTGCAGATTCAGTGCCATTCAGTGATGCAGCCTGCTAGGATGCACGTCTGTAGAAGGACGTGAATATTGGTGTGCACGGACCAACTGGCTTCAGCCTTCTCGGAAAGTACAGGTATTGGTGAGCTTTCTTGATTGTGCTGAATGGGTTCTGGGACCGCGGGGGTTTGAAGTTGCTTGCAGTTTTCACTGCTGTGAAACCAGTGTAAAGAGGGGCATGAGTGGTGTGTGTTCTCCTGAAGGTGATAATCATCTCCTTTGCTTGTTGATCTTCTTCATGATCTTATACAGGCTGCAGCTCTACATTTCATATCTGCATGGAAGCAGGATTTGCAGAATCTTAATATCTTCATTTCCAGATTTCCTTCCAGCTTCCACGGATTCACAGACTCAGTACAAAACAGCTGGAGATCTAGTGGTCCTGCGCAGAATTCAGCTTGTTTACCCTGCAAATTATTTTGCCTCAAATGTCTTTCCAATTTCCCTTTGAATGTTCAAATTAGATGCCTTTTTGCTCCACCTTAACAGGCAATGAACTGCAGATCATAAACACTCCTTACACAACTCGACTCTGTCTCACCTTCCCTCAATACTTTTGCTATTTGAATCTAAGTCCACTAATTGTTGAGCCATCTACTGAAGAGGTTGTCTATACCGCCCTTGATTCAGTACATCATCTCTTTGAAGCCTTGCAGCATCACTGTGCAATACAATACACGTGTTGGAAATCAGATCATAAGCCACTTTGTATAACATTTTGATAGATCAAATTATAGCATTATTGTGCCCCTTCACTTTTGAACATTTTTATTTGTTTCATTTGTCTTTGGAACATAATGAGTTCCTCAATCCTATTTATTCTCAGGTGGTAAAAGCAGTGTTTCAATCTTGGACATCTATTTTCTTCAGTATTCTTCCCTTTACTTGGAAAGTATTGATTTATTGTTGATGTTTGGCGTCATGGGTAATGGATGGCGAAGTAACTTTGATTTATGCACATAATGGAAGTGAGTGACAACAGAAAATACTGTTCTGGCTCAACAAACTGATAATCTTTTGTTACACCCTCAATAAGGCTTCTTTGTCAGAAGAATAAAGTGCACAGAACACTCTATTATGGTTTCATCAAATCTCACATTATTGCTACAAATGCATCTTATATATTGTACCTTTCCTGCAATGGAGAAGAATGCGACATTTTCCAACGCTAATTACCTATCTTACCTGCAGGTAGTATTCTGCGAATCCTGTCAAAAGACTACATAACTTCTTAACTTAAATTCCTTGAAAAGTTGTATTTATTGATGTTTTACTTGTTAAACGGTCATTCTGCATTTTCATGAGCAGCTGTCTGCTTGAGGAACTTAAGTAGAGCAGCATCTGTGGAGAGAAAGGAATTTCTTTCAGAAGACCATTGCTCCAGATTTCAGCAACCACAGAATCCTTTGTCTCCCTTTTATTTTTCCATTCTTGGGCAAATTGTTAATTTAACCTTTGTCAGAGTATACGCTTTTTCTTTCTACTTACTGATTCAACCGATCCATGTCCCATTACAACCTTCCATCGGTTTTCTTTTCCACTTGTATTTGGTCAGTTCACCTGCCAGTGATAAGATTGCAATTGGGTAGGGACATACCCAACCAATAATATGATTGTGTACCATTGGTTCCCATGATTTCCCACTCTCTGATTCTGTCTTTTAACTAATCCTCAATCCATGCTTTTAGGCAAACCTAAAACCAGGAGTTTTAACCTTGCGTGACTTCTTCTGAAATCCACATAGACCATATCTCTCGTTTGTTGCCATCTCTCTCAGTAGCTACACACTCAAGATCTCTGAAGATTGGTTAAACATGAGATTCCTTTCATAAAAACATCCAGACTCTGCTTCATCATGTTATATGTTTCTCATTAGCACATCCCTCTTCAGAGGAAGGTAATGATAAAAAGAGAGACAAAAATGCAATCTAGATGCCTGTAAGAAGTGTGTGACTGACTTGCCCACCTAAAAGAAATGCTGAGGAATTTCAATAGGAGTAATGGGTGATCATCTAGATACATCTCTGAAATTTTAATAAGGTTTTCAAATGAATGCATAAGACACTAAATGTGACAAAGTCTGTAGATGCTGGAAAACCAAAGCAAAACACACACACACACACACACACACACACACACACACACACACACACACACACACACACACACACACACACACACACACACACACACACACACCTCCTCCTCCCCCCCCCCCCCCCCCCCCCCAGAAGGTCAGGCATCATCTATGGAAGTGAATAAACAGTTGACGTTTCAGGCCGAGACCCTTCTTCAGCACCGGAAAGGAAAGGGAAAGATGCCAGAACAAAAAGGAGGGAGACGGGAAGTAGGATAGCTGGAGGTGAAGCCAGATGGTTAGGAAAGATAAAAGGCTGGAGAGGAAGGACTCTGATAGAAGAGAAGAGTGGAAGACAGGAGAAAGGAAAGCAGGAGGGGGCCTGGGGGAGGTGATGGGCAGGTGAAAAGAGGTGAGAGACCAGAGTGGGGAATCGAAGAGTGGGGGGAGGGAAAAACATTTTTACCAAAAGGAGAAATTAATATTCATGCCATCAAGTTGGAGGCTACCCAGATGGAATATTAGCTGTTGCTCCTTCACCCTGAGGGTGGCTCCTCTTGTTCCAAGGGGAGGCCCTGGACTGACATGCCAGAATGGGAATGGGAGTTGGAGTTAAAATGTTTGGGCAGCGGAAAGTTCTGCTTTTGGCAGCTGGAATGGAGGTGCTTGATGAAGCGGTCCCCCAGTTTATGACAGGTCCCACCAGTGTACAGGAGGTTGCATCAGTAGTGTAAGATACTGCCTGGATTTGTTTCCTCTGATTGCCCACTTCTTGATCTACAGTAAGTTCTGGTTTCTTATTCAGAACCTGAATCAGGGTAGGTCAGTCCAGAATTAGGGGGCATGGGTTTAAGGAGAGGGGTGAAAGATTTAAAAGGAACATGAGATGCAGCTTTTTCCATGCAGAGAGTGGTGAATAAATGGTATGAACTGGCAGAGGAAATGATTGAACCAGATACAATAGCATCATTTAAGAAACATTTTGATGGTGGGGGTGAAATACAATGGGATATGGGCTGAATGCAGGAAATTGGGACTAGTTGATGTGCACCATGATCAGCATGAACTCATGAGGCTAAAGGACATGCTTCTGGATTGAATTGTTTTATGACTTTATATTTAATAGTCTGACTACTGCTTTCTTCATCTTGTGCTTGTTTAATTTCAAATAACTCAATAAAGGTTATATTGATCCATACTTGCAAGTATTCCAATATGTCAGTGTCACCTTGACTCATTTGCCTGATTGTGAGAAAGCTGTGGATTTCAAATTCCATTCCAGGAAGTGAGCATGTAATCATGGCTGACATTTTATTGCAGTAGAGAAAGCTTTCTGCATTGTTAGAGGAAATATCTGTCAGATGAGAATTTAAATTAATGTCCTAGCTGCCAGATATATTAATGTTAAACGTTTTACTATTTTACTATAATTTCTCCAGGTTGTCTTACCAAAATGATTATTTTTTATTTGCTTCACTGACATTTTTACTGTGTGCAAATAGGCCATATTTGCATAATTAACTATAATGAGTACACCTCTGAGGTGTTGAAAGATTTCGCAGTCATCATTCTAAAATTATTTTCTTTAACTTCTTGTTCTCAATTGCAATTCCTTCAAATAAATTAACATTTACTAAATCTGTCTGAAATATCACAGTTAGTGACCTTTTGCCATCATTGATCTATTGACGCAAACACGAGGAAATCTGCAGATGCTGGAAATTCAAGCAACACACACAAAATGCTGGTGGAACGCAGCAGGCCAGGTAGCATCTATAGGAAGAAGTACAGTTAACATTTCGGGCCGAGTCCTTTCGTCAGGACTAACTGAAAAAAAAGATAGTAAGAGATTTGAAAGTGGGAGGGGAAACTGAGAGATTGCTGTGTTCCACCAGCATTCTGTGTGTGTTGGTTGAATTTCCAGCATCTGCAGATTTCCTCGTGTTTGCGTTTTTAAATTCACTACTGCGAAGCCTCTCCCAGTGATGCCTACACTGAAGAAGTTTAAATTTTCTCTTCGACGGGAGTTCAGTGAAACCCTCTCTCACTGCTCCCCATCTATAATTTCTTTGGCGCTTCAACTTTTCAATCACATTTTGACCCAGACCTTTTACTACAGATCACCTTTCCAGCTCTTGGCTTCATCCCTCCCTCTCCTGTCTTCTCCTATCATTTCGGATTTCCCCCTCCCCCTCCCCCTTTCAAATCTCTTACTATCTTTTCTTTCAGTTAATCCTGACGAAGGATCTCAGCCCGAAATGTCGACTGTACTTCTCCTTATAGATGCTGCCTGGCCTGCTGTGTTCCACCAGCATTTTGTGTGTGTTGATTGATCTATTGAAGTGTTTATTCATGATTCAAGATTGTTTAATGTCATTTCCATTACACAGGTGTAAAGGAGAATAAAATAATTGTTACTGTGAATCAAAAAAAAAATGCAGCACAAAACTACACACTATGATATGATAATAGCATCCGTCTGTCTCAGAGGACAATGGAATTCCAGCCTGGGATGCCCAGCCAAAATCCCCCTCTTGACCTCACCGTGTGGTCCAAAGGAAAGTGCAGCAATACATTTGGCACCGGCTTGGCTGCAGGAGCTGCCGGAAGGATGTTCAGTAACGTCCAGCCACCTTAAGGGCTCCGCTCCGGATTTTCTGTCTGGGTTTCCTCCCATTTCCTTTGTCTCTTCCGAGTCTGCCCACAAGGCAGTGGGACACCGTAAGATAAAGAACACAATGAAAATTTAAAAAATAACACAATAAGTGTAAATACATAACATAGCTTGTATACATAAATTGATTGTATGTCCATAAAGTGATGCTAGGCACAGAGGTGTCTGCACATAAGTTGACTCTGACAGGAAATGATAAAGTAGTGGTGGCTGGGGGTGTGCAAGTGTTGATCAGCCTTACTGCTGGGCAACGTAACTGTTTCTAATGGTCCTCACAGAACATCAATGTCAACAATACTGATTTGTTGAATACCCAGTTATTTCTTCCTTTAACTACAAAAATTAGATGTTAAGAGGTGCTTTCCAGAAAATTTAATGGTTTATATTTACCTTCCGACTATAATACATAGTGCTAAAGTTACGAAACCTAAATGAAGTAAGACAGCTAATGAAATGTAAATCAACATTGAATTAATCCTACTTACTATATACTGTTTGTTTATATATATATATTTCTTAATATAATGTATAGTTTTTTTGTATATTGCACTGTAGTGCTACTGCAAAACAAAGAATTTCACGACATACTGTATCTCAGTGATATTAAATCTGATTCTGATTGTGATTCCACTCATTACCATTCTGTATATTCTTGTCAAGGTCATTTTATATTGAAGTTAATGGGGAGGGGAAAGAAAGGCAAGGTCTGTGAATCTGACCATCTATTAACAATAGGTAAGCTAAGGAAGTTAACTTGAGGACATTATGTTAACTCACTTTTCTTTTAAGAAAAGGGGCATTTAAGAAACTCTTAGATAGGTGTATGGATGATGGCCGGATGGAAGGCTATGTGAGAGGCAGCGGTTGGATTGATCTTAGAATTGGGCGGAAGGTGAATGCAGAATTGTGGGCTGAAGGGCCTGTGCTGTGCTGTATTGTTCTATGTCCTAACAGCTCATTCTCTGCTATAGCCTAATATAAAGATTTCCATTATTAATTGCAGTGTTTCATCATTTCAACTATGCAGGGAAACATCTCTTATCGACACCTTATTGAAACAGCCTTGGATACAACTGATTTAACTGGCAGAATAATACCAGAAGAACTCGTGAACATATATTGTTAAAGATTAACTCTGAACATATTAGACACTTCAAAAACAAAAACAGTCTGATATAATTAATCAGATATTAACTATTTTAAATTGCAAAGTACTATTCGCTCATTCAGCCGAAATGTTTTTAGAGCTCCACGGGGTGCATTGTTTGGATGCTGTGGACTCTGAACTGGCTCCAAGATGTGCCAGCAGAATGTACAGAATAGGCAAATCACGACATTAACCTTTGGCAACAACCGTTAGACTATAGTCCTGCCAACTTGGTCTTCAGCAATGCAGTTAATGCCAGGTGTTAAGCATGCACAGAGAATTCAGCATCTAGCAGCTGGAGAGAACACAACCTTCACCACCTGCACTATATAATGGACCATTAGTTATTTGTATGGTTGCTGTTAATTGATTTAGACAGGGTTGTTTGAAGGACATTTTGGATTTGCTTCATGTGAAGGACAGCTGGTGTTTTTCTAGTGTTATTTTTGAAGTCTGAAGTCATGTACACTAGCCTTCCAAACATTGGAGACATATTCAAAAGGTGAAGTCTATGAAAAGCGGCATCCATCAAAGTTCAAAGTAAATTTGTTATCAAAGTCACCATATACAACCCCGAGATCCATTTTCTTTGGGACATTGACAGTAAGTAGAAGAAACACAATAGAATCAAGTAAAGACCGTACCCAACAGGACAGACATACAACCAATGTACAAAAGACAACACTTTGTGTAAATGCAAAAATGAAAATAAGAAATAAAAACAATAATAATTAAGCAGTAAATATCGAGAGCATGAAATGAAAAGTCCTTGTAAGTGAGCCCATAGGTTGTGGAAACAGTTTAATGATGGGATGAGTGACGTCCCAATGAGGGAGTGTGCATCAACCCTATACAGGTAACAGAGGAGGAGGTGTTTCTGCAAAATAATGGAAGATGGTGAGGCAGAACATGAGGGGACAGACTTAGCACATCCAACACTTGCAGGGGAAAGCTGAATGGAAGGAGAAAGTGCAGAGGGAATTGAATTGAATTGATTTCTTACATCCTTCACATACATGAGGAGTAAAAATCCTTATGTTACGTCTCCATCTAAATGTGCAATGTGCAATCATAGTAATTTAAAATAAATAGAACAGTCAATGTAAAGTAGAAATACACTTAAATCAGCATGAGTTAATCAGTCTGATGGCCTGGTGGAAGAAGCTGTCCCGGAGCCTGTTTGTCCTGCCTTTTATGCCGCAGTACTGTTTCCCGGATGGTAGCAGCTGGAACAGTTGTGGTTGGGGTGACTCAGGTCCCCAATGATCCTTTGGGCTCTTTTTACACACCTGTCTTTGTAAATGTCCTGAATCATGGGAAGTTCACAACTACAGATGCTCTGGGCTGTCCACACCGCTCTCTGCAGAATCCTGTGATTAAGGGAGGTACAGTTCCCATACCAGGCAGTGATGCAGCTAGTCAGGATGCTCTTAGTTGTGCCCCTGTAGAAAGTTCTTAGGATTTGGAGGCCCATACCAAACTTCTTCAGCTGTCTGAGGTGAAAGAGGCGCTGTTGTGCCTTTTTCACCACACAGCTGGTATGTACAGACCACGTGAGATCCTTGGTGATGTGGATGCCGAGGAACTTAAATTTATTTACCCTCTCAACCCCAGATCCATTGATGTCAATAGGGGTTAGCCCATCTCCATTCCTCCTGTAATCCACATCCAGCTCTTTTGTTTTTGTGACATTGAGGGAGAGGTTGTTTTCTTGACACTACTTTGTCGGAGAGATGACTTCTTCTCTGAAGCCCACCTCATTATTGTTTGAGATCAGGCCAATCAATGTAGTGTCATCAGCAAATTTAATTAGCAGATTAGAGCTGTGGGTGGTGACACAGTCATGGGTATACAGGGAGTAAAGGAGGTGACTCAGTATACAGCCCTGAGGGGCACCTGTGTGGAGAAATAGAGGGGTGAAGGTGAGGGAGCCCACTCTTACCACCTACTGGTGATCTGCCAGGAAGTCCAGGATCCAGCTGCACAAGGGAGGGTCAAGGCCAAGGTCTCTGAGCTTCCTGTCAAGCCTGGATGGGATTACGGTATTGAATGTTGAACTGTAGTCTAAGAACATCATTCTCACATAAGCACCCTTCTTTTCCAGATATGTAAGGACAGTATGTAGAGCAGTGGCTATTGTGTTGTCAATTGGTTGTGTCAGTAGGTGAATTGTAGAGGGTCCAGTTTGGGTGGTAGCAAGCTGCAGATGTAATCCTTGACCAGCCTCTCAAAGCATTTGCTTATTATTGAGGTGAGCGTGACAGGATGCCAGTCATTCAGGCATGTTACCTAGCCCGAAGAATGGACAAAAGAGTCACAAAGAGAAGGATATTTTAATAATAACTGGTGTCAGAAACAGTATAAAGCTCACCCAGAGCACCAAATCCCTGTGTACAGATTTCTTCAAAGCAAATGATTAGGGCCTTTGCTTTTATTTTGAACATGTATTCTGACCTACATTGTTGTACACCGTGATCAGGGTTTAATTTTTCAGCGTTACAGAGAGACTCAAGAGAAAATTAAAAACTTTCTTGGAGTAGTATTGGAAGCAGTTTATTAAGAAAAGAAAAGCAAATTTTATAAATACAAGAGATTTTGCAGATGCTGGAAATCCAGAGTAACACACAGAAAATGCTGAAAGATCCCGTCAAGTCAAGCAGCATCTATTGTACGTAGATGAATAAACAGTTCATGGTCTCTGGCTGAGATCCTTCATCAGAACCAGAAGGGAAGGGGGGAAATGCCGGATAAAAAGGTGGGGTAGGGGATGGAGGACAAGCTTGAATGTGATAGGTGAAGCCAGATGGTGGGGTAGAGGGAATTATATAAGAAGCTGAGAGGTGATAGGTGGAAAAGGCAAAGGATTAGAGAAGAATGAATCGGATAGGAGAGGAGAGTGGACTATGGAAGGGAGCGAAGTAGGAAGTGCACCGTGGAGAGGTGTTAGATAGGTGAGGAGACGAGCTTGGTGGTCAGAGTGGGGAACAGGAGAAGAGGGAAATGGGAATGATAAAATTACCTGAAGGAGAAATCGAAGTTCATGCCATCAGATTGGAGGCCACCTAGACATCATACGAGATGTTGCTCCTCCACCCTGAGAGTGGCCTCATCATGGCAGAAGGGGAATGGTGATAGGAACTTAAAGTGGTTGGCCATCAGGAAATTCAGCTTTTGACAGATGGAGCCCAGGTGTTCAACAAAGCGGTCGCCCAATTTGCATTGGGTCTCACCCTTGTAGAGAAGGCCACATGAGGAACACTATTTACAACAGAAAACTCCAACAAATTCATAGGTGAAGTATTGCCTCACCTGGAAGGACTGTTTGGGGCCCTGAACGAAGCTGAGGAAGGAGGTGAATGGGCAGGTTTAGCATTTCTGTCAATTGCAGGGATACCAGGAGGAAGATTATTGGAAAGGTTGATTGAACAAAGGAATAACAGAGGAAGCAATCCATGTGAGAGCCGAGTGGGGAAGAGGTGTGTCTGGTGGTAGGATTGTGTTGAGGATGGCAGAAGTTGCAGAGAATGTTGTATTAGATGTGGAAGCTCATGGTGTGATAGTGAGGACAGGAAGAACTCTATCACTGGTAAGTCAACAAGAAGATGGGGTGAGCATGGATGTTAAAGAAATGCAGCATCAATGGTGGAGGATGAGGTTAGTGATGGAGCAGGAAACAGTGGCTAGATCATCTTGAGTGGGGTCCTTTTCAGTAAGATGAGGAGCTGCCTGGCCTTAGCAAGGTAGTCGTCAGTCTGCCACACTACAACAGCAACCACTTTGTCTTCAGGTTTGATGGTAAGTTGCAGATTAGTACAGAGAGAGTGGAGGGCAGTTTGTTCAGAGGGTTAAGGTTCGAAGAGGAGAGAGGAATGCTAAAGTGGAGCTGGTTAGTCCAGCAAGTTTTATATTTGAGTTTGCCTTTTGTTCTCATTGTATTAAACACTACAGTAAGTACATGATATAAAATGTCCATTACATTGCTATGCACCAATAATTTACTGAAAATCCTGCTATAACTCATATTAATATATTCAGTACTGAATATTGTGCTTCGATCTAGTTTTATAACATGATCAGGCTTTGTAGCAATTCCCTACAGGACTTGAGCAAGATCCAAAATTAGATCATCAGCCAATTGGTTTTTGAGAAGGTCAATCAGAAAATGGAACAAAATGTTATAAGGTTAAGCCAAATATAGACAACATTTCTATTTTATGACAGTTACGCAGGCCAAGTAAAACTTTACATGTAAGACTACAAAATGTAAATTACCAATTTTGTATGATTAATATTGCCTAGAGGTTTCAGGAATTTTCAAGAATGAATTGGGGGAATCAATTAAAAATCAAAAGACTTACTGCAATCATAGGATGTTATGGAAACTAAAATAAACTTCAGAAATGGGTATGAAGGGCCTCCTTGCTCTGTGCAAGAACATTCTATGGTAACTTTATGTGAATTCAAAGATAAAGGACAATAGAATCATCTAGATTCATATTGCTAAAGAAAATTAATAAATGAGATTAAGAGTAGCCTAAGGAAACGTAACTATTAATAGATGGGTCAGTTTCAAAGACATTAAAATATAAGATTTTCAACACAACGTGGATTCTAACATGGCACTTTGGATTGAATTGTCTAACAGTTTATTGTTATAGATAGCAACAAATGTGAAAACTGTGTGGCGGTAAGTTGAGAATGCATCTTAAAAAGAATACTGAGGTTGTTAAAAGATATTAAAATAAAATGGCGGCCCTGAGAGGAGAAGTTTGTTAGTTTGCAGATGATGATCAGAACATATCAGGTGAATATCATGTTCACACTTTTACTAAAGAAAAGGCTATCAAATAAAGTGAATTATGAAAGGGTTTTGGATATAAATGCATGATGTTCTGATGGATGAAAGTAAATAGTTAAATAAGATCAGTTAAACTAAAGGCAAGCAACACACTAGAGATACAGCTTTGGACCCTAAGGGAAATAATGGAGAACATTGCAGAGACATTAAAAATTATATTGCAAAGTTCTACTGAGTTTGAATGTGTCACAGAGGACTGGAAAATAGCCAATGATCATTTTATATGAAGGAAGATTGAGCTAATCCAACCAACTGCCAGCAAGTTCATTTAACATCTGTCATGGGGAATACTTCAAATGTTTTAGTATCAAAAATATCAAGTAGACATTGTGAATTAGAATAGTTTTAAGACAAACCTCATACTTCATAAATATAAAAGATGCCAGCAAAATATAAAAAGTAGACATCAAAGAAAGACCAGAAGAAATAGGAGCAGCGTTAGGCCATTCAGCCCATTGAGTCTGCTCTGCTGTTCCATGATGGTTGATTTAGGATCCCACTTAACCCCATACACCTGCCTTCTCACCATATCCTTGGATGCCCTGACCGATCAGCATATAATCAACTTCCACCTTTAATATACCCGTGGACTTAGCTTCCACCACAGTCTGTGGCAAAGCATTCCACAAATTCACTACACTCTGGCTAAAAAATTCTTCCTTACCTCCGTTCTAAAAGGTCGTTCCTCAGTTTTGAGGTTTGCCCTCTATTTCTGGATACCCCCACCATAGTAAACATCATCTCCACATCCACCTGCTCTAGCCCTTTCGACATTTGGAAGCTTTACATGAGATCCACACACATTCTTCTAAATTCCAGTGAGTACAGTCCCAAATCTGCCAAACGTTCCATATATCTTAACCCCTCCATTCCTGGAATCATCCCTGTGAACATCTTCTGGACTCTCTCCAATGATAACATATCCTTTCAGAGATACGGAACCCAAAGCTGTTGACAATACTCCAAATATGGCCTGACTAGTGTCTTATAAAGGCTCTGCATTATCTCCTTACTTTTATATTCTATTCCCCTTGAAATAAATAAATAAATGCAGTGACTAGTGGGGTACCGCAAGGTTCCCAGTTGTTTACAATATATATTAATGATTTAGACGACAGAATTAAATGCAGCATCTCCAAGTTTGCGGATGACACGAAGCTGGGCAGCGGTGTTAGCTGTGAGCAGGATGCTAAGAGGATGCAGGGTGACTTGGATAGGTTAGGTGAGTGGGCAAATTCATGGCAGATGAAATTTAATGTGGATAAATGTGAGGTTATCCACTTTGGTTGCAAGAACAGGAAAACAGATTATTATCTGAATGGTGGCCGATTAGGAAAAGGGGAGGTGAAACGAGACCTGGGTGTCATTGTACACCAGTCATTGAAGGTGGGCATGCAGGTACAGTAGGCGGTGAAAAAGGCAAATGGTATGTTAGCATTCATAGCAAAAGGATTTGAGTTCAGGAGCAGGGAGGTTCTACTGCAGTTGTACAAGGCCTTGGTGAGACCGCACCGAGAATATTGTGTGCAGTTTTGGTCCCCTAATCTGAGGAAAGACATTCTGGCCATAGAGGGAGTACAAAGAAGGTTCACCAGATTGATTCCTGGGATGGCAGGACTTTCATATGAAGAAAGACTGGATCGACTAGGCTTATACTCACTAGAATTTAGAAGATTGAGGGGGGATCTTATTGAAACGTATAAAATTCTAAAGGGATTGGACAGGCTAGATGCAGGAAGATTGTTTCTGATGTTGGGGAAGTCCAGAACGAGGGGTCACAGTTTAAGGATAAAAGGGAAGCCTTTTAGGACCGAGATGAGGAAAAACTTCTTCACACAGAGTGTGGTGAATCTGTGGAATTCTCTGCCACAGGAAACAGTTGAGGCCAGTTCATTGACTATACTTAAGAGGAAGTTAGATATGACCCTTGTGGCTAAAGGGATCAGGGGGTATGGAGAGAAAGCAGGTACAGGGTTCTGAGTTGGATGATCAGTCATGATCATACTGAATGGTGGTGCAGGCACGAAGGGCCGAATGGCCTACTCCTGCACCTATTTTCTATGTTTCTATGTTTCTAAATGCCAACATTGCTTTTGCCTTCTTTACCACAGACTCAACTTATAAATTAACCTTCAAGGAGTCTTGCACAAGGACTCCCATGTCCCTCCACACCTCTGATGTTTGAATTTTCTCCCCATTTAGATAATAGTCCGCACTATTTTTCCTTTAACCAAAATGTATTATCATACATTTCCCAACACTGTACACCATCTGCCACTTCTTCGTCTATTCTTCCAATTTCTGCTGCAGTCACATTGCTTCCTTAGCACTACCTATCCCTCCACCTATCTTTGAATCATCCATAAACTTTGCCACAGTCAACATTTCCATTATCCGAATCATTGATACATAATGTGAAAAGTAGCAGTCCCAATACTGATCCATGAGGAACACCACTAGTCACTGGCAGCCAACCAGACAAGGCCCCTTTTATTCCCACTCACTGCCTGCTGCCTATTAGCCATTCCTCTATCCACGCCAGTATCTTTCCTGTAGTGCCATAGGGTTTTATCTTGTTAATCAGTCTCATGTGTGGTAGCTTATTAAACGCCTTCTGACAATCCAGGTAAATGCCATTTACAGCCTCTCCTTTATGTACCCTGCTTGTTACTTCCTTGAAGAACTCTAACAATTTGTCAAGCAAGATTTCCCGTTACAGAAACCATGCTGACTTTGACTTATTTATCATTAGTCTCCAAGTACCCTGAAACCTCATCCATGATGATATACTCCAACACTTTCCCAACCACTGAGGTTAGGCTAACTGGCCCATAATTTCCTTTCTTTTGCCTTCCTCCCTTCTTAAAGAGTGGAGTGACATTTGTAATCTTCCAGTCCTCCGGGACCATGCCAGATTCAAGTGATTCTTGAAAGATCATGACCAATGCATCCATTATCTCTTCAGCAACCTCTCTCAGGACTCTCAGATGTGGTCTATCTGGTTTAGGTGACCTATCCACCTTAAAAGAGAATTTAGAGAGCTAGGTAGAAAGCTGAAAAGCAGGATCTCCTGGGTAGTAATTTCCAGATTGCAGCTGTGAGGATAGAAACAGGATGATTTGCAGATTAACACATGGCTGAGAAGTTGGTGCATGGGTCAGGGCTTCAGGCTCTTGGATCATTGGGATCTCTTCTGTGGGAGGTATGACCTGTTCAAAAGTGACAGGTTGCACCTGAACCCAAGGGGAACCAACATTTTCGCTGTTGGGGAGGGTCTAAACTAATTTGGCAGGGATGTGAACCGGAGTGAAGGGACTCAAGATAGGATGGATGACAGGATGCCAGGAAGGGCAGGCAGATGATAGGACAAAATTGCAGCCAGCATTATGCATCAGTGCATTATGGATGCAGAATCAAAAGAGGTAGCAAATTCTGTACTCAAAGTGCTATATCGCAATGCATGGAGAATTTGAAATATAAGGGGGATGATCCTGTCACACTATTACGGATTGTTAGATATGATGTTATGGCCATCACTGGATTGTGGCTGAAGGATGGTTGTTGTTGGTAGCTGACTGTCCAAGGTTACATGTTGTATTGGAGGGATAGGAAGGTAGGCAGAGGGGATGACATGGCTCTGCTGGTAAAAAATCAGTAGAAAGATATGACATAAGATCAGAAGATGTAGAATCCTTGAGGGTTGAGTTAAAAAACTGCAAGTTTAAAAAGACCCTGACGGCGGTTATATACAGGCCTACAAACAGTAGCTGGGATGTGGACCACAGATTACAACAGGAAATAGAAAAGGCGAGTCAAAAGGGCAATGTTATGGTAGTCATCGGAGGTTTCAATATGTAGGTTGATTCAGAAAATCAGGTTGGAAATAGATCTCAAGAGAGTGAGTTTGTTGAATTCCTACAAGATGTCTTTTTAGAGTAGTTTGTTGTTGAGCCTACTAAGGGATCAGCTACACTGAATTTGGTATTATGTAATGAACTGGAGGTTATTAGGGAGCTTAAGGTAAAAGAGCCCTTAGGAGACTGTAAACACAATATGACTGATCAAAAAACTGGAAGACCTAAGGTACATAAGTCATCCAGACCAGATGAACTGCACCCTAGGGTTCTGAAAGAGGTAGTGGTAGAGATTGTGGAGGCATTAGTAATGATCTTTCAAAAATCATTGCACTCTGGCATGGTACCAGAGAACCGAAAAATTGCAAATGTCACTCCACTCTTTAAGAAGGGAGGAAGGCAGCAAAAAGGAAATTACAGGCCAGTTAGCCTGACCTGAGTGGTTGGTAAGATGCTGGAGTCAGTTGTTAAGGATGAGGTTATGGAGTACTTGGTGACACAGGACAAGATAGGACAAAGTCAGCATGGTTTTCTTAAGGGAAATTCTTGCCTGTCAAACCTGTTGGAATTCTTTGAGGAGATTACAAGTAGGATGGATAAAGGGGATGTAGTGGATGTTGTATATTCGGACTTTCAGAAGTCCTTTGACAAGGTGCCACACATGAGGCTGCTTACCAAGTTAAGAGCCCATGGTATTACAGGAAAGTTACTAACATGGTTAGAGCATTGGCTGATTGGTAGGAGGCAGCAAGTGGGAATTAAAAGGCCCTTTTCTGGTTGGCTGCCAATTATTAGTGGTGTTCTGCAGGCGTTGGTGTTGGGACCACTTCCTTTTATGCTGCATATCAATGATTCAGATGATGGAATAGATGGTTTTGTTGCCAAGTTTGCAGATAATACAACGATTGGTGGATGTGCAAGTAGTGTTAAGGTAACAGGTAGGCTGCAGAAGGACTTAGACACATTAGGACAATGGGCAAGAGAGTAGTAAATGGAATAAAAAGTTGGAAAATGCATGGTCATGTACTTTGGTAGTAGAAACAAATGTGCAGACTATTTTCTAAACGGGGAGAAAATCCAAAAATCTGAGATGCAAAGTGACTTGGGAGTCTTTGTGCAGAACAGCTTGAAGGTTAATTTGCAGGTAGAATCAGTGGTGAGGAAGGCAAATGGAATGTTAGCATTCATTTCAAGAGGTCTAGAATACAAGAGCAAAGATGTGATGTTGAGGCTTTATCAGGCACTGCTGAGATCTCACCTTGATTATTGTGAACTTTTTTGGGCTCCTTATCTAAGAAAAGATGTTCTGGCATTGGTGAGGTTTTAAAGAATTTTCACAAGGACGATTCTGGGAACGAAAGGGTTATCATGCAATGAAAGTTTGATAGCTCTGGTTCTGTAACCTCTAGAATTTAGAAGGATGAGGGGGGATCTCATTGAAACCTTTTGAATGTTGAATGACAGAGACAGTGTTGATATGAAAAGGATGTTTCCCATGGTGGAGTTGGGGGAGGGGGGTTTAGAGTGAGAGGGCCCAGCCTCAGGATAGAGGAGCATCCATTTAAAACAGAGATGGCTAAATTCCTTTAGCCAGAGGGTGGTAAATTTGTGGAATTTATTACCATGGACAGCTGAGGAGTCTAGGTCACTGGGTATATTTAAGGCAGGGATTGATTGGTTCTTGATTAGACACAGCATTAAAGGTTATGGGGATATGGCCGGGAGTGGGGCTAAAGAGGTGAAAAAACGGTCAGCCATTGCTGAATGGCAGAGCTACTTGATGGGCCAAATGGCCTAACTCTGCTCCTATGTCTTATGGTCTTGAAGACCTTTGAGTTTGCCTAGCACTTTTTCCTTTGTAATAGCAATGGCAGTATCTCCTGCTCTCTGATACTCCTGGACCTCTGGCACACTTCTTGTGTCCTCCACAGTGATGACAAATGCAAAGTGCCCATTAAGTTCGACAAATATAATGGACGCGCATTCTGGAAACATACGACAAATTGTGGAGTAAATTGGGAACATGGAATTTTGCGGATGAATATAAACTGGATTAAAAGCATTCAAAATACCTGTGAAATTGCCAGAGGATCTCAGGTCAGGGAGCATCTATGGAAAGGAATTAATCTATGTTTCGGCTGAGACTCTTCATCAGTACTGGAAATGAAAGGGACGAAGCCAGAATAAGAACTTGGGGTTGGTGGTTGGGGGTGGGAGTATTGGAGTATAAAAGTTGCATTGTTTGCTGTGTAACCAAAACTATGTAGTCAGCTTTGAACTTGCTATTTGCTATGCAGTATCCAATTTAGTAGGGGAATGAAATCTTAAGAATGTAGAAGATAATGGGGTGTTAATGAGAGGTAGTTAAGAGATGTAGATTAGAACATGATTAAATCAATGGGTAGAAACAATAGTGGCGGATGTACTTGTGATACGCAACTATAGACCGATTGGATATGCTAATGCAACTAAACCAGGAGATTGCTATAAAAAATGCTATGTACAAGGATCGGTGGGCAATCAGCAACTAGCTCAATGACTGTCTCAGCTTTGATTTGCAAATTAAAGTTTAATACTTCTTGAAGAATCTTCTGCGTCTCCTGGTTGTTTGTAGGGCACGAAAACCACGACAAAATTGGTGGCCGTGACAGGACCGGAAAGAGACCTGCGGAAAGGAAACGGCAGATTGGGGATGCTTCCCAGTCCTCTAGGGACCCCCACAAGGCTAACAGAATTAAGGGTGCACCCAAACAAAAGGTAAGCGCTTTTGGCGACAATTTGGACTAAGAATTCTGTTGGTCTTGGAGTCTCAGAAGTGTGGAACCACTGCCGAAGGGTCTCTCCGGTCCAAAGAATCTGGCAGAATTGGGGGTTAACAGGAGGCTCAGAGGATTGATCAAGAACACTGCAGTGAGGGTAAGTACAAATAAGTTAATAAGAAGTTAAGACAAATTCCACGTGGTGTTGCTAAGTCCCTGTGGATACCGCTTCGTATGAAATGAAGGTCTGAACGGGCAGGGAAAGGGAAAATAGAGAAAATCCCTGTGGATACCGCCTTAAGAGATAAGGGTCTGAATAGACGAGGTGCATAGAGAAAATCCCTGTGGATACCGCTTCGTATGAAACGAAGGTCTGAACGGGCAGGGAAAGGGAAAATAGAGAAAATCCCTGTGGATACCGCTTTGTATGAAATGAAGGTCTGAATGGGCAGGGAAAGGAAAATAGAGAAAATCCTCGTGGATACCACCTTAAGAGATAAGGGCATGAATAGACGAGGTGCAAAGAGAAAGTTCTGTGGATACCGCTCTGAATAGAGGTCTGTACGGGCAGAACAGAATAGGAAACAAGGACAGTCCAATATATATTTTAAAGCGCTGGTAGATAGACGATAGACTAGGCATAGAATTAGAGTAAATAATATTATCCAGTAAATGAACTGTGAATCTCTGAAATACCTTAAAAAGAGAGAGCAACATGACAGGTAAAGGAACGGCAGTAGAGATTCTGAGCAAAAATTCCCGGTAAATAAATATGAGATCACAAAAATTTCAGAAAAATGGGAAAATAGAACCAAAAACCTGGTCACAAAATGGCCAAGAGAAGGAACGTTTGATGTAAGCTTGTGCGAAGAAATGGAGGCACTAATTAAAAATTACAAACCAAAAGATAAATCTAAGAAAAGAGGGCAAAAAAGAGACTGAGAAATGGAAGTGCTAAAACGGAGGGAGAAAGGCTGAGGAGGACAGGTAGAATATTGATTACAAGCGAGGAAGACACTTAAGGTGCTGGAGAAACAGCCTGTCAGAGAGAGAGGAAGGTACAGTGAGAAGCTGGCTTCAGCTCCATACCTGGATGCGAAAGAAACAGAAAACCCCCCTCCCTATAATGAGGAAGGAACCCCTAAGCAGTGCCCCCTGCTGACGGGAACAGTAAACATGCAGGGATACAGTACAAGTTTGGGATAATGAGGAGGAAAAAAGACAATACGAGAAGGAAAAAGCGGCGATATGGAAGGAGATACAGGCAGAAAGGATAAAGGTGGAACAGGCAAAGAGAGAAATGAAAGAAGAGATTGAATGGATGAAATACTTGAGAAAGGAAAAGGAGTATGAGGAGTATCGGTTATACCATAGAAATAAACAGACTAGAAAAGAAAGTGGCTCATCAGGGCAGGAAGAGATGAGGCATTCAAGAGGAAGTGGAAAAAAGATAGGAGATGAGAGTCTTGGAGAAACACAAGAGAGAAAGGAATCAAGCACGAGTAAGGATCATGAGGAGTCCCTGCTACAGGTGTACAGACATGGACAGGAAGAAAGAGAAGGTGACTCATTGGAGGAGCAAGAGTTAAGTGGAGAGAGAGAGGATGCGAGAATTTGTGGGGAAGAGGTAGGAGGCAGAAGCCTAGAAGAGCAGAAGGAGGTGGTAGGGAAGCGACTTGCGGAAGTAGAGAGAGAGAGAGAGAGCTAGATAAGTTACTGAGAGGGGATTGCCAGAGGAGATGCGAAAAATACTCCAGGGGCCAACCAAGTATTGAATCAGGACAGAAAGGAAGGACTCCACAGGGAGACCGAGGGAAGAAGAGGATCCCGGAGAAATTTGTGTGGGAGGCAGTAAAGACATACCCTGAGACAGATGGGGAGTCAGGCGAGGAGGAGAGCCAGGGCAGGTGGGAAGAAGGAAGAAGAATGATGCTGTTGTTAGTAAAAGGATCAGGACAAGTGCAGTATATCCCTTGGGGATCCCAGGACCTAGAAGGGCTGAAAAACACTCTGCCCAATCTACATGAAGGAACAGGGAAATGGATTAGAGCCTTTGAAGAAGAAACGGTGGGACGATTATTGGCTATGGGAGATTTGAAGGCACTATTGATAAGGTTGATGGGAACCTCCAAATTTAACGAACTAATGGAAATGGCTGGCATAGTAAACTCGAACGACCCGAGAACTGATGGAAACGGGTTTGACAGAGTGAGGCAGAGGGTATGGCAGGCCCTCAGGAAGCTTTATCCACCCAAAGTGGACCCCAAAGCCTTAAAGGGGGATCCACTGGGAGACACTGAAAACCCAGCAGCCTACGTAGAAAACCAGTTGAAAAGGTGGAGACTGGAGACTGAGCAAGAGGTGGAAAGTAGCTTATTTATCACCACACTGCTCCGACATAGCATTTTGGATGCAATGCCTCCGCAAGTAAAATCCAAACTTGAGGAAGTGGTTGGGCTGACGTCAGTGACCCCACATGAATTTAGAGACCACGTAGTCCATGCGGTTGAGAAATACCGGAAAGCCAAACGAAGGTTGGCTGAGCAGCAGGAAGAGGTGCAAAGAAAGTTAATACAAATGCAGCTCGAAGAACTCAAAAAGAAGGAAAAAGAGAAAAGCAAAAAGATGCTGCCAGCAACCACCGATCTGAGTACAGCCATCGAACTGGATGAAGCACCGCTATATGGAGGAACCGATCATACTGTAAGACAAGGGCCGGAAAACCCCATGCCAATAATCAACGTCTTTGGAGAAGCATTCCCATGAATGTCCTATCAGGAACAGACTAAATTCAAACAGCCCAGACAGAACTGGAAGTCCCAAGGAGGGGGACAGAGGAGCTATGGGCAGAGGGGGCAGTGTGGAAACAGAGAGGTTTTAAAAAAAAAAGCAGTGGAGATCCCATACAACATCGTCAGCAAATTCTAGACTTAATAAAAGCCATAATGAAACCTAAAGCATTGGCTATAGTAAAATGCCAGGCACATAAAAAGGGAAATGATGTAATAACAAAGGGAAATCAAGCTGCAGACGAGGCAGCCAGAAAAGCGTCGATGTACATCAGCTGTCATTACCCCCCAGGTAAGCCTAGCTCCAGAACCTGTGGTAGAGGACCTAATTGAAATACAAGGTAAGGCAACTTTGGCAGAACAGACAATGTGGAGACGAAGGGGGGCCAAGCAGAACCCAGAAAGCTTGTGGAGCATGGAAGACGGTTTGTTGGTAGCGCCCACCCCTCTACTGACGATTCTGATTTCAGAAGCGCATGGGATTGACCATTGTGCAAGGGAGGAAGTGATAAAGAAAATAAAGAAGGATAGTTTTTGGTCACCTTATTTACAGGCTTCAGTGTACTTTGTCTTGTCACAGTGCGAGGTATGCACACAGAATAATGTTTGGAAGGGAATTACAACCCCAATAGGTCACATTCCTGTACCTGAAGGACCATTTAAACATCTAGTGATCGATTACGTAGACATGATAAAGACAGTGAGAGGGAAAAGATACATGCTGGTAGTAATTGGTACTACAAGCATTGATGATAAAGCAAAGATTTGGATGTGTATACCACCCTCAGTCGCAGGGCATGGTAGAGAGAATTAATGGAACCCTGAAAGCCAAACTGAACAAAATTTGTGCAGACACTAAACTTAATTGGGTCGATGCTTTACCGTTAGCATTGATGAGTTACCGACCTAACGAATTTAAGGCGAGAAATGAGATTGCTGCAGGCTTCGAAACATTTCTACCCTTGATAGGAACTATTAAGAATGTTGAATGGATAGATTATATATATTACAATCAGCAAAGATTCATCAACTACACCAATGATGCACTGGAGGCCTTGGGAGAACAGTTAGATGCAACTAGCAAAATGGCGTGGCAGAATAGACAAGCATTGGACTGGCTGTTGGCAGAAAAAGGAGGAGTTTGTGTGATGTTTGGAGAGAAGTGCTGTACTTTTATACCAAATAACACTAGTCCAGAAGGATCATTTACTAAGGCAATGTATAAGTTGAAAAGTCTAAGGAAAGGAAGTGTGGTGAACTACATATACCTGTCTGGACTGCTCCTGTGGCTCCTCCCACAGACCCCTGCTGACTGCTCCTGTGGCTCCTCCCACAGACCCCTGTATAAAGGCGACTGAGGCCTGTTGCCCAGCCTCATTCCCCAGGATGTAGTGTTGTTCATTCTTCCAGTCAATAAAAGCTGATACCTCGCTTCCTACGTCTCGGCGTGAGTTATTGATGGTGCATCAATTTTATTGACTGGAAGTTAAAGCATGGAAACCGTTTTACGCCCGAAATGGTTGGATTTGGACCCCCAAGACCCTGAAGCAGCTCTTGCCTTTGAACTCTGGCTTGCATGCTTCCAATCATACTTGGAGGAGGTTCGTGCAACTGACCCCGCTGTTAGGCACAGAATTCTCCTCTCGAGAGTCGCCCCAAAAGTTTATTCATTCATCAGGGACCTCTCGACCTACGAAGGGGCGCTTGACGCCCTCAAAAGACAGTACCTGCGGCCGGAGACCGCCGTCTACGCCAGACATCGCTTGGCCACGCGCAAACAGCGGCCTACGGAGTCGACCGCTGAATTTCTCCAAGCTCTACAGGCACTCGTGCGGACTTGTGACTGCAAAACACTCACAGTGGAACAGCATGCGGAACTCTTGGTCGGAGACGCCTTTGTGACCGGAATCAGGTCAGTGTATGTGCGCCAGCGGCTGCTGGAAAAAGCTGATCTGACCTTACGCTCAGCGATCAAGACGGCTGATATGCTGGAGGCTGCTCTGCTCTATGCCGACGCTGTCCAGCCGCGCGATTCCCCGCCGGGTCCGTGGACGTCTCCGGCCCCGCCGCCACCGGTTCCCGCGAGCGAATTCGCCAACGCCGCTGCCAGTTGCGGTTCCACGAACTCCCCGAACTCGTCAGGCGGTAAACTTTGTTACTTTTGTGGGCTCCTGAAACATTCTAGAAACAGTTGTCCAGCTCGCGAAGCGACCTGTTCCAGCTGCGGGAAAAAGGGCCATTTTGCCAGAGCCTGTAAGTCTAAACCGCGCGCGGGGTCGAGCAGCGCTGCGTCTGAGACCTGGGGGCCGCCATCTTGCATGCCCGGATGTGAGCGGCCATCTTTGCCGGCATCACCATGCCCCGCCCCCGACTCGCCGGAGTTTACCGGGCACCTGGACGGCTCAACTCTGGCCACCGTAACCCTCGACCAAAGCGCTCCGCACCAGCTCGCAAGGTCGATGATGGACATCCTGGTGGAGGGACACAGGACTAGCTGCCTGTTTGACACAGGCAGCACTGAGAGTTTTATTGACCCGGACACAGTGCAACGCTGTGGACTTGTGACACGGCCGGTAAGTCAGAGGATCACCTTGGCTTCTGGGTCGCATTCCACAGACATCCGGGGGGGTTGTGTAGCGACATTGGTGGTGCAGGGCACAGAATATCGGAACTTTGCGCTCCTGGTCATGCCTCGACTGTGCGCACCTGTGCTATTGGGCCTGGACTTCCAGAGCCATCTCGAAAGTGTGACTATGGCATATGACAGACCCCTCCCACCACTCACTGTCAGGAATCCTCAGTTTGGTGGGACTTCGCCATATATTCCGTTACCACACGCACATACACACCGAACCACACATCCCGCCCAGCACCATGCCGATAGCTGTGCTACTGACACCACTTGCAGCCTCTCCACCCTCAAGATCCCTCCCCCATCGCTGTTCACCAACCTGACCCCCGACTGTAAACCGGTGGTGACTAAAAGCAGGAGGTACAGCGCGGGGGACAGGGCCTTCATTCAGTCAGAGGTGCAGCGGCTGCTCGGGGAGGGGATCATTGAGCCAAGCACAAGCCCTTGGCGGTCCCAGGTGGTTGTTGTTCGGACTGGGCAGAAAAATAGGATGGTTGTGGACTATAGTCAAACCATCAATAGGTTCACGCAGCTTGACGCGTACCCCCTACCCCGCATCGCGGATATGGTCAACCAGATAGCTCAGTACAAGGTGTACTCGACGATAGATCTGAAATCCGCTTATCACCAGCTCCCCATCCGCCCAGAGGACCGCCCCTACACCGCCTTCGAGGCGGGTGGCAGGCTCTATCACTTCCTGCACGTCCCATTTGGTGTCACAAATGGTGTCTCAGTCTTCCAGAGGGAGATGGACTGGATGGTGGACCGGTACAAACTGAAGGCCACATTTCCCTATCTAGATAACATCACCATCTGTGGTCGCGACAACCTCCAACGATTTTTCCAAGTGGTCGAAGCTTTGAACCTTACTTATAACAGGGACAAGTGTGTGTTCAGAACCACCCGTCTCGCTATCCTTGGGTATGTCGTGGAGAACGGGGTCATCGGCCCTGATCCCGACCGTATGCGCCCCCTGTTAGAACTCCCTCTTCCCACCACTCTCAAGGCCCTCCGGCGGTGCCTGGGCTTCTTTTCCTATTACGCCCAATGGGTCCCCCATTACGCAGACAAGGCCCGCCCCTTGGTCAAGTCTACCTCTTTTCCCCTCTCTGCCGAGGCCTGCGCGGCCTTCAGCTGCATTAAAGGGGACATTGCCAAAGCAACGATGCATGCGGTGGACGAGACCATTCCCTTCCAAGTACAGAGTGACGCCTCCGATTTCGCGCTTGCTGCTACCCTCAATCAGGAAGGCAGGCCAGTAGCATTCTTTTCTCATACCCTTCAAGGCTCTGAAATTCGGCACTCTGTGGTGGAGAAAGAAGCCCAGGCCATAGTGGGAGCTATTAGGCACTGGAGGCACTATCTCGCCGGCAAAAGGTTCACCTTGCTGACCGACCAGCGCTCGGTTGCGTTCATGTTCAGCAACCAACAGCGGGGCAAAATCAAAAATGATAAAATTTTGCGGTGGAGAATAGAACAATCCACCTACAATTATGATATCCTGTACCGGCCTGGCAGACTCAATGAACCCTCTGATGCCCTATCCCGGGGAACGTGTGCTAGCGCACAGCTCGACCAGCTGTATGCCCTTCATGCACATCTTTGCCATCCGGGGGTCACCCGATTTTACCATTTCGTTAAAGCCCGGAACCTGCCGTACTCCCTGGAGGACATCAGGACGATGACCAGGGACTGCCAGATCTGCGCTGAGTGCAAACCGCACTTCTACCGTCCTGACACTGCGCAGCTTGTCAAGGCCACCCGCCCTTTTGAGCGACTGAGTGTTGACTTTAAGGGCCCCCTTCCCTCCACCGACCGCAATGTCTATTTTCTCAGTATTATTGACGAGTACTCGCGATTCCCCTTTGCCATTCCCTGCCCCGACACTACTACCACGTCCGTCATAAAAGCCCTGCGCCAGCTTTTCACTCTGTTCGGATATCCCTGCTATATCCACAGTGATAGAGGGTCCTCCTTTATGAGTGACGAGTTCCGCCGGTTCCTGCTAGCTAGGGGCATTGCTACTAGTCGGACCACGAGTTATAATCCCCGGGGGATTGGACAGGTGGAGAGGGAGAATGCCACAGTGTGGAAGGCCACACTTTTAGCCCTTAAGTCAAAAGGGTTGCCGGTCTCCCGATGGCAGGAGGTCCTCCCTGAGGCACTCCACTCTATCCGCTCCCTGTTGTGTACGTCCACTAATGCCACCCCTCACGAACGCCTATTCTCTTTTCCCAGGAAGTCTGTCACTGGGACCACCCTACCAGTTTGGCTGACGTCCCCGGGGCCAGTGCTGCTACGTAAACATGTGAGGAGTAAAAAATACTCCCCGCTGGTCGAGAGGGTTCACCTCCTGCATGCGAACCCCCAGTATGCCTACGTGGTCTTGCCTGATGCGCGGGAGGACATGGTCTCTGTCCGCGACCTGGTGCCCGCCGGAGCAGCAGACCACTACCCCGTACACTCCACGGTAACTATGAACCCTGTACCCGAGGTGACACCGCGCACACCGTGCCACACCCAGACTCCTCACGACGCTCATGTACCGGGCATCTCGTACGCGTCTATTCCGGGGACCTCGCACACACGCGAGGGATCCCTGACACCTCCAGTTGGGACAGACCCAACCCATTCTCCGCCTCCGGTGCAAACACCACCTCCGGCACCTGTGCCATCACCACCTCCGGCACCTGTGCAATTGCAGCCGGAGCTACGTAGATCGCAGCGAACGATTCGACCACCTGATAGACTTAACCTGTAAATATACTTGTAAGAAACTTCGCCACCTGGGGACTCTTTTAAAACAAAGGGGGGGTGAATGTGGTGAACTACATATACCTGTCTGGACTGCTCCTGTGGCTCCTCCCACAGACCCCTGCTGACTGCTCCTGTTGCTCCTCCCACAGACCCCTGTATAAAGGCGACTGAGGCCTGTTGCCCAGCCTCATTCCCCAGGATGTAGTGTTGTTCATTCTTCCAGTCAATAAAAGCCGATACCTCGCTTCCTACGTCTCAGCGTGAGTTATTGATGGTGCATGAGGAAGTTAAACAGAATGCAGGGTTCGGACATTAGTTATTTGACTGGTTAGAAAGTAGACTTGGAGGATGGGGAGCATGGCTGACTAAAATGGCAATATTGTATTGTTGAGTTGTGCGCTTGTGCTGTGCTGTTTCCTTCCTTGTCTCAAGTCTCTTGTAGTGCGTGCTGCAACCAAACAATTTCCGATGCTCGTGGCAATTACTGAAGCAAGCTTAGTGGAGAAAGAAGCACCGAAGATGTATTGTTACAGCCTACAACACCTGCAGGATGAACAAGAGCAAAATGACAGTGTGGGAGTAGATTGTAAGGGCTTCTGTTTTTTTTCCCTGTCTCAGGAACAAAGGGACAGGCTTTTGGCTCAGCGGCCCAGAGTAACAGGGAGAGAATACTTCGAGGTCTTGGCGCAGAAAATTATAGTTTAACCTGAGATTTGGGAATAAGTGCTTGAGTTAATTGGGGCTTTTGTGCGCGGACTCTTAATCTTCTTTCTCTGTGTGAGACCCTATGGGTCTCAAAGGGGAGATATATTGGAGTATAAAAGTTGCATTGTTTGCTGTGTAACCAAAACTATGTAGTCAGCTTTGAACTTGCTATTTGCTATGCATGTATCCAATTTAGTAGGAGAATGAAATCTTAAGAATGTAGAAGACAATGGTGTGTTAATGAGAGGCTAGCTAAGGGATGTAGATTATGTAATCAGCTTTGAGTTTGCTATTTGCTATGCATGTATCCAACTTAGTAGGGGAATGAAATCTTAAGAATGTAGAAGATAATGGGGTGTTAATGAGAGGTAGCTAAGAGATGTAGATTAGAACATGATTAAGTCAATGGGTAGAAACAATAGTGGCGGATGTACTTGTGATACGCAACTGTAGACCGATTGGATATGCTAATGCAACTAAACCAGGAGATTGCTATAAAAAATGCTATGTACAAGGATCGGTGGGCAATCAGCGACTAGCTCAATGACTGTCTCAGCTTTGATTTGCAAATTAAAGTTTAATACTTCTTGAATCTTCTGCGTCTCCTGGTCGTTTGTGGGGCACGAGAAACCACGACAGGAGGAGGGAAGGAATACAAGCTGGCAGGTGATAAGCAAAAACCGGGTGAGGTGAACAGTGGGTGTGTGGGGGAGGAAGCATGAAGTGAGAAACTGGGAGGTGATAGGCGAATAGGGTAAAGAGGGTAAAGGCAGAAGAATAAGGAATCTGATAGGAGGGGAGAGTGGACCATGGGAGAAAGAGAAAGAGAAGGGGCATCAGAGGGATATCTAACAGTTTGACAATTTTTATAGCTATAGATAGATAGTAGAGAGTATATTGACTGGCTGTATCACGATCTGGAATGGAAACACCAATATCCTTGAATGGAGAATCCTACAAAAAACTAGTGGATACAGCCTAGTCCATCACAGGTAAAGGCCTCCCCACCATTGAGCACATCTACATGAACCATTGTTGCAGGACAGCAGCAGCTATTATCAGGGACCCCCACCACCCAGGTCATACTGTCTTCCTGCTGCTACATCAGCAAGGTGGTTCAGGAGCCTCAGGACTCACACCACCTGGTTCAGGAATATTTACTATCCTCATCCATCAGGCTCCTGAACCACTGAGGATAATTTCACTTGCTCTACCATTGAAATGTTCCCACAACCTTTGGACTCACTTTCAAGGACTCTTCATCTTATATTCTTGATATTTATTGTTTATTTATTTATTATCATTATTTTCTTCTTTTCATATTTGCACAGTTTGTTGTCTTTTGCATACTGGTTGAATGCTATAGTTTGGGTAGTCTTTCATAGAATAATAACCATATTAGAATCAATCATGAATTCATTGAGGATGCCCACAAGAAAATGAATCTCAAAGTTATATATGGTGAGATGTCTGTAATTTGATAATAAATTTACTTTGAACTTTGTTAAGTGGAAAGCTATCTATGAGAGGCACAGATAGGGTGGATAGTCAGTACCTGTTTCCCAGGGCACCAATAGCAAACACCAGGGGGCATATGTACAAAATTAAGGGAGGGAAGTTTAGGGTCGACATCGGGGTAAGTTTTTTTACACAGAGGGTTGTGAGTGCCTGGAATGACTTGCCAGGGATGGTGGTGGAGGCTAAAGCATTAGGGGTATTTAAGAGCCTCTTGGACAGGCACATGGATGAAAGAAAAATGGAGGGTTACGGGGTAGTGTGGGTTTAGTACTTCTTTTTAAAGGATTATATGGGTCAGCACAACATGGAGGGCTGAAGGGCCTGTACTGTGCTGTAGTGTTCTATGGTTCTAAAGCAGAAAAGAAGGAGTAATCGGAGAGCCAGAATAGGGAATGGAAATGGAGAGAAGGGGAAGGAGGAGAAAAATTAACAGAAATGAGAGAAATTGGTGTTCATGCTGTCAGAATGGAGGCTTTACAGACAGAATATGAGATGTTGCTCCTCTAGCCTGAGAGAGGCAGAGGATGCCATAGGCCAACATGCCAGAATTGGAATGGGAAATTGAATTAAAATGGGTGGCCACCGGGACTTCCTGCTTGTAATGGCAGACAGAGAAAAGGTGCTTGGCGAGGAGAACCCCAATCTACGTTGGGTCTCACCAATGCAGAGGAGGCCACACTGGAAGCATCAGATACAGTAGATGTCCCCTTCAGACTTGCAGGTAAAGTTATGCTGGAATGAATGTTTGAGAGAGAGGATGTGAAGAGGTGCAGGGATTAGTGCCAGGAAGGAAATGAGTGGCGAGGCATGACTAGACAAGGGAAAGTGGAAAGCCTTTAAGAACTGTTAGAAGGGAGAAAATAGTAATAGGAAAGTGAGATTTTTCAAGAAGTCTTGTAGTAGCTCTCAGTGCATTAGAAGGTTAAGCTTTAGGTCCATCAGTTTCTTGTAAATAGCAAAAGATTATCAATAGTATATCAGTAGGTTTTATTGACGTTTTAAGAAGATAGTGATATAAGAGGATTTTCTCAATTCTTGGTAAATGCAAAGGTTTAAAGGTATATGGATATATTGGAGGAAGAGCTATGGAATGGCAAGAGGGATTCAAGATTGAATGGACAGATTAGGCAAAACAAAGTAGGAGCAGGAGCTATGATCTGAACAGATATTGTCCTCTGGTTCACCTATCTTATTCTGATCTCCTGCCTTTTCTCTTAAATGCTCATCTAATTTCTGTTAAAAGGACCTAAGCAATTTTATTCAACCACTTTCTGTGGGAGTAGGTTCCACAATGCAAACAGTACATCATTCTCTGATTTATTTTTTATGGAATCTATCCACCATACAACAAAAACTAAATTTCAAGAAAGAATTTCCCGCTGAGCAAGGATAATTCTTTATACTGCACAAATATCATTGTTGCAGTCTCTCGATAAGATTCTGAAAAACTGCATTCAGTTTCTGATTGCGGTCTCATGCCTATTAGGAACTAGTTTCAAAACTTTAAACCAATTTCTCATTTGCAATAAAGAGAGAAAGTTTTTATCCAATGACACTGGCATTGTGAATCAGCTTCCATTTTTAGTTATTATATTAGCCAGTGCTTAAGCTATCCAGAGATAACAATCATAGATTTTTACTAAGGACGTATTTAGAACCACAACTATCTATTAATGATAATCACTAAAAAGCCTATGAAGATGACTAATTGTGTATGTAGACAGAAATATGATTGAATAATTTTCATTATTTAAATCAATGAGGAAAGATATGCAAGCTTTATTTTAAATAAACCTAAATATGTCACGTGAGCAAAATTTCTTCCAAGTATTTTCACTAATTATTGCAGTTAACCAAATATGAGCATTTATTCTGATATGATGTAACTCAAGAAATATTTTCTTAGTTCTGTATCATTTGTTTTTCTTTATTGTTGGCAAATGATTGTTCCTAAAATAGCAGAGAAGTAGTAATTGGATGATTAGGCTAACTGCTTACACATAACATCATACACAAAGTGCTGGAAGGACTCAGTGGTCAGGCAGCCTCTGTGCAGAGGGATAAACATTTGAGGTTATGGGCTGAGACCCTTCATCTGCACCAGAAAGCAAGGAGGAAGAAACCAGAGTGAGAAGGTGGGAGCAGGGGAAAGAGTAAAAGATGGTAGGTGATAGATGAAACCAGGTGAGGGGGATGGTGGCTGAGTGGGACAGGGGGGCTGATGTGAAAAGCTGGGAGGTAAGAGCTGAAAGAGGTAAAGGGCTGAAGAAGAAGGAATCTGATCTGATCTTCTACGTGACTTCTTTGTCTCTGTGTCCCTCACCACTGATCTCCATCCATATACTTACCCCTCAAGTGGGACAAGTGCTACATCTGCCCCTAAACCTCCTCACTCAGCACTTTCCAAACAGACCTCCCAGGTGAAGCGACACTTCACCTTCAAGTCTGTCAGGGTTATCTACAATATCCAGTTCTCCTGAGGAGACTTTAGGTAAATTGGGGAACCATTTCATTGCGCACCTTCGCTCTGTCTGCCACAAAAGATTTCCCGGTGGCCAACCATTTCAACTCGACTTCCCATTCCCATTCTGACAGTCCATGACCTCCTTTATGATCACAATGAGGCCACCTTCTGGATGGAAGAGTATCACATCATATTCTCTCTGGATAACCCAACCTGATGGCAGTAACATCAATTTCTTTAACTTCTGTTCATTTCTGCCCCCCTCTCCTTACCTGCCCCATCACCTCCCTCAGTTGCCCCTCTTCCTTCCTTTTCTTCCATGGTCCACTGTCCTTTCGTATCAGATTTCTTCTTCTTCAGCCCTTTACCTCTTCCACCTATCACCTCCCAGCTTCTCACACCTACCCACTTTGCCCCTCTCTTGGTTTTACCTATCATCAGCCAGCTTGTGTTCCTTCCACTTCCCCCCATCTTCATATTCTGGTTTCTCCCCACTTCCTTTCCAGTCTAGTTGAAGGGTCCCAGCCAGAAATGTTGACTATTTATTCCTCAGCTTGACCTACTGAGTTCCTCCAGCATTTTGTGTGCACTGTTCTGGATTTCCAGCATCTGCAGAATCTCTTGTATGCTTGTATAACATCAAATCTCTTTCACCAGCAGGAATAAAGAGCCAGAGATCACTAAGAATTATTAAAATAATTTCTGACTTCCACAAAGTCACAGTCATGGAATCATACAGCAGAATCACAGAGCCTCAAAACAAGCCATTCAGCCCAGCTGATCCATGCTGACCAAGTTGTTTACTTCAGCTAGTGAACCAACATGCCATAACTAGCCTATAACTAATGTTAGGCTCAGAGATTTGTAATTAACAGGCTTTTCCCTGCTGCTCTTCTTGAAAAAACATAGACTACATCCATTGGCTTCCAGTCATCTGGCACCTCATTTATGACCATTAAAGACTTAAAAATCCTAGACAGAAGCAGAAGTAGTAGTAATGGGGAATGAGGAATGATGGGGCTTTGCAGTAGAGGAATAAGTAACATGTCAGAAATTCAAGATAGTTGGATGAAGAGGTTAGTTTAGAGATCATTACTAAGGAGTAGGTACTTGGGAAGCTGAAAGGTATGAAGATGGACAAGTCACCTTGACCAGATGGACTATACCACAGTGTTCTGAAAAAGTAGCTGAAGAGATCGTGGAGGGATTAGTAATGATCTTTCAGGTTCCCAGAGGACTGGAAAATCAGAAATGTGATTGTTCACGTAATGGTTTAAGAAGGCAGGGAGGCAAAAGATAGGAAAGGTAAGCCTGACCCTAGTGGTTAGTAAGATTTTAGAGTCTATTATTAAGGATGAAATTTCTGAGTATTTGGAAGTATATGTGGATATAGGACAAAGCCAGCATTATTTTGTTAAGGAAAGATGTTGTCTGATAAATCCATTAGAATTCTTTGAGGCAGGAACTAACAACAGGTTATAAAAGGAGAGTCAGAGAGTGATACTTACTTGGATTTTCAGAAGGTGACAAGGTGCCACATATGAGGCTTTTAAGCAAGGTAAGAACCCACGATGTTAGAGGTAAGTTACTAGTATGGATAGACAATTGGCTGATTGACAGAAGTTGGAGAGTGGGGACAAAGCAAGCCTTTAGTGTTGGGACTTATTATTTGATCCATTAATGATCCATATTAGGAGTTCCCAACCTGACCCCTCAGTAAATGGTAGGGGTCTATGGCATAAAAAGAGTTTGGGAACCTCTTATCCAGATGATGAAACTGATGGCATGGTGGCCCAGTGTGTAGATAGTTCGGAACCTTACTAGTTAATCTCTTTATATTAAAACAGCTATAATTTAGTTTGCATTATCCTCATGTACATCTATCTTGTTGCTTTACTTACAGACTTACTAACTTTATCACCTCCAGGTGATTCTACCTGAACATCTTCTCAGATCCCCATTCTCAATATTGGCACCTTCAGTAAAAGTATGCTCAGATATTTATCCCTTTCAAGAATACTTAGATGCATTGCGGGATGAACTTATACTCCATTAAACTCTATTGAATAAAATTATAACAAAAAATAACAATTCTTCAAGAGAATTGGGAGTGGAATGATTGCTGCAAAAACAAGTAGAATATGACATGTTGAAAAAAAGTTCTATTCTGGACCAGATCATTGATAGTTGTTCTTTTGGCATCTGCAAAACACAATGAAAGATGTGCTCACCATGACTAGCTGCCTCTGTTGATCAATTTGGGTCACACGGCTGAGTTGCTGTCATTCAATTCTCACACGTGAAAATTCAGCACACAGAGCAATGATAATTCACTTTTTTTTTACTTGATTAACATACCACTTTAGTGATGGGACAGGAAAAGTCTATATGCCATCATAAATCCACTTTGTAGTGCAAATTCTGAAAGGTGGTATCATGAACAATCCCTGATCCAACAAACTTCACTGAGCAAGGAAATTCCACTTTGATAAGGTCAATTGCATTTGGTTACAAATAATATGAACTGCTACCTTTTCTAAGGTAATGCTTTGTACTACATTTGATTTAAGTCTGGGATTGCTTGGTTACTAAATTACAGAACACGTTGAAACAATTTGAAAAGGTTTTTTCTTTGCAGCAAACCTAGAGAAAGGTTCTTTAAATTGAAATGGTTTCTTTTTGGCTACATCCTCTAATCTAAAAACATGAATTATTTTAACTTCATGGATTTAGCTAAAGAAGTCATCCAAAAACAAATTAAAACTTAGAGATGGAAACAGTTCACCAAAAATGATTTATTTGTGACTTCACAGATCTTTTATTTTGCTGTTCATCACCTATAAAATAAAATAAGTAAAAGTAACTGGGCTCAGAACACACACACACTCTTATGACCCAAGCATTCTTTATATTTTGCTTGTGCACAAGGAGAACAGCATGGCCCCCTGTCACCCACACTGTCCTGAAGTCTGAACATAAAACTGCTATTTTTATACACAACTGGCTTATCGGATACGGATATTGACCATTTGGTAAATTGTATACGTTCGAATTCTTACTCACAAGATCAATCACCATTCACAATAGAGATGTTGAAAGTCAATCAAAACTTTAAGCTGACAACTGATGGTATTTTGAAATTAGTAAAGCAATTGTCCCTTAGTTGGTGGGACTGTTTCATATCCTTCCATTACTCCTATCTTGTCTGCCTCCAGCACTCCCTATTGTGTAAGGTGATGCTATGTTTCAGGAAGACTTTTTTTTTAGAGAAGTCTCACTATACAGGCTTCACTCATCTGGCTTGAGCACACGCTACCCCAGTCTTCCCAGCCTATCTCATCTGTCTCTGGTCTCACTTGTCTAGGGGCTATTCTTGCATGCACATTGTCTTTAACCCTTGCCTCACTGCAACTTCCACACTCCCTCCTTGTCCTATAAAGGACAACATAAGCTTTACTGAATTTCAATAGCACAGAGTCTCTGAAACTCCATGACAGTTTTATCAGGAATAGGTGGGCGTGTACATGCAACACTCCTGGCTGACAAAGGCACAAGTACCTCATCTCAGACTTTACTTTCTACCTATTAAATTTCAAGTTGAACATCATATTGTGATCACTGCCTCGAAAGGTTTCCTTTACTTTAGGCTCACTAATCATCTCCAATTCATTACATAACACCCGTTTCTTAGTAGGCTCAATGACAAGCTGTTCTAAAAAGTCATCTCGTAGGCATTCAACAAATTCACTCTACTGAGATCCACTACCAACCTAAGTTGCCCAATTGTCCTGCATGATAAAATTGCCCATGACTATCTTAACATTGCCCTTTTGATACGCCTTTTCTGTTTCCCATTATAATCTGTGGTCTGTATCCCAGCTACTGTTGGGAGATCTGTACAGTAAGTCTTCACAGCCGCATATGTTAGGATGTAGAAAGAGAGTGAACAGGTGGTACATCTATGGTGCAACGACCTCTCCATGGCTTTGGTTCCAACCAAAGTTCCTATTTTAGAAGGGGTACACCTGTCGACCATATACACAGTAAGTACCGTTAATGGGATTCAGAGGGTATAGACATTGCACGCACTGTTACCCAAGTCTAGTCCAGTCCCTTGATGGTTACAGTAACATACTTCTCCCCTATCCCCATGTAGCTGTTTCAGATCAGGGGTTTATAAGCAGGTTGATACTATCCCTCAAAGCAAATGCAATGGCAAGAGACATTCCAATGAGCAGTGCAATCCAGTGCCCCCTTCACAGTTCTAATTTTGTTATCGAAGTAAAACATAGAATCAAACTCACTATGATTCAGAGATATTAATGCATTGGCAAGCCACCTTCTGAATGTATTGGTGCTCTCTAGAACACAGCCAACAACTTGATAGGTCAGTACTCAATGCATATTCATAACTGAGGCAGAGAAAAGTGATAAGAGTATGAGTGTTATGAGACTCTTCTGCATTTTGGTAGAAAATAGATGTCCAGATTACCTGAAACTTATATAGTGATTACTTGATGTGGCAAATAGCAAAGATCAAGAGTTCAGTTTATCTGTCCTTATTATCAATGTTCTTCTGACTGGGTCAGGTGGCATTGTGGGCTTAACATGGAAGGTGTGTATCATGTTGGCTTTCCTTGGACTTCTAAGTTGTTGTCATATGTGCTCAACAACACTTGGAATGGACCTTCCCAGGGGGCTCCAGGCAGTTCTTTCATCATTCGGCTCGGTGTGGCACTCTTCAGCCAGTATGGTCATCTGGGCTTCAAACACCTGTCGATGGGAACCTTTAAGAGCTTGTGATAGTGCTATACAATACTGCTACATGCTTTCATGAGCCAGTTCATCTGTTTAATTAAAAAGAGTGGGGTGACAGGCAAGTGTATGGGACGTCCCAAAACTATCTCATGCAGATAGGTCTGTTACGTCGTTTGGAGTGCAGCACATTGTCATGAGGGCAGTGGAAGCACCTCTGGTCACTTTAGCTCAGTCTTGTTGTGCAAAGTATCTAACCTGTATTCCAGAGCCCCATTCTGTTTTTCAACTGCCCTGTAAGATTGAGGGTGGTAAGGGCAGATGAAATTAAGTTTACACTACAAGGCTTTGGTCAACTTATATAAAGTTACCTGTAAAGTGGGGACCGTTATCACTTAGGGTTTTCTCGGGGAACCCAAACCTAAGAATAAGTTCTCACAATAAAACTTTTTAACAGTGACAGCATCATTTCTCTGAGTTGGATCAGCTTTTACCAATGGAAATAACTAACAAAATGACAAGTGCATAATCACAAACTCTACATTTGGGTCACTGCATAAAGTCCATTTGGAGATGCTCAGGTACATTCTGGGGTGGGCTCAGCAATGGCAGATACCTGCGGTGTTTCTCAGGATTATGTCACTGGCAAATGATACAGTTGCTGCTACTTTTCTTACAATGATCAAGAGTCTCTCATTTCTGATTATACCCATCATCCTTGATAGTCTTACTCATAGTGTACTTTAGTCTATAAAGTCTGTACAGCCACTGACACATCATGCTGTAATTGTACCAGTTCATCAAAGAATTTAGAAAGAATAGGCAGTCTGATTACTCTGGAGTGCTGCATGGCCATAAAGATCTGCTGTTGCTGCCTTAGCAAAGGAGTCAGCTCAATTGTTCCCTCTAGTTATTTCATCCTTCCCGATAGTATGAGCCACATAGTTTACAACAGCAATTGCAGTAAGTAATTGAAAAGAAGGAAAAAGTTCATAGTCAGTTCACTGTGTTTTATTGGAGTTCCAAAGAGATGAGAAACCCAATTAGTTTGCATAATTGTCCATTGTCAATCGCTACTCCTAAGGCATCGTGAGATACAATGCACCTACTGCAAGAATGCAGTTTTTGTTAAGGCAAAGAGATTCGGCAGCTTGAGCAAAAGAGGGAACTAGGCTTCGCCACCTCAGCTATTATATAATGTGCACACACCACACTTTCATCAAAAATTTCCACTTTTTTTTCCAGTATCGGTATGAGAGGAAAAGCTGTCAAAGAGAAAATACTCTCGGGTGGCATTTTACAACAGGCAGAATTAAAATAGTTAAAGCTTTTATGTACAGTTCGGTAATGGATTGCTTAAACTGTGTAGAGTCTGGTGCTGGTGGTGGTGGAGTATTGTCCTGATTCCCCTTAACAGCTTTAATCCCTTGATGTTGTAATTGCTTTTGACAATATTGTAAACCACCTGCCATTTACATATGTGTTCGATATTATCATTAACATCATTGTCTCCTTAGTTCCAATACAAAGAAAGATAGCAGTGTCTCTACTTGCTTAGAAGTTTTTAAAAGATTCAGCATGACATCTAAAGCTTTAACAAACTTCTATAGATGTGTGGTGGAGAATATACAGTATTGACTGGCTGCATCAAGATCTGGTATGGAAACACCAATGCCCTTGAAGGGAAAAGCCTACAAAATGTAGTGGATATGGCCCAATCCATGACAGGTAAAGTTCTCTCCACCACTGAGCATGTGGAGCGCTGTTACAGGAAACCAGCATTCATCATCAAGGGCCCCCAGATCCAGGCCATAAGCTCTTCTTGCTGCTGCCATCAGGAAGAAGGTACTGAAGCTTCAGGACCCACACAACTAGGTTTAGGAACTGTTATTACTCCTCAACCATCAGGCTCTTGAGCCTTAGGGGATAACTTGACTTGTCCCATTACTGAATGAATCCCTCTCCCCTCCCCCTCCCTCTCCCTCTCCTCCCCTTCTCCCCCTCTCCCCCCCCTCCCAACAATCTGGCGAGGGCTGGCCGGAGCTGTCGGAGTCTTATCCTTTGGTGGCTAATGGAAACCTGGTGCTGGTGATTGAGAGGAATTGGGAAATATTGGGATCAAGCGTGGGGATTAAGGACCAATTAGGGAGGACAGGGAAAAGGTGGGGAATGCCAGCCAGGACCATGACAAGTTCAGGTAATTTCTCCCCCTCCCCTTCTCTCTTTTTCCATTTCCCATCCTCTTCCCTTCTCCTCACCTGCCCATCATCTCCCTCTGGTAACACACACAAAATGCTGGTGGAACACAGCAGGCCAGGCAGCACCTATAGGGAGAATTCAGTTCGTCCTGATGAAGGGTCTCTGCCCGAAACATCGACAGTGCTTCTCCCTATAGATGCTGCCTGGCCTGCTGTGTTCCACCAGCATTTTGTGTGTGTTGTTTGAATTTTCAGCATCTGCAGATTTCCTCGTGTTTGATCTCTCTCTGGTGCCCCAATCCCTTCCCTTTCTTTCCTGTTCCACTCTTCTCTCCTATCAGATTCCTTTGTCTTCAACCCTTCACCTCTTCCACCTATTTCCTTGCAGCTTCTTACTTCATCCACCCTCCCCATCCACCCAGTTTGACCTATCACCCGCCAGCTTGGATTTCTTCCCATCCATCTCCACCTTCGTATTCTGGCTTCTTGCTCCTTCCTTTTCAGTCCTGATGAAGGCTCTCGGTTTGAAACCTCAACTGTTTACTTCTCTCCGTAGATAATATCCTGATGTACTGTGTTCCTGCAGCACTGTATATGGTGCTCAAGATTTCCAGCATCTGAAGAATCTCGTATTTATGATTTCCAGCTAATAGGTGTGCATAGAGTTTCGAAAGGGGTAGAAGGCAATGGAATGAAAACAACTACTTTTCCCATTGCGCTTAGAAATTCTAAGAAATGCATTGTGAGAAATCAATATTTAGCTCCCCTGTCATCTCAGCTGATTAACTCAATGGCTCAGTCATCCAGAAGGAATAAGGGAAATTGTATTTTTCATCTCCTCATGTGACAAATTAAATCATCTCATTTAAAGCAGTAGCTAAATTGTCACATTTAATCAGCATTCTAATCTGTAAAAGAAGATTCTGAGCCTTTGGAAGAGCCTGGTTTGGCAGTTCCTGTACTTTAAATATTTACTGATAACGATTACCAGGATCAAACACCAAGAGCCATCAGTTGATCAAGTGATAAATGGCAAATGTCATGTTTTAAAATATAACAGCTATCTATTTTCTATGAGAAAACCTGCAAAAAGTGATCTTTTTAATTCTAATTGTATATAATTTTATATGATTTATACTTAATTTATTCTTTATTGTGAATATTGAAATGCTGCTGTACGTTTTTCATTACAGTCACACACACACGTAGTTATGCGTACAACAATCAACTCAACTCTTTGAACTAAGCCAGGATGCATATTGACCATTGTGATTTAATACCCCAACTGTCTGATTTGCTCTTCACCGTCAGCAGCCTCAGTAGTAAGAAGAAAGGGGAAACATGAAATTTCACGACAGTTAATTTTAAGCAACACACAAAGAACTCATTGGATCAGGTAGTATCTAAGGAGGGAAATAGCCAAAGATTCAAAGTATATTTATTATGAAAGCATGTATGCAGTATACAACCCTGAGACTCATTCTCCTGCAGACAGCCACAAAATAAAGAAACACCATGGAACCATTTAAAAAAAACATCAAACCCCCAATGCACAAAAAAAAAGAACAAGTCATACAAATGGGAAAAAAACAAGTGAATAACACATTGAATATTAAACATCAATGGTTTCTTAAGGTTGTTATAACCGGGGATGGTAATGGGGACAAGCTCACACTACCTATTAAATGCTCCTAATGGCGTGCACTTCAAATAGCCTCTGACAACCAAAACAAGTTCCTGGCCTTCACGCGTGGCTTAGCTACTAAGCCTGTCAGAAACACTTCAACTCAGATCTCAAACCTCCGCTGCCCTGCAGCTTACCCACTCATGGGGAAGGCTTTGGGAGTAAACCCCAAGGGAAAAGTCCAGAGCTGGTGTCCTGAAAACGGTTCTACATTGAGTTTGATGCAGGCTGGCAAATCCTGTGACACTGCTGGTACCAAACTGTATCAGTCCCTGCTGTTCCTTTGGGTTCGTCAGATGTGTGGAGAGAAGGAACTCGCTACAAGGGTAACAGCTTGCTCTCCATATTGTACTGCCCAGACTTGTGTATTTAGCCAGCTAGGATGCAATGTCCATGGTCAACCCTGAGTGACGGAGGCCCTCTCATTAAATGTCAAACCACACAGTCCTTGAAGCAATCTAGGAATGTTCAGTTTAGTTCAGTTCAGTTCAATTTAACACTATGTCATTCACTGACTGCAGGCCACAGAGACAGTCTGCAAAGTACCCTGATCAAAGTTGTGCAAAATAGCAATAACAAACGGAATAAGTAACCAGAGATCAGAAACACATAAAACATGAACTGCAGAGTCCCCTTAAAAACGGGTCAAATTCACAATCTGTGGTGATCAAACCTTGTCCAAGACTCTTGGACCTTTCTCTGACAGCAGCGAGTGGGAGGGAGAGGGAGATCGGTCAACAGAAGCAGATGGCAATGAACACCCACTTGTCTTCTGCTCTCGTCCTCATTGAATTCAATCTTGCTTGACTCTTTAATCAGCGAGTAATGGAGCTGCCATGGATTTGTGCTCTGCCATTAGGCCACACACTCCATTCTCAGCCTTGCTCACATCCATGCTGAATTCCCTTGAAAACAGCAAATACACCAGATTGCTCAGTTGGCCTAAAAATGCATTATCAAAATGTAACTTACAGGTTCAGATTACATGCAGATTAGTAGTAGAAGAAGGAGAAGAAGCAGTAGTTTTGTGAATGGTCTGCAGGATGTCTCCATTAGTCATGTCAGTTGTTGACGCCATCTTGCAGATGTTTCATGACAGAGCTGTCGAAGAATCTCATCATGAAACATTGACTTGACATACATTCTTCCTCTCATTAAAACACTTTATTTCATACAGTGGCTACAGTGGAACAAAGAAATTGTGCAGATCTGTGAATGGATCAAATAACGCATTGCATGACTTTCCAGACCACCAAAATTAACATTTGCAGGTAGGAGAGAGGTCACAGTTCACAGACTCAGGGTACTTCCAATTGTCATCAAAGTAGCAGGGTGGTTGATATCTCCAAGGTGTCCATTTTCTTGTTGGCAGTAGGTACTATCCCTAATTAGTTGACAGTGTGAAAGATTAATTACATTAACAGTAGAATCAGATCGAAATATAACCAGCCCTAATCCTTTGTCTTCCATTTCCAATACACACCAAGGCTTCTTTTAGACTACTTATGCAGCTTTAGCATACAGGTAAGTTAAAAGCTTTTTTGAAATCTCACTTTAACACAAGCAAGAGACAGCTGATGAGACTCTATGACTCTATGAAATGGTATTATTGAGCTTCTTGTTGGAACAACATTCATCCGGGCTGGTAGAGTGTTTTCCATCACACACCTGCAGGTGACGGAGAGATTTTAGAGTGCAACTTGACAGGAGATACTCAGCCTCTGACTGGCTCTCATATCCATGATATTTATCTGGTGGATTTAGCTGAGTTTTTGGTGTACGGTGATCCCCAGCGTGTTTAGAGTAGGGGGCTCTGCCATTGCAATTTAATGATAGATAGAATCACTCTACAAACAATTAGTCAATCTCCGGTGATGGTCATTATGTTGCCTGCTACTTATTAAAAGAGGAAGACAATGACTTTTCAGTTTCTGTAGAGTTGTGAAAGTAATAAGTAAATTACAGCTCACAAAATGAGGGTTGACTAACCTGTGCCATCTGGAATTGATTGATCGAATGTCGATGTTGATTGCAAGTAATTTCAGATTGAGAGATCAGCATTTGTCCATCACAATTCAGAATGACTTGTATTCTAAAATGAGGTTATTACTCATCTTACTTACTAGCACATTACTAGTGAAATTGATGCCAGTCATACTTCAATCCATTTTTGAGCATTACATTTGATTGAGATGTGCAATCACGCATCATGGAAGTAAGACATTCTGACCCATCCAGGACAGTGAAATCAATCACCACAGAATGGATGCAATGTGCTCAGGTGGATGTAAATTTAGCCTGATAATTAGGAAGAACTACTACAAGGGGATCCACAGAGGAATGGCAAAAAATAATGTTGCTTGCATCTGTTTAGAAGGTGGGCCATTCATTGAATATTTCTCATGACAGGAAAGGAAGCCTTTCAGCTCATCAGCTCTCTGACAGGCTTTCATTGTGCCACTATGTCTGTGCTCGGCATCAAGTACCTATCTACATTAATCCCATTTACCAGCATTCTCTCCTGTCCCAGGGAATTCCAAGCATTAAAGTAAATAGTATAATGTTGTGCAAGTACAGTACCTCTCAGATAATGTGTTTCAGGATTCAATCATCTTCCAGGTGAAAACATTCTTCTTCAAATCCCCACTCAATCTCCTAGAACTTACTTTAAACCAACATCCTCTCATCATAAGCACCTCTGCTTAAGAGAAAATGTATCATTATTTATTTTATCCATGTTCTCACAATTTTGCATACCTTATACAGGTCTCTCCTAAACTTTCTTTACTCCAAAGGAAGTTCAAAGTTAAAAATACTTTTATTTTCCAAGTATGTAGACTATAGTATACTATGAAAAAAATTGAGATTCATCTCCTTACAGGCAGCCACGAAATTAAAAAAGGACAGTCAAGCATCCAATATGAGAAAATAAACAAATTGTGCGAACAACAGAAGTAAGCAACTAACATTCAGAACTGAAGATCACAAAAGTAAGTCCACAACCACAAACCCAAACATCACTGCAGCTGATTCAGGAGCCCATTAGTTGCAGGCTAGGGCCTCAGTTCAACGCAGAGATGAATAAACCTTGCGGAGCAGCAAGCTCCTCATCTCCAAACCGGACTCACTATCCTTTTCAATCTGGCCCAGCGCTTAATTCATCCAGATCTCGGGTTGTTCCTCGCTCTTGGACCCTGACCTTGCCACTTTAGTACTCTCTCAAGTCTGGGCTCTACCATTAAAGTAAAGCCATATGTATTGTGTTACACTTTTAGAACGTAGAACATATAGAGCATAGCACTATATGAGCCATACAGCCCATGATGTTGTAGCAACTTTTTAATCTACTCTAAAATCAATCTAACCTTTCCTTCCTTATATAGCCCTCCATTTTTCTATCATTCATCTGCCTATCAAGGAATTTCTTAAATATCCCCGGCAGGGTGATCAAGCACCTACCAACTTAACGTTTCAAAATTAAATTCCTTCTCTTTTTTCTCATCAATACTTTATTCATCTCCTGGAAAAATCTATGTGCTGGATTTGCCTCATCCTCCCTCTCGAATCAGTAGCAGATGTAATATCACTGTCTTTATGACTTGACATTTGTTGTTTTATGGATGCAAAAAAGTGCAACGATACAAAATTACTAGAAATGACAAAATAAAAAAGAGTGCAGAAAAGAGGAAGTAATGCAGTTATTTTCACTTCTACATAATAGAACACCTATTATATATCAGTAAAGGTGCAAAGAGAGGTGAACAGAGATGAGGCACAGCTCAGCTACAGCTTTCTGAAATGATCCTGAGGCTACACAGAGAGGCTGACAATGACCCTGTCCTCAACTGTCAGAGCAATTCATGCACGCTTGTGGCTGAGGTCAAAGAAGGTAACTGTCCTAGTCTCAAATGTCTTGCTAAATCCATAGCTTTTCTAGAAGAATGGAAATTAGCTTCTTGAAATGTCATCTTGATAGAGTGATATTTTAACGTTAGCCAGAAAGCAAAAAAAAAAGATAGGCTAGCTTATTTCAAATTTCATGCAGGTTGGGAATGAAACTGCTTAACTGTGGTTGAGATGAATATCATTTATCTGTTTCATACCCCATTAAGAGAAATTTCATTTTTAAAAATTCCTCAATTGACTGGTCTTCCATGTTCTTAATTTGTTACCTTCCTCCGCCTCATCTACTACCACAATTAGATCAGACCTGATGATAAATCCAACCTGTTCTGTGGTCAAGCAGGTTTCGCACTTCTCCCAAACACTATTCAATTCAACCAATAAATAACTTATGAAAAACAGGTTTAAATTTTAATGAAAAGATGCACTTCATTTGCATAAATATGCACATAAAAACTTTTCCATTCATCATTTGAAGATATTAATATTTCTTATGATGGTTTTGGGCCCAACATACAGATTGACAACAGGAAGTGAAGATATTTACTGTTTAATTCCAACTGACAGTCTTCACGGACAAAATAACTTATTCTCTTGAATAGTTAATGTTGTGTATTTAATATTTCAGTAATATGTGAGCAATATTGTAAATATATTGTTTGATTAAACATTCTTTGTTTATATAATTCATTATGGATGATACATAAGAAGTATGTGAATGACATGTTATTACTCCGCCATATCATATGTGTGTGCTTTACTAAAACCTAGGTAGACAAATATCGCAGCTCCTATATTTTTCTTTCGATTAGTTTCTGGAGTTCCAAACCATAACAGTTAACAACTCTGCTTTTACTATTCTATTTGATTGCAAGTACTAGGTTCAATTAGAGCCTTAGACTCTGGTATACAACCATATAACAATTACAGCACGGAAACAGGCCATCTCGGCCCTTCTAATCCGTGCCGATCACTTATTCTCAAGCTAGTCCCACCTACTGATAGGATGTGTGTGAAAAGATACTGTATGTGATAAAGAAAGGAATTTAGGGAAATAAGTGGGGAAATAGGACTAATGGGGTTGCTCTTAAAAACAGCATAGACTCAACAAACAGGAGAAAGTCTACAGATTCTGGATATCCAAACAACACACACAGAACACTGAAGGAACTCAGCAGGCCAGGCAGCATCTATAGAAAAAAGCACTGTTGACTTTTTGGGCCAAGGACCTTCGACAGGATTCACTAGTTGAATGGCCTACTTTTATGTTGTAAGGTAATGAAAACAAGAAAAGTGTTTATGCTAACATCCTTTGGCCAAGCTCTTTGATGCAAAGACAAAGAGTTCTTGTCCACGTAATTCAATTAGCCAATTATAAAATGCTAGTAGCAGTAATGATAAGCGTGTAACTACCAGATTGTCGTTAGAAACCATCTGATTAATTTTTGTTCTTCAGAGAAGGAATCCTCCTATCATTATACATTCAGGGCCAATAAAGCTGAATAATAAGTCCAGCATTTTTTAGATTCTATAAAAGAACATATAAAAATATAGTAAATGTGCATATGGCAGCTTTCAAACTATAAATGTTGATCGAATGGAATTTCGTATTGAATTCAATCAAAAAAAATTCTGGCAATTGCTCTGACTTTTTCTCACAAGTTTCTGCTACAAGTAATTTTCATGATCACAAGTGCATTGTCCTTGAACTAAAGCCATCAGACAGAAAAATTATCTACAATGATTTTGCTATTCCTTTCTTAAAGAAAACTTTATAAATGTATTAAGTTCATTAACTTAGTTTTATTCATGCAGCTGAAAATTGTTTTATTATATAAAAAAGCATTTTTCTTAAAGTTGTTCAATCCTTCATCCGTAAGTAAATTGATGTAAAATTACTGTGCCCTACATAGCAAAAAAAAGGAGGTATTGAACTGTTTTATTGTCTGAATTTCTTAACAATTAGTTTTTCATATAAAAATCAAGAACATTGCTGTGGAGGTATAGAGAATCATGAAGTGAATATTCATAAATCTTTAAAAATATTTGGACAGATCAAGAATGTGATTAAAAAGACCTGCAGTATAAGAAGTAGGAATCCCTAATAGAGGATTCAAGCAAACTCCACACAGGCAGAACCCTAGGTTAGGATTGAACCTGGATTGCATGAGATATGAAATATCAGTTTTGTTAGATGCACCATTATGCCTGCTGGTAAAACCATATACATAGAACAGTACTGCACACTACAGACCCTACAGCCCATGATGTTTTGCCAGCATTTCAACCTACTTCAAGATCAGTCTAATGCTTCCCTTCGACATAGCCCTCTACCTTTCTTTCATCCATGTGCCTATCTAAGAGTCCCTTAAATGTCCCTAATGTATCTTCCTCTACACCACCCCTGGCAGTGCACTCCATCCATGCACCATTCCCTGTATATTAAAAAAATACTACCTCTAAGATCTCGCCTATATTTTCCTCCAATCACCTTAAAATTGTAACCTCTTGTATTAGCCACTGCTGTCCTTGGAAAAAAGTGTTGACTGTCCATTCTTTCTGTGCCTCTCATTAACTAAAAAGCTGTCAAGTCACCTCTCAACCTTCTTTGCTCCAAAGAGAAAAACACTAGCTGGCTCAACCTTTGTTTAAAAGATATGCTGTTGAAACCAGGTAGCATCCTGGTTCATCCCCCCTGCAGTCTCTCTGAGGATTCCAGATCCTTACTCGAATGAAGTGGTCAGAACTGAACACAATACTCCGAGTGGACTAACCAGTGATTTATAGAACTACGACATTACCTTGCATACACAACCTCATTTAGCCACAGCCTGAGCACTGAGCATACTAGTGCTCACTACCTTACAGGAAGACCATGCCTCTTTGGAGAGGCTACAGTGGAGATTCACAAACATGCTGTCAGGACCAGAAAAATTTAGTTATGAGGAAGGTCTTTATAAAATGTGCCTGTTTACTGGAATAGAGATCTATAAAACTACCGTAGAAAGTAGAAGTGGACATAGAAAGGACCTATTCTCCTAACAAGAAGTGTCAAAAGCCATAGTACACAGAATCAAAGTAGCTGGCAAGAGAAATGAAAAGGAACTTTTCTCCACCCAGAGGATGAAACGAACCTGGAAATCATAGTATGAAATGATGGTGAAGGCAGAAAGCCTGCTCACATTAGTGTTTTGAACTCAAACAGCCATAACCTGCAAGACCTCAGACCCATTACTGCAAGTAGGATTAGACTGGGCAGCATTTTTTCACTGAGCCTGACACAGTGGGCCAATGGCATTGTACTGCATAACAAATTTCTATGATTCCATGATGTGGTGTCACTGACTTTGTCCCTAATTAATTGTACAATTTGCAGAGCATCTGTGAACCAATGTAATCAGCAAAATATTGATGTTTCACCCTGTGGGCAATGTTCTTTTAAGTAAATTGATTCTTGAACTAGTGAAAAAGATTAGACAAAACATGAATATAAGTGGTCAGGGATATAACACAATTACTCTTAATTTCCCTTCATCTTTTCTGCTAGTTCCTTTTCTCCCTGATTCCAGCTAGGTTGTATCAATATATCAGTGGAAACAAGTGGAGACTGAGCCTGACTGACGTAATGAAGAATTGTTTTTATCCTCATTTGTAACATCCAATTGACTGCTGTTTGTCAATTATTTTACTCAAATACTAAGGTTGATGAAAATCCCCCACTATTTTTATCAACCATAGGAATGAGCCTTCATGAGCTTTCCTTTTCCTTCTCCACCTGTGTTAATAAGCTCAAAATCAAAAGATGTTGAATTCCTTTTATTCATGCCTGACTACCATAGCAACAGCAAAATCGTATTATATCATCTGTATTTCTCAGAATCAGTTTTGAGAGTGAGGTTCTATTTTTCTCCCAGAGCTATAAAATTTCTTTAGACAGAGGAGGAATGCATTTTTGTCCTTTAAGTATTAGCCAGCTCGTTGACCCGTCCTATTCCCCTACTGTTTTTCCCTGTAACCTATTAGACTTATACAGCACTATAACACATAAACAGGCTCTTCAGCCCACCTAGTCCACCTAGTCCATGCTAAACTGTTAATATGGCCAGTCTCATAGCCTCTCATAACCCCCATTCATGTATGTATCTAAATTTCTCTTAAGTGTTGAAATTGAACCTGCATCCTCTACTTGCATCAGCAGCTCCTTCCATACTCAAACTAGCCTCTGAATGAAGAAGTTTCCTCTCATATTCCGTTTAAATATTTTGCCTTTCACCCTTAACCAGCAATCTCTAATTCTAATCGCATACAGCCTCAGTGGAAAATCCCTATCTGTACACTTCATAATTTTGTACATCTTTATTCATTTTCTCATTCTCTTATGCTCCAGGAAATAAATTTCTAACCTCTTCAACCTTTCCCTCTAACTCAAGTCCTCAAGCCTTGTAAATTTTTTCTCTACTCCTTCAAGCTCTTTGAATCTTTCCTCTAGGCAGGTGACCAGAACTATACACAATACTTCAAATTAGGCCTCACTAGATCCTATACAACCTAAGCATAACATCCCAACTCCTGTACTCAATCCTTAGATTTATGAAAGTAATGCAACCCTATCTGCCTGTGACGCCATCTTCTTCCCAGCTCCTCACAGTTTCTTCCACTCACCTACACTTTAAAGGTGATTTTTTTAAAAACAATGGTTAATGAACTTACTCATCTGACCATCTTCTAAATGTGGAACGAAACTGGACCATGCAAAGGAATTCTACACAGTTACACGGAGTAAACACAACACAGACAGAGCCTGATATTAAGATTGAACCTGTGTAGCATGGGCTGTGAATCATTAATTCTATTAGCTGCACCATTGTGCTAGCTGGATTCAGGATCATAAGACCATATACATAGGTCAAGTCTGCTCTGCTATTTTATCATGGCTGATCTATTTCCCTCTCAACCTTGTTCTCTTGCCTTCTCCCCGTAACCTTTCATTCCTTGGCTAACCAAGAACCTATCAACCTTCAACGTAAACATACCCAATGACCTACCTGGCCTCTACAGCCTCCTGTGGCAATGAATTCCACAGCTTCACCACTGGCTAAAGAAATTCCTCCACATTTCCAGTCTAAATGATGGCCCTCTATTCCGAGGCTGTGGTCCTAGATATCCCCCACCATAGGAAACATCCTCTCCACTTCCACTCTATCTAGGCCTTTCAACATTTGATGCAATTCAGTGAGATCCTGCAGCCCAGAGCCATCAATCACCCCTTATATGATAAGCCTTTCATTCCCAGAATCCTTCTCTGAACCCCCTTCATTGACAGTACATCCTCTCTTAAATAAGGGGCCCAAAACTGCCCACAATACTCCAAATGAGACCTCGATTGTGCCTTATAAAGCCTGAGCATTACATTCTTGTTTTTAGATTCTAGAAATGATTGCTAATATTTCGTTTGCCTTCCTCACCGCCGAATCAACCTGCAAATTAACCCTTATAGAATGCGGCACATGGACGCCCAAGTCCATTTGCACCTCAGATTTTTGAATTTTCACCTCATTAAGAAACTAGCTTACGCTTTAACTCCTTCTACTGAAGTCCTTGTGCAGACCTTTCTTCAGGACTTGGCTTTGTGGCCAGGCTTGCAGATTATACAAAGATAGTGTTGAGAGAACAGGGAGGCTGAAGAAGGATATAGACAGATTAAGAGACGGGCAAAGTGGCAAATGGAATACAGTGCCAGGAGGTGTAGGGTCATGTTGTTTGGTAAAAAGAATAAAACCACAGGCTCCTTTGTAAACAAGGAGAAGATTCAAAAATCCGAGGTGCAAAGTGACTTGGGAGTTCATTTTTTGGAGCCAGACATATCTCCTTTCTCCTCATTGTTCTTTTATATATTTCATGCAGAAAAATATTGCTGTTGAGTTTACTTTTACATTTGATTCTCTCCTTCACATACATCTAGTTATATTTTTGTATATGTGTTGTCTCTCTAGAACAAAATAATTCATAAAGTGTCACAACTATGGAACATGGATTTTGATGACTGAGATAATAAACAGATAATAAACACTGGCTTGCTGAGTGTTTCCAACATCTTTTGCTGCTTTTAGCAAAGTTAGCAAATTGGATAATTTGATTTTGAATTTTCAACACTGTTGAAAACATGGCTTTACTACTTATCACTTAAAATTAGTGGCTATTTGTTTTAAAACAACACTGTAATCAAATCTCTTGTGTTTATAATGTAATAAAAATTCAATCTCATATTAATAAATGCCAAATAAATTTCAGGCCAGCAGAGTTTTGACAAGAACTAAAATCAATCAATCATTGTCATTTGGAATAAAGTACAATAAAAATGACATTTACATTATTAATTATTCAGACCCTGGCTCTTGACTCAAAGGTGCTCGGAGCCAGTAACATCAGCTATTTGTCTCTTACCCAGTTGATTAAGCTGCTAGGCACCAAGGCCAGTGATTCCACACAGCTTAACAATATATACTGTAGTACAATGTATCTCTACCCTAGGGATTCTCATACTGGGGTCCACAGATCCCTCAGTTCATGCTATGTGGCATTAAAGAAGTTGGGAACCTCTGCTCTACAACCAATGTAATTTATAGCACACAAGAATTTGTAAGGATGCTTGTCTTGGATTTAAATTAAATCGCTTATTATAGAAAAGAAAAAGATTCAGTTAATTGTCCACAATTTTCTATTTTGAATTACTTAAAATGTAGATGCTGAAGAGAATATTGATTCATTCCCATACATGCAGTAGTGGCACAATCATTATCGAGCAATCAGTGAACCTGTGGACACTTGCTCATTATTCCTTCTTTTTGCATTATTTATTTATTTTCTAACACACTTTAAATTTTGATACATTGCATGATGTTCTGACACAAAATAACGTTTTTATGTCTTTTAAGACACTGATAATAAACCTTTTTCCTGATACACCTGATTCTGATTCTAAATGTAATTCTAATGCAATTCTGTACATTGCTTTGACAAGTAAATTCCACTAGGGGTCAGTGTGAATCTTTTACAAAATGTTGCAAACTTCAAAGCAATAAGGAATAAAAGAAAGGATCCGTCACTTCATATCTTTCAAAGCCTACATAAGTAATCCTCATAATAAGAGTTACATTATTCTAGAGTGAAGCAATATTTTTAGTAAGCAAGAAACCTAAACACTTTGGGAGACACGCTAATGGTTAACCATCCCACTTGTTCCTTTTCATCACAGCAGAATATGACTAACCACGGCACTAAGTTCTTATCATCCATCCATAAAATTAGGTTTCTATAATTTGGGTCACAGGATTGTTTTTTTTTAATCAAAAACAGAACACTTCATAATTAGTCCTTTAGAAGATCTGGCTGTGTGAAGTTGAGAGCAGTTCATATTTCGGTCAGCCTATTGGTTTTCATTAATCTGAACGAGCAATGGAAGTTAGAAAGTGATTTTCCCAACTGATGTCTCATTATCAGTCTCAGTCATAGTTTGTAGGGTTTCTCAGAAAGACAGCCAATTAGTGTGAAATTATGAAGAGTTTTGTGCTGAAGTGTCATTTTAACTAGGAACTAAGCTGAAACCATACTAAATAATAAATTTGGAATCCTAGCTTTCTAACAAGCACCTCTGTTCATTTAGAATCTGTCAAAATGATACAATTTTTTTTGTTTATCTGTGCTTCTAGTTTTGATAGAGAGGAAATTTCACAGTTTCGGGCAGATGGATTATTTTACCCATGTTACAAATATGGACTAGCATTAAACCCTATGATATGAAAGTAATAAATGCTTAGCTAAAATGTAACACTTGTGTAACTATGTATCCAGTTTTAACATTTCAAACACCGTTACATTCAAAGCTGTCTTCTAAGGGAAGGCAAAGAAGTGCTATCGTATTTCCCAAGGAGAGAGAAGCCTATAGAAAATTTCTGTAAATGCCAAGCACTATTACCACAGAAAAGCAAACATTCAGAGGTGTATAAAAACAGGTCATCCAGCCACTCAAGCCCACTGCGACATTAAGGTAGACCTGTTGTCCCAGCACCACCTTCCAGCACTATCCTCATATCCCACAATTCCATCAATACTGATTTCTGTTTTGGATGAACGTAATTACTGAGCTTCCACAATCTCCTAGAGTACAGAATACCTAAGGTTCAACATCCTCTGAATGAAGAAATTCTTCTTCACCTTAGGCTTTAAAGACTTACGGAGACACAGAAAGCTACTAATACCAGAATTTGGAGCAGAAAAAACAAGTTACTGGAGGTAACTGGAGGTGTTCCAGACAACAACTGTGAAGGGAAGTGGATGGTTGGTCTTATGAGTTGGGACTCCTAATCTGAATTGATAGGGACTGCCTCCTCCACAATGGAGATCGAGCACAGACTAGGCTACTACGTACTTCGCGAAGCACCTGCACTCCATCAACCATGGCCTTTTCTGGGTCATCAGTTGCAATCCATTTGAATTTCCCTTCCCTTTCTCACACCAATCCTCAGTCTTTTTCTTTGACAGAATGAGTACAGCACACGATGAAAGTACTGAGTACAGGAGTTGAGATGTTACGTTGAAATTGCGTAAGAGGTTGGCGTGGCCGGATTTGGAGCACTGTGTGCAGTTCTAGTCACCTTCCTGCCGGAAAGATACCAATAAGACTGAAAGAGCACAGAGAAAATTTTCAAGGTTGTTGCTGGACTGGAGGACCTGTGTCACAGGGAAAGGTTGAATAGGTTAGGATTTTAATCCCCAGAGCGTATGAGGGGAGATTTGACAGAGGCATTTAAAATTATAAAGGGTAAATGCAATATATAAGGTAAATGCAAGTAGGTATTTAATGAGATTGAATAAGGTTAGAACTAAAATTCATAGGTTGAAGGTGAAAGGTGAAATATTTAAAGGGAACCTTCGGGGCAATTTCTCCAGCCAGAGAGAGGTACGAGTGCAGAATGAGCTGCCAGTGAAAGTGGGGGATGGTGGGTCAATTTCAACATTTAAGGGAAGTTTGGATAAATACATGGATGGAAACTTATGGAGGGCTGTGGTTAAGGTGCAGGTTGACAAGAGCAGGCAGAACAGCAGTTTGGCCCAGACTAGACTGTCCAAAGGTCCTGTTATGCATTATAGTGCTCTATGACGCCATACAAATACAACACCTCACATTCTCCCTGCATTGTCTGCAGCCCAAAGGCATGAACAATGAATTCTCCAACTTCAGATAATGCATTGATCATTTCTCCTTCTTCTGATTGACCAAGGACCTCTCACATATTCCTTCTTTCCATCTCCCCTGACACTATCATCCAGTTTCATTTCCCTCTTCCAAATACTCCATCCGCCCATAATCCACACACTCTTTCCACAGGGTCCCTATCCCACAACCCCCCAACCCCCAGCCACTTCTCCCATCTGCACACCTTTTATCCCTTATTTGACTTTTTCGGTTCCTGTATTCACTTTTCTTTCAAAGTAAATTACAAAATTTTCAGCCCTTTGCTGACTCCACTTAATATTCCCTCGACTGTACTGGATTGTCCACCCTTCCCTCCGCTGCCTGATTCCACCCACCAATCCACCCCTCCTCATCTGGATCCACTTATTACTTGATAGCTCCTGCCCACTTCCCCATCCAGACCCCTTTTTATCGGCTATCTACTCCATCCTTTCAGATCAGGTGAAGAGTGAAAAAGATTAACTACTCATTTCATCTAACAGATGCTACCTTACCTGTTGAGTTTCTCTGGCAGTTTGTTTTTTAACTAGCGAATGGCCTATCCTTATTCAGACTGTTCCCAGAAAGGAGATGTAATGTAGCAGGTAGCATAACATTATTACAGCTCAGGTGTCAGAGTTCGGAGTTCAATTCCAACATCATTTGTAAGGAGTTTGTACGTCCCCTCATAAGATCATCGGATATACTATCATTGGTAAACTTGGAAATATGACATTTAGTTCCCTCTGCTAAGATCTAGGTTGTGCAAAACTGGGACCCAAACACCAGTCACTTTGGTATGCCACTAGTCACAATCTGAGATCTATCAACTCATTCACATTCTTTCCTTTCTGTCTGATAACCAATTTTCACTGTAGCATGTAGTCCTTGCCTGTGATATAGTGACTGTGCTATTAAAATTAAGTAGAAGCACCTAATACATTGATCTGTGACAGAAAACTGTTTACGTGCCAGCATTTAGTATATGCCACAGGGTAGCTATTTCTACATTTCTGAGATGAACTAGGTCTAAGTTATCCACCAGAAAGTACAAAAGGACCTCATAATCAATAGCAAGAAATTTACTTCAGTCCATAAACATATACTACATTTTCTTACTTTTATCATCATTAATCAAGGAATAAACAAAGGTCTACTATATCATTCAGACGACATAACATTAACAGCACAACACAATAGTTAGTTCAAAGTAGATGTTTTAAGACATTTCATGTCTGCTATAGTTACAAACATCCTCATTCATTTTAAAATATAAACTCTATATTTATATAAAAGCTGATGTATACCTTTTGATGTACTTCAGTGTTTTTTGATCATAACAATTTGTTTGGTTGATTTGTGCCGACAGAAATCCCATGCATACTCTCGGTCTATATTTTGAACACCCACAAATTACACTGCTTAATAACTAGGTAGGACACTTATTGATTGGATAAAACTACACATCAATAATTTTGCTATCTCATGGTGTTTGATTGTTAAGCCAAATATACACTTAAACTGAACACACCATCCATAATTTAAACAATAATTAAAGTCAAGTTTCATCTCCAAAATCAGCAGATACTGGAAAGTGAACCAATTTATTACAACGGCCTGAAAGTAAGGCTGGCAGTTCTGCATTTGGAAGATTAATGGGAATTGTCATCAGTGACAAATTAACTAGTCTTTTTTAGATCTATTTCTTTATTCATCTCTTTTTTCCAAAAGCTTGACTTCATCGTCTGTTGCCTTGGGGCAGGAGTTCTGTAGTCCTATCACTCAGTCCCCCTGCCAGACCCTAGCAGGATGCAGGAAAAGCCTGCATAGGATGTGACAGCTGTCCCAGGAGAAATCCTGCCGTGACCCGGCAATTAGAGGAGCAGTCGCTCAGCCACTTAGTGAAGCCATCTGTCCTACTAGGTGACATTGAACTGAACACAAATTGTACTCACTTTGCTGTTTGTTTACACAGGGAAGGGTGTGAAAAAAAAACATGATTATTAGAAACAAAATAAATATATAGGCATTTAAGGGGAGAGATATTTGCTTAATAATTTCAGTTTCTTCATGTGAAATCTATGTTGTATTAAGCATTTAGGAAAGATTTCCGAAACTGCATACTTCGGCTATGAAGTATACACATAACCTTCCAAGTATCTGTGGAAAAACAAACCAGGTCAACAACATTTTCAAAACTCTACTGGGGACATTTGCTGAGCAATTGTTATTGAATATGTGTTTTTACAGTAATATAAACAATAACAATTGTGGCTTAAAAGTGCAGTCAGAATTCTAGTTTTAAATGGTCAAAATAACATGCCATATTATTTTATTTCTACCTGGGAAAAATGACTAGTCAACTTGTAAAAACTCAGAGGTAACTATTCTATGGCTTTGTGAGGGAGAAATTTGCCTTTGGCTGCTGATACTAAACACCTGCTTAAGTAATGGCTACTGTTTGTATTTTCCTCTACGCATTTTGTTTGCCTGACTTCAACAGAACAAACATGAATAAAACTGACATTAATTATTCTTGTGTGCAGTTAGGACTAGCAACCAAAGACAAATTTCTCCATCATGAGCACACCTAATGAGCAACCAAGGTATAGAAGACAGATTCAGCTGTCATTCCATGCTGTGTTATGTAATCGCAGATTAGATATTAGCAGAGATTTCACAATTCATTTTAATGCCACTGATTTAGATGAAATGTTTTTGTTCTTAATTATTGTCCACTAACTGTTTGGGGAAGCTCTTACTCATAAATATTGTGTAGCGACAGGCTCTTGGTCAGCTCTGAAACCTTCTCTCGTCAAACATAGGGCATGAAGAGCTGAGCTTGAATCATGGGTAATTGGCCAGGGTGCCAGAAGTTCTCCCTAAAGGAACCATTAGGAGGTAGTGACCATAATATGATATGTTTTAACCTACAATTTGAGAAGGAGAAGGGACAATCGGATGTGTCACTATTACAGTTGAACAAAGGGATCTATGGAGCTATGAGGGAGGAGCTGGCCAAAGTTCAATGGAACAATACCCTAGCAGGGAAGACAGTGGAACAACAATGGCAGGTATTTCTGGGAATAATGCAGAAGGTGCAGGATCGGTTCATTCTAAAGAGGAAGAAAGATCCTAAGGGGAGTAAAGGGTGGCCGTGGCTGACGAGGGAAGTAAAGGGCAGTATAAAAATAAAAGAGAAGAATTATAACATAACAAAGATGAGTGGGAAACCGAAGGACTGGGAAGCTTTTAAAGAGCAACAGAAGATAACAAAAAAGGCAATACGCCAAGAAAAAATGAGGTACGAAGGTAAACTAGCCAAGAATATAAAGGAGGATAATAAAAGCTTCTTTAGGTATGTGAATAGCAAAAAAATAGTTAAGACCAAAATTGGACCATTGAAGACAGAAACGGGTGAATTTATTATGGGGAACAAGGAAATGGCAGATGAGTTGAACAGGTACTTTGGATCTGTCTTCACTAGGGAAGACACAAACAATCTCCCAGATGTAATAGTGGCCAAAGGAACTAGGGTAAAGGATGAACTGAAGGAAATTTATATTAGCCAAGAAACGGTGTTGGATAGACTGTTGAGTCTGAAGGCTGATAAGTCCCCAGGACTTGATGGTTTGCATCCCAGGGTACTTAAAGAGGTGGCTCTAGAAATCGTGGACGCATTGGTAATCATTTTCCAATGTTCTATAGATTCAGGAACAGTTCCTGCTGACTGGAGGGTGGCTAATGTTGTCCCACTTTTCAAGAAAGGAGGGAGAGAGAAAACGGAATAATAGACCGGTTAGCCTGACGACAGTGGTGGGAAAGATGCTGGAGTCAATTATAAAAGATGAAATTACGACACATTTGGATAGCAGTAGAAGGATCAGTCTGAGTAGGCATGGATTTATGAAGGGAAAATCATGCCTGACTAATCTTCTGGAGTTTTTTGAGGATATAACTATGAAAATGGACAAGGGAGAGCCAGTGGATGTAGTGTACCTGAACTTCCAGAAAGCTTTTGATAAAGTCCCACATAGGAGTTTAGTGGACAAAATTAGGGCACATGGTATTGGGGGCAGAGTACTGACATGGATTGAAAATTGGCTGGCTGACAGGAAACAAAGAGTAGCAATTAACGGGTCCCTTTCGGAATGACAGGCTGTGACCAGTGGGGTACCGCAAGGTTCGGTGCTGGGACCGCAGCTGTTTACAATATACATTAATGATTTAGATGAAGGGATTAAAAGTAACATTAGCAAATTTGCTGATGACACAAAGCTGGGTGGCAGTGTGAAATGTCAGGAGGATGTTATGAGAATGCAGGGTGACTTGGACAGGTTGGGTGAGTGGGCAAATGTATGGCAGATGCAGTTTAATGTGGATAAATGTGAGGTTATCCACGTTGGTGGCAAGAACAGGAAGGCAGATTACTATCTAAATGGAGTCAAGTTAGGAAAAGGGGAAGCACAATGAGATCTAGGTGTTCTTGTACATCAGTCAATGAAAGCAAGCATGCAGGTACAGCAGGCAGTGAAGAAAGCTAATGGCATGCTGGCCTTTATAACAAGAGGAATTGAGGATAGGAGTAAAGAGGTCCTTCTGCAGCTGTACAGGGCCCTGGTGAGACCCCACCTGGAGTATTGTATGCAGTTTTGGTCTCCAAATTTGAGGAAGGACATTCTTGCTATTGAGGGAGTGAAGCATAGGTTCACAAGGTTAATTCCCGGAATGACGGGACTGTCATATGTTGAAAGATTGGAGCGACTGGGCTTGTATACTTTGGAATTTAGAAGGATGAGAGGGGATCTGATTGAGACATATAAGATTATTAAGGGATTGGACACACTGGAGGCAGGAAGCATGTTCCCGCTGATGGGTGAGTCCAGAACTAAAGGCCACAGTTTAAGAATAAGGGGTAGGGCATTTAGAACTGAGATGCGGAAAAACTTTTTCACCCAGAGAGTGGTGGATATGTGGAATGCTCTGCCCAAGAAGGCAGTGGAGGCCAAGTCTCTGGATGCATTCAAGAGAGAGTTAGATAGAGCTCTTATAGATAGCGGGGTCAAGAGATATGGGGAGAGAGCAGGAACGGGGTACTGATTGTGTATGATCAGCCATGTTCACAGTGAATGGCGGTGCTGGCTAGAAGGGCCAAATGGCCTACTCCTGCACCTATTGTCTATTGACTCCAGTGACTGTGATACCATCCCCTGTGAATGAAGAAAGGGAGCTAATAACAAAAAGAAATTACATTTCCTTCTGAAAACAGCAGGGCATGGTTACAGCTTTATTCTGGTTTTGCACAAGACAAGGAGAAACATGCTCAGAGATTCTATTTCAGAATATAGTTTATTTTAATATCAGCCAGCAACCAAAATTTGCCTCTGATGTATTCTTGATGTCATCATGCACCCAGTGTGCTTTCTTCTTATTATAATGGGGAATAAAATAGGCTGATAGTGGCAATATGTGGATAATTTCGCAGTTTTCATCCTGCATTCTAGATTGAACACTGACTCAAAGGCAAAAGTCGAAGTATATAAGCCATATCCTACCTCGTGATTCACTTACTTACAGACAGTGACAAGAAAGAAAAAAACTCAGAATATGTAACTTAGAGTACAATTTACATTCCTCTGAAAGCTAGTTATTAACTGTCTAAATTTAAAGCAAATGTAATGATTTCCCTTCACTTTATATTGGAATTGCAAGACAAGTGTAAATAAAAAAGTACTCAAAATGATTTTTTTATTAAGAGAGAAATTGATTTATAATTACCTTCAATTTAACTTTATTTTTCTTCTCCAAGAAGGGGAAAGGATTGCAAATACTTAAGTATTGGTCAATTATGCATTTGCTGTGATAGAATTTCATTGGAAAACTAATTACTAAATGTGATTGAGGTTTTGACCTGTTAATCCAGAAATTCATGAGCGAGTTTATGTGTCCACTATTAACACAATGAATCAACACATGGACGTACAACAACATGCAGCACACTTCTTCAGAATTCATTTGCACCTGCATGGCAGAAGGTGATTATGGGTTCTTCAAGTTGAAATTGGCTGTCAACAATAAAAGGTCTGCTTAAACAAAATGGGAAGGGAGCCTGCAACATATAGAACTTAGCATTGGCAATCATCTGCAGGTTGGCATCTTGTAGGTGAAAAAACATTTCCTCTATAGAGGTTGTTCCGGCGAGCATTCTAAAACCCTCCCATCCTCCCAACCAGCACAAGTGCATCATTGCCACCCACAGCATCACAACTCAAATCCAAATAAACTTTTAACCTGATCCATCTCTGTTCCTCCTTCACTTGGCCCCAGTACCAGAAGCATACACCCTTACCAATCCCAGCTTTTTCTTTACCATGCCACCACTGCCGACCACCATAAATGACTATCTCTCAACCACCCGACTCCCCAATTCCTGACTTGCATTTTCAGACCTTTTGTTTGTTGAATTGCAGAGCAAGCAGAAGAAAGGCCTTTGCAGATATCAAGACTTTCTAGCATATTGTATGTACAAAACAAATTCATGGCATTCTGCAACACCAAACCTTGGCATAAAGCATGCTTTGGTTCACAATACTTCTCATATCTAATGCATATTTATCGGCACTAAACAATTGCTGGGCCCCAACAGTGTGTGATGAACATATAACTTATAATAAGTCATAACTGTCTTTACTTTTTATATTTCAATATCCTGAAATGTAAGATTTTGAAACTATTATTTTCTTGCATTTAAAGTATTACTTTCTTCGATGTGAAGTGAAGAGTACTTTATCATATTGCGATACCAACTTTAAGAGATAACTGGTATTAACAGGGTAGTTTGCAGTTTTCTTGTGTCCAGACACTCAACTTTTAAGATTCCATTGAGAAAGATGAGGGATGGACAATTAAATCTGGACACACAGGGAGCTGCAGATCATCTAATAACTCAAAGTATTTTATAATCAATAACACAACTGGGAAAAGGTAAGATTATATTAGATATTCTCCTTACAGAACTTTGGATGAAGAATTTAAATAAATGCATGATCAAAGTAGATTAAACTATAAAATCTAAATGAGACATACATTAAAATTATTCCAAATTAGTTCTATGTAACATGAACATTATCTCCTCTCTTTGGTATGTCTATTCTGTATTGCTGTTAGCTCCAAGAACATTCCATTAAAAAATTATATCATAAAATGAGCAAAACAACACTAGGCGTTACATTTTAAAAATGCAAACAAGGAAAGTTACTATTTTGAATAATTTATTTTTTTCAGGCCAGTGAATTAAATGTATTTTATTTTAAAATGCTTTAATTTAGATGTTCATCACCTGCTATTGATACACATTTCAATGAAGTGGTCCATCACAGAAACTGGATTAGAGTTACTTGGACACAATTCACTTGGCAAGGTTTTTCTGTTGATGAGAGCAGAGAAATTTTTCATCCCACTAAATTGACAGATTGAAACTGGGATCTCAAGTTTGAAAGAGCAATATTTCTGATTTCCGGGCACAGTAAAACTGGAGCAAGTCACACAAAATGCTGGAGGAACTCAGCAGGTCAGGGAACATCTGTGGAAATGAATAAACAGTTGATGTTTAGGGCCAAGACTCTTCATCTGGACTGGAAAGGATGGGAGTATATGCCAGGATATATTTATTCATTTCCATAGATGCTTCCTGATCTGTTGAGTTCCACCAGCACTTTGCTCTGGAGGTCCAGAATTTCATGTTCACAGTAAAACTGGAAATGAATTACCAAGCACACTAAAATCAGAAATATACTGTATACCCCCAATGTTTGATGCTATTGGAATCAGTCTTGTGATTTTGTAGAAAATGAATTTCATGGATCAAATGAGGGGAATAGTGGGATTCGGATTCAATGGAATGTAGAGTTCACTCTTCTCACCAAACAAGTGGGGAAGCAAATAGTTTGTTAGATTTTGTTTTGGAAGCACTTGAGTATGATGTCTCACTGTATGTCTCACCACTTTCACATGCTTCATCAACAGCTTCCCTTTTTTTAATAGGTGAGAAGTGGAGATATTTGTAAACTGCTCAAAAGATGAAGCAACTTAAGAAAGCATGCAGTAAAAGACGGACAAAACAGAGACTTGGTGTAGTGAGTATCAAGTTACGTTCATGATTTACAAGTATGAGACAATAATCTCTACCAGCATGAAGAAGATAACCACTATCCTCTTAACAATGAATGGCTTTCATTAATAATGCATTTCAACACACTGTCAAACCTAGCATAATCATTTAAGGAAAACTGTAACACATTATACTTGACCTGGCATATAGGTGTACAGATTTGACCAGATTTGTTTCACCATCATGCTTTGGGAATTTAAAATCCTCCAAGCACAGAGACTGAAGAACAACTAGATGCAAGCTTCACACAAGATAATTCTTAAGCTGATTAACAGCAGATCTCTGTGTATTGTTATTAAAATACTGAATTGAACAGAAAACATTTCTCATGACTCTGGAAAAAGTATTTATATTGCAATTGCAATTATATATTTAGGACAAATTATACTAATACTTGGGATCTAGGATCATTATCAAGCTGACTGAAAGATAGGTTTGCACATTTTAAGAAATATATTCTAAAGAACAAGAAATCTGATTAAGATTAGTTTGTTGATAATTTTCTCCCAAAAATCCTACATAATATTATAAATAATATTACTTAAAAGTGGACTGATTTGATAACCTGTCCACTACCTGACACATTAGTATCATTGAGACAAGATCAGAAAAGCAAAGATGTCTAAACTGGCTTAAAAGATCATCAAGGACATTAAGAATGTATGTGCAGTTTTAAGAAGTAAGGTGACATTGAAATGGATTGACAGATTAGGATGAAAAAGAATCAATAGTTAATAACAAATTAAAAATTCATGTACTTCCATGTTTGAGAATATATGTTAAGCTACATTGTTCTGTGGGCTACAACACCTCAAATGTGTTGTAAAATTGTGAATTACTACTGCACTTTTAAATTTCAAAAATGTTTCACTTTTACCCCACCAGTGTAATATTTCAAAATATGGTCTCAACAAATTAAAAGAGCCCAAATAAATGTAACCAGGTGACCACTGAATACCATTTTTTATTGTTAAAGTGCACTTATGTATTCACCTGGTATTGCTAGCTACCTGTGCCTTTAAGAGAAAGCGATGACATCATTATACACGTGTGGAGTAGATGAGTTATAATGTTCTAGAAAGAACTTTGAGTACTGGTTGTATGGTGAGGAAAGATTTTCATCAGCAAGGTATTGGCACTGGATAGCATGGTTGTACAAAATTCCTTAACAGCCTTGTAACATGAGCAAGGAGAACTCGTTTCAGGGTCTAGCCATACGTGTTTGGAAGTTAAGTATGTTTGTGCCAAAAATTGCCTCTACCATATTGGTTTTGTATATTTTGTTTTATTTATTTTCATATTGTATCCAATAAATGTGCAGACTGTTTTCTAAACAGGGAGAAAATCCAAAAATCTGAGATGCAAAGGGTCTTGGGAGTCCTTATGCAGAAAACCCTAAGGTTAACTTGCAGGTAGAGTCAGTGGTGAGGAAGCCAAATGCAATGTTAGCATTCATTTCAAGATGTCTGGAATACAAGAGCACGGATGTGATGCTGAGGCTTTATAAGGCACCGGTGAGGCCTTGAGTATTGTGAACAGTTTTGAGATCCTCATCTAAGAAAAGATGTGCAGGCATTGGAGAAGGTTCAGAGGAGGTTTGTAAGAATGATTCAGAAAATGAAAGGGTTATCTTATGAGGAACAATTGATAGCTCTGGATCTGTAATCCCTGGAATTTAGAAGGATGAGGAGGGATCTCATTGAAATCTTTTGAACGTTGAAAGGTCTAGTCGGAATAGAAGTGAAAAGGCTGGTGGGGAAGTTTAGAACAAGAGCGCACAGCCTCAGGATAGAGGGGCATCCATTTAAAACAGAGATGCAGAGAAATTTCTTTAGTTAGAGGATGGTGAATTTGTGTTATTTATTACCACAGGCAGCTGTGGAGGCCAGGTCACATGGTGTATTTAAGGCAAGGCTTGATAGGCTCTTGATTGGACATGGCATCACAGGTTACGGGAGAGGACTGGGGAATGGAGCTGAGGAGGGGGTAAAGGATCAGCCATGATTGAATGGTGGAGCAGACTCAATGGGCTAAATGGCTTAATTCTGCTCCTAAGTTTTATGGTCTCATGGTCTACTGCATACGTAACTAGTTGATACACAAGTGTGTGGACCAAAAGTAAGCTGAGATTGTAACAGCAGGAAATGCATTTTTTAAAATTCATTTTGGTGTTTTTATTTTGATACTCTCTTTCTGCATTAAAACATCTAAAACACATAAAGGAATTAAAGACTCAAAAAAGTATTTGTTGTCTTGAGTGTGTACTTTTGCCAGGCTACATAAAGGTTCAGTAAAAAAGGGTTTCTGAACTGTCTCAGTCCACTAGGTCCAAATAATTTGTACAAATTCCACCAAGTGAGGAAAGGTGTCTCCATTCAGACTGTGTACATTTATCATCAAATCACTATTTGCACAATCCATCCAATTGAGATGTCAATGAATCTAGAATTATATGTATTAGCCTCATCAATTCACTTTTCAAGTGAGAATCATTGAGATAATTTAACCATATGCCACCATTTATTTGACTTGTGATATTAATGGATTATTCATTTGTTTATGGAGTGTAGAAGTTAATAGAAGCAAGTAACTTGACCTATCCTTGCCTCTGGTATGGCAGTAAATCGGCCTTCCTTCTTAATGAAGCGATAAATTCAAAAATAAACCCACTGGAATTTCAGTAAAGGTGGATATTACTGCTGTAGATCAGCAGGCCCTGCCCTAGAAGAAGGCAAATTGATTCTAGTTCATGAAGACCGGATGAATAATTAACAGTAGGACTGGAACAAACAAATTGATCAGATATTCTGTCTGCTTTTAAGGAGAGCATTGTCCCTGAATGGGCCTTTGATAGATACAATGAACTTCCAAGTGAAAGAAATCATTCTGAAGGTTGGCCCTGTGCTGTTTTTCCAATAAAGGGGTCAGAATTTAATAAGGTATCAGTTCCCTAATTTATTCATACTTACAAACTGAACAAGGTTAATCACATCAATACAGTTGCTATAAGAGACTGATGGACTCACCTCTAAATGCCCAAAGACTATAATTACAATACACAAGCCAGGAGGGTGATGGAATTGTTTCCTCTGCTGGGCTGAGCATATCCCCAGTAATACTCAGGAAGCTCAAACGACAACCAATTGCTTTGTCAACTCATTTGCTACCATAAACAATAACTTCTTTATTGTGGCCATAAAATCCATCATCTATGAAATGCTTTTCAACTATTCACCAAGGTTTCTGCAAATCATCTCCCAAATCCACTTTTAGAAGGACAAAGAAAGTGGGGAATTGAAATAGAAGTTCATCATTGCTTTAAATATAACATCTATATCACTCACTTCAGATTTTCACAGAAAACTCCTTTCCACTCATTAGCCAATTCTATCAAGTGTACAGTATCGCATCTATGGGACTGTACCATGTCCTTGTTCCCTTGCATGAAGCAAATAGAAACTTCCATCTTTTCCGGCAGTTACTTCCTTCAAGAACTTGCAATCCCATTTGAAAGCCTTATACTGTGGCTATTATATCACTGGGCCGTCTTAGGCAGGCATTCTGAAGCCGAATGGCTCTGAAATATATACAGTACAGAGCAATGCTCTCTTGCCTATTGCACTCACATCACTGTGCTTTGTGGCCGTTTTCGCAGTTGGACTGCGCCCAGTCAGTGAATGGGATTCATTAGAAAGGGCAAATAAAAATAGGCTGCAGCAAGAGGAGCTGAGTAGACCAGTACTAGCTCATCAGCCTTGGGCAAAGTAAGTATCTGGAAAAAATTCTTCTTCTTTACTCTTCATTCCTCGTCTGCTAGGGCAGAGTTAATACACCAAGAATGCCTCCAGGGGTTGGGTTTGGTTCTGTGTGTGAGGAGTAGGAATTCTGGGAGACCCCAAGCCTCTCGGATAATCACATCTGCACCAGGTGCACCGAGCTGCAGCTCCTCTGAGAACGTGTTAAGGAACTGGAGCTGCAGCTCGATGACATTTGGCTCATATGGGCGACTGAGGAAGTGATAGGTAGGAGCTACAGGGAGGTTATTGCCCCTAGGGTACTGGAAGCAGACAACTGGATGACTGTCAGGAGAAGGAAGTGAGAAGGAAAAGGGCAGCCAGTGCACAGTACCCCTGTGGCTGTACCCTTCAATATTAAGTATACCACTTTGGATACTGTTGAGGGGGATGACGTACTGGGGTAGCCACAGTTGCTGGGTCTCTGGCATTGAGTCTGGTGCTGTAGCTCAGAAGCAAAAAGAGGAGAAGAGGTGATAGGAGATTCCATAGTTAGAGGACTAGAGTCTCTGTGGATGCTACAGAGACACCTGGATGATATAATGCTTCCCAGATGCCAGGGTAAGGAATGTCTTGGATTGTGTCCACAGCATTCTAAAGCGAGAGGGTGAGTGTCCAGAAGTCTTGGTACGTATTGGCAGGAAAGGAATTCTGTGCTGGGAAGTGGACTGCCACGCACTTTGGTAGAAGAAATAAAAGCATAGACTATTTTCTAAATAGAGAGAAAATTTAAAAATTGGAGGTGCAAAGGGACTTGGGAGTCCTTGTGCAGGATTCCCTAAAGTTAATTTGCAGGTTGAGTCAGTGGTGAGGGAGGCAAATGTAATGTTAGCATTCATTTCAAGAGGACTAGAATGAAACACCCTCACCAGGCTCATATAGAAACATGGCTCATTAACAGGCTTTGCTAACAGCCACTGGACTCAGCGATGAGAAGGCCATCTTTCTTAAACAATATATGTCTAGAGTGGTATGATTTGGGTCCAATCAAACAGGAAAGTTGGGATGTTTCAATAAACGGAACCCGATTTGAGTGAATACTATGTAAATACTGCCCATACACAATTACCTGTTGGCAAGAAATAACAGATCATACACCACATACAATTATAAACAAGTGTATTTACTAATTTCTGCTTTATCAACCAGTTATTAAGAGAAAAAGTAAAATAAAACAATAAAAGGATCTATTACAATCAAACCCGTCTCTATGTGCAGATTGTGGAGCTTCTACCTTCCAAAAGCTAGGTATGATCATTATTCTCATCACGAACCACCAGTAGAACTTTCCATTTTGGATTCCTTCGAATTGCAAAGCACTCCTTGCAATTGCGTCTTCTCGTCAGATCAAACCCTACAGCCAACTCTCCCAATTTTCTCTTCTCTCTATCTCCCGCTAAAAAGACCACGGACCCCACCAGTGTCCATCACAAATCTCTCTCCGCCCAGCTCTCTCTAGAACCTTCTCCCAATTCTACCATCCTGATTGGCTAAGACAATATTCCTAACTTGAACATCACAGCCCCTTATCTTTAACCAAAACCCAAACACTATCAGCACTTTGCTTCTACAGAAAGCTGCTAAGTGAAATACCCTATAGTATGAACAGTAAAAATCTTAACCAGGGCATTACAAGAATACAAACCCAAGAAAGCAATGTTGATGCTTTATAAACCACTGGTGAGGCCTCACTTGGAGTATTGTGAGTAGATTTGGACCATTATTTAAGAAAGGATGTGTTGATGTTGGAGAGGGTTCAAAGGAGGCTCATGAAAATGATTCTGGGATTATCATATGAAGACCATTTGATGGCTCTGAACATGTATTCAGTGGAATTCAGAAGAATGAAGTGGGGGATCTCATTAAAACCTATTGGATGTTGAAAGACCTCATTAGAGTGGAGGTGGAGAGGATGTTTTCTGTGGTGGATGAGCCTAAGACCAGGGAACATAGCTTCAGAATACAGGAATGTTCATTTAGAATGGAGAAGAGGAGGAATTCCTTTAGCCAGAAAGTGGTGAATCTGTGAATTCTTTGCCACAGGTGGCTGGGGAGGCCAAGTCATTGGGTACATTTAAGGCAGAGGTTGATAGATTCTTGAGTAGTCAGGGCAAAAAAAGATACAGGGAGAAGGCAGGATATTGGTGCAGAGAGCGAAATGGATCAGACATGATGAAATGGTGGAACAGACAACAGGGTACATACACCATGTCCCCCACCCTATTTATTATCAGCAGCAGAAGATGTAATCCCTTGCCCGACACTGGATGCTGCCAGCCAGCTTGCCGAGGGTTCATGGACAACATCTCTATAACAACTGTGTCACCCATCCACGCAAGATGGGCATTGGAAACCCTGGACATTGTAGCCACTTGGGCAAGGATCTCCTTTAAGGCCAAGAAGTCCAGGCAAAGTAACTAGTAAGTTTAGCCTCCAAGTTCAGGAGGAGGTCATCCCTTCCATCGAAGGTAACCCCATAAAATGCTTGGGGAAGTGGTTTAATGCGTCACTGACAGACGGGGCCAATGTCACCAATGCTGTGAAGCAGACAGAGGAATGGCTGAAGAAGATCGAGAAATCCGGACTTCCCAGTAAATTCAGGACCTGGCTGTACCAATATGGCCTTCTTCCCAGGCTTCTCTGGCTCTGCACACTTTATGAGTTCCTCATGACTGCCGTAGAGGGCATCGAGAGGAAAACCAACAAGCCCCTGTGGAAATGGTTAGGAGTTCCCCCAAGCTTCTCTTAATGGGACTCTATATTCAATCCTGGCAACTGCAGCTTCCCCTGTCCTCTGTTGTGGAGGAATTCAAGGTGGCTAAATGCAAAGCCTTATTAAGCTTGAGAGATTCCAATGATGACCTGGTAAAGCAAGCAGGCATTGCAACCAGATCTGGGTGTAAGTGGGCAGCCAACACAGCAGTAGAGCAGGCAGTGTGTTCTCTGAAGCTGTGAGATATCACCAGCAACCCCTGTGCCGAGCAGCAAGGCCTCGGCTCAGTTCACTTCCAGCAATGGGCAAACACAAGCATAAGGAACAGGCGAGACATGGTACAGGCAGAAATACGGATCCATGAGGAAGAGAAGCAGATGTCAAAGGCAGTGGAACAAGTGTCCCAGGGCGACTGGACAAAATGGGATCTGCCCAAGCGCAAGATCTCATAGGCAGAGTTTCGGAGACTGGAGCCCTTCCGTATTTCCTTCCTCTTGTGATCCGTGTACGACATCCTCCCTTCACCATTACATCTGTACACATGGGGGATGAGAGAGGACCCGAACTGTAAGCTCTGTGGGACACTGTCTGGGTGTAAAACAGCTCTAATTCAAGGGCGGTATAGGTGGCGCCATGATAAGGTGCTGCTGGCTCTTGCTGACACACTAGAGTGAGAGAGATGCAAGAAGAGGACGGCTGGCACAGATTTGAGGAAGGCCATCACCTTCATCAAAGAGGGAGCCGGGCCTATCGTAACCAAACAACCAAAGCCAAATCTGCTGCTAACGGCCAGGTCCTGGGAGATGAGAGTCAATGTGGGAAGGAGGCTGCAGTTCCCGGAGGTGGTGCACACAACCCTCTGCCCAGACATTGTATGAACTGAAGATCAGAAAATAATTCTGGTTGAGCTGATGGTGCCGTGGGAGGAGGGGTGGGAAGAGGCCCATGACAGAAAGGCCTTGAAGTACTAGCCCTTAGTGCAGGAGTGCAAAGACAAGGGATGGCAGGCATGGTTGTTCCCTGTGGAGATCGGCTGCAGAGGTTTCCCAGCCAAGTCAGCATGGTGGTTGTTGTCAGCTCTGGGCCTGGATGAAAGGAGCAAAAAAACAAGTAGTTCAAAGGATGGTGGAAGAGGCTGAACGAGCCTCTTGTTGGATTTGGAGTAGGCGAAAGGAGGGAAGCTGGAAGCCAGGAGCAGATGGGCAGTGATTTGGCCACTGGAGAGTGTCGTGGTTAAGGATCGAAACACTTTATTAAGGTTGGGAACCACCTGATGACATCTGCTCCTGGCTGAGGTATACGGTTACCTCATAAGGTATCTGGAGAATGCACCCTAATGAGTTAATTCAGTTCCGGTATCATATGGGTCACTGGATTCCCGAGTATCTGTATAAATCTGTATAAATCTGTGCAGAAGTTCGCTGATGACACGGCCATAGTGGGGTGTGTCAGGAATGGACAGGAGGAGGAGTATAGGAAACTGATACAGGACTTTGTGATATGGTGCAACTCAAACTACCTGCGTCTCAATGTCACCAAGACCAAGGAGATGGTGGTGGACTTTAGGAGATCTAGGCCTCATATGGAGCCAGTGATCATTAATGGAGAATGTGTGGAGCAGGTTAAGACCTACAAGTATCTGGGAGTACAGTTAGACGAGAAGCTAGACTGGACTGCCAACACAGATGCCTTGTGCAGGAAGGCACAGAGTCGACTGTACTTCCTTAGAAGGTTGGCGTCATTCAATGTCTGCAGTGAGATGCTGAAGATGTTCTATAGGTCAGTTGTTGAGAGCGCCCTCTTCTTTGTGGTGGCGTGTTGGGGAGGAAGCATTAAGAAGAAGGACGCCTCACGTCTTAATAAGCTGATAAGGAAGGCGGGCTCTGTCGTGGGCAAAGTACTGGAGAGTTTAACATCGGTAGCTGAGCGAAGGGCGCTGAGTAGGCTACGGTCAATTATGGAAAACCCTGAACATCCTCTACATAGCACCATCCAGAGACAGAGAAGCAGTTTCAGCGACAGGTTACTGTCGATGCAATGCTCCTCAGACAGGATGAAGAGGTCAATACTCCCCAATGCCATTAGGCTTTACAATTCAACTGCCAGGACTTAAGAACTTTTTTTAAAGCTACTATTAATGCTTTTTGAGTTAGTGATTTAGATGCATATCATATTATTACTGAGTTAAGTATTGTATGTAATGAGTTTTTGCTACAACAAGTGTATGGGACATTGGAAAAAATGTTGAATTTCCCCATGGGGATGAATAAAGTATCTATCTATCTATCTATCTATCTATCTATCTATCTAAACAAATCAGAAGATGGTGACCACTGTCATTACCAGTTCTGTGGGCTTATTCCAAAGGTGCATATTGGAATTATACCTTGAATGAAACAGTTTCACATTTTTAATTACGATCTCCACATATGCATATATTCTGCATTTTCCCTCAAACATTAAATATGGCACAACAAGTAGATTCACCTTAAATTCTTTTGTAGCTTTCTTAAGTACCAATCAATCCCACAATGCCAGAACTATAAAGATCTGGAATCTTTTTACCAATGTCTTTAGTCCATTCAGGTACTCACCGTCTTTAAAGGGAGCAGTGGAATCAGAATACTGTTGAGTTTACAGGAAGCACAAGAAACAAAGCCTCAGTGAGTTTGAAGGGAGGTTTGGAAATGCGGCCATCAGGATGCCAAACCATCAGGATTTCAGAACAATAACAGAGTCGATTTTCAGAATTTTGCTGTAGTAAATTTGTATTCCCATCTCAGCACAATATTATTTACTCCGTTTATTTGAAGAGTTTTAAAATCTTTTTACAATTCCTTTTATGCTGTTTGCGATGTAACAGTAAATTGCAGGCATGCTTTTCTGAAGTCAGTTCCGCTAAATGTATTCTGAGAGTTACAGTTACAAGGATTTTCGTATGATTCGAATGTCATGTAAATCTGCAGAACTTCGGTCTACATATTTCTGCTTGTATCTGAAGAATCTACTTTTTTTGGATGAGAAATTGATTTCTTTAATCAAAAAAGGCTGGTTTGGAAACAAATCACCAAGCACAGCTGGAGAGCCCCGTGGGTATGTGACAAGCAAAAATGAGAAAAGCTGTAGGTAATCTAGCTTCCTGCTGTTCTGTGAATCAGCCTACACCTTAATCTTTGTTCTGTTCCAATAGAAAATGTGTAGCCAATGACATCTTCCCTCTTATGGAAGCCTTCCCACCTGGCTAGACTGTTCACCACCTGCTCGCCCAAACTGTCACAAGGGCAAAGTGGCCTTTACCACCAAATCTCATGCTGGACTGCGACCTAACCTTCTGGCACATTCTCCTCCTAAATGGGATGCAGGGATACACAGAGCCTAGGGTACTTGTGCATACATTTTTGAAACTTGCAGGATAAGGGGAGTAATTAACAATAGAACAACAGGACTGAATAACTGGATGTGTACAGAATATTCTGCAGCATACACACTTCAAAACCTTCAATGTAAGGCGGTAAGATGAAGTGTCAGATCCAGCTTCCATGATCAGAAAACGTCAGACTTACAGTGCAAATAACTCTGTAAATGCCTTGCTCAACCCATTCAGCAGCAAATCCCCTAACTTTTCACTCACCTTTTACCTCTTCTCCACATCACATGTTCAGGGAATATTCATTTTACCCTTTGAGATTAGCACAGAGTATTTTAGATCTTACTGATCAGAGTATCGTACATGAATAAGCTATTGTGTAGTGTTTCCATTAGACTAGTCCTGGGGTACCGTACTTTGCTTTTTCATGAGATTGCTATCGCACAAGGAAAGGATGTGAAGTGTGGAGGAATATTTTCTCCTAGTTAAAAAATAAACAGGTTAACTTGTTAACAGTTATAAAACCGTTAGAGGATAATTATATCCACCGGCTGAACCAATAAGCACCTTCTCAGGAAAGGCTGTTCACTACGACTGGGAAGAAAAAATCCTTCACTCAAAATTCCGGATTCTCTATTATTTTTCTAAATGGCAGTGTTTTTTTTACTTGTTTCATTTTAAAAAAATACCCTTACTAATGTATTTTAAAGTAAAAATGTTTTTGCTTTCTCTTTGTACCATCACATGATTATAAGACTTGAAGGACATTTTTTAAAATTCCAGCACTATAAAAAATTCATCTTGCAGAATACAGATTATTGCTTTTGATTTTTCTGTATGATAACAATAACACACCTTAATTTATTTCCATTCCTCAGTACCTTCAATTTGACAGTATGGTGACACTCTATTTCACAGTCTATTTAGGCATTCAAACAGCATCACTCAAATTTAAGATGCAAGTTCAAGTGGATCATAACTACTAACTGATTCACTGAGGTTAAATTACATTGCAAAGTCTCTTGCAAAAATACCTACCTATTACACCAACTGTTATTTGCAGGTGTATGCAAGTTGCTATTTGTTTTTTCTCTCCCTTATTGTGAAAAATTAATAACTTACATTAAATTCTTCATAAAGAAGATACCAAAACGGACTCAACTTTCTATCAATGCTTATATCATGCCATCCTCATGTATTTTCTTCCTTTTATCATTAGATAAATATGATTAAAAAAAAATCTATTTTAGTCTTTTTGATTCAATAGCATCTTGAAACAGACTTGCTAATGCTTGTTGACTTCCATGAAACTTTATTAACTGCTTGAACCCTCATTAATGCACAGTTTTGACTAAAATGGCAAAGGTTATTAATTAATAATAGAGTCTGGATTTTCTAAAATTACTCCCATTTTGTTTTAAAAATTCTTCGGGTCAATGTTCTAACACTGAATAAAAGCAACACACACAAAATGCTGGGGGAACCCTGCAGGTCAGGCAGCATCTGTGGAAATGAACAAACAGTTGACCTCTTGGGCTGAGACCCTTCTTCAGGACTGAGAGGGAAGGGGAAGATGCCAGAATTAAAAGGAGGGAAGAGGGGAAAGAAGCTAGCTGGAAGGTGAAAAGTGAAGTCAGGGGGGTGGGAAAAGGTCTAGGGTGGGAAAAAAAAGGAACCTGATAGCAAAGGAGAGTGGACCATAGGAGAAATGGAAGGAGGAGAGGACCCAGGGGGAAGTAATAGGCAGGTGAGAAGAGGTAAAGGTCAAAGTGAGGAAAGAGGAAGGGGGGTGGGAAATTAGTTTACCAGAAGTAGAAATTGATATTCATGCCATCAGCTTGGAGACTACCCAGATGGAGTATAAGGTGTTGCTCCTCCAACCTGAGGGTTGCCTCATCTTGGCAGAGGATGCCAAGGACTGACACTGTATGTTGGAAAGGGAATGGGAATTGGAATTAAAATATTTGGCCACTAGAAAGTTCTGCTTGTGGCAAGTAGAGCAGAGGTGCTTGATGAAGCAGTCCCTCAATTTACAATGGGGCTCACCAATGTAGAGCAGGCTGCATCAGGAGCACCAGACATAATAGGTGACTCCAGCAGATTTGCAGGTGAAGGATTGACTCACCTGGACGTTCTGTTTGGGGCCCTGATTGGAGCTGAGGGAGGAGGTGTTTGGGCAGGTTTAGCACAGGCCGCTTTCAAAGGTAAGTGCCTGGAGGGAGATTAGTGGGGAAGGAGGAACGGGCAAAGAAATCGCAGAAAGTGGGAAGCAGGGTGGGGGTGTAGTTAAAGACATGCTGAGTGATGGGATCCCTTTGGAGATGGCGGGAGTCGGTGAGGATAATGTGTTTGATGTGGAGGCTGAGGGGGTGGTAGGCAAGGATATGAGGAATTCTGTCACAGTTATGGTGGCAGGGAGATGGGATGAATGCAGCTGCTCGGGAAACGAAGGAGATGCGGGTGAGGGCAGCGTCAATAGTGGAAGGAGGAAAACCCATTCTTTGAAGAAAGAGAAGATCTCTGATTACCTGGAACTGAATAAAAGTACTGAGCATTGTAGTTCATCTGTAGTTATATTCACCATTGCATCGTAATCCTGTTCTTTTTTTACCCAATCGATTCCTTAAAGTTTAATAACAAAGTGATTTCCAGAAAATAATTGACTAAATGTAATCTCAAGTGCCAAACAGACTATAGTCTTAAAATGTCTACAAGAATGCTTCAAAGAACAAAGTAAACTCCCTTAGGCAACTCTGCCTTTGACCCCTTCTTTGTTTGTTGGTTTGACGTAAATTTAACAAAATAATATAAATCATTAATTCTGGAAAATAGCCCACTTGCTTTCTTCCTAGTTATGGGATTACACACTGATGCTACAATGACAGCTTTTATCATTTAGTATTGTGACTGACTTCACTCTGAGCGAGAATTATGCACATTGAACACACTTGTTTCCTTAACATTAATATGACATCACAAAGCAGGTGACCGACTCAGTCAAATAATCCAGCCAGTCTTTAATGTCTAGAAACTGAATGCAAAGACAAAGACATTTCTTTGAAAAGTACATAAGATTGTTCTTCCCAAGGTTTTATGAAACAGAACAAAATTATTGCTTTAATTTACAATCTTATATGGTAACACTTAACTATGTTTTAAAACTGCTCAATCACTAACAGCTTACTCTGACCAGCAATTAATATAAATCAGTCATAGAAAAGTACAGCACAGAAATGGGCCCTTCAGCCCATCTAGTCCATACAGAAACCATTTAAATTGCCTACTCTCAACAATCTGCACTGGGTCCATAACCCTCCATACCACTACCATCCATGTATCTTTCCAAACTGCTTAAATGTTGAAATCGAGCTCGCATGCACTACTTGTGTCGGTAGCTTATTCCACACTCTCACAACCCTCTGAGTGAAGAAGTTTCTCCTCATGTTCCCTTAAATTTTTCACCTTTCACCCTTAACCCATGACCTCTAGTTGTAGTCCCACCCCCCAGTGGAAAAAGCCGACTTGTATTTACCCTATATACCTCCATCAAAACTCCTCTCAGTTGTCTATGTTTCAAGGAATAAAATCCAAACCTATTCAATCTTTTCTTATACCTCATGTCCTTCAGACCCAGCAACATCCTTGTAATTTTTTTCTGTACTCTTTCAACCTTGTTTACATCTTTCCTGTAGGTTGGTGACCAAAACTGCACACGGTACTCCAAATTAGCCTCACCAATGTCTTTTACAACTTCGACATGACATCCCATCTCCTGTATTCAGTACTTTTTGAGACCAATGTGCCAAAAGCTTTCTTTACGACCCTACCTACATGTGATGCAGTATTTAATGAATTATGGACCTGTATTCTCAGATCCCTTTGTTCTACCACACTCTACAGCGCCCTACCATTCACTGTGTATGCAAGACCTTCACTGATGGGTCTTACTGAAGAGCAACACCTCACACTTGCCTGCATTAAATTCCATCTGCTATTTTTCAGCCCATTTTTCCAGCTAGTCTAGATCCCATCGCTTGTCATGATAGTCTTCCTCACTGCCCACTACACCCCAGGTCTAGGTGTCATCCACAAATTTTCTAATCCAGTTAACCACATGATCATCCAGAACATTGATATAGATGACAAACAGCAATGGACCAAACACCGATCCCTGCGGAACTCCACTAGTCACAGTCCTCCAGTCGGAGAGGCAACCGTTCACCACCTCTCTCAGGCTTCTCCCACAAAGTCAATGTCTAATCCAATTTACTACCTAATCTTGAATGCTGAGCAACTGAATCTTCTTCACTAGCCTCCCATTCGGGACCTTGTGAAATGTCTTGCTAAAGTCCACGTAGACAACATCCACAGCCTTGCTTCATCCACTTTCTTGGTAACTTCCTCAAAAACTCAATGACCTACCATGCATGAAGCTATGCTGACTATCTTTTCAAGTATATCCAAATACTTTTTTATCCAGTCCCTTAGAATACCTTCCAATAACTTTCCCACTACTGATGTCAGACTCACCAGCTCATAATTTCCTGGTTTCTGTTTAGAGCCTTTCTTAAACAGCAGAACAATGCTGGCTATCCTCCAGTCCTCTCATTCCTCATCTATCACTAAGAATGACTTAAATATCTCTGCTAGGGCCCCAGCAGTTTTTGCTCTTGTTTCCTGCAGTGTCTGAAGGAACACCTTATTAGGCCCTGGGAATTTATCCATCTTAATTTGTCTCAGGACAGCAAACCCTTCCTCCTCTGTAATCTGTATAGGGTCCATGAAGTCAATGTCACTTTGCCTCACTTCTATAGATCCTGTGTCCATCTCCTGAGTAAATAAGGATGCAAACAATTCATTTAAGATCTCCCACATCTTTGTTGACTCCACACATGGATTATCATTCTGAACTTCCAGAGGATCAGTTTTGTTCCTTTCAATCCTTTTGCTCTTAATGTAGATTTCCATCCTCTGCAGATTTTGTCTTGTTTATCTTGTACTCTGTCTTGTATTCTGACAGGCATATACAAGTTATGTACTCCTTCATCTTGTCTGTTAGGATAACTTCATCCCTTCTTTTATCCCTCCTGATTTCATTCTTAAGTGTTCAATTTCTTCCTGAAGTGATGTAATTCTGTAGATTTGCCTTCAGACTTTTTACAGTGAGAATGGAAACATGTTAAAACAGTATAAAAGACTGGAGTGGAGTGAGTGACAATTCCATGTAATAATATCATCAGAATGTATGAATGCATGAATTTTCTTTGGAATTATTTCATTACAATTATCTGAATGATAAAACTAACATATAGATATTGCTTTTTATCTGCAGTATGTAAAATTATGCTGGCCATAGGTTGTCATAATTGAGAACATTTTTTATGAAGGTTTCAAGATGAAAACTTCTTCTTTCCTATTTTAGAGTCATGCAGCATGGAAGCAGGCCTTTTTAACCTAACTGGGCCACACTAACAAAGGTTCCTATCTAAACTAGTAACATTTTCCCACATTTGGCCCATATCCTTCTTAATATTTCCTATCCCTGTATCTGTACAAGTAGTCTTTAAATTTTGTTATGGTGTCTGTCTCAACCATTTCCTCGGGCATCTCATTTCATATATTTACCAATCTCTGGGTTAAAAAGTTCTCCCTCGGATTCCTATTAATTCTCTTTCCTCCCACTTAAAATCTATGCTCTCTAGTTCTTGATTCCCCAACCCTGAGAAAAAGAAAACTTCTCCCACCTCTTTATTCTGGCATCTTCCGCCCTTCCTTTCCAGTCTTGAAGAAGGGGCTCAACCTGAAACATCAACAGTTTATTCATTGCCATAGATGCTGTCTGACCTGATGAGTTCCTCCAGCATTTTATGTGTGCCTGCCCTAATAAATTTATACACCTTAATATGCTCATTCCCTCATTCTCCTATAGTCCAATTTTTAAAAAAAGACTGGTTTAAAGGCATAGTTTCTACAAAAAGTGACCAAACATCAAAGTTCAAAGTTCAAAATGAATTTTATTATCAGAGTACATATACGCTACCACATACAACCCTGAGATTCTTTTTCTGCAGGCCTACTTAGCAAATCTATGGAACGGTATATGTAAACTGTAAACATCAGGAACTGTTAACTGTAAACAAACTGTGCAAATGCAGATAAAAAGAAATAAACAGCAATAAATAGTGAGCATAAAATAACAATATAACAGAATCCTTAAATGAGTCCTTATATGAGTGTAGCTATCCACTTTTGTTCCAGAGCCTGATGGTTGAGGGGAAGTAACTGTTCTTGAACCTGGTGGTGTGAGTCCTGAGGCACCTGTACCTTCTACTCAATGGCAGCAGTGAGAAAAGAGCATGGCCTGGGTGATGAGGATCTTTGATGATGGATGCTACTTTTCTACGGCAATGTTCAATGTAGATGAGCTCAATGGTTGGGAGGGTTTTATCCATGATCTCCAGGGCTGAATCCACTACCTTTTGTAGGATTTTCCGCTCAAAGGCATTGGTGTTCCCATACTGGGCCGTAATGCAGCCAGTCAGCACACTTTCCACCACACACTTATAAAGGTTTGCCAAGGTTTTCATTGATAAGCCAAACCTCCACAAACTGCTGAGGAGGTAAAGGTACTGCTGTGCATTCTTCACAATAATAGTTATATGACAGGTCCAGGGTAGGTCCTCTGAGATAGTGACACCAGGAATTTAAAGTTACTGACCACCTCCACCACTGATCCTCCGATGAAAACTGGCACATGGATCTCTGGTTTCCCTCTCCTGAAGTCTACAATCAGTTTCTTGGTCTTACTGGCATTGAGTGAATGGTTGTTGTTATTGTATCACTTAGCCAAGTTTCCAATGTCCCTCCTATATACTAATTCATCACCCCCTTTGATACAGTCAGCAATCTTGTGTATGGTGTCGGAGCTGTACTTAGCCACACAGTAATAGGTGTCAAGGAAGTAGAGCAGAAGGCTATGTAAACTTTCCTGTGGTGCTCCTGTGCTGAAGATTGTGGAGGAGATGTTCTTCCAATCCAAACCGAGTGGGGTCTCCATGCGAGGAATTCCAGGATCCAATTGCACAAGGGGGTATTGAGGCCCAGGTCTTGGAGTTTACTGATTAGTTTAGAGTTTGAGCATGAACACAATATTCCAAATGCAGACTCACCAATGTCCTGTATAACTACAACATCCCAACTTTTATATTCATAAATGCCCTGACCAATGAAGCCGAGCATGCCAAAAGCTTTCTTCACCACCTCATCTACCCGTGACACATCTGTTCTTAAGAGTTCCATATCTATTGACCCAAGGACTACTGATGACAACATTTTTCCATTCCAGTACTGATGAAGGATCTTGGCCTGAAACATCGATTGTTTACTCTTTTCCATCCATGCTGCTTGGCCCACTGAGTTCCTCCAGCATTTTGCGTGTGTGTTGCTTTGGATTTCCAACATCTGCAGTTTTTCTCTTGTTTCTCCATTCTTCATCAGTGGTCAGTCATGCCCTGCCATTACAATGAGACTCAAGAACCCAGAATACTGTTTCACATTGCCTACATGATGTGCCACACTCCTACATCAAATGCATAGATGATAGGTCCTCTAATTTACAATAAAGCAGCCGCTCAACCTCTGGAGAGGGAATAAGATTTCATTCTAAGTTCACACCCTACTGGAATAATGGAATACTGGATTAATAACAGTAACTATATTCTGTATGTTAAATGACACCACTGCTATTTGTCCATCATAGTACGTGTCCATCACAATACATGGATACAAGTGTCATAAAGAATGTGGTCACAATACAATTTACCAATGATTGTATTTTGCTTCACACAAGTGGTGTGGCTAACTTCAGCAAATGGATTTCAGATAAAATCTTATTACTTAGTCCAACAGAAGACTTGAGCCATGCAATAGAATTTTTATGCAGAGGCTACCAAGAGAGTTAGCATTAGAGGAAAATAATACTATGTTAATCAAAAACACAAGAGATTCTACAGATGCCAGAAATCCGGAAAACAAACACAAAATACTGGAGGAAATCAGCAGGTCAGGGAGCATTGAGAGAAAGGGAGAAAACAGTTGACGTTTTCAGACTCTTCATCCGGAGTTTATCTCCCTTTCCACAAATGAAGCTCTTTAATGTTAATGAAAAGAATGCTGAGAAAAAGGGAAGCCAAGTATATGTTTTTATATCAAGGATAAACAATGTGGAGATGATGTGAGAAAATGTACTGTACATCAAGGCATAACACGTCCTGAAATAAATCATTAAACCAAGGTGTGGACCCAAAAGCTACAGTGTTGGATCACAAGGTTAAGAAGGAATGAGAGTGTAAACCATAAATTAATGATGAGATTATGCCATAGTCAGATTGTTTAAACTTTGAGACGGGATAGAGTTCAACATCACCTATTTCTTGTAGTTATGGCCCATAGTTCCTACTTGGCCTCAGTAACTTTGAGAAGTCCGAGGCTGGGGTGGAATGGAAGGTAAAAAGTGAAAGTGGATCTAACTGGTCCTCTGTGGGATTAAGTCAGGGCTGGAGATTTAGTTGTTTGCCTGATCTCAGGCCCTACACTAGCATTCTCCAGCGAGCTCTGAAAACTTCCTGCTTTATAACTGTCTGATTTTAATAACCTTCAAATCGCTATTTTCAAATAGCAACTTGAAACAGAAGCAAAAGCTACTGTAACTACAGGGCAGCTGTAACAGTAAGTCAGTGCTCTGAAACTTCACCTCAGTTGTCCTGATGCTGTTTGACTTTTCTAGCACTGTATTTCTGATTTCTCAGATCCATAGTATTTCATTGCTGCAAATTGCTTTTTTGTATATCTTGTTCAGATACATTGAATTCTTGAATAAGTGGCCTCTAGGGAAAATTAAAGGCTTTCAAGTGAAAAGGAACATCATAGGAACAATCAGTCAATCAACTAGTACAGAGAGATGACGTTATTGTTTTCTTACAAAGAAAAATGATCAGTTTGGCACAGAGAAAATCCGAAATTAAGATTAAGTACCTTAAATCGCTCAGTTCATAAGCATGTGAATTTACATAACCAAATGCATGCCTCTTAAGTTTCTATGACCCTCCATGAACAGTCAACGAATAAACACGATAATACCTGGAAAAGGACTCTATGCTGGCCAGGTGTTCTTTGTGCTCTGATCTAATCTGCACATCTGTGAGGTTGGTCTCCAAACAGTTGTCGCAGCCTTGCATTCAAAGCTCTTTCCTTTTGGACACTTACCTGGTCACATGTTGCATTTCCATCTCATTGGCTCGAAGTCATCTGAGCAACCTGGCTCAACTTCTTAATGGCTGGTCCAGGGCTACAACCAGTACTGTCTTATGGCCTTAGTGCCTTTTGCTCAAACCAGGTGGCCCAGACACTGAGCCTAGGGAGATTACAGATTATTCCTCCTGCAAGGTACCACTTTACATAATACATGGCTACTTGTCTGAGAATGGTCTTAGATTTAGCAGGTCATTGGCCGAACCTCCTCACTTCCACATTCAATTTCACTGATTAAGTTATCCCAGAGCAAGAATCAGTTCATCAAAGAGCTCACAAAATGGCGACTGCAAGGTCAGACCCACAAAATGGCCGCATCCATTCCCAGTCACTAATTGTCCTTCTCTCTGGCCAACAGTTACAAATGAAAGATCCCAGAATGAATGAGTGCTTGGGGAAGTGAGTTCAAGGAGTGAGCCTGGTGAAGTGCAAGCCGGCCTATTATGAAGGAATGATTTTAGACGAAACTAAATATTTATGAACATAATTTTGATGGGAGGTCACTTGATAACTTGTAAAAGGCACTGATAAACAATTCAAAGGCACAATCATTTCTTCATTAAAATGATCACCATTCACTTAGTTTCTACAAATGTTTGTATTTAAAGCATTGGTGTGCACGCTATCAGCTGATAGCGTGATGTGCTGTGTTAAGATTGGTGTGATTGTTTTTACCTAGTTCAGATGGTTAGTATTGCAATGAACAAACATGTTTCCTCCATAGTTCTCATTGAAGTTAGATTGCAGCAGTCCACAGTACAAGAAGAACCCAATACACTACAGAAACCTAAACATTAGTTTTCAATTCTGCTTCAGGCACTTCTCTTTCCAAACCTAGATCATGTCTCTCAGTGACATGGAAATACAAACACCCATGGGTGTGATTGAAAGGGATATATATCGTTACAATTACAACCTTCTCCAAGGAAGCAATAAAGCAATACTGAACTATTGAGTGGAAAGTACACAATTCAATTTACTGTTCTGTTTGGTTTAAAAAAATGAATTTCCTTAAGGGGGTAAAACTACAATTCTCTCTCAGTGATCTTAGAAACTGTAATTTCAACCATACAGAGCTGATTCCCTATAAATGGGACACATCGAGACCAGTACATTTCAGCCCAATTAGCTGAAGTTTCATCGAAATAGTTGAAAAGGCATTAAAAAAAAACAACTGAGTAACAAATTAAGTTTTTACATGAAAAACAGAAGAAATTATAAGACTACCCATAATACCAGTGGTTGTCCGTCATAACCAAAGACAGCAGGAAACCTGGGTAGGAGAGTTTTTAAAGTGGAAAAACAGGGCACTAGGGCTGTTGCACTCTCGACCTCAAAAGCATGGATCCAGTGGCAGCAGTAGACGTCATAGCTGTGACCCTCCCTGGTTGCAGTAGGAGACCATAACTTTTTCTGTGACTTGCTATTCCCTTCTTTCTCCATGTAGCATTGCAGAACCAACTGCCTTCCTAGCCATTGGATCTCATTGTAGATCTCATCCACCCCATCCACTGGAGCTGGGTGCCTGTCCCTATCTGATCAGGGAATGAGACCCGCTGGCTACCTTCACCCCATTTAGCCCGCTTGTCAAAGCGGTGTGCGAGGGTGTGGCTGCTGTCACGTGCGAACAGCTACTTGGAGCCACAGGTGAGAGCTGAGTGCCCAGTAAGGATCAAAGGTAATATTCAAGTCGATTATTGATACCTTCAAATTCCTTGTATTACCTAACTTGAAGTAATGAAATCATTTCATTTTCACTCTCTGCTGTTTCTGTCACTTCCAAGACTAAAAGCTTGAAACCAGAGTGAGCAAACAGTTCCAAATTGTCTTACTGCTTACTTCTTGCCAACTATCAGGGTCAAAGATCACTGATTTTTGAACAGAAACACAAGCAACTGATGCCATTTTAAGAACTATTTGCTCCAAGCACGGTGCAGTGTCTCGTGGCCATACATGTGCACATGACAGACGCTACTTCAAAATTGTTCAGCAACAGTTTCCTGTCCCAACTAAGTGACATAGTGTCCCAAATAAATGAAAGGAGTCTCTGCTATTTTCTTAATTGTTTTTGTGCATTGAGCGTTGTCCCAAATAAACAGCTCTCCTGATTAACCGACAGTCCCGTTAACTGGAATTCACTGAAGTATAAATCGCAAGTGCAAGAATTTTCACATATTCATCTACATGAATAAAATGTGCAGAGTGTCAATATGAGACAGAAGATATGTCAACAGTATGTTTCATGGTATTATACTATTGTCATTGTGGGTTGTGGATGTAGACGTATTAAAACATTTTATTTTAAATTTCAGTAATATGTGAGGTAGTAAAAGTGCTGATGGTGGGGAGCCAGGAGATTCTGGAGATTTTCTGTGTGAATCACCAGCATGAGAACCTTTGAACTTCTGGGGCACCTCTGATATCACAGAGTACAGGGAGTTAATTAGCAATAATACATGCACACTCCTCAATTATTTCAAATCCTCCTCCCCCTTCTTAAAGTTCTCATTTAAAGACCAGTGAAGGAGAGACTTACAAAAGGAATTCCAGATCTTACATGAAATGCATCATACATAGACAATACAATGGATATTTTTGTATTTCTGAGAAGTTTGCTCCTATGTAGTACACTCCCCAATAATGCACCAATCCCAAATTTCATGAATGTAATTTTCTTTGGAAAAACAGTGAGGCTGCAGTGAATGATAAGAACCAGTTTATCTAGCAGTTACACACTCACCTGATGCCAAGGCCATTCAGGAGGAGATGGGTCATTTATGGCTGTAATGGCACGAGGCTACTGAAGAGACTCACTGATCTGCCGGAGAGTCAGCCCATTTGGAAGGTGGTGCCTGGGTCATGCTGGAACAAACCCTATGCTGCCAAAGGCCAATAAACCTGTGTGGCACACTGTCATTTGAAATCCTGCCTCATTCCCTCTTTAAAAGGGCCTTTCCTGCCTGAAGTAACGCAAGTTGTTTGTCCATAGCTTCAATGAATCCCAGAGATCAGCTCTTTAATGATGTGGAGCCAAAATTAATGACTCAGTCAATCTTAATCCATCTGTTCCTGGTTGCTAAAGTTCCACCTACAAGGTTCCTAATCAAGCAATATAACATTTTTACAAGGGATTCTGCAGATGCTGGAAATCCATAACATTCTGGAGGGACTCAGCAGGTCAGGTAGCATCTATGCAAAGAAATAAACAGTCTATGTTTTGGGCCAGGACGACCACTGTTTATTCTTTCCATGGTTGCTGCCTGACCTGCTGAGTTCCTCCAGCAGTTTTGAACATATTGCTTTGGATTTCCAGCATCTGTGTGCATGTATATATATCCATATTAATGTTCTCACAGAAGAAGTGATCATTGTAGATATAATTCTCAGTTTCCAGGCATGTGTGTTATAATTTAATGGAGTGCAGTCTCTGTTTACACAACTACACCTGTGATTTCAGAACTGATCACCAAAATATTCAATAGAAGTAGTTCAAAAGCTGATTTTTTGATTACATAATTTGTTCTATAACTATATGTTTCATAAACAAGGCTATCGGCTCCTAATTAAAAGTTCTTCAGTTTCCAGAAAGCCGGCATCTATGGAAAAAAAACTGAAGCTCGACTCTTATAATTAAATTTATTCTCCATAAATCTTAATCCATATGACTTGCATTACAAAAGTATGATGGGAATTGGATGGCATAATACATCAGCAGCATAACATAGATAAACTATGTCATAAATATTTGTAAATTAGTTATTGTTCAGTTTTATTAACTAACAAATCCTGAGTGGTTACCGTAATTAACATGTTGATACTTTATCAGTTTTAGTCTTGGTTATTGAATTTCTTAGTTTGAGTAGAGAACAAGAATATGTATATCTTTTTCTAACTATTAAGACTTGTTTTTTTTCACCATCATAAACCTTACAACCAGTTATCTGTTAATTAGGATGAAAAGACTCATGTGATGACAGTGAAGGGAATACTTAGAAAGAAAAATATCATAATTTCTTTGCTAAAGAATTGATAAAAGTTTTAATTTGGATTTGATAGTTATGTGGGTGAATCCACAAGGAGCTGAATGATGTGATCAAGCACATACGAAAGAAGGATAATTGCTCCAGTTTCCATCAAACAACAGAAAGGATTGAATGAAGCAGATTTTTTTCTGGTTTATCTCTTCGGGGAATGTAAGAGAAAATTGCAGAACTCTGTTGAGCAGTATTTAAAAAAGCTCAAGTTGCAGGATTTTAAAAGATTGAGAAATATTACTGATCTAATTTTTTCAATTTTTCATAATTTTTTATGTACATCCATTCAAATTTTAGAAGGTAAAACTTATTTCTGAGCAGAAAATACTGATCGCAAGTATAAAGTGCAAGCATTTGAAAACAAAGCATTGATAGTTTTGTGCTGATAATAAAATTCTCATCTCACTTCTGTTTACTATAAGATATGCAAGCAGAATTGGGCCATTCCATCATGACCAATTTATTATTCCTCTCAACCCCACTCCTCTGCCGATGGGCAAAATGGTAGGCATTGTAAAGTTAGTCCATTTAAAAAAAAAAGAAACAGCACCCGCAGATCGCACACAGAAAAGAATGTTATTTTGTGTAGGGCTTAAAGTTATATTCAGTGTGGCGTCTGCTACAACACAGCTTCCTTTGTAAATTCAGGTCATGGTTTTCAAGAAAGAAAATTGAATATCATGATATGACTTGTTTTTGTCATGAAGACAGCCTGACACTAACTCAGTTAATTTACTTTTTTGTTGGTACTAGACACAATTTAAAGGAATAGATTGCATTTTTTGGTCATTGTTAGTGCTGGAGAACACAATTTGACATAATTAAGCTTGAACATTTGAACAAGTGGCTGCTTACATATTACTTAATTTTAAACAGCTGAAACATTAGAAATAAATCATGCTGAAAATGCTTTAATATTTTCCATATTGCAGATGCAAACCCCTCTGAAAATGTAACCTACTGCATATACTGTTACTATGGTAAACATATTTCAATACAAGGAAACACATTTGCTTTTGCAAGCACCAGTTTATGAGAGTGAATGACATTTGGTTACTTAAAATCAGAGAACTTGCACATTAACATTTCCTTGGGGACTTTTAAGAAAGGAATGCAGAATAAATTCAAACACAATATTACTTCACTCATTGCATATAAAAAACATTTCACTCAGATTAGCTGCAGGGGACATCTGTTCTACTGATTTACTGCCAACTCTACAGGATGTCCTTGATATTCGGAAAAAGGTTATGGGGCTTTTTTTTAATCATGAGTAAGGTGCATTTCTACTTTGAAGAGCTTCAGTGTTTAATTCATCTTTTTTTGGCAGAACGGTCAGAAAGTGTTTTGAGTAAGAGTGGCAATATTCTGTTCCGGACTACATACTGGCTACACTGCAACAGAGCTGTGAACATGGGGGCTACAAGCAATTCAGAGTTAAATCGAACCTCATCATTCTATTGTTAAATACGAAGAAAGTAAGATGAGCAATTGTTTACATGTGTTAAAAGACAATTAAATTTTCCATATATATTTGTATGGCATTTCAATAAACATTTGCAAATATTTCATTGATAATTTTGATGTGTAAACTCATTGCAGAACTATTCTTGCCTATTGCCAGTGGACAGCACGGTAGTGTAGTGGTTAGCACAATGTTTTACAGTACAGTCAATCCAGGTTCAATGCCCGCCACTGCCTTTAAGGAGTTTAAAAGATTCCCCCATGACCTCGTGGGTTTCCTCTGGTAGACGTCCCAGTTAATAAGTTAATTGGTCATTGTCGATTGTCCAGTGATTAGGCTAGTGTGTAAACAGGTGGGTTTTGCTGGGTGTCAACATCATACCTCTAAATTAATAAATAAATTAATTTAAATAAAATGTACTTCCACTTGTACAGTCAGATTCACTTTTGACCTTGTGCAAACTAGATAGTTCACATCAGCAACTCATGCATGACCAACATGCCATACCCACCACAACTCACTGTAAAATGTATGAATGTATTGCTATTCACATTTGAATCTACAACAGGATATCAACTGACTGAACGCTGGTCTCTCTGTATCAAAAGTCAAGCCTAATTAAGACTCTAATGACCATCCACATTAGTTAGGTTTGGATTTGACAATTTAAAATTATGACTTGCCATAAACGATGTTGCACTTATTAATATTAAAATAAATTACTTACTGAACTGTCCTATCCCTCTGAATTACAACTAGTTTTTAAAATAAATCAGTTAAAAGTTTCCCCCAATCTTTGTTTTTTTTTAGGTTAGTTTGTTTTAGTTTTTTTTTCTTTTTCTTTTTTTTATAATTATAATTATCTTTTTCATGGTTAATTACTAAGAGATTGGGAGCTTAGACTCCATTTGTTACTTGGAAAATGTGTTTCTGCATGTTAACCGCTATTAATGTATTCCTGATCTCTATGTATTAGTATTAATATTGTTTATTGGAAATTTAATAAAAAGATTGAAAAAGAAAGTAAAGTTTCCCCAACTTCCGAAGGCAAAACAATAATTAGTTATAAAAGACAAAATTGATTTCTTGAGAGTAATGCCTATTTTTAAGTTCTACTAGGTATTTTTAGACTAGAGACATACACAAAATTCTGATCCAGTTTATTTTTGGTTAATGTCCATCTCCTAATTATCATTTTAATGAACAATGATAACTTCAACATGAATTACCATAATTTACATACACACATGAAAACTAGTTCAGAGTGTAACGGTACTGCTAATCGTATTGGTTTAAAATGTTTTACGCTACACTATGGGTTATGGCTTTGAATCCACTGAGAAATCTTCTCCTCAGTGTGATGCTCCTGCATGAAAAGAAAAGCTTTGAAGAGCTAATCATATTCCTTGTGAGGTATGATCTCGCAGCACAAAAACAGTGCACTATTGACAATTTATTCAAAGAGCAATGGTATAAAAACCTGATATCTTGGTCTAAAGCAAAGGGTTATTTTCCAATCATATCAGCTATTTGCAACTCATTAACAAAGTTTGAAGGAGAATAGTAGATCATCTCAATCAAGATACATTAATGCTAGAATTTTAAAAAGCCTATGAGGAATAGAAGATTAAAAATTTATGAAGTTTCTTAGCTTTAAGTTCATGAGAAAGAATGTAACCGGACAGAATATTTTATAAGTAAATTTCCACAGAGCCAATAAAAGTATGCAGGAAAATTATTATAGCTCAAAAGTTACAAGGAAGTTCAAAATGGTAATGTTGGTGGTAGAAAGAATGAAATTAAGCTATTCAATGTTGTGGCAGAGGGAGGGGTGGAAATGAGTGTGTAGGTGTTAAAGCCAAAAAGGGAAGATTAGATCTATAAAATGAACTTGATCTCCAACTACTATACCTGTGTGGAATAAAGCTGGAAAAAATTATCTCAAATTCAAAATAGCTCCTTGAAAACTTAAGATAACCCTGAGCTTCCAGTCACCATCACTGTAATTCTCTTTCTGTCTCCTATTTTGACATCTTGGACTTCGGCCTCTTATACCAATCCAATGATGGCCACAGAAGCATGAGGAATAGCAACTGCTTGCAAAACTCAGCAGGCTAGACAGCATCTATGGGAGGAGGTAGTGACGACGTTTCAGGCCGAAACCCACAACTCACTTGCAGGGAAGACATAATGCTAGCCTTAGGAGTGGACATTGAATTCAATAAATACTGTTCTGATAAAACCATTTCAAGTTTGTATCAGAACTGGACAACTCTGAGTAGAACTCACTAACCAGAAATGTTATTTGTTTCTCTCTCTGCAAATGCTACATGAATTGCTGTCCAGGCTGATCAGCTGTGATTAACAAGCCTTCATGCTCTCTCAGCTGGCATTATTCCTGTCATTCAATCTTTCACGTTCTGCACTCTGGCACAAAAATCTCTTTTGTCTCTCTCACCACTCACCCTTTTCTGCAACTTAGAACACAATAGATTTCTAACTTTTAGTTCTAATGAAAAATTATTGCTGCTAAACACTAAGGCACTCCTCACTTCAGATGTTGTCTGACTAATTGAGCATTTCCAGCATTGTCTAAATTTGCAAATTTACAACACATAATCCTATAAAAATGTTTCCTCAGTTTTGCTTTTACTTGGAATGACTTGCATATCTGAATTTACCCTAGCACTAGATTCAGATTCAGATTCAGTTTATTGTCATTTAGAAACCACAAATACAATGCAGTTAAAAATAAGACAACGTTCTCCAGGATGATATCACAAAAAAAGCACACAACAAAACAGACCACACAAGAAAAACCACATAACGTTTGGTAATCCCCCAATCCAGAGTCCGGAGAGGCTGCTGCGTATCAATATCGCGCTACCATCTTAGCACGTTCCCCGGAAAGGAGCTCCAAACCCACCAGACAAAACAAGACCAGAAACTAAAGCTACAAGACCTGCACAAAATATTAATATTGCACTACCATCTTAGCACATTCCCTGGAAAGGAGCTCCAAACCCATCAGACAAAACAAGACTACCCAGGCACACCAAGTCAAGAGACCAGCACTACCACCCAACAAACCAAAAACCTACACAAAACCACATAGTTATAGTTAACATTTAGTTGCAACAGTGCAGACAATACCATAATTGATAAAAGACTAACTGACAAAAACCACATAATTTAACATATAGTTCCAACAGTGCAAAGCAATTCCGTAATCTGATAAAGAGCAGACCATGGCACAGTAAAAAAAAGTCTCAAAGATTAACTCAACTATTAATCTTGTTTAAAATTTTCAAATCCCACTATTGCTAGAAAGTAAATAGCAGTATCTCCATTTTACTTAATCTTTGTGATAATTTGATGCATTGGCATAATTATGTTATGGTAGGTGGTCCTACTCTTACAGACTTCTGCTACTTTGGTGACATTGCTGCCACTGTTGACATTTCCTGCCCATTAGGACAATAAAGACCAAATTAGGTGGATTCAGATCCTTCTCATTAGTTGCTCCATCTTAGTCTTGATTACCCATGATTTTGCAGTGTAGTCTTTACTAATAACCTTAGCTTGGTTCTAGCTCCTCATAAATACACCATATACACCAACTGCTTATCCTATTCACAAATTGAGCAATAATTAAGTAAAGATGTTTTCACTTTTCTTAGGGCAGCCTGTTGTTCCCACACTAGTGTTTGGTCTTTTGGCAGATACATTTTTTTTTGTTTGACTTGTAGCTTCTTTAGGCGCATTAGTGGTGATTTCATGTCTACCTTAAGCAGTATTGTTCTGTAGAATCATCAACCTAGAACTAAATGGTTTGATCAGGAAATAAAAATTTTAAAGCAAAAGTACAAAAACAGACATTGGTTGAAATTAACAAGAGCTTTGGATTGTGTTGTTTTGTGTTTTATTGAATAATAGCTTCTAACTAATGAAAATAATAAGTTGATGCCTCAGAGTTATTGAGGAGAAAACTGTCCAGATTTGTTAATAACCCAAGATTACAAAATTGCACAAAGCATGGATACATCACATGACCAGAATTCCATAAAGGTCAAGCCAATCAGGTAAAATAATCTTATACTTCTTCATGAATAATGGGGGCACAGTGATGGTGTTATAGACAATCAGGGCTACAGATGACAGAGCAGGCACAGTGGGCCAAACTCAATACTGGTGAGGAGTTTGCACTGGAAGTCAAAGAACGGTGATTGGAAGCAGAACAGATGAAGTACATTCTTAACAGCCCCAACCAAAACGTAAACTAAGTTAATTCAAGATAAATGGTAATGGAGAAAGCAGAAACCTGGGGAAGGTAACAAGACCTTATCAAAGACACTGAACATGCCTTAGAGCTCAGTGCATTCCAGCGTGAGAAAGTATGAAGGCACAATCACACTGCATCGGACAGGCCGCCCGTCTAAACTGAATCGCTGAAGAATAATGGCATTTGTAAGAGGTTACTGTGGCACCAGCAGACACTCTAAGTGAGCTGCAGAAGTCAATGGCTGTAACTGGAGACTAAATTCACTGCTCCACAATCTCCAGAACCTTGCAGAAAAAGGGTATTTTAGGCAGAATGGCAAGGGAGAAGCTCTGGCTTAAAAAAAAGGCATATCATTTTCTGTATTGCCAAGACTTGGGAAGTGTCACTTAGAAGATACCGTAAAGATGTGGAAGAAGGTCTTGTGGTTGGATGAGACATCGTTGCTGAAGTGGCCTACTACTGTTGTAACATTAACGAACATAATGATATGGGTTGAGCTGGATCTGGTAGTGCAGTCATAAGTCAGTAAAGTCAGCAGCAAGTTTAGCAGCGGGCTGAGCGCACAGCCTGTTTGGGGGGGTGGGGGGGAACCGTGCTCAGCACGACAGAGCTTTGAGATGTTGCTGCCAATTTGGACTGACTGGGGTCTTTCTATCAAGAAGTCTAAGATCAAATTACAAAGAGAGGCGTGGAGTCCCATCAAAGACAGTTTACCCACAGCCCGAGGGATGATCGTGTTAAACACCAAGTGTGAAGTTGCTGAACAACATTTTGATGTAGGAGGCATCATTTTCTAAGTAGGGTAGGACGAAGTGGAGGGCTGAAGCTATGGCATCATCAGTGGAATGGTTTGAGTGATTCTCAGTACCTCCAGTTGAACTCTGTCCTTTTGTATGTTTTCCCCCAGCTGTCAGTCTTGTGGTTTTGTATTGCCATGTACTCCTGTCCCCACTCCTGCTCTACTCCAGCCCCTGTATCACCAAGTACTCCGTCTCTCATCTGTTTCTCATTATTACCTGTTTTGCTGCCACCTGTGTCTCATTGTGCTCCACCTATCATCTGCCTCTCTGTTTATTGCTCAGTGTATTTCAGTCCTGTGTTTTCACCTGTTTGTTGTCAGATAGTGCCAGTGTATTTTCCTGAGTCTTTCCAGCATTCGTATCTGTACTCTGTCCGTCTGAATATTGACTCTGCCTTTTTCCTTGATTCTGGTTTTGGATTTCTCTGGATGTTTTGATCTCTGCCTGAACTTCGATGCTGACTTTGTTTGCACCTCGGGATTTGTTACTCCATTAATATCACTGTGTGCACAGTACTGGGTCTGCGATTGGATCCCTGCTCCAGTGTCCTGACAGTGATAGGCAAATTGGAAAGGGTCCAATATAGCTGGAAGGTGGAATTTTTATGATCCATTACCGTCCATTCAAAACAGTTCTGATTGGTGAAGTCAGAGCTACTGTGTGGTAATTATTTAGGTCAGCTACCATCAATCTCTTGGACACCAGAATCATGGTGGCTGTCCTGAAACCTGAAGAGACAGTAGACTGTTACAAAGGGATAGTAAAGAAGTCCATTAAGATCGCTGTTAGCTGGGCTGAACAATCCCTCAGCACCTGACCAGGTATGTTGTCTGGCCCCGCTGTTTTGTGTGTGGGTTTACCCTGGCTAATATCCTCCTCAATTTGGCTGTGACCAGACAGGATTACTGACACTCAGGGTGGACTTGTAATCTGTTAAGATTTATATACATTGATACATGTTCAGGTCCCTGGCATCACAAAGGTGTCTTTGAATTTTCTGTGAGTAGTCGTGCTTTGCTAGACGTGTATAGAACTGGATAAACTTCTCAGAAACCCTGAAGTAGATCACAGATATTTGTGGATCACCTGAGGTGTCAATATTTATGAGGACAGGGAGGAGTGATAGTCAGAAATAGCTTACAGTGCCTCCTAAAGCATTGAATCAGAGCCCTTATTGCCCATTATCTCCAGCAGGGTTAGAAGTAAAGCTTATTTAATCCTGATGACATGAATAGCATTAAAGCTATTGGTGCAAGGAAGACAGGACATGAAAATGTACAAGGGAAAAAATTTTTAATTCCAAGTTAGTTTTGGGGATTTAACCCTTCCAAAAACTTATTTCTGAATTTATCTCTGGAATCATAACTGCACTTATCTCCACGTATTGGATTTATACACATTTTTAGCAAGTCTGATTTTTAAAAAATTATGTGTAATAATTTTAGAAATAATGTACAATAAAAATTATACTTTGTAAAGGATATCAATACTAGATCAGGGTCCATGCTGGACAGAGTCAATTCCAAGTGATGTCATCAATAATTGTTTAAAGCTTGGAAGGGAGCTCATAACATTGAGTGTTATTGGTACCAGAAGCAAATCTGTACACTGAACAATTCATTAGATAGAACAAAGCATTTGGGGAACAAGGTATTTCATCATATAAATTAGCCTTGTTCAATAGCTCATTTTATAAAAACCGGTAAACATTATAGCCTCAATAAATATACACATTTAAAATATTAACAAATTGAATGATTCTAGTTAAACTGTGATAAAATACAGATCCAAACGTTCAATGTGTTATTTGTAATCAAATACAAACAGTTCAATTTGTTGCTAGGAAGTTCATAGAAATTTAAGATTTTTTTAAAAAAAGGATTATTGTGAAAATCTAAAACTATAATAGTTCAATACAAAGAGGTGGTTTGGTATTACAGCTCATATTGTCTCATTTACATGAGAAGATAGGAAAGGTAGTCTCTCCTAGGTCTGAGAAACAAATGACACATGAGCCATGTTCTCGCTCAAAATTCCAAAATCAAACTTTTCAAATTGCTGAACAGGAATAGCCGATGAAGATCTAGATCATTCCAAACACACTGCAGTTTTGTTTCTGTACAATTTATCGTAAAGTTTACTTCCTACGTGAAACTGTCCTTAAGGCTTCTGGGAAGGAATTGTTTTTAGCATTTGAAATGAATGAGTTAAAGGCCATTCATTTCTGAAGCTGCTCCTAATTGGATAGATTTACTACAGTCCTCAAAGGGATTCATTTTGTGTCCTAATATGTCCCGAGGACAATTTCAGACACGATTGATGGACCTTTGTATTTCTACTATTCCCACTGGGGGAGATGCAATCCGCGAATCAGGATTATTTGTTATAGGTCAAAGTTTGTTGGCATTTTCCACACCTGATTGATCAGTAAACTCTGCAAAATTTGGCACATCATTCCCTGAGATGTTAAGACCTTTCCAATCCCTTATGGCTTGGAGCTGTTGCTCTTTGTCCAAATTATCCATTTGGCGAACTTTCAGAAGGCAAGATGCAGATAATGTGCCTTGCAAACTACGAATGAAATACCTGGTGATATAAACAAAGATACTGTAAGAAAACTATTTCTAATGCATACAATGTTAAAATAAAAGTAATCAAAAATGAGTTTTGTTCAATTTTATCAACTTTATGTAAACACATTGCAATGTGCAGTTTGCTCATATAAAACCGTACAATTCCATGGAGTGATGAGTGCTCCAGTAGTTCATGAGATATTTAAAAAGTAATGGTAACCCTCAAAAATGGATGGAAGATTAAAATACCAAAATTATGAAAACACACCCTAAACCACCTCAAACTCTCCCATTTCCAATCCGATGGATGTAATGTCATGGGCAATGACAAACCATCTACAGCAAGCTGATCATCAACTAAAACTTGTTAAGGAGTTTTTGAGCTCTGAATTTTATGAATCTATTTTTAACTCATGCCCCAAGAAACTCAGCCATTACCAGGGGATAAGAATAACACAGATCACCAGGTATGTATTTTTACAGTAGTTTATGGAAGAGTATTTCCACAAGGCTCTGACTGTTTTTGCCTCATGTCCCATTCCCTGCACATTCCCAGTCTCCCTTATCACTGGGTCCCTGACAGCACCAACTCTTCATCTTCCCCAATTCCTGCTAAATTACTTCAAAGTTAAAAATAAATTTACTATCAAAGTATGTATATTTTACCATTTACTATCTTGAGATAAATTTTCCTATAGGCAGTTACGGGAAAGAAATATAATAGAACTTTATGGAAAACTATACATTAACAGACAAAGACTGACAAATATTAATGACAAACAAAAAGCCTAGGTTATTCCCATTCCATCCCCATCTCATTTTAACCCACACCACTCTCAATCTTTTGGAGCTATTCTCAGTTATTCTGAAATGAAAATGATGGATTACCTTGGTAACACAGCCAGGATTGGTGTGGTAAGACAGATGAGGTAGAAGAGTGGATCAGTCATCTGACGCTGCATTATCCAATAAGGATTTGACGGACTGTTGCAGGTCACACAGAAGGTACTATAAACAAGTGTAATTGTAAAGAATAATACAATGCTCCCAATCATGGAAACCCAGTGCAGGAAGGTCTGTTAAAAAAGAAGAGTGAAATCATAAAGAATAAATTATTTAAGCCTAATATCTCAGGCAAATGAACACATACATGTTGCTGAATAGCAATCTTTTCTTCAGATGTAATGGTGAAGAAAATAGACAAACTGGTCTAATTCACTGGCCCTCTGCCTCTTACAGCACACTACAATTTTTAAAGCTTTGATGAGGGAGGTTTGGGGGTTGTGGGAGGGGGTTGGGTTGGTGGTAGAGCGTAAACAGTAACAATGTCTTAAACTCAATGAAATGTGACTTGGTGATATCCTTCTGGACTCTTATCAAAATCATCTGAATAATATTCAATTTTAATACCCTTGTATGACATCAGGATGCAATTATGCTTACAAAGAGAAGGCAGTAGATGCTGATCTTAGAGGCCTAATGGAATATAGAACATTAAAACATTAGAAAACTTTTGATAAAAGCAGGTCATTCAGCCCAATAAAGCTTGCCAAATTCCTATTCACAAAGAGTGCTGAAATAATTATCAAGTTTACTGCTCTCAACTACACAACTAGGTAGTTTGCTCCATGTTTCCACAAGTCACTGTTTAAAAAAATGTTTCCTGATGTTAGTTTGAAATCTCCCTTTAACCAGCCTCCACCTATGGCCCCGTGTCCTTACTGATGGATTAATTTTGAAGTGGCAGCTGGAATCCACCTTACTTAGAACCTTGATGATTTCGAACACTTCTATCATGTCTCCTCCTATTCTATGTTTACTTAGGCTAAAAAGATTCTTTCATCTTTCTTCATAGTTCATACTCTGCAAACCTGAAATGAGTCTCATTGTCCCTCCTCTCTGAACTTTCTCTAGTGCCTTGACATCCCATATAATAGCTGACATTCTTCAATCCAGACAACATGCTGGTGTACCTCTTCTGTACCATATCTCCAAAGCCTCTATGTCCTTCCTGAAAGGATAAACCAATTGCATCCACGCCAAACCTTTACACAGTTGCAACATATCTTCTGAACTTTAAACTCAACACCTTAAACAACGAAGGCAAGTACGCTGTACCCCACCTTCAGCATCCTTTCTGCATGTGGTACAACTTTCAGAGACCTATAGATTTGCTCAAGATCCCTCTGTACTCCTAACCCGGAAAAATTTGCTGCTTTTCAGGTACAATACCCAGCAACTAATGTCTCTTTGCTGAATAGGTGTCTGACAATGATATTAGCTTCAGAGAAGCTATTGTATTCCTGGAGTGACCTGCAAATTTGCAAATTTAAAGTGCTCCAATTCCACACAGTATATGATGGATAGGTTGTTTTCGGGGTGGGGGGGTGAGGTGGTTTCGACAGGTGTTCTGTGAAGCACAGTTAGTTTAGGAAATGGACCTCAGATTACTTAGTTAATTCTAGCCAGAGGACAGTGATCAGCAGAACACCTAAAAGAAGGTAGTTTGCATTAATTCTGAACAATTAATAAATGCCACATTTGTTCACTTCAACATTTTTGTGCATCTTTGAAATGGCATCACATTAAGCAAACAATTTAAAAATAAATAACCCTTTTGAGGCATGTGCACTTTTCTAATCTTATGAACTCAACTCTGAACTGTATAGACTCGCTTTCAAGGACCCTACAACTAATGTTCTTGGTATTATTTATTTGTATCACCACTATTATTTGATTTTTTTTGTATTTGCACAGCTTGACTTCTTTTGCATGTTGGTTGTTTGTCAGTTTTTGTGTGTGGTTTTTCATTGATTCTATTGTATTTCTTTTTTCTATTGTGAATGCCTGCAAGAAAATGAATCACAGTATAGTATATGGTGACAAATACGTATTTAGTCAATAAAGTTATTTTGCATTTTGAACTATTATATGGAAATTTAGTTAATTTTCTTAATAGAAAACATATAACCCTATTTCCAGTGGGAAGGACTGACTTCATGTTTTACTTCTAATAGTCTGTATTTGTTCTGGGAAGATTCAGCATGAGGTAAACACTCTGGGTATCAGCTACGGCTAACTTGGTATTACCCCAGTTTACAAGTCTCTCTAGAAATATGTGTACAAAAGTTAGGGTTGATATTGCAGGAAGTGCAGGATCACCAGAAGAAATATTAAATTGAGCTGACTACTGACTAACCCAGAGTCTGACTAATATTTCTCCCTTTCAATCAACATCCATACAAAACAGATTATATTATCATGGTCATATTCATTTTAGCATGAGGTCACTGTGTAGGCTGTGAATCACTACGTTACAACAAAAGCTCACTTTCAAAACTATTTCTCAACTGCATGTAGTTTTGCCATTCTTTTACTATTCAAGGCGAAATGTTATACCATGACAATACTGCATAAATCATACTGTATGCACTTTTTTATTTAAAGTACTAACAGTGATCGATGTCATTTATCTTATTTATTTCTTACAAAGGCAAAATCCATTTATGGTTAATAGTCAAAGTAGACTGGCTTTCATTTTCATTTATCTGAGTTAATGGGGCAGACAGAACTGTTTTGCCTCATTAAAGATAAGAATGTTAACAGATGGAAAATTACTGCTAAAAGCCTATATTATCACCATCATGGCGCAGGAGAGTCAACACCACAACATTTCAACATTCCATTCAGCTTTCTTACTTGAGCATACCTTGCCATATTACCATCTCTAACTGGTGTTGTTATACAAGATAATAGGATTTTTAGCAGAAAACTCAGCTTGTATTTTATTGCCCTCTGCTTGGCTCTATTTTTCTAAGATTCCGACTTACCCAGGTTTTGGTTTCAATCGCTAGATGTGCTAGAGTTGTGAAGAGGGACGCTGTGTTCATTGGCGTGCCAAATGTAAAGATATCAATATTTGAATCTCGGTAAGCCTTGAAATAAAAACAAGAATAGTTTCTAGTAAATGGAAAGCATGAACATGTTCAAGGATATCAGGACAGAATAGAATGGCACGAGTACTTACAAAGTATGGAATGAAGAAGCAGACAAGACTTTGATAAAATGCATCCAGCATAGTGATCCAGAAAGTGCAGCTATTGTAGGCCTGGAAAAGACGTCAGTAAGTTCTACTTGGGTTCTGTTTGGTGACCAAAGACCAAAGAAACATGTTTGTGAGATGCTGGCATTCTTCCCATTTCACTGACTCCATTATCACTCTTCCCAAGACACCTTAAGTTTTGTACACCAGTTTAGTCATTAGCCATGAATGTGTGTATTATGTTCAAATACACAAAAGTACCAAATTACCACTTTGAAAGAAACATCGAAGGAAGCTGACACGTGCACAAGAGTGGTCAGAAGGAATCCTTCAATAGGTATTATTTGTCAGTGAAAAATTAATGCACTTCTTCATTTTACAGCACAGAGATGGCAGCATTTTTCATCATTTCGGGGCCTAATCAGTGCTTTTGTTCAAGTGAAATGAAAATTTAGGCTTTGGCCACAGTCTCAGGTTATATGATGACCAATAGTTCTCTCAGAATCAGAATCACCAAAAGCCAATTCTATGCAAATATCCCATTCATGTTAAAAAGGCTTTACAGTGGATAATTTGATGGTTGTGATTTTGACATTACAACAGAAACTGCCAATGAAAGTGTATCACAGATGTTGAAGGGCTTTGGGGAATCCTTAGGTGGTGAAAGGTGTTTTAGTAAAGAATACATTCCTTTCTTCTCTTTCTGAATATTTTCCACTAAAAGAATAATTCCATAGAGATTAAACCACAAACGTATTAAGAAGCAAAACAAAACAGATTCAGTAACTGTTTGCATTATTAGAAGATAATATTGCTAATATATATTTACCCCTGACTGCTGACTGTATTTGTAAAGTTCAGGAAACTCTAAAAGCATTTCAGCAGAGACCTCCTTGTCCAGTATTCCACATGTTAATGGAGGAAGGGAGGTGAACAGAAGGTTGAAGAAAATCATCAGCCAATAGTCAATCATTGAAGATCCACTAAAGCCGCAAAAGAACTGGTACCAGAACAGTAGATTCACATAGGCCTAGGAACAAGAATTAGAAAGCTGATTCAGAATTGAAATATTCTCAAGAGCCTCACTCAAAACTATTGGAGTTGTAAACCGGTCATTAAGTAAATATTAGGTAAATGAGAAACAGCTTGAAATTCATCCTATGTAAGTGGGAGCAACGTTCCCCATATAGCTTAATTTTGTGCACAATCATCTAACTGGATGTCACTAGTGACAAGCAGCTAGCTTGCAGCTATAACATGCCCCACTCATTGTTATCAACAGGCTTTGTCAGCTCAGCAGGCTGTGCTGCTGGCACTCTCCACACCACTTGACCCATTGATGCATGAAAGCCACCTGTAACCAGCCACGGAGCAAACACCGATGACATAAAGTTAGTCTTGTCAGTTGCCTTAGAGGAAAACCCTTGGTTGTATTTCTAAGCTGTGTCCTTCTTTGGATTTTCCACATCTAAAGAGGGTTATGTTAAAAATACACAGAAATATAACATGGAGCCATCTATAACCACTTCAAAATGCACAATTATCTGTTCACTGATTTCAATAGAAAGCATTCTTTTCCTTTCTTATTACTTCCCAAAGCTCTTCCTGCCAGACTGCCCCAGCCAACACTCGGACTCCCCTCCCATTCCAGGCCCACCCTTCTGGACTTCCTTCTCCCACATCTGAGAACCACACTGAGTTCTGTTATTATCCAAACTCTCAATCAGTCAGATATCTGTTGCCATTCAGTAACCCAGCTGGCATGGGAAGCTGCCGCACGAGGCTGGAACATTAAGATCCCAGCATGTGACAAGGACCTAACTTGATGGCAAGGGATAAGTCAGAATTTCAGCAGTTACCAAGAGAATCTTGAATTTGGCAAATTACCAGCCAGAAACAAAGGGAAGTAAAGGCAGTTGCTCATAATACTGTCAGTCCATTCATTGGTTGATTCTACCTTTGCTGCAACAATTGGATATCAAGATGTTTTGTAAGATAGGTCCATAAATAATTTTGGTTGAAATAATTATGTTTCAATCCAACCTCAAAACATTTTAACTAACATTTCCCCATTTTTAAAGCAAACACTATCTTCTAATTTGTACAGTTGCTTCAAAACTTTGTTGCATAGCAGGTTGGTTCAGCTGTGGTTTTTCGATCGCAGCTCACCGCAGTAGAAATATTGCTTGTGCCAAATACAATGCTGTCTTTCAGTTTAAGGAGACCTGGATGGAAAATGATTTTCATCACAGAAAACAGACTTGAACTAAGTATTTTTTGGGTAAATTTGGTAAATAAGAAGTGGGCTTTGAAGTACTCATGAGATTGTAGGATCTGTTCTAATAATTGACTGTGGTCTAAAAATAGTAGCTAAGATGTACTGAAATCATTTTGCAAAGTATTAGTGCAAAGCTTGATTTGCCATTTGGCTTCCATTTACTCCACCTTTAGAAGTCATTTGGAATATATTCGTAACCTGGTTTGTAAGTACACCTACATATTTTAGAACTTGAACCTACCAGGACAGCCTGGATGGAAAATGGAAAGAAGAAACCAAGAATTCAGCTTATGAAGTAAAGAGCTTAACAATATTAGGAAAAAATCATGGTGATATCAAAATGGCTACAATAAGTATGCCACCTGACTAGCCAAAAGCCAAATTTGTCCACTTACCACATTCTTGTAAAAGTAGTAAATAATCATATTTGCCAAGCGGGTGTAACACCAGTGACCATGTACCAATAGCAGTTTTTTAAGATATTTAAAATGAGATATTGCAAAATCACTGGCCATCACAGCCTGTAAACACAAAAAATATATGTAAGAGAAAACTTTAAATTTATTAAACATTGTATAGATCGTAGAACACATAGACAGAACTCTCTGTTCTACCAGACCGTTTGCCTCAGCTCTATGTCCTGTCTGTGTGATGATCTTCTATTCTATACTAATACAAACTCACTTTAAATTTACACCAGCTAGTCTGTGGAAGTACATTCACATTCTGAGTAAACTCTGAGTAAATTCTGAATTCGCTGCTTAGTTTCAAATGAAAGAGATTCTGCGGATGCTGGAAATCGAGAGTAACATATACAAAATGCTGTAGAACTTAGCAATTCAGGCAGAAGTAAAGGTTTAACATCCCCAGATTAAGTGTGGAGATTGGATCTAAAATGATTGGCCTCTGGGTAATCCTGCTTCTGCAAATGGAATGAAGGTGCTCCATAAAGCGGCTCTTCAATCTATAGTATGTTGAGTCTCACCAACGTAGAGGAGGCTTTGGCTTCTGTCATCTTCAGCAGGATCCTAGCACCAAACAAATCTTCACCTCTCTGCCACTCTCCGCTTTCTGCAGGGTTTGCCCTCTCCATGGTTCCCTTGTCCATTCTTCTCTCCCCACTGGCAAGCGGATGAAGTGCTACACCTGCCCAATCACCTCCCTCTTCTTCACCTCCGTTCAGGGCCTCAAACTGTCCTTCCAGTTGAGGCAACAGCAGTCATCTACTGTAACCAGTGCTCCCAGTTCAGCCACTACATTGGTGAGGCTGGACTCCCATTCTGACATGCTGGTTCATGGCCTCCTCTGCTGCCATGATGAGGTCACTCTCTTATTGGAGGAGCTTATTCCATCTAGGTAGCGTCCAACCTGAAGACGTGAATATTGATCTCTCAAACTTCTGGTAATTTCTCCCTTTCCCTCCTCTTCCATTCCCTGCATTAGCTCCCTTCTTACCTCTTCTCTTCTCCATACCTGCCTAACACCTCTCCCTGGGTCCCCTCTTCGTTCCCTTTCTTCAAAGGTCCACTCTCCTCTTCTCTGTCATAATCTTTCTTCTTCAGTCCACCTAGATTTTTCACCTATCACCTCCCAGCCACTCACTTCATCTCCCCTCCCCTACCCATCTGGCTTCACCGATCACCTCCCAGCTTCTCACTTCATCTCCCCTCCCCTACCCACCTGGCTTCACCTATCACCTTCTCGCTTTGTACTCCTTCTCCCTTCTCTTCTTATCCCGGCTTCCTCCCCCTTTATTTCCAGGCCTGATGAAGGGTCTTGGCCTGAAAATTCAACTATTTATTCTTTCCCATAGATGCTGCCTGACCTGCCGAATTCCTCCACCATTTTGTAAGTGTTCACTGCTTAGTTTATCTCCTTTTCTCCAACACTAAACACTCCTCAGGCCAGTTTTTTTTTTCATTTAAAATGTAAGAAAAAACTGGGCTGATCATCATTGGATGTTCTTCTTTTTGATTCAGTCAAGGGGTGTGGGCTTCACAGGTGGATCCACATTTATTGCCATCTCTAATTGTCTCTGAGAAGGTGGCATTGAGCACACTTCTTGAACCACTGAATATACTGACAATGCTAGAGGGGAAGGAGTACCAGGATTTTGACCCAGTGGTGGTGAAGGAACAGCAATATTTTTCCAAGTCAGAATGGCCTATGCTTGGAGGGATATACCCTAGAAGTGTCCTCATGTTTTTGCTGCCTTGTCCTTCTAACTGGTTGAGTTGGCGTTTAGGAAGAAGCTGTCTAAGTAGTCTTGGAGAGTTTATCCAATACATCGTGGTACCAAACTGCTGCTACTGCTGTCAGAGGTGAAGTGAGTGAATGGTTGAAGGTAGGATACCTATCAATGGCTTCTTGTGTTGTTGAGGTTGCACTCATCCCAGTATCCCATCATACTGCTTGAGGATTGTAGATCATGGATTGACTTTGGAGAGTTAGGAGGTGAGTAACTTACCACAGGTTTCATAGCCTCTGACCTATACTTGTAGACATATTGTGTAGTGGACTACTCTAGTTCAGTTTCTCAATGGTCAATGGTATCCCTTAGGATACTGATAGCTGGGGGTCCAATGATGTTTAGCTGAATATTCTCGTTGGCACTTGTGTGGTACAAATATTACTTGCTACTATCAGCCGAGACCTGAACTAATGTCAGGTCTTGCTACATTTGGTTGAGGATTGCTTCATTATTTGAGCCATCACAAATGGCCCTAGACTTACTGCAATCAAAAGCCGAACACGCATATTTCTGAGCTTATAATTGATGAAGCAACTGAAAATGGTTAGACATTGACCACTATCCTAGGGAATTTCTGCAGTGTTATTCTGTGCCGAGATGATTTTACTCTAACCTCCACTACGATGTCTTCTATTGTTATCATCTATGTTTTGAATCAATGTAAGATTTCCCCCTCATTCCTATATACTTCAGTTTAACCAAAGCTCCTTCATGTCATACACAATCATATGCTTCCCTAGTATTCAGGATAGTTACTCTCAATTCACAGTGTCAACCTTAATAGAACTTCTCTTAACTTTAAAAGATCTATATTAGGTCTTGATTCAGGACAGAATGTAGTTATCCAGTCTGTTTATCCACTCTACACTGACATTATCACACATTTCTGGCATCTTTCTCTTAAGTCATTTTTGCACCCTCTTCTTGTGCCCCCACATCGTTTTCGTGAGCTGGTAAACACAATTCAACCTTGTCAGTACTGTACAGGGTATTCAAATGTTATTAAAGGAAATCGCAGCATGAATACGAATATATAGCACCATAATGAAAGAGGAGAATGAACATTCTGTCCATGATTTATCAAATATTTTGCCAGCATCAATTATTCTTTTCCTGCTAAATTTCAAAGAGCACTGTACCTGCATTCCTTCTTGACCAGTAATCCCAATGCCTACATTAGCAGCTTGGATCATACTGACATCATTGGCTCCATCGCCTAGACAATAAAGTACATCAACTTAATGCATCCTTCAATGAATAGTATGGAATGATCAATAGCTTGCTCTTGCACTGCATCTTATTCAAATATAAATCAACTCCGTATGACAAATGACATTAGTATGAAAGTAAAAAAATGCTGAACAGAAGACATCACAGGCTCATGAAAACATTCCAATGAACTGCAGAAAATTAAGCTTCATGGTTCTAATATCTCCCATGGAGTCTCTTGGGAAGACCATAAAAAATGTCCCTCAGAAACTAGTCCAGAATGATTAGAAAACGTGGGGAAGCAATCTACAATTTCTAAAGACAATCAAGGCAAGTTATTGTACATTATGGTGTTCCAAAATGTATCTTTTGTATGACAATATGTCATTTCACAGGTAGAAATCTATTCAGGAGCCATTTGAATCTTTACAGAGAATGTGTGCATACTTCACAAGGAAACAGTTTGATTTTAATGTTGACAAACCTGCAAAACAAAATCTACTGACATGTAACAGAATTCTAGCAGAGACACTTTCAGTCTCCATAACCAGCATAACAAACTGCGCAGGTACTGCATGCTGGTAGTCCATACTATTGGTGCAGTCTGTTATTGATTCTGTTATGGTTGTTGGATTTGTTGAGCATGCCCCCAAGAAAATGAGTTTCAGGGTTGTATATGGTGACAAATATGCACTTTGATAATGCACTTACTTTGAAATTTGAGCCCTCCGTATAACGACGTTATCCTTCAGATTGCTCTTAAAATTCTCCCCTCTTGTCTTGAATCTGTATCCTTCAGTTTTAACTTCTCAAATCTGGGGCAATAGAATGACTATCCAACTTATCCGTATGCTTTATGATTTTATAAACTTCTATGAGGTTCCCCTCTTTCTGCTGCATTCCAGGGTGTAAAAAATCTAGCATAGCCAGCCTCCCTCTATAGATCAAACCCTCTCGTCCAGGCAGCATCCTTGTAATTCTCTGCTACACCCTCTCCAGCTTGACAATGTCTTTCTCATAACTGGGTGACCAAAACTGTATGCAATAATCCAAGTGCAGCCTCGTCATTGCACCTACTCATTATCCTGATGGATGAAAGCCAGTATGCTAAACATCTCCTTCACCACCCTGTCTACATATGTAGCCATTTTCAGCAAAGTGTGAACTCATACTCTGAGGTCTCTCTGTTCCACAACACTTGTCTGTGACTTGCCCTTCATGGTACACATCTTACACTGGTTTGACTGTTCAAAATGATCACTTTAAACTTAACTAAGTTAAAATCCATTTGCCATTCCTCAGTCGAACTCCCTGATTGATCAAGATTTTTTTTGCAATTCACTGTAACCTACTTCCTATCAACAAGACTCCCTAAATTTAGTTTCATCATCAAAATGACTAATCTTGCCATGTGTACTCATATCCAAATCATTTACATAAATAATGAATAAGAGAGGGACCAATATTGACTACTGAAGCATCCCCCTAGTCACAGGGCTCCATTTGGAGAATTGACCTCCAACCATCACTTTTGCTGCCCATCAATGAGGCACTTTGATTTCAGCTCGCTCGCTCACCCTGAATCCCATGCAAACTAACTTTCCAGGTTAGCCTGCCATGCAGGCCCTTGTTAAAAGCATTTGAACTTTGAACTTACTAATGTCACTATCAACAACAGCCACTACCCTACCTTCACCTTATCCCTTAGTTACTTCGTTGAAAAATTCTAAATGATTCATCAGACATTATGTCCTATGCACAAAACCATGCCAATTATTTCTGATCTGGCCTTGACTTTCCAAGTGATGGTACATCTTGCCCCTCAGAATTCCTTCCAGTAACAGCTGTATAACTGAAGTCAAGTTCATTGGCCTATGGGACTCATATAACTTCAATGCTTACAAGGCTTGTCTGTGCTGTGTAACTCTATCATTCTGTTCATATTACTAGGAGTAAGAAATAATTTTCCACTTACTTGAAAAATAACAGAGAGACACATACCTATTGCTAATGTCATGGCATTCAGATGATCTCGAACTAGCTCGACTACCATGCTTTTCTGCCGTGGTGTGGAACGACAGCATATCACAGATTGGCAACACTTTGCCAGATCCAGAAACCTTTTCTGTAGGTTTCCTCGGAAGATCATATTCAAAGTCTTCCCATCAATTACCAGACCAAAGCTCGGTTTGGCTGTAGGGTTGCATGTTGAGGACATGGGTGCAAAATTCACAGTTAATTTGGAAGAAGTACAATTTACTCCATTATACTTTTGCACTTCATCTAAGATGCAATCCAAGGAAGATTCACAGGTCTCCTGTTAAATGATAGCAGATTAAAAATAATTACAATTTAGAAAATAGAATAATTATTTAATAAGTTATTGCCAAGGATCTTTTATTGTAGTTCAAGTTATTTCAGAGCAGAACAGTCATTTCTCACTTTAAACCACACGGAGTGAATTTTAAGAGTGGTAAGAGCTTTGATAATATATCTGTGAAACACAGGACTCATAATTCCAATAAAGGTGTAAAACAGCAGGTCCTAGACATGTAAAATTGTGAAATCCAAACTCCTATTAGAGATAGAAGGAATGAAAAATTCATGTCCAACAATTCCTCAATATTTGGGCAATGTTCACTTCCATTGGAATTCTTCTGATTATAAAAAGCAGTCAGAGCATACATATAGCTAGACCTAGACAACATTCAGACATAGGCCAATAAATGCCAAGTAAAACTTCACCACATTAACAATAGACAATAATCAGCTCCAGTGTGAGAGAAAAAAAAATCTACCTCTGACATACTAGGTTATGCTTTTTAGATCATCCTGTCCAGCCCTTGGCCACACCCCACCGATCCCATTTTTGGCCTAAAATTTAACTGGACAAGCCACATAAAAGTCTGACTAGAAAAACATGAGCATGTCCAGGAGTGGATAGCAAGGACAAAGCAATTGACCCCAATTCTCCAGTGTCCTCCCAAGAGTTGTAATGTACAAGCCAGAAAATAAGATGGAATACTCCTCATTTACCATAAGCATTCAAGGAGCATGACACCACTCAGGGAAAATTATCCCAGATGATCACCACCCAATCCTACACACCAAGTATTCACTCCCTCTGCCATCATTAACCATGGCTGCAGTGCCTACAAAATGCATTGCTGCAACTTGTCAAGATATCCTCATCATTCACCAGCAACCTCTACCAGCTACAAAGACAAAGCCAGCAGGCACATGGTGAAGTTTTCATCTGCAAGTCCTTCTGAAACTCACATACTACCCTGACTTGGAAATATATTGCAATTCCTGTGTCACTACTCTGCTTAAATACTGAAAGTCAACCAAGTAGCACTGCACTGCAGTGATTTAAAAAGATGACACACCACCACCACCTACCAAGAAGCAGTTAAGTGTCGACAGCATAGAATCATAGGATAGTCACAGCAAGAATAAAAGCCTCATCTCATTGTGTCCAGCGCTTTACCAAAGTAATTCACTAGTTCCGATCCCAGTCCTTTCTCCTGCTGAAAATTCACAAAACTACTTCTTCAAATATGACTGTATTACTCAGCTGTGTGTAATTTGATGCACCATCAATAACTCGGAGACGTGAGTTAAGGTAGGCTTTTATTGGCTGGAAGAAAGCACAAGCAGCAAATGACCACCACACAACATCCTGGAGACTGAGGAAGGAGCAGTGCCTCCAATCGCCTTTATACCGGGGTTTGTGGGAGGAGCCACAGGAGCAGTCAGCAGAGGGGCGTGTCCAGACGGGTATATGTAGTTCACCACATAATTGCAAACTGTGATTTACCAGCTGTTTACTTCATCTCTCCCCCTCCAGGTTTCACCTATCACCTGGTGTTTATCTTTCCCATCCTCCCACCTTTTAAATCTACTCTTCAACACTTTTTCTCCAGTCCTGTTAGAGGGTTTTGGCCCGAAACATCGACGGTACTTTTTTCCACAGCTGCTGGGTTCCTCCGGCATTTAATGTGTGTTGTTTCCATTTCTCTGGTGTGTCTTGGGGCCGATTGAGTGATCTGGAATTTTTACTGTCTCTGAGGGAGTTTGATGAGGTTCGGAGTGGAGAGGGTGGCCTGGAGATGGGGAACAAGTCCATGATCGACTTCATTGTATTTATCCAATTGAAGTGTTAAGCAAAGTCAAAGTCGATGAGGATGAGACTGGAGGATGGGTGGGTGTTCGGCCTGCATTTGATTGGTCTTCCTCCCCCTCTTGCTAGCTGTTGATGGAGGAAAGTGCAAGTGTCTTAGAATCCACATTGCAAGGATTGATCAGAGGCCATGGACTCGTTTTAGGGGACTTTGAGATTCATGTTGCATGTTCTGGTTACTCTTTGTTTTTGCTGTTTTTGATTGGTCTGATCGAGATAATCGAAGTGGACTGGGGCACTTTGGCAAAGAATGGCAGTGGGCTGGCGGTGCAGCGCTGAACGGAACTGAACTGAATACTACTGGACTCCTGGTTTGTTGCTTGATATTCTACGTGTTGCACTTCTGCTTTTAGCCATTTGTGCAATTTGTTCTTTTCTCGTGTGCTGGGTTTTTAAATGTTTTCTTGAATAAGATCCACGGTGTTTCTTTCTTTCATTACTGCCTGCAGGAGGACAAATCTCAGAGTTGAATTCGGTATAAATACTTTGATAATAAATGTACTTTGAAAATTCTTGCAAATTTTTTCTCATCATGTCCTTATCCAGCTGTGTTCTTGGCCACAACAGGGCTGACTCTGACACGTCTACAGGCAGTTCATTCCGAATTCCAACAACACACTGGTAAAAAGAATCCTCATGCCACTAATAATCCTCCTCCCTTTAATTTTCTCGATGTGATCTTCAGTCCTTGGCCCCTTAACTGATGCACAACCTCCTATCATCCACTCTGTTCATTTTATTATTCAATAATATCCCCTTATCCCTCTATTCTCCGAAGAAAAACAGTCTAATATTTCCTAATAATTGTAATCCTCAAATCAGGAACCATTCTCGTTATCTATTTTCTGAACCTCTCCAGTGCTTATACCTCCTGCCTGAGGTGACCAGAATTGAACACAATATTTAAGCTGAGGCCAGTTCTGTGTTTTATAAAGAAACAGCATGATTTCACTGCGTTTATACTCTGTCTCTGCTGAGGAAAGCCCAGAATTGTATACATTTATTAATTCAGCTGTCTCATCCAGTGCTATTAATTTAGAGATGCCACCTTTCCTTGTAAAGATGGTCGAAAAATATTTTCTAATACTTCTAAAATGCCTCAGCAGCATCATTGAAAAGCTTCCATTTTTACTCCTCCAGATGATTTGTTGTGCATGCAATATGATGTGTCATATGTGCACGTTAAACTCATTTACATCATTTTTATTTTTGCTGGCCCCAATAAAATCTTTGGGAGATCCAGTCTTCCCCATTTAATTTTACTTTTCTCCACCCCCTCCCTTCATATTTTATTTTTATAAATGGAATGGTATAACACTATTACAGCACCAGCAATCTTGGTTCAATTCCCACTGCTGTGTGTAAAGAGTTTTTATACATACTCCCATGACCATGTGGTTTTCCTTTGTGTGCTCTGGTTTCCTCCCACATTCTAAAGATGTACTGGTTAGCAGGTTAATCGGTGACAGGCACATAAATAGATGGCACGGGCTCATTCGGTTGGAAGGGCCTGTTACCATGCTGTATCTCTGAATAGAGCAAGTAAATCTTTCCTGACTCTCTCTGTAATTACTGGTATAGTTTTTTGCTTGTACACCCTGCCCCTCTTGATGCACTCTGGCCCTCATTGCCCTGTGCATTTGTCCTTTCCATCCTGAATACTCCCTCATGTGAATCTCTACCTTCAGCTAGCAGCTTAACCTTTCTCTCTTTCGATTCTACTGCTAGCCTGCCATCCTTGCTAAACTAGCTTAATCCCACCTGTCAATATGCATCCCCTTTTTGTTTAGAGGTTCCATTTCCCTCAAAAATGGTCCCTTTTCTTCAGGAAGCTAGAGTCTTCCTGCCTTCCTCCTGCACCATTTCTCTAGCCTTGCATTCATCTGCTTGATCTTCCTAATCTGAAAGCCGGTAGTAAATAGATTTTGCTACTTTTAAGGCCCTGCCTCTTTCCCAGCTCCCTGACATCATAGACTTGGCCAAGTCTAGCCTCATTTCATAATTTTGTGTGCATGAAAACTCTGCTATTAAACTCCCTTCTTCACATTTCTCATCATATGTGGACTGATTGGGTGGAATCTGGGTGGGTTTGTTGCACCTTTTTTTGAGAGGCATGGCCTATTTGGTTACTTTTCCTCATTATTAAGTAAATAATCATGTTCTAGTTGTGCTGAAACATCTTTGCTAAAGGCACGACGAGTCTGGAGCACCAGTCTTCAGAATTACACCTAGGATTTTGGCTCAACGACCTATCAGCACCTTCAAAAGGAAATTCAATAGACACTTGCAAGAAAACTAATTTTAGGGCTCTAAAGGAAGAATGAGAGAATTGGGCCGATGGGACTAATCTTGATGGCATAGACTTGACAGGCCGAAAGAGCTTCTCTGCCACGACAATGTTATAATTATGCTAGTATTTATGGCTGTAATTGGCTGTCTGTGAAACAATCTGCCTAATATTATCACAGACCCAGACACAAATACTCAGAAATTCTTTTGAAGAATGCCAAGTTTGTTCTTGGTCTCATTGGCATAGTACAGTACAGCAAGTGGATTAAATATGAAGATGCAAGAAAGTACAAATACTAATACTGATTTCAAAAAACACTAACAACAAAAAGAACTTCCTTTATTTAAAAGCCTTCCCTCTTTTAAAGTTCATCATCATACAAGCACAAAATGTATTTCCATGGTCCAATTCATCTTCTAAAAGCAATGCATAAACAACTAACAATATTTAAAGTTTGAGCTGCAAAGTACATTTCCCCCTTTAGTTTGACATTTATAAAAAAAACAAGAGTCACAAATTATTCTGTGATAGAGAGTGGAAAGGAAAGGTTATAGAAATGCCAAACACTCATTTGCAAATGTCAACAATTTGTAGGTTAGAAGTGACTTTGTTTATATTAAAAAAAAACTACTGATTGCCAATTCCATCTTTCTAGTTATCTGCCACAACATATTTGTTTTAAAGATGATTTTAATGGTCCAAAGATCTGGATGTTTTCATTTGATGCATCTTGCTAAGTCATATAACAGAATATATTATTCCTGACAGGTGGAATTGGGATGAACGTTTGCCTTAGAAGGGGCCAAGATTCTTAGATTCATACAGGCAATGAATATGACATTAGACTGCTTTACCCTGACGTCCCAGGCTCAAGTTCCCAAGATTAGATTCAGAATGATTTATGCTTACTTCGACACTCCTTCAGTGTTGAATTATCAGCCTTGCAGAAAGGCAATGCATTAAGCCTACCAAGGTAAGAACCTGAAATCATCTTACTTCATTCTAAAAATGAAAGATTTCACATATTCTTATTGCCATTTACATAATTTTCTCTCTTTACACCCATAATTTTGTGGCTAGGCACAGCTCAAATGCCATTATGAATTTTCCAACGATATAAGAAGTGTTGGCAGAATTTCAGATGGTGACAAGGAGGGATACAGGAGTGCACGATCAGCTGGTTGAGTGGTGTAGCAACAACAACCTTGCACTCAGCATGAATCAGTAAGACCAAGGAATTGATTGTAGACTTCAGGAAGGTAGGTCAGAGTAACACACACCAGTCTTCATCGAGGGATCAGCAGTGGAAAGGATGAACAGTTTCAACTCTCTGGGTGTCAACATTTCTGAATATCTATCCTGCGTCCAACATACTGATGCAATTACAAAGAAGGTATGACAGCGGCTATATTTTAATAGGAGTTTGGATCAAAAATTTGTAAAGGATATTCCAAAAAGGATTTAATAACATTCTGAAATAATGTGATCTTTTCAACCCAATTCATGTTAAGACATGTCTGAACAATAGGTTATTCCAAATATTGCCTTGTTACTGAAATAATGAGACTTGTCTCATGCAATACATAAAGCTGCATAGCCTCATATGGGTATTTGTACAGTACATGTAATTGTTCAGTGAATTTTCCAGTAATCATGATAAGTTGCTTTAGTAGTTTTATTTAGAAGCTCGTTAGTCTTCTGTAGCCACTGTTCATCATCATCACCAGGTGCCATGGCCAGTTTGAGCTTTGACTGCCATGGCCCACACACTCCTGTTTCGGGTCAAGTGGATCAACTCATTGGTATTCATTTCCAGTGTCTCCATCATCATTTGTCTTTGCCCTCCTTTTGCTTTCTTCCCTTCCATCTTTCCCATAATAACCATGCGTTCTAACTTCTCTTTCCTAATCACATGTTCAGTGATGTTACATTGCCTTTTCATGATCTCATACATTATTTCTCTTTTTGTGTTTGCTCTGTTCATGACATCCTTGTTAGATATTCATTTTGTCCATGATATTCTTTGCATCCTCCTCAAAAACCACATCCCTGCTGCTTCAATTCGTTTCCTCATGTTACTAGATATGGTCCAACATTCTGAGCCATATAACATAACTGGATAAACATAACATTTCAGTACTCTGAGGCGGGTTGTCAAGCCTAGTTTGGTATTGGTCAGTATACTCTTCATTCTCGTAAAGGTGTCTTTTGCCATCCCTATTCTTCTTTTGATGTTCATGTCGCATTTGCCATCTGATGTCACCCAGCTTCCTAAGTCGCAAAAGTTCTGTACTTGTTTTATGTCTTCCCCGTTTATTCGCAGCCTGCAGATAGGATTCTCCTTCTTTTTGGATATCACCATACATTCTGTCTTTTTGCAATTGATGGATAGACCCATTTTTGCACTTTGTTCAACAACTATATCAATTAAGTTTTTTAGTTCTTGTGGACTTGGAAAATTCCAGGTGATAACACCAGAAATCAAATTGACTTTATTACTATAAACCAAAGATTTATAAACTCTGGTGGAACACAACAGGCCAGGCAGCATCAATAGGGAGAAGCGCTGTCGACGTTTCAGGCGGAGACCCTTCGTCAGAAGCGTCAAGACCGAAACGCCGACAGCGCTTCTCCCTATCGATGCTGCCTGGCCTGCTGTGTTCCACCAGCATTTTGTGTGTGTTGTTGTTTGAATTTCCAGCATCTGCAGATTTCCTCGTGTTTGCGATTTAGAAACTCAGTGACTCAATGAAAGACATATCCAGGTAGCCACTGTACACCACTTGCATCTGGATATTGTGTAGGTAGGTTAATTGTTATCATGGGAATTTTTGTTACCTCTGGCCTGAATGCAAGATGACCATGGCTGCTTTTTCCTTTGTCAAATCAATGTCATCTTACTTGCTCTGTCGAGACCCATCAGGATTTTAAACTCTGTTTCTTAGAAATTATTATGTTATGGTTTCTCATGGATTTCTATATCACTGTAGAGCTATCATTAATGCAAATGTCCTCTGATGTCTCTAAGGTCTTACATTCTTCCAGATTTCCTGGCCTAGTTGTATTAACTTTTTACCTCTTGTTTGAAAGAATCTGTTTCTGACTAAAATATTCATAAAACTCTTCTTTATTTCCTCTTTGAGGGCAAGAGTTTCAAAGACCCACAATACTCAGAGTGAAAAAAAAACCACTTCTTCTCTGCTTTAAATAGGTTTTCTTCTGTTTTTTTTAAAAATTAACATGAAACACTAATTTTAGTTGCCCTCTCAGGAAGCAGTATCCTCCAGTCAAAACACTTTAAGGTGTGCATTTCAATCCATTCTCCTCTCACACCAGCACACACAAGCCAATCTCTCTTCAACAGACAATATTACCATTCCAGCCATTATATAGTACATGCTCTTTGAAATGCTTCCAATCACATTCACTATGCCCATCACATAAATATCCTCCTTTAAGTAAGGAGTTTGATTCTGTGTATGGTTGTCCATACGTGGACTCTGCAAAACACTATTTGACTGAAGCATGATCTCCAAATTTTGTATTCAATTATTAATTGTAATACGTTAATTATAATATAAAACCACTCTCACCTGGTTTTCACAATTTAGGGTGAAGATCAAATCATTTGGATTCATAAGCTTACATGCATAGGCAATATATACTGCAGTTTCTTGTTTATCTCCTGTGAGGACCCAAGTCAATATGCCAGCTTTCTGAAGGGCTTCAATCGTGTCTGGCACACCATCCTGAAGACGATCTTCAATTCCTGTTGCACCTTTTGTTACAAAAGTACATAGATCAACTATTAAAAAATTTTCTTGACTAATTCCTTATCTGGCAACTAAATGACTTTATTGCACATGACAAAAATTGGACATTAGAGACGGGTGGGGGAAGGGAGGCCGAAAGGACTGAGAACACAATCTGACTCATGGGAAAGACCAGAGATGAGGCACGAGGTTGTGAGTGAAAAGCAGTGAGGAAGACTGAAGGAGTGAAGAGAACGCAGAGGCGGTCAGCGATGGCTCCCAGCAGAGATGATCAGCTGCCGGGCGATCAGTGCCGGATTGATAGGGTTTGGATCCAGTTTGGTGATCACTCTTTACAGAAGGACAGAGTTCGTGCAGCTGCTCTGCTCTTATGCAGACAAAAATGTTTCAGGTTTTCTGAGACTTAAGTGATTATTGGACTGTACATTAGTTTGGTTTCCTTCAGTTTTTTGATGTTTTCTTTCTTGTGGCTGATTAGCAGCTGGGTGATCTGTTAATTTCTTGTGTGTAAGGGGGGTTTGGTGCTACTGTCGCTGTTCTTTTCTATGAGTGAGGGGGTCGGAGACTGGTATTGTCACTGCTTTTCTTGTGAGTGATGAGGTCAGGACAGTTACTGCTGTTTTTCTGCAAGCGATGGGATGAGGGAATGTTATTGTTGCTGTTTTTTTGCAGCAGGGGAGGGGGGATTTTGGGTTCTGCAAGTTTTATTTTTTTCTTTCTTGTGCTGGGAGGTGGAGTTGATGTCTTTTCTTTCATGAACACACATAGTCTTTCTGTATTTAATAGCTATCTGGAGAAGACAATTATCAGAGTTGTATTGTACGTGAACACTTTGACAATAAAATGAACCTTTGAACCTTTGATAGAAAGAAAATAAAAGTCATTACATGATGTCACCAAGTGCTTCAGAACTATAACGTACTCTTTTGGCTGTGCATTCATTGTTCTGTAACAATACTACAAAATGGAAAATGTGACAGATCACAAACTTTGAAATGGAAAGGAGAAGAGGAAGAGAAATTGATTGTGCTATCATGGGAATCAGAAGCGATGTCTTTTTTCACCTACGAGACATTTACTTTATTCTTTGGGGGAGTTTAAATTTCAGGTATGATATTGATAGTAAGACAATTTAGAAAATTATCGACAAAGATAAATGAAAATGCTTTCACTTATAGGGCAGCTTTGATAATACTGCAATGTCCCCCAAAACTTATATGAGGTACATTTTAAACAAGTCACCATTGGGTCAATTTAAAAGCTGCAGCCAATTAGCTCAGTGAGGAATGACAAAGGGTAATAAAATAGGTGAGGAACTAGTTCACTTTTGGTGGCTGAAATTCTAAAAGAATTCTCCTGGTTTACTTCAAATTGTCATAGAATTATAGAACGCCACAGCACAGGAACAGGCTCTTCTACCCATCTGGCCCATGCCAAACTATTAATCGGCCTAGCTTCATTGACCTGCACCATGGCCATAGCCCTCCATCCCCTTCCCATCCATGTACCAATCTGAATTTCTCTTAAATTTTGAAATTGAGCCTATATCCACCACTTGCACTGGCAGCTCGTTCCACGCTTGTACCACCCTTTGAGTGAAGAAGCTCCCCCTCATGTTCCCGTTAAATATTTCACCTTTTACCCTTAAAGCATGACTTCTATTTCTAGTTTCACCCAACATCAGTGGAAAACGCCTGTTTGAATTTACCCTATCTATACCCCCTCATAATTTAATGCCAAAGAATCTTTTGAAACTCTCTGGAAGTTCAAGCAAGATCTGGTTTAAAGTCTTCAGTTTTAAGAAGGATCATTGATAATGTAACACTCTCAGAATGACACAAAGATGTCAGCCTAGATGCTCAAGTATCTGGATTAGGACCTGAACCTACATGAGCCAAGAAAATACAATGGATCTGTTATTGTCTGCTTTTCATGGTTAACTATGGATATAAACAATTTTCCCGTGTTAGATCCCACTAGATTCATTTTCAGATAAAACTATACTCTTGAGAAATTAGCCTGGACATCTTATGATTTCATGGCTTTTGATTTCCTGGCTGTTGGTCAAGCAGATACTGGTGTATTATGTCACACACCACATTCCTGCTCATTATTAACATAAATTGGAGCATCTGCATGCAATTTACAATCTTGAGCACTCTCAAAAAAAATTGACACCAATTATGGAAAGACTGCAGTAAGATGTCAAAGCAATAGGACAGCGATTCTGTTGCTTGGCACACAGCATTAGCCAGCTTCAGTTTGCAATACACTGGATAATGGAAACTTCCCCAGTTGCTCCATCACTGATTGCAGACTCTTTATACAATTCACATCACAAATTCATGCCAAGTTCCTTGCTCATTCCGTATCTTTCAGTGGCATGGGCTCTGTCATGGTGCGAGACTCAATCTATTCAGCCCATTGTTTAAGAGTACATAAACACACAGGAGACTGCTGTTTTCCTCATATTTTCCAGTGCTTCCAAGGCAAATGTTTATGTAGCTTGTGTGTGCGATCCCTATGGCAAGAGCGTCTTCAGAATATAGCATTTATCTTCACAATAAAACAGCTTCCTGATGGGAACTTTACATGCCCTGTCTCAGTAATTAATTCAATGCAAATTACTATAACACTTTTTCAACAGGCTTAACATACGGTAAAAAGGATGAAAATATTTGTAGTGCATTTTTGTGTATGCATGCTGTGATTCCTCCGGCTGGAAGAGATATGTGGTGTGCTTGGCTTTACAAGAACATAACATTCTCACAGACAGTTTGAAACAGAGTCTGTCAAATTAGAGTCTCAACTGTATGAGTACCGGCAAAGGGTCTCGGCCTGAAACGTCAACTGTACTCTTTTCCATAGATACTGCCTGGCCTACTGAGTTCCTCCAGTATTTTGTGTGTGTTGCTTGGATTTTCAGCACCTGCAGATTTTCTCTTGTTTGTATATGCACATTATAACTTGCTCATGGTTCTAAATGTCTTTCTGAAGAAATGTTATAGAAAGACAAATGTGGTATACGTTTGTCACAAACAGTCCCAAAATTTCACTTCCTGGCATCTCTGGGAGAAACAGATGTTGAAGAGGTGCAGGTGATTTGTTGACCATGCTGGCATATTGATGCTGTGGTAGCTGGAAGTGACTCATACTAACTTCAAAACTAGTTTATACTGTTGCATTTACTCTCATCCATTAGAACCAAATAATTGTGCAACATTGGCATTACGACTTAATATATGGACAGTCAAAGTTTAAATTTGGAATATCAGCTATTGTTTATCTCCCAAGGTCCCATTATTTAAAACTAAAGCATTTTCCCAGATTGCAAATCATTTTTCATTGGATTTGAGTGGATGTATGTCTGAGTTGATTAGAAGTCAGTTTTGCTTGATTAAGTACAATGAATAGGTGCCCTGATTTTTGTATATTAATGAAGAACAATCAAAATGATTGCTACTGAAACTGCAGAATTATTGTCACGTTCCACGACTAGCATAAAAATGATTGCATCAAATGGAATCATGATTATAAAGAAAATGCTAACTCAGCTGAAACTAAATCAGGCAATGCTTTTAAATTGAACAGCCTCAAAAACTTTTCTGTCAGTTTACTATTTGATGTATTACTTGGGAATAAATCAAAATGGCTATTATTAAAGAAAAAGAGAATACTCATTATGGAAAATAAAGGGGAATCAGATTGAAGCCTCATCTCTTTGAGAAGGACTCTTGTTAACTTTATCGGTTAATGCTGATTATTTTTAGCACCAAAAGTGTTCTGCTGATACAAAGACATCTGAGATTGATCTGAGCCATCTGGTTTGCACAATGAATTATTTCAATTTGGCAGCTCGTGGTGCCGATACGAGGTGTGAAAAGTAAAATAAAATCTCCATTTCTCTGAGCAAGTCCTTCACAATTCACCCAACATCTTGTGGTGAACTACATATACCTGTCTGGACATGCCCCCTGCTGACTGCTCCTGTGGCTCGTCCCACTGACCGTGGCTTCTCCCACAGACCCCGGTATAAAGGCGATTGAGGCCTGAGCCCGGCCCTCAGTCTCCAGGATGTAGTATGGTGGTCAATTGCTGCTTGTTCTTTCTTCCAGTAAATAAAAGCCGATATCTCGCCTTCACGTCTCAGAGAGAGTTATTGATGGCGCATCACATCTGTAAAGATGATTCTATTGCAGACTTTCAGATAACAGCTCAGTCATCTTGCTACTATACAGTGACCTAATTGCAAATGAAGCTCAAGACAAATCTGGTTTTAGAATATCTCACACATGGAAGGTTAAAAAAAAAATGTCAGTTACAGAAAAATCCCAATAAGGTGGAATTTATAATGTAGAGCACTGAAAACAAAACAGTAGAGGGGCAATTTTATCACGTACTACCATAAATCAAAATACTGCACAGCAGACAGATGCTAAGCTTTGATGGATGAATGTGCTATCATTTTGAGGAATGATTATTTATATTTCAGTTCATTTGTAGCTGGAAACTTGCCTTAAAGGGTCAGGCATTAAGTGTATAAGAACATAAGAAAACAGAAGTGAGAGTAAGCCATTTGGCCCATCAACACCACTTCATTATTCTATATCATCATGATTGATCTGCTCTAGGCCTGACTCGTGTCGGAACCCCATTGCCCTCAATTCAAGAATATATCTACCGGTACTTCCATTTTAATTACCTCCAATGATCTAGCCTTCAAAACCTTCCAATTTAAGATATTTTCTCCACAAACATCTTCACACCTTAGTTTTAAATGATGCCTCCTAATCTTGTAACTATGGCTATTGTTTAAAGTTCTTCAACCTGTGGAACCTCCAAGAGGACCACAACCTTGTCATTGGGTTTGGAGGCTTGCGTGCCTCAATGACCTGGAGAGCTATGCTGGAGTCAGGGCCTTGTGCTCTGGCTCTTGCGGTCACCATGCCAAACAGGTCAAAGGGTAGAGGCCAGATTAAGAATGATCCTCCAGGTTCTGGGGTTCAGCTCAGGGCAACAACACTGACTTGTCCGAAAACAGTTACTGAAACAACAATGAAAAATCCCTCCATATCTGTGTGCAACAGTATTCCCGAGTCTCCACACAGGACTTGCATGGCTCACAGTAGTGAAAACCAAGAGGAAGCCACTGACTGATGAAGGAAGCCCCAAACACCGCCTCGACAAAGACCAAAATTGCTATTTTGGAATGTACAACCATGTACAACACTGGAAAGCCAGCACAAGTAGCTGCAGAAAGGCATCATTACAACCTACATATACATAGCATTAGTGAAAGCCCTGGCACATGACAGAGAGCAACTCTGTCGAGAGTTGCCTTTCTGCACCATGACCCTTCGGAAGATCCTCCACATTTTCTGACCAAGAAATATCACCAACCACACCCTACTCTTTCGGTGTTATCAAGAGGATATGAGCACAGTCATCCTGACAAAATGTTGGAGATGAACTGGGCTTGTGATGAGAGACCAACTCGATCATCAAGATATCTCTTCACTGGACCCCTGAAGGGTAGAAGAAATACGGCAGACCATAGACAACTTATACTGTAGTGTAGAGGTAGAAATGAGGACCCTGAACCAGACCTGGTGCACAATATAGAAGATAGCCAAAGACAGGCAGAGATGGAAGACCTTAATTGCTGCCCTAAATGCCAGCGACATAATGGGCATCAAATAAGTAAGCAGTACCAGTGGAACTGCCTTAACATCCACCCTGTTATATTCTTAAACATATTTTAATAACCTTTATTCATCTTAACTCCAAACAATATAGATTTTTCTTTAGCCATTTGTTATGGGCTTTGGTAAAATTGTTTCCACTATCAGTACGGAATACATTTACTCATTTGATATGGACCAAAAGAAAGTCTTACTGAGGCATCTAATTCTGTAATGGTATCACAATGCTTTGACTGGCACACTGATATGGAAATAAAATCCTCAGAAAAGATTCTTGACTGGTCAGGATATGGAGGGATATAAGGAGGAGGCAGGGGATTGTAGCTGAGAGGAAAATTCGATCAGCCATGATGAAATGGCGGAACAGATTCGATGGGTCAAATGGCCTAATTCTGCTCCTGTATCTTATGGTCTTATGAAACCTAGAGATCCCGATTATGCTGGTAAATAACATTTCAATGAAATCCAGGATGCTTCAAAAAGCTGGGTATTCCCCCTGCAAGTGGAAGTGGTAACTATTGGGGCAACAGTAGGTGAGATTCCAGCGGGTGAATTTAGGCCACTAGGATTTGTCTCAATATCATATTTATATCTATCACTAGGACAATAAGCTGTTTACTATGATGCTTACCTGTGCTGTGCTTTACTACATACATTTTGAATTATATTTTATTAACTTATTTACAGTATAATATTTTGGTTTATATGCTGTGTGTGATATATATTGTGTGGCTGCATTGTGGTCTGGAGGAGTACTGTTTGATTTGGTTGTACACATCTACAGTCAGATGACAATAAACTTGAACTTGAACTTGAATTGAGTGTTTCTCAGACACTGTAACAGTGGCTAAAACAAACAGAAAAGATGTACCAAATTATTGTTCATATTTATCTAAGCATACAGTATAATCATAGAGATTACCTAATAACTTTAAATTTGTTTCCATTTGTAGTGCAGTTTCCATAATCAATGGTTCCTTACGGTCAATACTGGTCTCTGCTTCATGCCTTAAATTAGCCCATGTTTCATATTCACCATCAGTCAAGACCTAATCAAAAAGAACAAACAGAACAAAAAATTAGTACTAGAATATATATATCAAAATGAACTTAAGTTTAAATTACTTTTCCTTTTGACCAAAAAGTTACCATAAGACTATGAGTCCATAAGATAAAGGAGCAGAATTAGGCCATCGAGTCTGCTCCTCCATTTCATTATGGCTGATCCACTTTTCCTCTCAGCCCCAAACTTCTGCTTTCTCCCTGTATCCCTTCATGCCCTGACCAGTCAAGAATCTATCTTTAATATACATAAAGACTTGGCTTCCACAGCTGCCTGTGGCAAAAACTTGTACAGACGAAAGAACTTCCTCATTTCCATTCTAAAAGGACACCACTATATTCTGAGGTTTGTGTCCTCTGGTCTTAAAGACTCTCCCACCACAGGAAACATCCTCTCCACATTCACTCTATCAAGCCCTTTCACCATTTGAATTCACCCCTCGTTCTTCTGAATTCTAGTGAATACAGGCCCAGAGCTATCAGACACTCTTCATACGATATACCATCCGGGAATTTTGTTCTCGCCCACAGAATCTCCTGTCCGTTCCCCTAACTAACTCATCCCTTACCGCCACAGCTTGCCTCTTTCTCCCCCTGCTCACTTAAGTCTCCGAGGCAGACGCAGTGCCAGAGATCCGACCACCGTGACTTTCCTCTGTTAAGTCATCCCGCCCCTCCCCACACCAACAATATCCAAAGTGATATACCTCTCGTTGAGACAGATGGCCACCGGGGTACTCTGTACTGGTTCCTTAACCCCTTTCCTCTCCTGACTGTCACCCAGTTTCCTGTGTACTGCACCTTGGGTATAACTACCTCTCTATATGTCCTATCTATCACCCCTTCAGCCTCCCGAATGATCCGGAGTTCATCCAATTCCAGCACCAACTCCTTAACACGGTTTGTTAGAAGGTGCAGCTCTATATACTTCTCACAGCTGTAGTCGTCAGGATGCAGCAGTGTTATATCACATGACATGTGCATGTAGATATGAAATGTGTAGGGCAAATGGGCTGCTGATAGTCACATTCAGAAAAGCAGCTGTGACGGCACACTTACCCTCAGAGATGCAAGTGGTAGGGTACAAATTCAACTACTAAATGATTAGCCATTGGAGATCTGAAAGCTTTTATCTCAATCCTCGCACTTGGCACCTGCTGTTCTATTGGAGCTGAACAAGATGCATTATACATTATACAATAATCATTTGGAGTGCTAAGTTGTTTGACATGGAGCTGGGCCAACTGAGGATGACCGGGCCATGGTCAGATAGATAGTTCTGATCTTCTGAACCCTGTAGAGTGTTACATAAAATAAATATTTTTCTGTACAGAATATTGTCCGTGGCTTATGTATTGGCACAAGAACTAGGATTTGAAATCCAGAATGAATTGTGTTTTGCTAATCAGTGCAATGCAAACATGATTAAGATCATATGGAAAATCAGCCCTGTGATGAAATGAGTAATGTTGACTATGCCAAGTGAAATTGTTGTTTTCTATTGATACTTGGATTACAGGCACTGGAAACCAGAGATGGGAACAATTCAATCCACATCTCCCGTTCTTGATACGTCTTTAAGATTTTGCCTTCAATAATATTCCCTAGCATATTTTAAAGTGTTAATTTAGTAAAGTAGGATTTATGCTGAAAATGGTGCAATCACAGGCAATTAGCTTCCTAAATCACTATAAGACCATAAGAGATAGGAGCATAATTGTGCCTTTTGGCCCTTCGAGTCTGTTCTTCCATTCCATCATGGCTGGCTTATTATTCATTCTCCTGCCTTCTCCTGGTAACTTTCACCGTGATGAAATCCATTGGAAAAATACTTCAGAAATATACAAAAATATTTTCTATTCCTTAGAATAAGGTTAGTTTCTTAGTAAAGTAAACATTCCAAACCATATCTATTAGGTATTCTGGTGTCCAAAACGGCCACCTTAGGCTTTGGAACCTCCTTGAAGATCCAGAAACAACATAATTAATAGAAGCAATCACCTTCTCGTAGAAAGTGTGCTCACATGTAACAATTGTGGCATTCAACCAAGACTGAAAATGTTTGAAAAACATTTATCATGTCAAAATTGACTTGGCAGTACAACTACTTTTGTGGGCCAGGCCTGCTTCTAGTGAAATGTTCTTAAAAGCAGGGTGTAAAATCTAGAAATTAACTTGAATTGAATTTGCACTTAAAATGATAAAATTTTCTGCAGCAGTTACACCAAAAAAAAGTTGAATTGTATTTATAATAACAAAAGAATTGAGAAGAAACCATAGCCTCTACTTTCCAACAACATTGTCCCTTCATTCTTCTCTCATCTAGCACAGCACCACATTGACTCTCTCATGTCCATGGCTTTGTTGACTTGAACATCTCAACCAGGTAACCCCCATCTCTTGCCCATGCAACTCTGCACACATGTATTTAGTTTGGAAGACATTTTGCTGAATAACTTTAATATTTTCACCTACTACACCATGATCTGATGTTTATTGAAGAAGATATGCATAAATTTAGCATGCTGATACAGGAAGCAATAAGGAAATGGTAGTCCTTAGTGCAAGAGGTACGAGGCCCAAAACAGAGCTTAATTTAAGCAACCTGGGGTGCTGTCTACAGGAATAGAATACACTTGCTTTGTGAACTTCTAGAATTATTTACTATAGAGAACCATGACTCAGCAATTGATTATAGTCACAATTGTAATAAACAGACCACTAGATTATTCGTAAATTAAGGGGCATCAGGACCAAGGAAGAGAAAGGAGTTGACTCTGGATCAGAATAGCTACAATCTTATTGAAAAATGGAGCAGGTGTGAGGAATTGCATGGCTTACTTTAGCTCCCATTTCTTATCCTCTCATTATCATCCTCATGAGCTCAAATACCTCCCATTTTTTTTTCTACACCACTGACAACCTTTTACACTAATCTTATATGTTTACCTTTTATATACCTTTATACTTTATTCCCACCACATTCTTCTCAAATTCCATCCACCTAACTGCCTACCACTCACCTACTATGTGCTCAGGGCAATGGCAATTAACCTACCAATCCTCTGTCTTTGGGATAGGCAAGGAGAAAGGAACACCCTGAGGAAACTCACACAGTCACAGAGAGAACTGGCAAACTCCAACCGACAGTATCTGAATCCAGATCTCTGTTCTTGTGAGGCAGTGGTCTTACAAGCTGCAGCACTGTCACACAAAATTTGTTTAAGCTCTCAACTATTCCATTTAAGTTTATAGAACAATTCTCCACGGCTACTGTTGCCTCTTGAGTGACTTGCTTTTTTGTGAATTATGCATTGATGAACATTTCTCTCTATTGAAATAGACACAAGAGCCTGCACAGGATTATAGAGTCAGCCAGCTCTGCCTTTTGAACAACCCTCCCCACCATCAAGGACACCTGTAAGAGGCGAGTGCATCAAGAAGGCAGTGTTCACCACCAGTGAAATGCCCTCTTCTCATTACCAGCATTGACAATTTAGGAACAGATTCTTCCCCTCTACCATCATATTCTGGTCAACAAACCCCTAAAATCAGCATGACAGTCCTTATTTTGCATTATTTACAGTATTTACTTTTGTAGTTTATAGTAATTTTTATGTCTATTGCTGTTCCAAAGTACAAATTTCACATCATGGAAGTCAATGATAGTAAACCTGATTCTGATATTGAGATGGAGATTATGCCTGTTAAGATATTTGCAATGAAACCAATAAGGACTGATTAAACAAACGATATATAGGTGGCCCTCCTTATCCGCGGGTTCCGCATGCGCGGATTCAACCAACTGCAGATCAGGAAAACCCGGAAGTTCTTTCTCCAGCATTCGTTGCTTGAATATGTACAGATTATTTTTTCTTGTGATTATTCCCTAAACAATGCAGTATAACAACTATTTACATAGCATTTACATTGTATTAGGTATTATAAGTAATCTAGAAATGACTTAAAAGTACAGGCAGTCCCTGGGTTATGATTGAGTTCCGTTCCTGAGTCCGTCTTTATGTCGGATTTGAAGTCAGAACAGGCATATCTGGCATTACTTTGCGTCAGTTAGTCAAAAGTTTTTCTTTGTATATAGTACATATTTTACCTTTCTACACATATAAAACACTTAAGAAACATATGTATTTCAATAATTAAATCACTGCGTTGCTTAGTAATAACTGTAGCTTTCATCGGGGCAGGGCCTTTCACATGCTCCATTAAAATTGTTACGATCGTTGACCGACTGTAGCTTAACGCTTTTCCAATGACTGATGGCGTTTCACCTCTTTCCGGTTGCTTTTTTACTTCCACCTTATTTTCAATCGTGATTGTGATTATTTTCGTGAACAGAAACACTGCGGATTCAGAGCTGTGCCGGGTCCTAAAGAAAACCGCACTGAGACAGGTTAAATAAGGGACTTGAGCATCCGCATTTTTTGGTATCCGCGGGGGTCTCGGAACCAATCCCTCGCGGATAAGGCGGGCTGACTGTATATAAAACAGAGCATTTCCTAAATATGGTACTTATAGTGAAACAAGGTCATTGAGAATTTATAGTTTACCTTCTTTGCAATACAAAGTGTCCTCAGACCATTACTTGCATACTGATCCAGATGCTTTTGTGTTTTTTCAATTATATTTCTTTGCCGCTTTTGCTCTTCAATGTTATCTGGTAATTGAGAAAAAAATCAACTCAACCATGTTTGGCAGTGTTGACATTCACAACACAAATTGCAGCCTCAGTAAGAAAAAAAAACGTAACTCATAGAGCTCCATGCTTTCGTGCATTAGATGATCAAATTTCGATGAAATTAAAATGTGGATGACAAGTCAAAGACTACCCAGCCCTGTGATTTTCATGCTGGGTTTCTTCAGTACACATAATTTGTTTTGCATGCAAGGCCTGGACATGAGCAATAACTTTCAGCAATGTGCATTTCATACTGTATGTAGAAACCACTTCCGGGCTCTTAATTTAGAGAGCTCAATTCTATTTGTAATCCCAGGCTGGCATTGGGACCCAGACTCAGACAAGAGTCCCATTAAGATTCATTACTCAGCTTTCCTTTGTGTCGCTGAAAGTTCCTGGCCCATGCCTAAACAGACCATCATTTGAACAGACTACCATCTATCCGGTCACAAGTATTGATTTCCATACCCACTACCTTCTCTAGCAGCCCACCGATCAATGGACACCCCACATCTTCACCATTACAGGCTTTCTCGCTCTCACTCTGTTTGCCAACAGATAACCCTCACTCCAAGCCTTAATGTCTAATCCCTGATTCTACCTTCCCCTGGATTTCTCCATCCACGCACCACAAACTTCTAGCCCCAGACTCTTTCCAAGAGTTGCGCAACTTCCTTTGTGCTGTACTGGCTCAGGAGCTTGTAAAGTTCAATCAAAACAGTTAATAGTATATATGCAAACCAATGTATATATACGGTACCAAGTCATGTTTTAGAATACAATGTTTTGATAGCTTTGAATGACAAGTAACTAAGCTAACTCTGACTTAATTAACTGAAGTTTATTTTTCCCCAGGAAGCCAAAGTTTTTCTTTTGAGCCCCCATATTCTTCCTGGAAGTTTATGATCCTTGCCCACCAGACCATTTCCTACCATTTTTCTATTCTCCCTTCAGTATTCTTGCAGAGAGGGGTATGCTGTAGTGTTAGATCTGGCTTGCCCATAAGGCAAAGCAGACCCGGCGTTGAGATCAGTGGCAAGTGCAGCAGACAAAATAGTCATCACAAAATCAACTGAGAACATACAATTCTGCTATCATTTCCTAGTCTCTCTAAACCGAGCCAGAATCCTCTTGGTAGCTCCTCTCTTGAACCCTTCACAAAGTTTATATACGTATTTGTTTTACATCAACTTTCAATCTTCCCTCAACTCCTGAAAACTCACATCAATTCAACTCATGGGTCAGCCCATCCATCGCAAGAATCAGTTCAAAAAGCTTGAATGCTCTCCCACTAAAGACCCTTTCTTGGACTGACACTACATAACAGAACTCCAAATGAAGTGTCACCAAATGTCAGTCAGTTTGTGGCAACTCTTCTGTGAAGAAAATCCAACTGATTTCTTCCCCTCTAACTCGAGAGTTAATTGAGCTATACCGTGAGCTATATCACCTCTCAAATTAAGCAAAACTCATAAAGATCCAAGTCATTAAAATAGCAAAAATCAGCAGTATATGAAAAATTGAAAATCACCATGTGAAATAAACTTTAGAAGTCTCGATTCAGAAGTGCTACTTGCAGCATGAGTAAAGACAAAGAATAAGGGTGGACCCCTTTCGCCAAATTTCAATTTTACTAAGACTCAACTAAGGAAACAGCTCTCATGAGCTCTTCTGAAGGACAATTCTGTTAGGCATGGCACGATGGCTTTTGAAGGCCAGGAAATGATCAGATGGCTCCTTTCTTTATGTGACGACACCAGAAAGTCAAAGCATGGAAAGGAAAGAAATGATGACCATTAGGATGGGCAACAGCTTCTTCCCCCAGTCTCTGAAACTTCTGATCACCCTGCTACCACCCAGTACACATTATTTATGACCGCATCTGTAGCAGTACACTGTTGTATATTTAACTACATGTCATATATGCATTTTATGTCAATTAATTCATTTACAGGATACTTTTGTAACTGTTAATATTATTGTGTTAATATGATTTTAAGTGCCATATGTGATATATGTACTATGTTCTGCTCCTTGGTCCCTGAGCAACATTGTTTAATTTAGCTATATACATGCATATAGTTGAATGACAATGAAGTTGAAACTGAACATTCATTTACCTTTGTCCGGTTGCTCTAATAGCTCCATAATAACAGAATCTGCTCCCTTTGTGTACACAACAGTTTCTTTGGTTATGGGATGCTTAACTATTACAGACATTCTCTTACGTGTTGAATCAAATTTCAGGGTATGTAATAGTTCAAATGTCAGAAGATTTCCTTGAGGAAGCTTTAGAGTCACTTGGTCGGGAGTCCGGGACAGTAACGTGAAATCATAGGCTCGAGCAGCATACACAAGGGCCATCTCATCCGGGCTTTCAGCTTCATAGAAAATATTTTTATCAATTTCATCAATTATATTCACTTCTTCTCCTCCAATGTCACTATCAACCTCAGAATTTTCACGCAAATTATCAGTGCTATCCTCTCCAGAACCTATGTCATCGGTTGCACTCTCAGCACCATAGGAAGAAGTTGGACTAACTATGGAAGACAACAATGGTGTATTGCACAAACTCCCTGGCACATCAGGGCTGAGTTGACTGGCCGTGGAAATGGAAGTTTCATGTGATGTCTTAAGGCTTTGAAGTAGATGCTGCTGTTTTGTCATGGACAGTGTTGAAGATTTTGATGATGAAGAATTTAGAACCTAGAAACATGAAAACAACATCAGAAATCACCCTCTGCAAACATGAATTACTTTGATAATGATAAAATAGCCAGCCTCTATCATAGAAAACTGCATCAGCTAAAATAATTAGCATTTAATCTTTTATCCACAGGCCATGAAAATATAACAGCAGAATACACAGATCCACTTTCTCTTCTCTCACGCTGGAAAAATTACATGTTGGGAATTATAAATGTGTCTCAGTGGAATTGAATGTTACTCTTGATTGCTGGCATAAATCACACAATAAATTAGTAGTTGTACTTTTGAATTTTGGCTCAACAGAACACTATGTATCTATATATACACGCTTAAGCAGGACTCAAAATGTATACATATTTGGTGCTTTTAGAGTTTCTTGAAATCTTGATTCAGAGTACTTGTAATAATGCTCTGAAAATATCTGTTGATACAGGGCGATAACATAATGTTTAAGATTAGGAATAATTTGTTCTGAATATTTCAAGGAAATAAAACAAAAATCAAAAAATATACATCATAAAATTAATATATGGAGTACCCCCAATGCTTTAAATTAAGTAACTGCTGAAGTCAACAGCAACAAGCTAACAAAATAGAGAATTTAATTAATCATTTAATACTCTTGCACAATGGAAACAACCTCTATTATATTATAATTACTTTCCCCGAAACATGAGATACTCGAATTTGAATTTGAATTTATTTAAATCTTGCATCCATCCCACAATGTGAAGGAGTAAAAATCTTTGCTTTATGACTCCGTTGCAATGCACAGACATGGGAATTTATAGGTCGAATGGCCTGTAGAAAGAAGCTGTCCTGTATCCTGTTGTTCCTGGCTTTAACGCTGCGAGATCATTTGATGGACAGATGCAGTTGAAACAGTTATGGTTGGAGTGACTGGTGTCCTATATGATCTTCCAGACCTTCTTTACATATCTACTGCTGTAAATGTCCTCAGTGGAAGGAAGTTCACATCCACAGATCTGCTGGGCTGTCTGTACCACTCTCTCAAGTGCCCAGCGATCAAGGTTGGTGCAGCTCCCATACCAGGCGATGTTACAGCTAGTCAGGATCCTCTTAATGGTGCCCACCCCCCATAGAAGGTGTTGAGGATTGGGGGCTCATGCCGAATTTCTTCAGTTGTTTGAGGTGAAAGAGATGTTGTTGTGCTTTTCTTGCCACACAGGTGTGTGTACAGTCCAGCTGAGATCATCAGTGATGTGTATACTGAGGAACTTCAAACCACTCACCCTCTCAATTGCATTGATTGGGGCGAGCCTGTCTCTGTTCGTCTTGTAATTCGCTATCAGCTCTTTTGTTTTTTGGACATTTAATTTCTGTTAATAGTTAGAGTTAAATTTGCCTTAACCCTTGACATTGATTGGTAGTTTATGCACTTTGAATCTTTTTCGTTGTAATGGAACAGATACAAAGGTGAAAAGAGTGAGTGTTTCAAAGGTAGAAAACACCAATATCATTTAAGGATCATAATTGTATTTTCTTATCATATTCAATTCAATTTAGGTGGTAAACTTGAGAAGTTATAAAATAAGGAATTGCATTATTAGGTATTGTCATTTAAAGTAAAATTGGATAGGTATATGGACAGGAAAGGGTTATGGGCAGAATGCAGGTTGGTGGGACTAGGTGAGAGTAAGCGTTCGGCACAGAGTAGAAGGGCTGAGATGGCCTGTTTCCATGTTGTAATTGTTATATGGTTATATGGTATTAGTAATAGGTGAACCACAGTTTAAATCGTCAGTATCCATTTGGAAGGAAGTTGTCTTCTCCCATATTTCCAGTTGGACTGGCTGTGGGAGAACATCATAACTGTGGAATCATCACCGTTTCATGTGTGAGTTGGCCTCCATTTCCTCAAATAATCATTAAAATTTAAGAGGTAGACAACGGATGACTAGCCATGAATTATTAAGCATAGACATGCACAGATGCTGCTGATAATGTTGTTAGATCAGACAAAAATCATAACATTACCTAATTTTAAGCAAAAACTATTGCTGGTTACAAATCAGTCGCTAGTGATCATAAATAATATGATTGAATTTATACTGCGATTTGAGAGGGAGAAGCAGAACTCACATGTATCAGTATGGCAAGGGAATAAAGAGAATTACAGAGGCATGAGAGAGGAGCTTGCCCAGGTGGATTGGAGGAGGATACCGGCAGGGGTTGCTGAAGTTTCTGGCACTAGTTCACAAGGCACAGGATAGATATGTCTTACAGAGGAAGAAGCTCTCAAATGGCAGGGGTCAGCAACCGTGGCTGACAAAGGAAGTCAAGGACTGCATAAAAGCCAAGGAAAGGGCTTATTAATTCACACTGATACAGTGGTATTTCTATGTTACATTTGCTGTCCTGTTGTACATACTATTTATTACAAACTACTATAAATTGCACATTACATATTTAGACAGAGACGTAACAAAGATTTTTACTCATGTATGTGAAGGATGTACTTTGTAAGTAATAAAGTCAATTCAAATATAAGGTAGGAAAAGTGAGTGGGAAGTTGGTTGCTTGAGAAGCTTTTAAAACCCAACAAAAGACAACAAAAAAAAACCGTAAGAACGGAAAAGATAAAATATGAGGGCAGATCAGCCAATATTATAAAGTAGGATACCAAAAGTGTTGTCAAGAGTAAAAGGGAGGTGAGAGTTGATATTAGGCCACTGGAAAATGATGCTGGTGAGGTCATAGTTGCAAATGTCACTCCAGTATTTAAGAAAGGGGGAAAGCAAAAGAAAGGAAATTATAGGCCAGTTAGCTTAACCTCAGTGGCTGGGAATGTGTTGGAGACTATTACCAATAATGAGGTTTCAAGGTTCTCGGAGACTAATGATAAAGTAAGTCAAAGTCAACTTCTGTGAAAGGAAATCTTGCCTAACAAATCTGTTAGAGTTCTTCGAGGAAATGACAAGGAGGGTGGACAAAGGAGAGGTAGTGGATGTTATTTACTTAGATTTTCAGAAGGTATTTGATAAGGTGCTACACATGAGGCTTCTTACCAAGATAAAATCCTATGGCATTACAGGAAAGATACTGGCATGGATAAAGGAATGGCTGACAGGCAGGAGGCAGCAAATGGGAATAAAAGGGGCCTGTTATGGTTGGCTGCCAGCGACTAGTGGTGTTCCTCAGGGGTCAGTATTGGGACCGCTACTTTTCACATTGTTCGTCAATGATATAGATAATGGAACTGATGGCTTTGTGATAAAGTTTGTGGATGGTACAAATATGGATGGGGGTTAGGTAGTACTGAGGAAACAATGTGATTGCAACAGAACTTGGGTAAATTGGAAGAATGGGAAAAAAGTGGCAGATGGAATAAAGTGTTAGGAGATATATGATGGTGCATTTTGGTAAATGGAATATAAAAACAAGGAGATGATACTGAGCTTTTATAAGACATTAGTCAGGCCATGCTTAGAGTTTTGTCAGCGGTTTTGTGCCCCAGATCTTAGAAAAGGTGTATTATCATTGGAGAAAGTCCAAAGGATAATTCCAATAATGAAGGGATGAACACATGAGGAGCATTTGGCAGCTTTGGGCCTTTACTTACTGGAACTTAGAAGAATGTAGATGAATCTCATTGAAACCTATGATTGTTAAAAGGACTAGATAGGGTGGATGTGGAGAGCATGTTTCCTATGGTGAGGGTATCCCGAACTAGAGGGCACAGCATCAAAGTTGAGGGGTGACCCTTCAGAACAGAGTTAAGGAGGAATTATTTTAGCCAGAGGGTGTGAATCTGTGGAATGCTCTGCCAGAGCCTGTGGTGGAGGCCAAGTCCATGGGTATATTTAAGGTGGAAGTTGATTGTTTCCAGATCGGTCAGGGAATCAAAGGATATGGTGAGAAGACAGTGGATGGGGTTGAGCGGGATCCGGGATTTGCCATGATGGAATGGCCTAATTCTGCTCCAATGTCTTATGGTCTAAATTGACTAATTACCCAAAACAATTTAAAAAATGCCAAATGAATTCATTGTTACCACAAGTCTCAGTACAAATGGAGAAGCAAGCCTAATACTGGATAAAGTGCTTTCTCTTTAGCAGAGCTTCAAGCTCAAAGTTGATTTGATTCTTCTGCTTTTCTGTGTATTCTGAGGTAGTTGATGAGGCTGCTTGCAAACTCAATAAGTCGAGGACACTTCACAGGGTGGGAACATGGGATATAAAAGAGATGATATGTTCCTTTGCAGCTTCTCTTAATCTTTCAAATGCTGCTGGCAAAGAAGCTCAAGTTTCTCACTATGTTCTCCACCTGGAGCAGTTACTGGCCACGGACTCTCACAGATCACCAGGTAAATGTAAATGATGTAACCAGCTCCCATGGGCAGACCACATATTCTTCATGAGGATTTTGAAAAAACCCTGAATTATCTTCTGTCCTCTGGGCAAACCCAAACATCCAAACCACGACTACTTTAGCAATTCCTGTCAGTCACCTTACGTACAGCCACTGCTGTGTCTGGCATTACTTTATGGACATACAATCTATATATATAAGCTATCTTACGTATTTAAATTTATTGTGTTTTTATTATTAATGTGTTCATTATCTTATTACCTTTTGGTTTGCACTGCTTCGGATTCAGAGTAACAATTATTTTGTTTTCCTTTACACTTGCATACTGAAAATGACACAAAAGCATCTCGAATCTCATGCTCATATAATGTTTCAGGTCACTATTTACAGGGTGTGCAATAATTTGGCCTGCCCATGGAACTGGCTTAACATCAGTGCTCTGGGCATTGGTCTGGGAAAAGTCATTGACATTGGTTTACGTATATTGATGTTAAATTCATAAAACATTTATAAATTAGCATTAACGCCACCTCTCCAGCGCTTTGAGGTGTCTACTGCAAATAGTTTGTTTCTCTGAAACATATAGAACAAGAGGATCATTGCTGTCAAGTAGACCAGAACATTATAATACCTCCGATTTCTTGATCTTTATTCCTCAGATGGTTAAACGTTTCACTAAGATGCTAGGGGTAGTGGTGAATTAATGTCTGCCTCTGCAGAGAATTGGTTCCAACAAACAGAAAGTGGCTCATATTTTCAAAAATCTCATTATGGATCAGTATTGCATGATGGTATTACTCAGTCAGATTGGTAGCCATCCTCTGCCTTGAGGAAGTTAATGCATGGGCCATTCCTTTGTCAATGATATTGGGGGTTCGGCCTCTAAATGCTTGCAAGATTCTTCTGCATACTGGAAGTTGATGACCAAAATTAGAATTATCTTCACTGTGGAGGGGATGTGATTTAGATTAAACAGTTCCAATTCATAAGATCATAAGACAAAGGAGCAGAATTTGGCCATTCAGCCCATTGAGTCTGCTCTGCCATTTCATCATGAGCTGATCCAATCTCCCCTTTAGTCCCATTCCCCCGCCTTCTCACCATAACCTTTGATGCCCTGACTACTCAGATACATATCAATCTCTGCCTTAAATACACCCAATAACTTGGTCTCCACTGCCGCCCGTGGCAACAAATTCCATAGATTCACCACCCTCTGGCTAAAAATTTTTTTTTTCGCATCTCTGTTCTGAATGGGCGCCCTGCAATCCTGAAGTCATGTCCTCTCGTACTAGACTCCCCCACCATGGGAAACAACTTTGCCACATCCACTCTGCCTTTCAACATTCAAAATGTTTCTATGAGGTCCCCCCTCATTCTCCTAAACTCCAAGGAGTACAGTCCAAGAGCGGTCAAACGTTCTTCATATGTTAACCCTCTCATTCCCGGAATCATTCTAGTGAATCTTCTCTGAACTTGTAAATTAGTGTCACTCCAGAGGGAAGCTTATTTTAGATGATGTACAAACCCTGTTGTGCCAAAGATTGACAAGTAACTTGAATAATGATACAGCTTTGCTCGGTGTCAGTCTGCACTGGGATTGTGTTTGAGGTGGACCAGTTGGTTAGAATTGCCACTTACGTGCAATCCCATAGTAGATTAAAATAGTGCCAAGTTTCTCTTGGTCAAAAACTACTGCCAGGTCAAGAAAAGCCGCTTATAGTGATTAATTCCCTGTATTACAGTTTTCTTGGAGTTCTCGCATTGTATCATCATTATTAAGTCTGGGTGAATGAACATTATGCATCATGCATCTCCTTAGCGACTGGGAAACAGCAGTTAAAGACTGTTAAAATGATTTTCTTGTATCTGTCAGCAGGAAGAGCTCTCTACAATTAATGTATTTGGATTTGGCTCCCTTTTTGAAGATCTTGCCCATACTATCTCAATGGCATCTGGATTCTCCTCTTCCCAGATGTAATAGGAACTGTAAGCTTGAGGTTCTCTCAAATGTTGCAACTTCAAAAGAAAAACTTTTCATTCTTTTTTTGAGGTTAACAGATGGTGTTTGCAATTTCTTGCGTCAGCAAAATTCCACTAGACAAACTGGAGATTATTTAAAAGTAAGAATCTCAGTTGAAGAGCTTTTTGAGGTGTTCCGTACAGTGGGCGCTGATTCCCTCTCTGTGCCATACAAGTCATCACTGGAATGGCTCTTTGGATGGATTAGGCTGCAGATAGCCTTGTCGACGCAAAAGGAGGTTGCACATCTTGATGATAAATAAATTATTGGATCACTATCCACCATTGTAATTTAGGTTACCTATTTCCTAATGTGTCAGCATCGCTCTGCCATAAAACCATTTCTGGTCCGAGTAGTGTTTCTGGGCAGAGAGAATGAGAGTGGGGCAGAGAGAATTAGACGGGGGGAGAGAATGAGACAGTACGGAAGAGAATGAGGGAGGGGGAGAGAATGGGGAAAGGGGAGAGAATAGGGAAGGGGAGAGAATGGGGAGGGGAGGGGAAGGGGAAGCACTGTGTAAATACTACATGGGATACATCTGATCTTGTCCGATCTCAGAAACTATGCGGACTCAGATCATGAGACACAGGAGATTCTGCAGGTGCTGGAAATCTTGTTGGTGTTACTCAGATCATGGGAGATTGCAGTCAGTTTCACCTGGAGAGAAAATGGGCAACACCAGTTTGGTCTTGCCAAAATCGGCATTGACTGCAAGTTCATAGCAAAATTAAAAGTGCCCCAGTGATTGGATTTGTGGTCATGGGACTGACTTTGACATGGACTTTTGCAAACAGAGCATTTTACAATGGCCAGTAATGAGTGTGGGCTCCCACAACATAATATAATGATTCAAATCAAATTGCTATTTTACCATGTGATCTGAACTATAGTGACATTAGGTTTGGTTTTATTGCCTACTTTGTAGGAACAACATTTTATATGGGGACATCTAGCATTAAAATTGAATTGGCATTTGATCTTCAGGGAAATAGTTCAGCCACTGCATTGGAATACCCACAAAAATTAGTGATCCTGCTTTACATGTCTATAGAATAAATTTTAACAAATTATTCAAAATAGCATCAACCTACTGGTTGCCTTGGCCGTGTTGCTGTGGAAACCATAACAGTGTTACACAATGTCAAAGCTAGAAAGAAATCGACAATGCATGCACTCTGCAACTCAGTGCCAGCTTTTAGTTGAGTTAATGTCTCCATATGGACAACTGCATCTCGAATTCTCCTCAGCAAAGCTTCATCTGGTCTGATGTCTTTCTCCTAAGAGAGAAGCACACATAAAAATGTAAACAGCACTTGGTTTTAAATATGAATTGTATCAGTGGGACCTGGGGCTAGATCTTGTGTTTACTTACTCAGTATAGAGCTTAATTACTTTACTTTGCTCAGCTATCTAGCTTAACTGAATTCTGAAGACTTTTAATTTGTCGTGTTAACAACAGCTTGAGCATTAAAAATAAATAAGTCACAGCCCAGCTCATTTCTATAAATCCTTCATATGCACTCTGCTCACTTCACTTATGTAATTTTATTTCACTGCATCTCCACATGACACTGTTAACTTGGCTGGGTGCCATTTCCCCAGCAGGTGCTGACAAGCTTAACATCTAACCATCACTGTGAATACTGTGGCATACAAGCTACTAGCATTTGCTACTTCCGTGCTTATTGTTACAGCCTGGTGTTATATAAAGTAATTTAAAAATTCTCTGTCAGTAAGTTTGCCTCAGAGTTTGGATAGTTTACTCAAGGAGTAGTAGAACAGGCATGATGAAGAGTTAATTGGTGAGACTCAATCTATACTGGCAGAGATCAGAAGCAACCCTTTAATAGTTACAGATTGTTTCACTAAAATTTTCACCATATTTTGACACTGTCATTTTTTCACTTTTAGTCAACTAGTTCCCAATTTTCACATTCTGTAATATAAATGAAACACTCCATGTCTTATAAATTACTTATTTTAAAACAGCAATTCAAAACTGCAATAATCTATTTCATATGCAGAGCACTTGCAATGATTTTTTAATTTTTAACCAATAAAACATAATAAAATAAACTATAGTTATAGTTAACAATATGTAACTAGGTAGTATGGTTATGCTGAAACAGGTGCAGAGAACTATTCTAGCTTAGACATCCATGAAATACTTGTATCTCAAGAAGTCTTTCAAGGATCCATCATGCAGTGCAATTATCTACAGAATTCAAATTATTTAATTTACTATAATTCTGAAACTGAAACTGGTTAACTGACTGAACAATGGAATTTGGCAATAAAAGATATGGATTTTGTTCTGGTCAAGCAGGTTCTAAGGCAGTGCCCATTAAGTGCTGTATACATGAATTGTACACTATGCTTCTGTAAGGGTAATGTTGTTTAATTTCTAAAACATAAAGTATAATAAGTTACTTTACTTCAGGACACGTGTGGTAGGGTTGGTATTTTGCACTTGTTTTATGTGGACACTTTAATCTATCATAACCACACATGCAGTAAATATCTTTATGTTGAGGAATTTCAGCTCAGAAGTCAGTGATTCAGGAATTATGACACATTAAAGAGAAGGAAAGTGGACTCTGGTCCAGAAAGCAATCATGGCTCCTTGATGGAGTACTGAAGAATTGGTCAATTAAAAGTGACATGAAGTGTGACAACTTCATGTACGAGTGAGAAACCAAATGGTAGCTTTGAGAGAGACAGTATCGCACTTCATCAGTTGTGAGATTCTTGTCAACAAGATCAGAGACTGTAGAGATGATAAGCAAAATGGTAAGGAGATCAACTTAACCTGAGGGAATGGAATAGAATGTATTGGTGGTTGTGGACATCACCACTACAGGGTGGATAATATTACCTGCAGATGCAAGCCACATTACCACTCAAGAACCAGGATTAAAAATATCTCGTGAGATTTGTAGAGGAACTTGAAAGGAGGAGAAAGATCCACTTTTTGAGATTTGATTAGGAATCAATTATATTGATAGAACAAAGACAGAGACTTGGTTGAAAGTATGTAAGCAGATATGTTCTAATTTTAAAAAAAATCCATGGAAGGGATAATCTCTGGATGATAACTTCGATCAAATGCAGATTGGCACACATCAATAAGATTAGGAAGCTAGATGTGTAGTTTAAAGACTGAAGAAATAGGTTCTAATTCAAGGAGCACTATCATCAATACATGTGAAGAAGAAGCTATTCCCTTGGGATGGGTTGAATTGAGCTGAGATGCAAGGACAAATGAACTAAATAACTAAGTGTACAATAATGGTTTTAAGCTAAGCAGTTGCTGGGAAGAGAGTGTTGCTTTGCTGAGGGAAGTCCAGCCATTAAAAGAAAAAGAAGGTGGTAAGCATAAAAGGTAGGAAGATGAGTGAACAAGCTATCTGTAAGGAAAGAACTGGGCATACAAACATAAGACTATATCTGCAATTAAAGTCAGAGCTTTAAAAAATATAGTGAAAGCCAAAACTAAAGAATACCCAAAACCTAAATTGTAGAAATGGTGAATGCATACAGGCTTTTCTTTCTCTCAAGTTGGCTGAGACTAGAACTAGAGGTCATAGGTTTAGGGTGAAAGGTGAAACATTTAAGGGAACTTGAGGGGAAACAGCTTCTCGCAGAGAGTGGTGCAAGTATGGAACAATTTGCTAGTGGAAGTAGAAGATCTGTGTTCAATTTTAACAATTAAGAGAAGTTTGGCTGTGTATATGGACAAGAGGGATTCGGTGGGATATGGTCAGGGTCCAGGTAGATGGAACCATGCTAAAGATCAGTCAGCATAGATCAGAGGGACCGAAGAACTTGTTTCTGAGCAGTCGTTACTCTATGACCTACAGCATTTACAATAAAATATCTGAAATAACAGCACAAATAGAAATAAGTGGGTAAATTCTCATAACCATCACAGAGAATTGGTTCTAAGAAGACTGTATTTTCCTGGACACTTCTGCTCAGACAGGTAAAATGAAAAAAAAGGATAACTCTGATATTAAAATGGGACAAAGGCAGTGAAAAATATATATTTTAACTCAGCGAATCAACAGAATAAATTTTGTTGAGACTAAGAATGAGCAAGCATTGAAAGCAATGTGGGAATTGTCTACTGGTTCACACATTGTAGTGATAATAATCTGATAAATTGATTTGTTATTGTCACATGTATTGGGGTACAGTGAAAATCTTGTCTTGCATACTACTCATGCAGATAAATTCATTATAGTAGTGCTTTGAGTTAGTACCAAGTTAAACAGATTACAGAATAAAGTGTCAATGTTACAGAAAAAGAGCAGTACAGTCAAACAATATAATGCAAGGTAATAACAAGGTAGATTGTGAGGTCAAGATTCCATCTTTTTGTATTAGAGAACCACTCAATGGTATTAGAAGTGGAATAGAAGCTGACCCTGAGCCTAGTAGCATGCACTTTCAAACTTTTACATCTTCTGCTCATTAGGAGGGGGGAGGAGAGAGAATGTCTGGGGTAGGTGGGATCTTTGATTATACGTTGGCTAGATTACCAAGCACAGACAGAGTCCTTGGAGGGGATGCTTGTTTATCCAAAGTGTTGAACTGTGTCCATAACTTTCCGCAGATTGCTCTTGGTCACGGGCACAGCAGTTGCCAGACTAAGCTGTGGTGCATCCAGATTGGATGCTTTCTGTAGTGCATTTTAAGAAATAGTGAGTGTCAAAGGGAACAAGCCAAACTTCTTTAGCCTCCTGAGGAAGCAGAGGCACTGCTTAGCTTTCTTGGTCGTGGCATCAACATGGTTGGACCAGGACAGGCTATTTGTGATTCCAAGGAACTTAAAAATCTTAACTCTCTCAACATCAGCACCTCTGATGTAAACAAGAGCATGTGGACCACCTCCTTTCTGAAGACAATAATCAGCTCTTTTGTTTTGCTTACAATAGGCTCTGTCTCCTTCCTATACCCGAACTCATCATTATTGATATATGGTACACTGTAGTCAGATCATCTGCAAACGTGCAGACGTAGCTGGAAAGGAATCTTGCCATACAGTCATGAGGGTAGAGAGAGTAGAGTAGGAAGCTGAGCGCACAGCTTTGTGGGTCACCTGGATGGAGAAATATTGTAGTAGAGGTGCTGCTGCCTATCCTTACTGACTGCACTGTGTTACTCAGGAAGTCAGGGATCCAGTTGAAAAGGGGAGTGATGAATCCCAAGCCTAGGAGTCTGAGGTTAGTTTGCCTGGAATTGTAGTACTTAAGCATACAGTATAGCATACATTAGAATATCTTAAGTGTATTTAACAAGGGTAATAAGTAATCATGAAGGTTTTAAATCAACATACAAATTCAAACAAAATCAGCCGCAATAAGTACAATTACTTAAAGTGCACAAGACATGGTTCACTAAATCAGTGTATTAGGAAACCAAAGATGGGATAGACTATCTTAGCCCAAAAATCAGAGATCCATGGCAATGATGAGGATGGGAATTGATGTTCAGTCCAGGGTGTGGAGGGATGGTCCATCCACAGGTGGGCAAAGTTGAGGGAAGAAACAACACCCAGAAGTGCCCAATTAAATTTACTGCCAGGGTTACAGTTATTTTCCTTTACTAAGAGTAAATGATTTCCAGCCAATATTGCAGCAAAACAAAATAGAATTGTAGAACAAAAATTTTTAAACAATATCTCTTCATTACATACATTCCTATTAGTTCATTTCACCTTCCTTCCATGCCACGGTCCATTATTATGGGACTTAATGCAGACAAGTGCAATGTGTTGCACTTCTGTAGGACCAACCAGGGATGGTGTTACACAGTGAATGGTCGGCCACTAAGGAGTGTGGTAGAATAAGGGGATCTGGCAATACAAGTCCACAATTCATTTTAAGTGGGATCACAGGTTGATAGGATTGTAAAGAAAGCTTTTGGCACATTGGCCTTCATAGATCAAAGTATTGAGTACAGGAGATGGGATGTTATGTTGAAGATCCATAAATCATTGGTGAGGCCTAATTTGGAATATTGTGTGCTGTCTTGGTCTCCTACCTACAGGAAAGGTATAAATAACATTGAAAGAGTACAGAGAAAATTTACAAGGATAATGCTGGGTTTGGAGAACCTGAGTTATAAGGAAGAATTGAATGGGTTAGGACTTTATTCCTTTGGACATAGTAGATTGTGAGGAGATTTGATACAGGTATACAAACTTATTAGGAGTATAGATAGGGTAAATGCAAGTAGGCTTTTCCACTGAGGTTTGGTTGGACTACAATTACAGGTCATGGGATAAGGGTGAAATGTGAAAAGTTTAAGAGGAATATGAGGGGAAACTTCTTCACTCAGAGGGTAAGAGTGTGACCAAGTTGCCAGTGCAAGTAGTGCATGCAAACTCGATTTCAGTTTAAGCGAAGTTAGGATAAGTACATGGATGATTAGGGTAGTGGGGGCTATGATCCCATTGCAGGCCCATGGGAGTAGGCAGCTTAAATGACTCAGCATGATCTAGATGGACCGAAGAGCCTGATTATGTGCTGTACCTTTATATGACACTATGACTCTAATCCTCACAATTCTCTACTTCATTCTCTTTTTTTTAGTCTTTTACCATTTGCCTACAAATTCCACTCAAAATGTGCTCGACAGTCCTGCGAAGGGTTTCGGCCCAAAGTGTCAGCTGTACTCTTTTCCTAGATGATGCCTGGCCTGCTGAGTTCCTCCAGCATTTTGTGTTATTTTGTTTTGCAATCTGAGATGATGCTTCAAGATTCTTTCTAAATTTATTAGCATAATCTACAGTGTACCTCATCCCTATTGTTTTCATAGACAAGGAAATACATTTAGAAAAAAACATTTTCTCTGCTAGTATCAAAAATAGAGCGAAAACATGCAATGAGACCACTTTCTAAGTAAGTGAAATTGTCTAACATAAATCATCTTCCATATGATAACGTGAGAATGCAAATAATTGCGTAGATGCTTTTTTACCTTGGATCAAGCATAAAGGCATTATGATAGAGGTTGTGATTTTAGAGGAAATTGGCTTGTATGTTAAACACTGCCACAATGTTAATTTGGATGATTATACCCTGAAAATGTTCCTTCCTCCCCGAATTCATAAACTGCCTATGTTCAGTTCCACTTCAAAACCTGACCAGGATAACCAATCCCAATTCCCTCGGTACACGAGCATAACATATGGGTAAAGAAACATTATTTTGCAAGGTAATTATCAGTTCTCCTACACTTTATTTGTTACATTCTTATTTTCATGAGAATGAAATTAAACATAGTACTTCAATATCCTATACATTTCATCACAATTTCCAAGTATTTTTGCTGCTTTCTTGTCTGTGCATCTATTTACCCTCATTGATTTTGTATACAGCAAAATGGTTTCAATGAAACAAAATCAACAAACATTTCAGTTCCTTTTTTGTATTGCGTCTTGCAGTCTGAAACCTTTGATTTAAAACTGTACTATTCATTTCCTCTTCTTTGTCTCATACCCTTCTATTTGTTTTTATTAAATGTTATGCATCAATCACGACAATGATTTGCCAAAAAATATTTTGTTATTACTTGGGGTCATGTTTTTTACTGCGTGTGTATGACCCAATAAAAAAAAATGTCATTTGCCTGAGTTTTTCCAGTTTCAGATCATTTTTACATGCATGCTCACCTCAGAATTTACTTTAGTGGCAACTTGCCAATGATGCCCTTGTTATGCCAGCACATACCTATTCTACCTACCATTTACTTCTTCCAGTTTAGCTAGACTCTAATCTCAAATTTGTTACACTTCCTTGTGCAGAAAGTATTGATCTATCAAAATATCAAAAGCGATCATTTAAATTCAAAACTTGCAGAGCATCTCCAATGCTAAATCAGGTTTTCAATCTAGTAATTCTTTATTCATGATACCATCCCTATCCCATCATTCAGGATAGCACTTTACTTGCAGCAGACAGTAGGCATAGTGAAACGTAGTGCCCTGAGCCCTACTGACCACATTGTTTTTGATGATTCTCCAAAGACACCAAGAACATAATCAATTCAACAATCTAACAGTCCTACACTTTTCACTCCTTTATGGAAGTGAGTATTTTTGGATAAATCCAGCACTTTTGGCCATTCCTATTCAACCTTCAGCTGGTGTTGATAAGCCATTTTCTGAGATATTCCAATCCTTCTGCAGATGATTGTTCACAGTAGTGGTAGTATGAAGTTCTGGGATGGACAAGGAAATATTTCAAAGGCAGAATGGCATGTGAAAAATCAAGCAGGTTTCATTAATGTGCCTACCACCCTTGTCCATTTTAGTCTGTGTCCCACATGCAAGTCCTGCAAACCAATGATGGCTCCTACTGATCCTAAGTGCAGCTCCCATTAGATCAAAGGGCCACAGTGTGGTCAGGAAATGGGCAGATGTGCAGTTGGAGGTAGTGGGAACAGAACCAAATAAGTGGATGCAATGCACTGAGGAAATGGGCCATGTGTATGACTAGAGTGTGGCCAAGAATGTGTGGATGGAGCATGGTGGTAATTGGGCCTATCTTTCAAATGGAGCTCTGAGATAAACAGAGGAAGTTGTGCAGGCAGAACACTGAAGGAACAGGGAGAAATCCTGTCAGAATGAGATCAGGAATGGAGCAGAGGAAGGTCCTGAAAGGGAGGGAGCACAGGGGCAGAGAGAATTAGGGAATCAAGAGAAAATACAAGGAACAGAAAACAGAAGAAGGTGAGCAAAGAAGTTATTGGGGGTAGGATCGTGTAAGGCAGAGAATGCGAAAACTAAGGGAAAGGAAGGAGGAAATCAGCTTCAGAAAGATAGCACGAGATATAGTGAGAAAAGAGTGAATGATTAATAGAGAGAGAGGGCGAGAAAGTGTTCATAGAGCAATGGGGACAGTAAGGCTGGTGGGCAAAATAGATCTGATCTATGAAGTTTATAGGATTTTGAAAGGCATAGATAGAGTAGACAAACTACGTCTTCTTCCCAGGGTTGAAATGTCTAATCGCAGAGGGAATGCATTTAAGATGTAAGGTGAAAGGGGGTGAGTTCAAAGGAGATAAGAAGGTAATTAAGGCATCGACAGTGCTTCTCCTACAGATGCTGCCTGGCCTGCTGTGTTCCACCAGCGTTTTGTGTGTGTTGCTTGAATTTCCAGCATCTGCAGATTTCTTTGGGTTCATTCTTTTTCTCTCTCTCTCTCTCTCTCTCACACACACACACACACAGTGCTGGGTACTTGGAGCACGAATGTGAAGTAAATGCAAGGATATGGATAATGTTTAGGCAGGAAGACTTAGTGTGGTTGTCCATTTGATTACTAATTTAATTGGTTCAGTAAAACATAGTAGTTGAAAGGCCTGTTGCTGTGCTGATCTGTTCTATATTCTAAGAGAAAAAGAACCAGAGAGGAAAACCGACATTGAGAAAGGAGACAGATTTAGAATGAGATCATGGGGAGACTACATTGAAGAGAGACAAAGTGAGATAAAAACACAAAAGGGTCAGAAAAATCAACAGACACAGAATATTAGAAGAGATATAGAGAGAAAGAATTCACCATGTTTGACATTTTTTCATATGACACAAAGGCTGTCATTTGCCCCATAGGTCTATTCCTAGAACAATCCCGTCAAAATTGGTCATGTTATCTCACAAGAATAGTTGATCTATTTGCTCCTCTAGGTCATGAGATTTCATTCCTTCCAGGGGTCTTTTCAAAATCCAGCATTTTCTTTACACTAGCTTATTTGGAAGTATGCTTGGAAAAATCCAAAATTTTGATACTCATTTGTTTTTTTTTGTGTTTTCTGTTTCAGCTTTCCTCTTATTCTTTTAACTTGTTTATATCTGCACCACAGTTGCTTGACCTTTCTGGACTTTTATTCTTTTTACATTTTTCCCTAATTTCCATATCCACTTTTTGTTTTCTTATTAATTCATGCATTCACTGTGAACTGTATACTTAACTGTTTTAAACAAGTTACCAGTTTTCACATTATTAACACCTTCCTCAACTCTCCGCCAATCTAATTGTCCCGATTTTATTATTTCAACCCTTAAGTTTTCCTAAATACTTCTATTGCATTTGTTTGTCTCAGAGGCTTCAACAATCTGTCTGACCATACTGATGATAACTTGGTCCAAATCTTACATATGCAGTACTTCCTTCAAGACTTAACAATACTTCTCAATGTTTGGGTTGGTTCCAAATTCAATGGCATCACTTCATAGCAGGTTCTATTTTCATAATTTTAATGGGTTCTTTAACTCACCAAAGTGCCAACTTATCCTGCTGATTCCTCAGCAGCCCAATATTTGCTAATCATCAGTCAATGTCCCCAGTTTTCATCTTATCTCCAGAGAGCCATAGATTTCTAGTATCAACCGTACTTTGCTTTTATCATTTACTTCTTTCAATGTTTGTAATGTGTGTTTTTCTTCAGTAGGGAGATAATCTAATTTTCCATCCATTTAAAACTGGCAACAGAAAATCAGGCAGGCCCTCATATAAGAACAATGAGATACATAGATAGGCCTCTTCAAATGAGCAACACACACAACACGCCAGAGGAACTCAGCAGGTCAGGCATCATTATGGAACAGAATAAACTGTCGATGTTTAGGGCTGAGCCCTTTCGTCAGGACTGAGAAGGAAGCGGAAAGATACCAGAAGAAAATTTGGGTGAGGGAAAGAGGCTCGTTGGAAGGTGGGTGGGAAAGGTCTTTCTGGAGAAGAAAGAATGTGATAGAACAGGAGCGTGAACCATAGAAGAAAAGGAAGGAGGAGGGGACTTGGGGATGTAATAGCTACGTGAGAAAAAGTAAAAAAGTCAGAATGGGGAATAGAGAAGGAGGGGTGAGGAATTTGTTTGTTCATGAGGTTGGGTGAGACTAGAGCTGGTGGTTATTGGTTAAGGGTGAAAGGTGAAATGTTCAAGGGGAACCTGAGTGTGGAACTGGTGGATGCAGGTTTGATTTAACCATTAAAGAGAAATTTGGATAGGCATGTGAATAAGGGGGGTATGCTTTGGATGCAGCTCAATGGGATTAGGCAGAGTAAAGGCTCAGCACAGACCAGTTAAGGTGGAAGAGATGTTTCTTTGCTGTAGTATTCAATGACTATGACTGTAGTACAATCCTGGTTTCCTTTGATTCATTGGCCTAAGATTAACCAATGCACATGAACATGAAAATTGACTCCACCCTATTTTGCATCCAAAATCATACAAGTCCATTAAACTGTGAATATCATCACATAGGTATTCTCTGACAATCACTCTGTACGAGTATCTGTTAATATCTACAACTCCGAATTACTATTGTGGGTTGCATGAACAACTGTTTTCTGTAATAATGCAATCCTATCTTTCCTATTTCCATCAGGTAATCAATCAGCTTATGTCTGCCCTGCTCATCATTATTGAAGCACGTCTCTTACAACCACAATACCATAGCATTCTTTAGGCAAGTAGGTGTCTTTTTAACTTGACATTTGGATGAAGATGCATTAGTTTAATCATCAAGATTTGAAATAAATTTCCTTTGTTAACTTATGTGCTTGTCAATAAACCTTTTGCCCTACCTTTCACAAAGTAACTTCATTGAGTAGCAGTCCTGAAGTTCATCTTTTTTTTCCTGTGGTTCATTTCATGCCAAGGCATAAAATGCAGAACAGTGTTACATTGCTGGACTGAAGCCTAAATTTCTGTTCTACATATCAAGATTGCTTGCCATCATCTCCCTGATATCTTACACTGAAATCATAACTGATTCAATAGTTTCCATATCTTGGAGGTCTGTGCTTTCTCTGGGCTGTCATCACAGCCCTCCCTCTTTTTAACTTCCTTGATTAGCAACATTTCAAACTCGCCTGAGCTTGCTATTTTTGTTATTACCTCACAACTATTAAGTTACATTTGTTTCCTTTATCTATATTGTCACTTCCCTCAATTCCTTCAGAGTTTCTTCTGCTGCAACTCCACAAATGTAAGTACCTCAGTTTCAATGTATAAATTATACTCTAGTCCATTCCTCTTTCTTTTTGATGGAGAAAGGCACAAAAACTAATCGATTCCTGGAATTCAAAAGGCAGCATCTGATCACCAGATGACTGAAGTTTCTTCTGAGAACAAAGAGCTTCTAATTAATTTGAGCATGGGACAATAGTTGTCTTTTGTAGCCTTAAAAGGGAAACATTGGGAAATAATTCCTGAGCTGCATAATAAAGATATTTTGCATTGTTGAATATTATACACTTGACTTTCTAAATGACCTCTTGCGAAAACCAATCAGCAAGATTATCTCTATTAATATATCTGTATAAACACATTATGTAAATATTATTCTGGTGAAGGCAGAATCTTGTTTTCAAAAATAGCCAATAATTGAAATCATTTCTAAACAATTAAGCATTCTATTTTAACTGTTCTCTTCAAGTTAGTGGGGAAATTAAGAAGATTATTTTATAAAAAGTTCTCAAAATCATTCTTTGTCATAAAAAAAAGGCACATTTGGAGATTTGGATGCGGATGCAATAAAAAACTTGAGGGCAAGTAAAATGGCTATTGGCTTTTTGATTTTCATGTGCTACTAAGAACAGGTATAATATAAAATAGGAAAGACAAGTGAACAGCCAAGCATACATAATAATATGATGGGGGGGGGGTTCAATAATTTATACACCAAACCCCATGATCCATTTATCTTTTAGTCTATTTGTCTCCAGATCTTCAAACAGTCTGTTCCTTCTCTGACACAGATGATTATTGTTCCAGAATCATACATGCAATTATTCTTCTCTTTATTACTCTACAAAGTACATATTAACTTTGTTTTAGTTGTTCTATTATGGCTCTAGATCCTTCATCTATTGTGAAGATTTTATACTTCAGCATTGGATAAGGGTTCTAAACCTGAATATGACAAATGCAATAAAGAAAATATACTAAAGAAGATATGATCCACTACTGTTTATTGCATTAATAAATAATCAAATTAATAATCAAAAGCATATACTTTGAGATCATTCGTTTGGAACAATCATTTGTTTACAACCTCCATATTATATATTTTAATTAGTTTCAGTAAAGTTTGAGTAGTTAATGCATGTTTTGCTAAGTGTTATGGCACCTTCTCCAAATTACTGACAATTAAGTATAGCCGATGGAATTTAATTGCAGGCAAAAGGTACTAAGAGTTGCACAGGGGTAGGACCAAGCAAGATAGGTCTTACACAGTGAACAGTAGGGACGGAACAGTGCGGTAGAACAAAGGGTCTGGGGATACAGGACCATAATTCATTGTTAGTGGTGGCACAGGTAGATAGAGTCATAAAGAAAGCTTCTGGCACATTGGCCTTCTTAAATCAAAATATTGAGTACAAGAGCTCGGATGTTATTTTCAAGTTGCATAAGATGCTGGTGCAACCTAATTTGGAGTATTGTGAAGTAGTTTTGGTCACCTACCTATAGGAAAGATGTAAATAAGGTTGAAAGAGTACAGAGAAAATTTACAAAGATGTTGCTGGGACTGGAGGACATGAATTATAAGGAAAGATTGATTAGGTTAAGACTGTATTCTTTAAAACATAGAGGAGATTTGATAGAGGTATTCATTGAGGGGTATAGATAAGGTAAACACAAGCAGGCTTTTTCCACTGAGGTTGGGAAGGACTACAACCAGAGGCATGAGTTAAGGGCGAAAGCTGCAAAGTTTAAGGGGAACATGAAGGGAAACTTTAATGAAATGATAGCATTCAGGGTCATCAACTAAAACTAATTGTAAAAGTTGTATGAAAGGCCGGAACTTAAATGTCAGAAAACTGTTATTATTCTGTTCTTAAACAGTCCCCATCAATATGTTGCACATTCTTGAATTCATCAGTATGTGATGCAGGAGGTGCACCTTCGCCATCTTTTTCTTTTTTTTGTTTTTTTTTAATTAAAGTTCATCATCAAACAAACATTAAAGCAACATTTCCATTTCATGCTGTTCTTTCCTGTAAGGGATGCTGCTCTGGTGGGAATATTTCCCTGCAGATCAGGCTCCTGAACCAGTCTGGATAACTTCAATCACCATCAAGGTGAACTGATTCTACGACCTGCAGACTCAACTTCAAGTACTCTTTACAACTCATGATCTTAGTTTTTTTATTTGCACAATTTGCCTTCGTCTTCACACTGGATGTTAGTAGTCTTTGTCTGTTTATGTGTAGCTTTTCCTAATTTCTATTGTTTTTCTCTTTTTACTTGTAAATGCCTGCAAGAAAATGAATGTCAAGACAGTGTTTGGTAACATACTGCATATGTACTTAATTATAAATTTAATTTGAACTTGAGTAGGCATGCTTACTATATGTGAGACTACAGTTTTTCTTGGGCTACAGTCAGACGTTCCTGGCAGGAGGTCTTTGGGGGTACACGAGTACCATTGGTGAATGCCTGCACTATTAGGAAGCCTACGATAACTATGGTCACTCTTCCTAATCCTTTTAAAGCAACACTTCCAATTAAAGGGGACTGGGAGGGGGAAACAGAGGGCCGTACACGACATCACAAAACATAAATTGGTAAATTGCTTAATATTGTCACATGCCACATCAGTGCATTGAAGCAGTACAAAGGAAAACAATAACAGAATGCAGAATAAACTGTTACTTTAACAAAGAGAGACAGTAAGGTACAAGGGCCATTCTGAATTAGGTTAGAGATCATCTCATCATACAAGGGGACTATTCAATAATCTCGAGACAGTGAGATAAAAGCTATTCTTGAGCCTGGTGATAGGTGCTTTCAGATTCCTGTATCGTCTGCCCAGTGGGAGGCTGACTAGCATATGATAGAGATCAGCACCAGCTGTCCAAAAGACCCGAAATCAGGGAACCCAACTGTGACAGCAACCTTGAACTCCATAACCAAAGTAGTTAAGTCACATGCTCAACCAAAGTGGTTAAACCATCTCCTCAACAACTATCAATTCCCTGGCCTGGATTGCCTCATTTTCACCATGGATGTCCAGTCCCTGTATACTTCTACATCCTCTCAAGAAGGCCTTAAAGCTCTCTGCTTCTTCCTTGACGAAAGACCCAACCAGTTTCTCTCCACCTCCACACCCCTCCGTCTGGTGGAACTGGTCCTCACACTCGACAAATTCTCTTACGATTTCTCTGACTTCACCAAACACAAGGTGTAGCCATTGGCACCCGCAGCCGGGCCCCAGCTATGCCTGCCTTTTCGTAGGCTACATGGAACAGTCCACATTCCAAGCCTTCCCTGGTAATGCTCCCCAACACTTAATGCACAACATTGATGATTGGATTGGTGCTGCTTCATGCATCCATGATGCACTCGTCAATTTCATCAACTTTATTTCCAACTTCTTCCCTGCTCTTAAATTAAAATGGGTGCCATGATGGTATAGCAGTTAGCACATTATTACAATGCATGGGTTTCCCCGTGTGCTCCGGTTTCCTCCCACAGTCCAAAGACATACCGAGTAGGTTAATATGTCATTGTAAAAAACTGTCCTGTGATTAGATTAGAATTAATCAGGGATGTGGGGTTTTTGAGGTGGCGTGGCCCAAAGGGGCAGAAGGGCCTACTCCCCACTAAAATAAAAATAAATTCACTTGGTCCATTTCTGACACCTCTCTCCCCTTTCTCAAGCTCTATCTCCATCTCTGGAGACAAACTGCCTACTGATTTATTTTATAAACATGATGATTTCCACAGCTATCATGACTATACCTTTACTCACCCTGCCTCCTGTAAAAATGTCATTCCCTTTCCCCAGTTCCTTCATCTTCACTGCATCTGTTTTGAGGATGAGGAATTCCTTACCAGGGTATCAGAAATGTCCTCCTTCATCAAAGACCAAAGTTTCCCATCTTTCGCCATTGATGCTGCCCTGATCCGCATCTCCTCCATTTCCTGAACAACTGCCCTCACCCCATCTTCCCACTGCCTTAACAGGGATGGAGTTCCTTTTGTCCTCGTCTACAGCTGTAAGAGCCACCACCTCCAGCACATCATCCTCCACAATTTCTGCCATCTTCAGCAGGACCCCATCACCAAACACATCTTTGCTTCCACCCGCTCTCCATTTTCCACTGAGATTGTTCCCTCCATGATTCTCTTGCTCATTCATCCATCCCCACTACTCTCCCCCCTGCACTTACCCCTGCAAGTGGAAGAAGTTCTGCACCTGCCCAGTCACTTCCTCCTTCACCTCCATTCAGGGCCCCAAACAATCCTGTTTAGTCGTCTACTATATCCAGTGCTCCTGATATATCCTGTCCGACATTGGTGAAACTGACATAAATTGGGCATCTCACTCCACTTGCAAAAAAGCAGGATTTCCCTGTGGCTGACCATTTTAATTCCAATCCCTATTCCCATTCTGACATGTCTGCCATTATGAGGCCACTTTCAGGGTGAAACAGCTCATATTCTGTCTGGGTGGCCTCCAACCTGACAGCATGAACATCAATTTCTCCAACTTCCAGTAATTTTACCTCCCTCCCCCCTCACTCAATTCCTCCCTCTGACTCATCTCTTACCCCATTCCTTCAACTGCCTATCACCACCCCTCATGTTCCTCCTACTTTCCTTTCTCTCATGCTTCCTTTTTCCTTTCCTATTCGATTCCTTCCTCTCTAAACCTTTACCTTTTCTACCTGTCACCTCCCAGCTTCTTACTTCATCCTTACTCCACCATCTTCACGTATCACCTTCGAGGTTTTACTCCTTCCTCTCAACCCTCCGGGGGGGCCACCTTCTTATTTTTTCCCCCTTCCTTTTCATTTCTATACATGCTGATCTGCTGAGTTCCTCCAGTACTTTTTGTGTGTTGCTATAGTTAGATCACATGAAGTTATAATTAAGGTCAGAGATCTCAGATGGCTCTTTAAGTAATGTGATTTCATGACAAATAGGGTTAATAAAATTTTTATGTTATGCAAGACTAGCTTTTCAGAGTTGGGAGTTTGAAAATTTCACTGCAGACAAATGTTGCATGTTGTACTAATGTTTATGTTATTTTTGGAGGAAGGTGGGTGGAGAAGGTTTCATGCTAAATAGGCAGAGGGAATGAAGATTCAACAAAATGTCAAGATTCCCAATGGGTACCAAAGCCCCAGAAATGTACACAAAATTATTCTTTCTGCTTAACTTAAATTTTCAGAGCAGGTGCAAGGTGTTTTTTAGTTGTCTTGATGAATTTCCAGGCCAAGATGTGAACGAATAGTCCATGTGCATTCATCCCAAAGTACAAATGTAATAACAAAACTGGGCATTAAACTTAAAAATGATTTTAAAAATTATGTTGCCTGGCCTGCTGACTTCCTCCAGCATTTTGCGTGTGTTGCATAACATTCAAAACATAGAACAGTACAATACTGGACAGGACATACAGTCAGTTATGTTGTGTTAATGTTGATGTAGATTTATATTAAATGTCTTCCTCTTGTGAATCAGGCACATCCTTCTATTCTTTCAATATTCATATGTCTATCTAAAAGCCTCCCAAAACCCCACTAAACAGTCTGATTCTATTACCACCACTAGTAACCTATTCCAGGCACATAACACTGTCCCACACATCACCTTTATATTTCACTCTTCCAACCTTAAAAGCATGTCTTCTGGTTTTGACATTTCTACCCTGGGAAAGGTTTCTGATTGTCTACCTTATTTTTGGTTCTTATAATTTTTAAAACCCTCTATCAGGTCTCCCTTTTAGCCTCCAATAAACCAAGGAGAACAACCTTAATGTGTCTAATCTTTTCTTATAGCTATAATCCAGGCAATATGCTATTAAATCTCCTCTGCATCCTCTACACCATCTCAATATCCATCCTATAAATGGCACAACTAGAAATGCACACAGAGCACTGGACTCTGAGAGGAGTCAGACTAAAGTTTTATATAACTTGCAGCATGACTTTCTTAATCTTGTACTTAGCACTCATACCAATGAAGTATGTTATTTGCCTTTTTTAGTACTTTAGCCTCGTGCATAGGCACTTCCAGTGGTCTATGACCAGGACCCTAAGATCTCTCTATATCTTAAAGCTAATAAAGAGTCTATCATTAAATACACATTTTCTCCTTTCATTTGACCTGCCAAAATGCAACACCTCTATTTGCCACTTCTCTGCCCATCCTGTTGTATTCTTTGAAAGTCCTTTAGGCATCTCCACCAATCTGGGGGACATCAAAATCCAGCTAATTCATCTATTTACATTTTTGTTCAAATCACTGATACACTATCACAAATAACAGAGGTCCAAGCACCAAACCTTGCAGTCACAGACCTAGTCACAGACCTTCAACCAGAATAAAGATTTCCACCCTTACTCTGTGATGCACCATCAATAACTCTCGGAGGCTGGAAGAGAACGATAGGCTTTTATTAACAGCAAAAGGGAGCACGACATCTTGGAGACTGAGGGAGGAGCAGTGCCCCAATCGCCTTTATACAGGGGTCTGTGGGAGGAGCCACAGGAGCAGTCAGCAGAGGGGCATGTCTATGCAGGTATACATAGCTTACCACACTCTGTTTTCTATGGAAAGCTAGTTCTGAATCCAAACTTGCAATTCACCGTGGATGCTATGAATCTTTATCTTCTGAACCACTGAACCACGAGGGAGAGGGACCTTATCAAATTCCTTACTAACGTCTAGGTAGATAATGTCCACTGTCTTACGCTCATTAAGCTCCTTTATCACCTCCTCAAAAAACTCAATCAAATTTGTAAGGCATGATCTGCCCCTGCACAAAGTCATGTAGACTTCCACAAACAAGCTATGCCTTTAAAACGTGCATATATCCTGTCCCTCGGTGTGCTTTTCAAGTTAACCTTCAGAAAATCCAAGCAAACAACATCAATTGACTGTGCTTATCCTGGTGGTTACTTCCTCAAAGAGTTCCAACAGAATTGTCAGGCACTCTTGCCTGTCCTTTACTCTTTGCATACCTGGAAAAATCTTTTGATAGAGAAGTGCAGAATTCCCCAAGATTTAAAGTCCAGCAAGATATTGGGTTATGAAGAAAGAATTACTTCAAATGAGCTAAAAGGATATGTTAGATCATATATACCTTTCCTTTCCTCTGCTGTAAACCCCTATCGTTCTATGACAAATTTGGGCTCAATTGCTGTTTTCAGGCCGTCCAGTAGTTACTGTCTGTGGTGTCAGCTTTTACAAAGTGAGGTGAAGTTAGAAGTCTTTAAAAATCTTGTTTGCATAATTTAATGATTTTTTTTGCAGCATTTGGCATAAGAGTAGCATATGCTGTAATTTTCCATAATGAAAACAGGGAATGGGCTTAATGCATAATACTTAGACTTTAAAAAGAATGGATTCCAATAGCCCCACGTGGTTACAAAAAGAAAGATGTAACTCAATTGCTTTCAGTTCATTACAAATTTTGATGTTCACTGCAGCATGATGATAACAGGAAAAAATATAAAGATAAATAAAAACCTAATATTTTGATTTTGCTGTTTTCTGGATTATTCAGTATCAAATCACCACTCACATTATATTTCATTATTTAGTGGGTAAAATCTTTGAAAACTCTAAGCAGTAACCACACAACCTAAATGGTATGAATAAGCATACCATTTAGATGATTGATATATTTTTCACTTGGTATCTTGTTCTAGATTTTGTGTCAATCTGAACATCAGGAAGGACTTTTTAAACTCAATTTTACCTCCCTGTTAACATTACCCAACATTACCTATTCAGTATCATTTCCAGAACAGAACTGGCTTTCCTGCATACCAATTAAATTAGTCAGAAACATAATATGTTGGATTTCTTTCCTATGCCCTTCAGAATTTTCCAAACATTTTCCAATAATGGCTACATTTTGACATTTCCTGAAACCATTCATGCAAGGATAGAGAAGACAAGATTATCTCTGAAAAAGGCTAGGCTAACTCTTTATCTCTTGCACCACAGGAGAATGTTTAAAATGATCTGAGGCATAGATAAGGGTGAATGGTAATAATCTGTTCCCCATATTAGCCAAGTCCAAAACCAGGTGGCACAAGTTTCGGATGAGAGGGTAAATATTTAAGCAAGACCTGAGGGGCAACTTTCCTTCAATATATGGAAGGCAGTGAGTATATGAAACAACTCGTTAGAGGAGGTGGTTGAGGCAGAAACAATAGTATCATTTAAGAAGCACTTGTATAGGTACGTGGAGGCACAGGGCTTGGAGAGATATGCATCAAACTAGATACATAGGCACTTTGGTCTGCATAGCCTGGTCAGGCTGAAGGATTTGAATCATTGCTACATTGCTCTGTGACTCTTTATACTGGTCTCAACTAAATCAATTTACATAAATTACATTTTAATAATGAAAGAAGAAGAGAAAGTCCTGAAATATCTGATGCTCCTGCTCTATTCAATTTGGCAAGTTTCACTTGAACTTTACTCTTGCAGTCAATGTGAACCAAGTTTTTGGTGTGCAAAACTCGAGCTCAATTTTGAATAGAGTCTGGAAATACCAATACTCATTACCTTTTATATGAGGAAATTGCTCGTCTCTGAACTAAATATTTGATTTTTAAAAATAATAAATCAAATGTTCTGTCATTTTTTATCACATCATCAAAACTAAGAAACATTGGAATTTGTGGAAAAGTACATATTTCTTCCTTTATCTGTTGATGGCATTGTAGTACAAATCCATTGATCTGAGAAAGAATATGAAAATGCAATGATCTCAAATCTTATGAACCAGATCTGATTGCACAGAGTGGGGCTCTTAAAGCTCTTCTACTAAACCATTGATTAGAGTCCATCTGAAAATAGACATTTCTGCAATGCTCTCAGATCTGTGGAATGATCTTTATTGCTGGATGTTAATAAGACAGACATGGGAGTCAGAAACCAAATTAAACTGGAGGTAGGTAACACTCGTAAAATGCTGAAGGGTCTCAGCACGAAATGTCCACTGTACTCTTCTCCATAGATGCTGCTGAGTCAGGCATTTTGTGCCTGACTCAAATATAGTATTTAGTTTGTTGCTTGGCTTTCCCACATCTACAGATTTTCTATTGTTTGCAATTAAACTCAAGGTGCTGAGATGTGAAACTAATGCAGAAAATACTGAAGGAACTCAACCAGACAAGCAGGATCTGTGGAAAGAGAAAACGTTGAACATACAGGGAGCTGCGGCAGCAATGTCGTTGGATGGGATCTTGATGTTACTGCTAAAAAAGCCCTAAAAATTAAATAAAGCTCTTTTCCCACGTGATGCATTGAACAAGATTAATCAAGACACAGCAGCGGGTGAACTTTAGGAATGCAGAGAAACAATTCAGTAGGATTTAATCTTCTTTAAATTTATTAAAAATACTTGGTAATCCATATCAAAAAGCTTAATTTTTAATAATTGATTCAATGAGTCTCCGAAGAGTTACTAAATGGTAATCAAATTTCCAAGATGATGAGACCATAAAAACAAAAAGCTGTTGTTAAGAATCTACATTTTAACTGACAAACTGTTTTATTATGTACTTACAGAGCAGCAAGCAACAGTGGAATAGCAATTTTATAAGCCACTGCCAAGCTAATTTTATTAATTAGACACACCTGCTGCTGCTGCCTTGGTAGTCGTTGCAACCTTGGGATTTGAAGCACGATGGTAGATTTATCAAGCAGTTTCAGCCAGAAGTGTTTAGGCTTGTAAATTGATTTTACCCTCCACTGTAATTGAAATCTATGTGTATGTGATGTGAATTACATATTTTCAATAAAAGTTGTTACAAATGAGGTTTCGGTATCACAATGGAAGATGACATCCTGACTTGATTATTCTTTCACAAAATATGTGGCAAAAAGAGACCAAGAATATGAAATAACAAACAAATTCTTTCAGCTTCCTTGGTTATGAAATGCTAAACTTCTGTGCATATGATGAGGCTTCAGTGTTTTATAGGATTTTACTCTTACTGCCTGAGGTACAATGACACACAGTTGGTATGGGCTTACTAGAAACATGCAAGAAGATCTGCCAGCTATCAAATGTCCATCAAATAAATGTTATAGACTAGTAGCTTATTAAGTTAACTGGCATACAATAAGCTGGATTCTTAAATACAAAGATAAATACTAATAATTAGGTTCTGGGATTCTATTTTCAAAGATCCAATGTTTTTAACATCACATATCTCAAGCAAGATGTTTTGGCAATACATATATATTAACTCTGCCATTCCCTGGATATTGTAAGCCATGTAGGAATCAATAATTTTAGAAACAATCTTATAATCATTAAACCTTCAGTGGAATGCAATCAGGTATCAGAATAAAAGGGAGGTGAAAGTTGATATTGGACCACTGCAGAATGATGTTGTTAAGGTAGTAATGGGGAACAAAGAAATGGCAGATGAACTTAGTAATTACTTAACTTCATGCTTTACTGTGGAAGACACAAGCTGTACCAGAGGTCCATGAGTGTCAGGGAGCAGGAGTAAGTGCCATTGCTATTAAAAAAGGGAGAAGTGTTGGGCAAACTCAAAGGTCTTAAGGCAGATAAGTCATCTGGATCAGATGGACTACATCCCAGAGCCCTAAAAGAAGTTGCTGAGGAGTTAATGGATGTATTGCTCATGATCTTTCGAGAATCACTTGATTCTGGTATCGTCCATTTGCATGGAAGATTGCAAATGTCATTCCACTCTATAAGAAGGGAGGAAAGCAAAAGGAAGGAAATTATGGGCCAATCAGCCTAACCTCAGTTGTTAGGAAAGTGTTGGAGTCTATGATTAAAGATGAGGTTTCAGGGTATTTGGAGACTAATGATAAAGTAAGTCAAAGTCAGCATGGTTTCTGCGAAGGGAAATCTTGTCTAACAAATCTTCGAGGAAATAACAAGCAGAGTTGACAAAGGAGAGGCAGTAGATCTCATTTACTCAGAAGGTATTTGATAAGGTAACGCACCTAAGCTTCTTAACAAGATAAAATCCTTTCACATTACAGGAAAGATAATTGCATGGGTAGTGGAATGGCTGACAGGCAGGAGACAGCAAGTGGGAATAAAAGGGGCCTTTTCTGGTTGGCTGCCAGTGACTAGTGGTGTTCCTCAGGAGTCATTCAGGGGCTACTTTTCACATTGTTCGTCAGTGATTTGGATAATGAAATTGATGTCTTTGTGGCAAAGTCTGCAGATGATACAAAGATGGGTGGAGGAGTAGGTATTGCTGAGGAACTTAGACAAATTGGAAGAATGGGTAAAAACCGCAGCAGATGGAATACAGTATTGGGAAATGTATGATAATGTGTTTTGGTAAAAGGAACAACAGTACAGACCATTATCTAAATGGGAAGAAAATTCAAACATCAGAGGTGCAAAGGGACTTGGGAGTTCTCGTTCAAGACTCCCTGATGGTGAATCCACAGGTTGAGTCGATGCTAAAGAAGGCAAATGTAATGTTGGCATTTATTTCAAAGGGAATAGAATAAAAAAAACACAAGGAGATAATGCTGAAACTTTCTAAGAGACTAGTTCAGACACAGTTGGTGTATTGTCAACAGTTTTGGGCCCCTTATCTCAGAAAAGATGTATTGTCATTGAAGAGAGCCCAGAGGTGGTTAACAAGGATAATTCCAAGAATGAAGGGGTTAATATATGAGGAGAGTTTGGCAGCTTTGGGTCTGTACTTGCTGGAATTTTGAAGAATGCATGGGATCTCATTGAAACTACTGAATGTTGAATAGACTAGAAAAGGTGGATGTGGAGAGGATGTTTCCTCTGGTGGGGGCATCCAGAACTAGAAGGCACAGCCTCAGAATTGAGGGTCAAACTTTTAGCACAGAGGTAAGGAAGATACTTTTTTTAGCCATAGATTGATGAATCTGTGGAATGCTCTGCCACAGACTGCAGTGGAGGGCAAATCCATTGGAATATTTAAAGCAGAAGTTGATAGATCAAACACGAGGAAATTTGCGGATGCTGGAAATTGAAACAACAACACACACAAAATGCTGGTGGAACACAGCAGGCCAGGCAGCATCTATAGGAGAGGCATTGTCGACGTTTTGGGCCGAGACCCTTCGCGTGAGAAGTTGATAGATTCCTGATTGGTCAGGGCATCTAGGGATTACAGTGAGAAAGCAGGTGTATGGGAATGAATGGGATCCAGGATCAGCCATGATGAAATTGTGGAGTGAACTCAATGGGCTGAATAGCCTAATTCTGTTCCTTTATCTTATGGTCTTATTAGCATCATGCAATGGAGTGGGAACAACTATTCGCTTAAAAAAGTCTCTGAATTTGTTCTCACCAGGAGAGAAAAGGAATACATATGTGGGAATGGCAAAAGAAGGGAGAAGTAGAATTATTTTGTAAACTGCACCAAAGGGCTGTACTGGGCTCAAGTGAATTCAAGCTTATTTTGATGTGCACAAGTACAGTAAGGCACTGGTACAAAGAAAAACTGGTTTGCAGTTGCATCACATGCTCGTAGATTCAGACAAGATACAAGCTGCATATAAATTAATATAAGACAATGAAGAAAAACAGACTGCGCAAAACAAGAAATTAGTGCAAGAAAAGAGGCAAGTTCATGGTGGTGTAAGAGGTGGCCTGTTCTGAGCCATTGCTGAGGTAGGCTTAATGGGACAAATGGTTTCTGCTTGAGCAACATTAGTGAACTTATCATGATAATGCCATTCACTTATTTCCTTTTAAATCAGTGGGTGAGCAACCCTTTGATTTACCAGCCAAAGTGTGGAGATGTTTACCCATGAAATGTACATAATTCCCAACTTAGTTTTGGATGAAATTTGATCACTTGGGATTTTTGACAGTAAACTATTAGTGAATAACAAGTTTGTTACTGCATAAAGAATTCATATAAATATATAAATATGAAAGTGAAAGATGAAAGGAGTGCTTCAAATGACAAGATAAAATTTATGTGCTAATATGTCTTAATCCCTTTTCAACCCTCATTAACATATGTCCATCATTATCATACCCAAGTTAACAGAATAATTCTCAAAAATACCTCATCATATTTCATGCCTTGCCTCCGCCATAAAGAGGTTTGGACTAATTCCATTGTCATTGTTAAACAGAATATGAATCCAATTATTGCGGCCAAAACACATCAGATGAGTGAGCAACTGAATATGTAAAATCGACGTGAGTCAACAAATCTGGGCGAGAAGCCATTTTGTAGATTGTGGCGGTGTGGCCGATTTGCTGGCGGAGTTGTTTCCTCTCAGCTCATGTGGCATAGATTCAGTTCTGATTTAATTGCTTTCTGTAAGGAGTTTGCAGGAGTTCCCTCTCACTCAATGGAATGCTGTAGTTTCTATCCACAGTGCAAATGCTCATTGATATTGACTGGCCACTGTAAGTTGTCTCTAGTGTGTTTATGCAGGTTTCAGAATCTGAGGGTACTGTAGGGAAAATAATCTAGGACTAGTACAAATTGGGTTTTATGGTCATTGAGAACTCAGTGGGCTAAATGGGGATGCCAAGTTACCATGATATATCACTCTATGTTTCTACCCTTAAATTTTTAAAAAATGCATTCATTTTTTCTTACACATATTTACATTCAAATAAGAAAGCTAACAGTTTGGCAGGGGAACTCGTCAATATGAAAATAGCAGATAGTTTGAACTGACCTTTAATAATATACATTGAACTTAACCACGTACAAATTCCCATGAAATCATTTCACATAGGAACAGAATTATGCCATTCAATGCATTGTGTCTGCTCCCCCATTTGATCACGGCTAATTTATTATTCTCTCTCAGCCCCATTCACTTGCCTTCTCCTCCAACCCCACCCCGTGACCTTTTACACACCCTTACAAATCAAGAACTATCAACCTCTGCTTTAAATATAGCCTAAGTCTAGGCTTCCATAGCTGTCTGTGGCAATGACTTCCACAGCTTTACCTTCCTCTGGCTAAAGAAATTTCTCCTCATCACTCCTTTTTTAAAAACAATTCTGGGCTTTCTCAGCCTTATTCAAGATTCCAAGGAGTCTTTCGATGGTTATAGCCAGTGGTCGGCTGAATATCTAACACAGTCTGCAATTTAGATTTGTTTTTTTTTCTGCATGCCAAGATGCTGAGAGTGTAAGCCAGATAACACAGCATTGAGAGAATGGGATTTGTGGAACCACAGTGAACAAAATAAAACAAATCTGCATCTCCCTTACCAATTATATTGGAATGTTATGAAATAAATAATGTAAAAAGTGAAAAAGAAGAATTTAGTGATAAAGGAAATATCAACTACTAACAATAGATATTTGAGAAAGTGGGAAAGAGATCAAGGAACAAAACATGAAATATTAAAAAATAAGCTTTCTCTATATTTAAATGCTAACTTTTTCAAGAAGTGAAACATTGCATACGTGGAAGTTAATTATATTGCCTGGGAGTTGTTTAGTTGTAATCATCAAATGTCACATTGTTTAAATTACATCAACTTTATCATGTGTTTAGTTTGTATCCAATATTCAAACAACAATCTCATCCTACTCAACGCATTTCAAATAGGAGATGGACAGCACAATGCCATTTTTCTGAAGCTGCTGGCAAACTCAGACAATATATTCACATAAGTAATAAATATATTGTGTGATTTACAGGTATCACATCATTACAACATTATATTCCAGTACTGAACTGAGTCTAGAGGAATGAATGTAAATTGGTATGAGGCATATTTCATGGCTTTAACATTGCAAAGATTAATTTCAGTGTTATGTAAAACTGTTGAAAATATTTGGAGAATATAGACAGTCTATTTAAATATCCCAGGGGCACAACATTGATTAAAATATTTAGATTGTGTGCATAGTGCCATTATACTCTTCCCTGAGTGGGATATGAACATTAAATTGGGCAGCATTTACAAAGAAACCATATTATATGGCTGGGTGTGAAATATGGTCTCAATTTCAGTGCTAATGTGCCAAATGCCAACCAGGAATTCAGTTGACTTGTTTGTGTTGACGAGCAGTCCAGTAATGATTTATACTGCAATTTACTCCAACTCCCTCTATCCCTGCTCTGAACTGCCCAATGTAGACTTGAAGTTTTCTTAGCCACGTAGCAGGGAATAAATAACCCAACATTTGAATAATCCAAATGTTACAGAACTCTTGTGATACTGTCCTGTAAAGCAATGTAACGATTTCCAGAGTATTTATTTTGAAAATTGATTGTACCCTCCTCTCTGAATGTCTCAAGCTGCCTGCATAGTGTGGCCCAATTTACTCCAGTTGCAAAAGAATTAAATAATTATTGTGGGATAGAAGAAGAATGTACTCACACTTTCTAGTTAATGCTCTTTCCCTGTTCATTCCCCATAGTCTTACAAATGATGGAGCTTCAAGTAACTGCTCTATTGCCTTTTTAGAAGCACCAGTTGGTGCTGTTTCCAACATTCTTTCAGTTAATTCAGATATCCCCATTATACACACAATGCCTCTGTCTTTCCATCATGTCTCTAAATTTGAGCCTCTGGTTCTTGTACCAATCACTGCTCCACTTTATCATTCCAAATCTATTATTACCTTATATGCCCCCATGAACTATTTTTTTGCTATGCTCATGAAAATAATTGCCAGGTGGCCAATTCACTTCCAGAATGGCAGAGGAAGGTCAAATTCCATTCCCACTCTGCACTGTGGTGTCAAGAAAACAACCTCTCCCTCAACGTCACAAAAACAAAGGAGCGGGTTGTGGACTACAGGAGGAATGGAGACAGGCTAACCCCTATTGACATCAGTGGATCTGGATTTGAGAGGTTGAACAGCTTTATGTTCCTCGGCCTACACATCACCGAGGGTCTCATGTTGCCTGTACATACCAGCTGTGTGGTCAAAAAGGCACAACAGCACCTCTTTCACCTCAGGTGGTTGAAAAAATTTGGTAGGGGCCCCCAAATCCTAAGAACTTTCTTTCGGAGCTCAATTTAGAGCATCCTGGCTGGCCACATCACCGCCTGGTATGGAAACTTTACTTCTCTCAATTGCAGGACTGCAGAGAGTGATGCGGAGAGCCCAGTGCATCTGTAGATGTGAACTTCCCATTATTCAGGAATTTACAAAGACAGGTATGTAAAAAGGGCCTGAAGGATCATGGGGGACTTGAGTCATCCCAACCAAAAACTGTCCCAGTGCTACCATCTGGGAAACAGTACCACAGCATAAAAGCCAGAACCAACAGGCTCCAGAACAGCTTCTTCCACCAGGCCATCAGACTGATTAATTCATGCTGATACAACTGTATTTCCATGTTATATTGACTGCCCTGTGGTACATATTATTTATTACAAATTACCAAAAATTGCACATTGCACATTTAGATGGAGATATAACCTAAAGATTTTTACTCCATATGAAGGATGTAAGTAATAAAGTCAATTCAATTCATTTCAACTAATACACATGTAATTTTTACACAAATTGCTGCTTACCAATCGAGTGCAGAAATTCCTGACAACCATCTCCTTAAGGAAGTTGCATTATGATAATTTATAGCCTTCTTGTTCCAGCCCTCGCTCAGCACAACTACTTATGGAACAAGTTAATTTATCATTTTAATCTGATATGTTATTTCTTATAGGGATTAGATTGTAAAATATGTCCAGGCTCAGGGAACAAGTGATTTTCTCAAACCAGAATTTATGCAAATATACAGTATTTTATTTTACTTACAATTGAGCTTTTTAACGTTATTTTCTGGGTAGGGATGTTACCACCAGGCATCATCGACTCCTTATGACTTTCAACAGTGGGACGCTGCTGCTGGGAGCAGATATTGTGTGATTGCTTCACAAGTCTTGTACTCTTCGGCCTCAAATCTGACACACTGTTCTGGTGGCTGGTGATGGGGCCTAAGGTCTCCAACTGTGGTCCTTCCTTATCCAGGACATCCGGCTGTGTGCACGTAGATAAATGTTTGGCTAAATGAAAAACCATTCAGGAAATCTATCAGAGAATTCACAGGATTATTAAATTGCAAGTTATTAACATACATTATACACTTCATTGTCAGAGTTAGACACATGGACGTTGGAAATGAATGGAGTGGGAAATACTGACTGCAAAAGCATCTTACTTTGATGTCTCTGAAAAGAGGAAATTATCTAGAAAATTTATCTCTAAACTGTTCAAACCAATGGACACCAAGCATCTGTCCATCTTATAGCCTTAACTTTCAGTTGTTTCTGCATGTCATATACATTCTGCCTTATTGAACATTTGTAGCTCATTTAAATTATCTCAGCAACAGAAATTAAATCAAAACATTATGAGCGTTCCTTTAATTTCTATATGAATTGATTAAATATATTAATACTCATAAGGTTGTAATGCTTACTACCTTCATTATGTTGAAACTCTGTACCCATAATGCTACAGTGACGAAAAGCCATTTTGTTTTCAGTAAGTGTTCCAGTCTTATCAGAGAAAATATATTGTATCTGACCAAGATCCTCAGTGATATTCAAAGCTCGGCACTCCAGGTGTGTATTTGTCCTTTCATCGTACAGATCAGCATCATTGCATATGAAGAATATTTGACTCAACTTTACTAGCTCAATGGAAACGTACAAAGAGATAGGAATTAAGACCTGTCAATAAAAGCAAAAGTAATTAAGCAGCCAATTTCACAGAAAGCTATATGAATATTCTTGAACAATCTTTTTTATGAAATTAATACATACATATGCTACGTCCTCCCATTTGAATGTGTAATTTTCTGGAGCTTGGCAATCTGTTTCAACAGAGCTCAAATATTGATCTGAAATCTCTTCAGAGCTCTGACACTTTGAGTTTACATGATGCAGTGAAATAAAAGCCCGCAGATAATGGTTTCTGCCATCTCTACTGTATATCCTCCCAAAAATACTTATAACCTCTCCCACAGGGACATAGCTGCTAGTCTATCTAACTGATTCTAAATGCACATTGCAAAACATGCTGTAAATAGTTATATTCATCACAAAGATTTTTGCACAGTTTTGTACTGACAACACATATTGATGATGTTATGGTCTTATGAAAGTCTGATCAATGGAAATATATAGAGAGTCTTTGTACAGATATAGAATGGCATAATTGAAGCTAAGAAAAAGCTGACTGAAGGAGTTGGAAGGTTCTGCGATGTGGTAACTTTCAATATGATCAAACTAGTTAGCTGATACCAATATTTCACGTTTTAAAACAGCTCCTTCAGTAATACTGAAGTTTCAGTGAATTGAAAAAGATGTGCCTTAACTATGTATAAAATCTGTAGTTGAGTGTACATGCGAGCAGACATTCAATTTGCTCAGTGACCACTATATCAGGTACCTAATAAGCTCATTCACTTCAAGATTTGACATGTTTTGCATTCAGAGATGCTCTTCTACACACCATTGTTCCAATGTGTGTTTATTTGAGTTACTGATAACTTCCTGTCATCTTGAACAAGTCTGGCCATTCTCCTCTAATCTTCCATTAAGCAAGGTGTTTTTTGCTCACAGAACTGCCATTCATTAGATTTCTTTTTGTTTTTCTTTGTTTCCACCGTTCATTGTGGTGCATGAAAATCCCAAGAGATGAGCAGTTTCTGAGGTACTCAAACTATCCCATCTGGCAATAGCAATCAATTCATGGCCAAAGTCACTTAGATCACACTTCTTCCCCACTCTGGGGTTTGGTCTGAACCACAAGTGAACCTCTTGACCATGTCTGCATGCTTTTAAGCATTGAGGTGTTGCCACTTGACTAGCTGATTAGATATTTGTATTAATGTATAGTTGTACAGGTGTACTTAAAAGTCCATTGACCTTCAAGTCTCGTTTCAATAGGCTGAAATGTATTTACATTTTGCCAGTGACTTGGAAGAGATCTGCCAGCAAAATGCTCCAAGCAGGTCAGCACGTTCCTACACAATGATGCAGGAGTACAAAATGTGCTGTAAATTGGATGCCACTTTCCACTCATAGAATTAGTCCATGTCCAGGGTGACACACAAACACTTCCAAGCTGAGAGGTCAGGTAAAACTCATCTCTGGCCCATCAGCTTTATGCAAGCAAGGAAGCAAAGGTAAGTAGCTTTTTACCCTCTCTTATTTCAATTATTAATATATTGGAACTCAATTACATCAGTTACATTTGTTTTATAAGTATATTTTCTTTTAAAACTACTGAATTACATTTTAACTGTTGTGTCTTTTTTCTCGATTCAACTATAAACACTTGCAGGCTACTTGGAGCATAGAGTATCACAAGGTCTAGTGCAGGAGTGCAACCCTACGACATGCACAAGCGTTTTGTTGTCTGCCTCTCATCGATTCTTTAAACCCCTCCCAAAATAAAAAGATATATATCGATCATCTTTACTGTAAAATGAAGCAAAGAATGACTTTTTACAGCTCAAGAGCAGTGAGATGTTTCCACAGGAAATATCTCATGCTGTCCTGGCACCAGCTAGATGGTTGTGAGAACATGTGATATTGGATAATATGTTTTGAAATCCTCACAGATCTGGTGTACTCATCGGTATTTGGGTAGTAAAAGGTTACAATAACAATACTATTTAGAAACGATGTTTAAAGACTAATATTAATAATTCTTGAACAAGTTTACTAAAATACTTCATTTATTTCAATCTCTCTTATACTTTTTTTAAAATAATAAAACAATGAATACACATAAATAAGCAACAGGACTCATTCATTTTCCTTAAGAAAAGTCCATCATTATTGTTAGTAATTTATTAATCAATGATAATCTCTATTCAAAATTATCATGACATGCAAGAGAATATTTTTAAAAGAATATTATCACCAATTTGGGAAAAATGCTCTCAAAAAGATTCACTACCCCTGGTCTGGAATGTTACAGGACTGGGCCTCATGTTCTGCCACTTAAGGTCTGGTCACATATGCAGATTATTCCATTTCATGAGATGGCTGCAGTAGGAAGGCCTCAAATACAGATATATCCACGAGCCTACAAAGGATAGTGTGGTCACAGGATTCCTAAGGAATCTGCAGGCTAGAACAAGGATGATACAGCAAACTAACCATTATTTTAGCTTGGAACTTGAATTAAGATCAAGCTTATATGTACATTCATGTAATTTTTTTTCCCAAAACAGAAGTAAACATCAGTATGTTTTCAATCTTAAAGTAACTGCTTGGTCGACAGGCCTCATGATTTAAATATTCCAAATATGCAAGTCATTCATATATAAACATATATAGACAAAATAACAGTCCAAATTTTATATGATTTACCTGCAATAGTATCATCATTGTCAGAAATGCATGGAAAAAAGATATAACAGATGAAATGAAGCTGCCATTCTGGTCCGGGAGTTCAAATGGAGACAATGAAGGGAAAGTTCCAACCCAAATTCTATGACCTAACATGAAAATGTATGGTTAAAGGAAACATATCTCTTAGGAAAGTGCATGTTGTCAAGCTCTAGTATCAATTTTTCAGTGAATTGAAAAGAAAATAAGCTAAAGTTGTGTTAGAGAACTGAAATGAATAAATGAATGAATGAAATTAATTTATTTCGGTCAGTAGAAACATAACAAAGAGCATCACTTACAACAATGATTTCACACCGATGATTTCATAAAATCACACTTTAGTTTAAATATTAGGAATACAAATGCCAATTAAAACAGGTCAGAAGTTGAGTATCCTGAGGTAAGTTTTGACTTTTCAAAGCTTATTACTATGCAGAAAGGAGGACTGAGTTGGAATACTATGTACAGTATCTGTCTGGATGAAGACAGTATGCTTGTGCACTGCAGATGCCATTAAACAACTTGACTCTTGAATGAAGGGAGCTCCAACAGGTAAGAACTCATGACAGTACTGTTTGAAAATATCTCTCCTCATTAGCACTCTGTCAACTACCATAAATGTTCACTGCTCCACTATTGACTTACAGTGGCCACATGATGTACCATATACAACATACACACTAATTACTATTGCCATGAACAGAGATCTCATGACCTTCAGCATGAAGGAGAATAAGGGAAGCAACTCAAGTCAAGTCAAGTCACTTTTATTGTTATTTTGACCATAACTGCTGGTACAGTGCATAGTAAAAATGAGACAAAGTTTTTCAGGACCATGGTGTTACATGACACAGTACAAAAACTAGTCTGAATTATGTGAAAAAAAAAACAACACAGAGAAAGCTACACTAGACTACAGACCTACCCAGGACTGCATAAAGTGCACAAAAAAGTGCAGACATTTACAATAAATAATAAACAGGACAATAGGGCAAGGTGTCAGTCCAGGCTTTGGGTATTGAGGAGTCTGATAGCTTGGGAGAAGAAACTGTTACATTGTCTGGCCGTGAGAGCCCGAATGCTTCGGAGCCTTTTCCTAGAGGGCAGGAGGGAGAAGAGATTGTATGAGGGGTGCATGGGGTCCTTCATAATGCTGTTTCCTTTGCGGATGTGGCGTGTAGTGTAAATGTCCGTAATGGCGGGAAGAGAGACCCCGATGATCTTCTCAGCTGACCTCACTATCCGCTGCAGGGTCTTGCGATCCGAGATGGTGCAATTTCCAAACCAGGCAGTGATGCAGCTGCTCAGGATGCTCTCAATACAACCCCTGTAGAATGTGATGAGGATGGGGGGTGGGAGATGGACTTTATTCAACCTTCGCAGAAAGTAAAGACGCTGATGGGCTTTCTTTGCTATGGAGCTGGTGTTGAGTTACCAGGTAAGATCCTCCGTCAGGTGAACACCAAGAAATTTGGTGCTCTTTACGGCTACTGAGGAGCCGTCGACGTTCAGTGGGGAGTGGTTGCTCCGTGCCCTCCTGAAGTCAACAACCATCTCTTTTGTTTTGTTCACATTAAGAGACAGGTTGTTGGCTCTGCACCAGTCCGTTAGCCGCTGTACCTCCTCTCTGTAAGCTGACTCATCATTCTTGCTGATGAGACCCACCACCAAATGCAAGGGAACACCATCACCAGCAGATTCCCCCCAAAATCACATGATAAACTGGCATGGAAATATATTGCCCTCTTTTCTTTGTCATAGAATCTAAATCCTGGAACTGCCACCACACCGCCCCCCCCCCAACGCCCCAATGACATTGTGAGAATGCATTCAAAAAGTTATGAAGTGGCTTCCTACTACCTCCGCAATTAATAGTAACCTTACCAATCACACATGCATTCCACAAATACATGGAACACAAGCAATTTGCCATAGCGTCTGTCATTGCTGTCTATTTAGCTGGTCTGAGTGTCAAAACATTACCAATATGCATCAAAGCAATATGAATGAGGTATTATTCCATCTTCTCTGAAGATTTCTTTGCCCCTTCAAATCAAATCTTTTCAGTGACAGTATTAGGACATGGAATGATGTGTACTCATTCGCAGATCAGTCCTCATTGACAGACTAAGGAGGCTGAATTACTCTGGCACTGGAAGCATTCTGACACACTGAATTTCTTTAAAATGAGATTTATTCTGCACATTTGAACAAATGTAATGGAATATAACCAACAAGGTAGATAACCAAGCAAATATACTTATTTCAGTAGGCTTTAAATTGTTCTTGATAAATATTGAATGTCTGCAATCTGCCTCAATATAAAAATGCTAATTTTTTTTCACATTTTGCAATCTATTTTGCCGAACTTCCTTATTTAAACTCATCATTATCAATAGTGTAGTTCTTGACAATTACAAGAAAAATAAAATTAAATAAATATTTTAAGAAGATTAACTGTTAAAGATCCAGGCAAATGAGCATGTAATTTCCTTGCTCCATTGACACAAGTTATTTAATGCGTTAACTCAGACTTCTATCTATAATTATAGTAAAGAACAATCCAACTTGTCACTCTGCATAGTCACATTCCTACTGGAAATAGATCACTCAGCATAGTAACTAGGTTTAATTTATTTCAATAACTTTAACCTTATTAAACCAGTCCATTTGCAGCTACGAAGGTGAAGGGTGGTACACTGGAACATCTTACCTATCGCTCCTATGCCACACATAATCAGCAGTAGAATCAAACAGTATATGACATCCGTGTTCATTTTTCTCTCCAACTTACTGTGCTTGTAGCGAGCTCCATTATTATTAAGCATTGCTTTGGTCTCATGGCCTGAAACATGCATATTAAAAAATGGTTGAAAACCCTCGTCCATTTCACCACCTTAGACAATAATTCATCTGTAGCCTGTACAATAGAAATCACCTTAAAGCTTCTGATCAGTTAAAATCTTACCATCCCAGTTATTTATGTTAAATATTAATTCAATGGGAGATTGCATTGGAATACAAGATGCTGACTTTTTCAATTCATACATTTATTGTAAGTACACAACAATACAACTGTTGTCACTTCCATTGTCTTTTCAAAGTAGTTTTCATGCTCTCCTGAGCTACAGAATCTTTGCTTTGCCTAAAGGGGTACCCTGACCTCTGCAAAGCATGTCAGATAGTATAGCAGATAATGTGCTGAAACAAAACTTCATTCTTTATTCAAATTTCTGTCAATAAGGGAGAACATGCTGAAGGCTGTACTAGTCCATGCAACTCTTGAAAAAATAAGCCTAGATGATAGTGTCATCAAAAATCAGGATGTCGATGGACCAGAAACATCAACCTGCACTTCTTGACTGATCTGCTGGACACTTCAGTATTTGCTGGATTCTGGCAGCGTATACAACAGCACTGTGACCAATTATATTAAAAGCCAGATGATGTTTCAAGGACTGTGGCAACATTTCTTGTATTAAAGCCAAAGTCTAGTTCTGAGCATTTATAGTTTGCCTCTTTGAAAAAATGTGTCTCGTAAAAAAAGTGGCATTGCAGGGTCAGATGAAATCAATCACTCATATATACAAGTTCTGTTTCAGGATGTGAGCTGTTCTTGGCAGTACTGGCATTTTTTGCCTAAATCCATTTGACCTGCAGTTCATCCATTTAAGGTGGAAGATAATTGTCAGCTGTGTTGGTGTGAGATTGACGTCACTTATTGCCACCCTGAGTGTTGATAGTGGGCTTCCTTCCCTGGAATTGGGGTCTTATGAGTGGTACCCTTATGTTCTAGGTGCTGGGGTGGAGTTGCCTCTCTGCCAAAGGAGGTGTAAGGCAGTCCTTCCGTCTGCTAGCCTGCAGGACACCTCTGAGCAAGGTGGAGGGATAGTCATTTGAGCAGCTATTGCATATCACATGTCCTGGTTGTGTGACCACTGATGCCAAGCTGAAGAGTATTGATAAGTGGCTGGATCACCGGTCTTGTAAAGACACTGCCAAGAAGAAGGCAATGGCAAACTACTTCTGTAAAAAAATCTGCCAAGAACAATAATGGTCATGGAAACAGCATGATATCCCACATCACATGGCACAGCTCATAATGACGCCAACCCTTATGTTCAGCCCTTTCATACACATATTTCGTTGTCTGATGTCTCCAAGCCTTTCATTTCCAACAGCTGCTAGAATTCTTACTTTTATATTCAAACTTCCATTGAACTCACTTTCTCTGAACTATTATTTTGCACACCATGAGTACTAAAAATGAACCTGAAATTAAGGGAAGATTTTGTCTTCTTTGGTTCCATATTCTGAAATAAAAATCTAGTCTTTTTTTCAAAGACAGGCAGAGGCTCTTTGCTGCTAAACAAACTAAGCCACAGTTTTCTTTTTAATGCTGCCTTTTGATTAATGATTATCCCACTTCATCCAAATAAAGTCAAGAGACCAAATTCATGGGAATAATAAATAACCCACACTGCATACCTGCATATACCACTATTCCCACAGTAACAGATGTACTTCGGATGGTGCAGCCTCGAAGCAAGAGATTGTCTTTATCAATACCAATCTTTTCATTAGATGTATCTCTGCAATCAAACCAATCAATGGCTAAAATTATACTTTAAAAATCAATGTTATTCTTTTATGAAAATTACACTTATTGACACAAACATTTAAATGTGAGTATTTAGAAACAAATCTATGTTTACAAATGCATGCTTTTAAATGCAAGGCTTAAAAAGTTTAAATCCATCTTTTTTAGTTTGTATAATGTATTGCTGCTGCTTTGTAGCAAATAGTTTGTGTAAGTCAAAATATGTCAGGCTAAGCTATCAATGAGGATCACCAGACACATTGGCTCTTCTTAAATATCCTCTTCCTTTTCAGCGAGTGTGATATAATTGGCTAATAGCTCAAACCTAACAGATGTGTAAAGTGTGACTAGAAGTTTTACAACTATTTTTAACCCAATATGCTCTTGACTTCTGTTTGGTATGCTACTTGTCTACAGTTCTCAATAAGCTGTGAGCCGAATGTATGCACTCTAAAGAGTCTATCAACAAAACTCTGAAGCCATGTTGTTGGAATTCAATCCTTCCTCTTTGAGGAACAAATACCCATCTCCCTTGAACTTACAGTAATACTTGAGCAATCAGCAGCTTTTTGCCTGATAAATTCCAGAGATGTGTGTTCTATTATTCTTTCTGTTTTTGCAAAGGGATGAATTGCATATCTCTTTCTGGTGATCAGATAAAGTCGCTATTGAGGAAAAAGTGTCTCACTAGGTCCAGAATTTGATATGGGTTGTTTCCAGAGCAATAAATGGCATCAACAGATTTGTGAGATCTATGACATCTCAGTAAATTCTAAAAATTCTAAATGTTGTGAAGATGAAAATACAAATGCAGAAGATCTTTCATACTTACATAAAGCCTTTAAATTTATTGATATCATTGTTGGGATTTTCACAGATTATATTGTTGCTGAATTTCAATGGCTCAAAGCCAGAACCCTAAAAAAAAACTTAACATTATGAGAATTAGCTAAACTGAATAGCAGCTTAAACATTACATTTTCTAATGGTCAACAGATCTATTAACAGTTTAATTTTAAATAATGCATAAATAATGTCATTCTAATATAAATCATGCACCCACACCATTGGTAAAAACTAAATGTTTATAAACATAGAAACATAGAAAACCTACAGCACAATACAAGTCCTTCAGCCCATAAAGCTGTGCCTAACATGTCCTTAACTGAGAAATTACCTAGGGTTACTCATAGCCCTCTATTTTTCTGAGCTCCATATACCTGTCCAGGAGTCTCTTAAATGACCCTATCTTATCCGACTCCATCACCGTCGTCTGCAGTCCATTCGATGTAGTCATCACTCTCTGTGTAAAAAAAAACTTACACCTGATATCTCCTCTGTACCTACTTCCAAGCACCTGAAAACTGTGCACTCTCGTGCTAGCCATTTCAGCCGTGGGAAAAAGCCTCTGACTATCCATATGATCAATACCTCTCATTATCTTATACACCTCTATCAGGTCACCTCTTATCTTCCTTTGCTCCAAGGAGAAAAGGCTATGTTCACTCAACCTATTCTCATAAGACATGCTCCCCAATCCAGGAAACATCCTTGTAAATCTCCTCTGCACCCTTTCTCTGGCTTCCACATCCTTCCTGTAGTGAGGTGACCAGAATTGAGCACAATACTCCAAGTGGGATCTAACCAGGGTCCTACATAGCTGCAACATTACCTCTCGGCTCCTAAACTCAATCCCATAATTGGAGAAGGCCAATGCACCATATGCTTTCTTAACCACAGTGTCAACCTGTGCAGCAGCTTTGAGTGTCCTATGGACTCAGACCCCAAGATCCCTCTGATCCTCCACACTGCCAAGAGTCTTACCAATAATACTATATTCTGCCACCATATTTGACCTACCAAAATGAACTGCCTCACTTTTATCTGGATTGAACTCCATCTGCCACATCTCAGCCCATTTTTGCATCCTATCAATTCCCCACTGTAACATCTGACAGCCCTCCACACTATCCACAACACCTCCAACCTTTGTGTCATCAGCAAATTTACTAACCCATCCCTCCACTTCTTCATCCAGGTCAGTTACAAAAATCATGAAGAGTAGAGGTCCCAGAACAGATCCCTGAGGCACACCACTGGTCACCGATCTCCATGCAGAATATGACCTGAATACAACCACATTTCTGGATCCACAAAGCAATGTCCCCTTGGATCCCGTGCCTCTTTACTTTCTTAATAAGCCTTGCATGGGGTACCTTGTCAAATGCCTTGCTGAAATCCATATACACTACATCTACTGCTCTACCATCACCAATGTATTTAGTCACATCCTCAAAAAATTCAGTCAGACTTGTAAGGCATGACCTACCTTTCACAAAGCTATGCTGACTATTCCTAATCATATCATGTCTCTCCAAATGTTCATAAATCCCTCCTCTCAGGATCTTTTCCAACAAATTACCAATCACTGAAGTAAGACTCATTGGTCTATAATTTCCTGGGCTATCTCTACTCCCTTTCTTGAATAATAGAACAATATCCGCAACCCTCCAATCCTCCAGAATCTCTCCTGTCCCCACTGATGATGCAAAGATTATCGCCAGAGGCTCAGATGTACCCTACAGTAGCCTAGGGTACATCTCATCCAGTCCCGGTGACATATCTAACTTGATGCTTTCCAAAATCTCCTGCACATCCTCTTTCTTAATATTTACATGCTCAAGCTTTTCAGTCTACTGTAAGTCATCCCTACAATCACCAAGATCCTTTTCCGTAGTGAATACTGAATCAAAATACTTATTAAGTACCTCTGCTATCTCCTCTGGTTCCATACACACTTTTCCACTGTCACACTTGATTGGTCCTATTCTCTCATGCTTTAATCTTTTGCTCCTTCTGGCTCTCCTAATTTCTTTTTGAGCTCCTTTCCGCTTGCCTTATAATCTTCTAGCTCTCCATCATTACCTAGATTTTTGAACCTCTCGTAAGCTCTTCTTTTCTTCTTGACTAGATTTAAAACGGCCTTTGTACACCACATCTCATTGGAAAGTACCTGCGCAGAACTCCACGCAAATATCTCCTGAACATTTGCCACATTTCTTCTGTACATTTTCTTGAGAACATGTGTTTTCAATTTATGCTTCCAAGTTCCTGCCTGGTAGCCTCATATTTCTCCTTACTCCAACTAAACTCTTTCCCAACTTGTCTGTTCCTATCCCTCTCCAATGCTAGGGTAAAGGAGATAGTGATCACTATCTCCAAAATGCTCTCCCACTGAGAGATCTGACACCTTACCAGGTTCATTTCCCAATACCAGATCAAGTACAGCCTCTCTTCTTTGTAGGCTTATCTACATACTGTATCAAGAAACTTTCTTGAACACACTTAACAAACTTCACCCCATCTAAACCCTTGCTCTAGGGAGATGCCAATCAATATTTGGGAAATTAAAATCTCCCACCACAACAACTCTGTTATTATTACACCTTTCCCAAATCTGTCTCCCTATCTGCTCCTCGATGTCCCTGTTACTATTGGGTGGTCTATAAAAAGACACCCAGTAGAGTTATTGACCCTTTCCTGTTCCTAACTTCCACCCCTAGAGATTCCAAAGTCAATCCCTTCATCTCTTTCTTCTTTTCTGCAGCCGTGACACTATCTCTGATCAACAGTGCCATGCTCCCACCTCTTTTGCCTTCCTCCCTGTCCCTTCTGAAACATCTAATGCCTGGCATTCAAAGTAACCATTCCTGCCCCTGAGCCATCCAAGTCTCTGTAATGGCCACAACATCACAGCTCCAAGTACTGATCTATGCCCTAAGGTCATCTGCTTTGTTCATAATACTCCTGCCATTAAAATAGACACATCTCAAACCATCGGTCTGAGCGCATTCCTTCTCTATCACCTGCCTATCCTCCCTCTCGCACTGTGTCCTAGCTTTCTTTATTTGTGAGCTAACTGTCTCTTCCTCCGTCTCTTCAGTTTGGTTCCCACCACCCAGCAATCCTAGTTTAAACTCTCCCCAAATACCTTAGCAAACCTCCCCGCCAGGATATTGGTCCCCCTAGGATTCAAGTACAACCTGCCCTTTTTGTACAGGTCATTCCTGCACCAAAAGAGGTCCAAATGATCCAGGAATCTGAATCCCTGCTCCCTGTTCCAATCCCTCAGCCATGCATTTATCCTCCACTTCATTCTATTCCTATACTCACTGTCGCGTGTCACAAGCAGTAATCCCAAGATGACTACCTCTGTGGTCCTGCTTCTCAACTTCCTTCCTAACTCCCTGTATGTGGTGGTATCATGTGACAGATGCCAGAACGTGATTAGACAGAGTTCGGAGCATGCGCAGAAATGACAGAATGATCGAGAAGCTTATATGTTAAAATATGGTTGCTGTTTGCTGTTACCTAAAAGTTCTAGTTATGTTCTTCCAGAATATGTGTCTTTATGAGTAACCCACGGTACGTGTAAAGAACACAACATGGTGTCTGAAGTCGGTCTGGAAGAATAATTTGTTTTGCTAACATGGGAGAAGCAAAGATAATTGAGAAAAAAGAGCGCAAACTTTTTCATTGTTTGTTAATAGCTTTAAGAATGGAAGTTTTGCAAACCCCCATCAATGCTTCAGCTCACTGGAAATGTTGATGAAAACTGGAAAAGATTTAAACAGCATTTTGAAATTTATTTATCGGCGATCAGAGCAGATAATAAAATGGACAAAACAAAAGCTGCAATTCTACTCCACATGATTGGGGACGACACAGTTGGGGTATATAACCATTTTACTTTTGAGAATGGAGATAATTTGAATCTTAAAGTGATAATCGACAACTTTGAAGCGTTTTGTCTACCGAAGCGCAATGTGACATATGAATGGTACAAATTCTTCACATGCAAGCAGAAGGCTGGTCAAACAATTGATCAATTTGTTACAGAATTGAGAAATCACAGTAAAACATGTGAGTTTGCAGAGCTTACAGACTCTCTCATTAAAGACAGAATTCTGGATAATGGTCTGAGAGAAAGACTGTTAGAACAAGATTTGGATTTGGAAAAAGCTGTGGCACCCTGCAAAGCTTTGGAGACCGTGATGTCACAGCTTTTTAATCGAGAATGGCAGCATAGACGCTGTAAAGCATATTAGAAAAAATAATGAAGCGACAACGAAACTGATGGAGAGCAAGATGTCATCCAAAAGAAAAAAACTTTGTGATTGCTGTGGGTGGCAGCACTGACCTAAAATGTGTCCAGCGTATCAGAAAATGTGCAACAACTGTGGTAAGAGTAATCATTTTTTACGCTGTTGCAGAAGTAGAAAGGAAATAAAACACGTAAATGCAGTGCTTGAAAATGAATGTGAGGAGTTTTACATAAATGTAAATGTGCATAAATGTGCTTTGTGAAAACAAAGTAAGAATGACTGGACTATTCCATTGCAAGTGAACCAAAGTAATATTCTGTTTAAACTGGATGCTGGAGCACAAGTAAATGTTCTTGCAGAATCTGAGTTTAATGCATTCAAGTCAAGACCAAAGTTACATCAGACAAATATAAAAGTGACTGGGTATTCAGGTGCAGACATTCTAGTTAAAGGACCATGTGTGGCAAAAGTATCACACAAAAATATGGTGCACGTGCTTTCATTTGTGGTCATGCCTAAAAATGTACAGTCAATATTGGGTTTATCTGCCTGTGAGAGACTGAATTTGGTGAAAAGAATCTTAGTTCTGGACAGTGACACAAAGTCAGAATACAGTGACTTGATGAAAGAGTATGAGGACTTGGTCAAAGGGCTTGGTTGTCTTCCAGGAGAGCAAACGATTAAAATTGACAACACAGCACCACCCGTAGTACATCCGTGTAGAAAAGTGCCTTTTGCAATACGTCATCAAATGAAAACAGAGCTTGACAGAATGGAACGGCTAGGAGTCATACAAAAAATTGATGAACTGACTGAATGGGTCAATTCGCTTGTTATTGTTGATAAGAAGAATGGAAAACTGAAGATTTGCTTAGATCCAAGAGACTTGAATCGAGCCATTAAAAGAGAGCATTTCAAATTGCCTACTTGTGAAGAAATTATGTCACAGTTTGCTAATGCAAAGTACTTTAGTAAATTAGATGCATCCTCTGGATTCTGGCAACTTAAACTAGATGATTCAAGTTCAAAGTTGTGTACCTTTAACACTCCTTGTGCCAGATATTGTTTTCTTAGGCTTCCATTTGGAATTGCATGAGCTCCTTAAGTTTACCATAAAATCATTCACATACTATATGAGCACATTGAGGGCGTGGATACTTCCATGGACGATATTATTGTTTGGGGATCATCTAAACAAGAGCATGACGCCGGACTCAGAGGCAAAGGCAAACCTGAAGTTGAATGAAGACAAATGTCAGCGAGGAGTGGCTGAACTTACCCTTGTGAGTGATATCATCAGCAATGACGGTGTGCATCCTGATCCATTGAAGGTTTCTGCTATTGAGAACATGCCAAGACCGCAATGTAAAAAGGATGTTCAAAGGTTCATGGGAATGGTCAACTACATGGGAAAATTCATTCCCAATCTTTGGGAACAGCTTGCTCCATTGAGGCAGCTAACAGAAAAGAAAAACGAATGGAGCTGGAATCATGAACAGGAGAAGGCATGGCAAAATCTCAAGAAAGTGCTCACTAAAGAACGTGTGCTGAAATTCTATGACGCTGAGAGACCCATCAAAATCTCATGTGATGCATCTCAAGCAGGCTTAGGGACAGTATTACTCCAGAAACATAATCAGGAATGGCTGCCAGTGGCATATGCATCTCGTTCATTATCCAATCCAGAAACAAGGTATGCCCAAATTGAAAAAGAATTGCTCTGTATTCTGCTTGCTTGCAAGAGATTTCATCAGTGTGTATCAGGGCAATCTATTGATGTTGAAACCGATTATAAGCCTTTGATTGCGTTGTTTCACAAACCTTTAAGCGACTGTCCTTTGCAGATTCAGCGAATGATGATCAAATTACAAAGACAAGCATTGAATGTTTCATACACACCTGGAAAATTCATGTACATGGCTGACACACTTTCCAGAGCTGTGGATCCAACAACAAAAGACAGTCACAGGGATGCTGTTGATGTTCAGGCATTTGTTGATGTGATCATAGAGACTGTTCCTGTTGCTCCCAAGAAGTTGGAACTGCTGCATTTTGAGACAGAGAAGGACAAAATTCTCAGTCACTTAATACAAGTGGTGATGGATGGATGGCCGGATAATAAGCATGACTGTAACTCAGAAGTACAAGAATATTGGAACCACGGATCAGAACTTCCTGTTGTGGATGGGATATTGTACAAAGGTAGCAGAATTGTAATTCCTGAAAGTCTCCGTAAAGAAATGCTTGAGAAAATTCATGAAGGCCACCTCGGTATTGAAAAGTGTAAGAGAAGGGCGTGGGAAGTGATGTTTTGGCCCAGGATGAGTCAAGGAATTGCAGAATTGGTGTCCTCTTGTCAAATATTCTTTAAATACTAACCTAGCAACCCGAAAGAGCCACTGCATCCACATCCTAGTCCTCAGAGACCTTATCAAAAGGTAGGCGTTGATCTGTTTGTAACTGCCAACAAAGATTATCTATTACTACTCCTTGTATCCTGAAGTGTGTGGTCTGAGCAGAACAACAGCAGAGAATATAATTACATGCATGAAATCAGCTTTTTCCAGACATGGTGTACCTGATGAAGTTTTCACAGACAATGGTCCACAATTCAATGGTGAATGCATGAGACATTTTGCTCAGGAATTGAGCTTTGTTCATACATCATCTAGTCCATTTTCCCCTCAGTCCAATGGATTAGTTGAGAAGTCAGTAGGAATTATCAAGAAACTGATGCACAAAGCAAAAGATAGTGGAGGTGATTTTTATAAAGCTTTGTTAGCTTTTCGTAGTAATCTACTTGAATGTGGATTTTCACCTGCTCAGCTCTTGATGGGATGCCATTTGAGATCCAATCTGCCAATAGATGAGAGCCTCCTCAGAACAGAGGGAGTTGAACAAGTGAAAAGATGGAAAGATGAACACAAAGCAATGCAGAAAAACATACTTTGACAGATGTTCTCGTCCATTCCCTGAACTGCACCAAGGAGATCAATGAGGATAGAAGACAAAATGAACACATGGACACAGAAAGCTACGGTACTTGAAGAAGTACAACTCAGTTCATACATGGTCCAAACAGAAGGAGCAGTGTTAAGAAGAAATCGCAAAGACCTCAAGAAGGAGCCAACTTCAGTGTTTCCGTTAACTGATGCAGACCAGACAAAACATCAAAATAACAATGAAACACAAGAACTGTGTGAACCACTTAGAAGGTCTACTCATGTTCGTAAACCCCCAGAGAGACTAATAGAGACATGTTAGATTATGCATTTGTTTTGATTAATGTTGCTAATTGTTTTTCTTTTTAAGGAAAGGAAGATGTGGTGATATCACATTTCACGTGTCAGAACGTGATTAGACAGAGTTCGGAGCATGCGCAGAAATGACAGAATGATTGAGAAGCTTGAATGTTAAAACGTGGTTGCTGTTTGCTGTTAAATAAAGGTCCTAGTTATGTTCTTCCCAAATATGTTTCTTTATGAGTACGTGTAAAGAACACACACTGCAGTCTGCTTTCAGCACCTCCTCCCTTTTCTTGCCTATGTCATTGGTATCAATATGTACCATGACCTCTGGCTGTTCTCCTTCCCAGTTCAGGATATCTTGGACGTGATCAGGAACAAAGTTTTCTAAGAAACTTCATTAGAAAATGCTCCAAATGACATTTCCTGAAAAACAACATTCAAATAAAACATGAAGTGAAGCAGTGACTTACGGGATTTGAAAATCCTTTGACCACTAATCTTTGCTTGAGATTTGTTTCTCCATCAAGGTTAGAAGTCTCAATGTAGCAGGTTCCATTTTGTTCTGATGAATGCAATAGGACCATGTCAGCTGGAATAATTTCACTGCATGATAATTGCACAAAGTCACCTACATGAACATCCTTCCAGTATTTCTCAACATACTGGTGCTGTTTCCTGTGGAAGAAAACATGTAGACAGCTAATGAAAAGCTTTAACACAAAATAACTTCTCTCCTATACCCAAGCTTAAAGCTTCTCTTTTCCCTTTGGAAGCTTGGTAATTGCACAGTAAAATATTGTCTGAGGAAGTTAATAATTTTTTAAAAAACTGTAGATAAATACTTCTGAAAGCCACTGAATGGCATTTACAGAAGTACCAAAAGTAAAATACCGCAGTTATTCAGAAATCTACAAAAAAAATTCCCAAAAGCAGAAAAAATAATGGAAACTTTCAGCTGGTCAGAAAGCATCCAGAAAGACAAAAATACTTATTCTTTTATATTAATGAAAACTTGCTTTTATTTATTTCTATACTCCTGCTCTCAGACTATCAGAATGCTTCTAGCATGCTCTATTCTTAGAAGGTGGGCAGCTCTGCCCCTTGATTTCCTAGTCCTACACAGTACTGTTAGATGGGTGCTTAAAAAGAGATGACAATGACCTGGATTCTAGTCTTTCTTTGCAGTCAGACCATTCAACATTCCAGTCAATCGTCTGGTTGCAAAGATAAACTAGATACATATATTCTCGGATCACTTTTAATCTTAGCCAGTCAACAGAATACCCATTAAATTGGATGGGCTCTCCCACTTGCATTTTCTTTAATTCCAATCCGAAAACAGCTTCTGATGTATCCAATGTAATCAGCTTCTTGCTGGATAATATACTTCAAATAACTCACTTCTGTCATTGCTTTAAAAAATGATAGATTTTAGAGTCAAACAATGTAAAAGATGAGTACTGTGACCTTGACTGTGAGCACTCATCAGAAAGTGAGCTTCTAATAGAAGACAAACCAAGACTTTCAAATGTCAAACAACAACACACACAAAATGCTGGTGGAACACAGCAGGCCAGGCAGCATCTATAGGAGAAGCACTGTCGACGTTTCGAGCCGAGACCCTTCGTCAGGACCCTTCATCAGGACCTCCTGACGAAGGGTCTCGGCCAGAAACATCGACAGTGCTTCTCCCTATAGATGCTGCCTGGCCTGCTGTGTTCCACCAGCATTTTGTGTGTGTTGTTGTTTGAATTTCCAGCATCTGCAGATTTCCTCGTGTTTGCACTTTCAAATGTCACATCAGGTCAGTTGGTATCAGTAGTATCCTGGGATCGATATGCATTTGTTTCATCCTCTACTGAAAATTTATATGCATTATCTAGGCTAATGCTTTCAACATTTTACTAGTTTACAGCTGCTCAAAGAGTATTCTCATGTTAAAGACTGTCATGAAATAGAAGCCAGTGAGTTCAGCTGATATTTTGATAAAATTATAGTGTTAAAGGTGTCATCTATCAGATAAATTAATAAGACAGTTTTGATAAGAATTTTCTCGCAGGCATTTACAGGAAAATAAAGAAATACAACATAATTTATGAAAAACTACACATAATAAAGACCGATAAACAACCAATGTGCAAAAGAAGACAAATGGTGAAAACAAAAATATGCATATTATATATAGTGTAACATGAGTTGTAGAGGACTTGAAAGTGAGTCTGTATTTTGCTGAGGTGAGTGAAATTATCCATGCCAGTTCAGAAGCCTGATGTCTGAGGTGTAATAACTGTTCCTGAACCTGTTCATATGGGACCTAAGGCTTCTCCATCTCTTGCCCAGTGATCATAGTGGGAGGAGGGCAAGAAAGTCAAATGGTTGGTGGGGATGGATCTGTGATGATGGATACTGCTTTCCAGCGGCAGCGCTCCATGTAAATGTATTCAGTGGTCATTAGGGCTTTGCCTGTGATGGACTAGGCTGTGTTTACCAGTTTTTCTGCAATTTTCTATTCCAAGGCATTGGTGTTTCAAACCAGATCATGATGCAACCATTTAGGATGCTCTCCACTGAGCATCCATTGGAGTTATACAGACTTTTTGCAACTCATGTTCTCAGCATTATTTTTTATTTATACAGTTTCTCTTTTTTATCAGTCTTTGCTCGAGTTTATGTAAATGTTTTTGAGCTAAGAAGTACTGAAAAAATACTGGGCTAAAATGTGATATATCTTGCTCCAGAAAAACGAGTTCTTGAGAAGGGCTTTTAATAGTCACAATTGATAATCAGATAGCTTCATTAATTGCTGTTTTAGGTACTGTTAATCAACTAAACTTGTTTTAAAGCCAGCTTCATTTGTTTATTACTGTCTACTTCCTGGGGAGTTTATGCAGATTTGTCATGACATCTGAAACTTTGACAAACTTCTATAGATGTGTGGTGGAGAGCATGTTGACTGGCGCATGGCAGCCTGGTATGGAAACACCAATGCAATCCTCCAAAGAGTAGTGCATATGGCCCAGTCCATCACAGGTGAAGCCCTCCTCACCATTGAGCATATTTACACAGAACGCTGTCGCAGGAACGCAGCATCCATCATCAGGGAACACCAGCACCTGGGACATGCTCTCTTTTCACTGCTGCCATCGAGGTGGTTGTACAGGAGCCTCATGACTCATACCACCAGGTTCAGGAATAGTTATTACTCTTCAATCCTTTTTTTTATATTTGCACAGTTTGTGTCTTTTGCACATTGGTTGAACACCCATATTGGTGCAGTCTTCCATTGATTCTATGATGGTTATTATTCCATTATGGATTTATTGAGTATGCCCATGAGAAAATAACTCTCAGGGATGTATATGGTGCAATATATATACTTTGATAATTAATTTACTTTGAACTTTGAACTAGTAAATGAATTTAAAACAACTTTCAACACACAAACAAATTGGATTTAATTAAATTAAAATGCTGCTCCTAATTCCATTTGCGACCTCATACTCTCGTTCATTTAGCCACTTACTCTATCAACTATTCCTTTTCAGCTCAAATATGGATTCGACAACTTCTCAGAATGAAGGTTAGACAGAGCCAAATGCCATTTTAGTTGCTGAATTTGGATTTGTTCTGAGACTGAAATGACATTTTGACACTTAAGTAATCTCACATTATGTTAGCTATAGCAAAACCAGATGTAGTTCAGAGGGATGAAAGATGTACCTATCTGTTAATTTCTCAAACAAGGCAAAAAAAGAAATGATTTACATTTATATAGTTACTTTTATGACCTCTAAATATCCTGAAGCTATTTATTTTGATGGATATATACTAAGAAGTGTAATTATCTGAATAGGGCAGGGTTCATTCAGTCACCAGAAAATTTGCTATAATGTCATCACCAGTGAAATGTATATTGCTTGATCTGCCACCTTGTCAATCTTTTTGATGCCATTTTTATACTTGAATGAAATACTACATCTCTACCTCAATTCCAAATAAAGGTCAAGACTCACAACAATACATTATCTTGGCAATGCTATTTTATAGGTACAGATTCAAATACCACAAAACAAATATAATTTTTGACATCCTTCAGACTAGTTCTGTTATATGGAATGGTATTTTTATATATATACAGATGCTAAATCCCCAAGTATCAGTGATGTACAAAGTAAATTTTGGTGCTAATCGAGGGTCAGAGACAAAGACCCTTGTGAGTCTTCTAGCACTGTACAATGGATGGTGTCTTGAATGAAGACAAAATGAAAACCCAGAAAGAACAATTTAATCTGCTGCTGTCATAAATTTGCAGGAGCGGGGAGCATGCAGAACAGCCATCAGCATGGAGGTAATTGTGTTCAAGAAAAAAATCCAAGATATAAGTGAGGTACCAGCCCACTAAATGGCAATGGCAGTGCATCATCTTCATTCTCACCACGTCATGTAGATGCTACAAGTGAGTTCAATGGGAACCTGTGGATCATATGAATAAAAAAAACTGGGAAAGTTGTATACTATGTAGGTACAAAAAGCACGCCATGGGAGCCGCCCAGCCCCGTTAGATCATAGTGATGACAGAATTCCTTGTATTCATTCACAAATGACTTACCAATCAAATACTTGTGCCCTAGCTTGGTTTATCTTTTTATCAAATCGGTACCGCTTGAAATCCTCAAATCCATCTTTAATTGCAGTGACGGACATCACAATTACTATTGGCAACATGGTTATTTCTTTATGGAATACTTCAATCGATGGGATCCAGTTCAGAAAGGCTAGTAACAGGAAATAAATATTGGCAAATCTGGAATACAAGAAAAAGGGAGAGGAAACAACTTTGTATTTCTTAATGTTGTCCTTTGCAAATCACATTTGAGAAAACTTAACAAATTATTTGCATAGTCTCTGTCATTGGGACATGAATAAATGTCCTTCCCTAGGTTGTGTCAGGCTACAAGTTCCTTTCATATTCACCTCAACATCTTCCTCCCTTATTAAATATGAAACATTCATCTAATAAATCAAATTAATATGGGGAAATATTTTTAAATTCAGCACAAAATGAGTTGATACCACTTCTAATGGTTTTACATAGAGGGCAAGGGCTTGGGAGGTTTTGGGCTAAGCACAGGCAACTGAGATTAGTAAGGATGATGCTATCATTCATCATGGTCCAGCTGGGCCATGGAGCCTGAATTCCTGCTCTATTACCTTATGACTTTGAATATTTCACAATGCCCCCACCATCTATTATCTGAAGGCTACCCAACTCTTTCCACAAGTTCTGGCAGAGAAATAAAGCCTTCTGTTGTGTTGGCATTTTCAGCACAAGGCATCTGGAGCTCATCACAAAACTAAATCATTACTTAAGGGCATTAACCAAAAGTAGAGGCACATATCCCTGAAATTTGGCCATTTTCCCACAACAGTATGGAGGCACCTGCTGCTTTATTGTGCTGAAGAACTCCTTGCACTGATTTTACCCCTTTTTTGCTCTTAGTGTGTTATTTGTGAATATATTTGGAGAGCATATCATTTCAAATTGTGATCTGCCAGCAGACATCCTTATTCAAATGATAAAGCAATTTGAGGCATTGGTATGCTGAAAAGTGAAATGAATTGAATGGATCTCAGGCCACCAGAGTTCAATATTATGATGAGATGCACCTTCTGGAGTCAAATTCATTTTCATTCCAGTAAACCTATTGCCATTAGGATGATGGATAAAAGAGATCCTCATTTATTTCATAGATTTCCACAACAGCAACCAGCATTGATATTAGTAAATTGGTTATACTGTGAGAAACATGCCAAGAGTTCACAAGAAAAAGATAAATTGAGAGAGAGGCAAGGAAAACAGTTTGAAGGCTTAAACTGGCAGAACAGAGAAGGGGTCACATTGGGCAAGGAACAAAGTAAGCCATTAAAGATACATTTAAATATTCATAAATGCATGAACATTACATTCATTCTGGCAGATTGGAATGTTAACCGCAATATAAATTAGCAACTTAAATGCATTTTCACTGAGGAAAACTGATATAACAGATATAGGTCATTGTGTTTACCTGTTACACTGTTCAATAAAGTTCTTTGGAAGAAAGTTGAAGATGGTGTATTTTGTAGTTTTTATTTTGTTGCTCAAGTAGTTTCTCATTATCCTTTCTGAGTCCTTGGTGAGCATTTTATTATTTGGAAAGATGATTCTTTGCTTATTGAAAGTGGATGACCATTGACCCAACTCTGGAGAATTCGGTGATGTAGATGATAACAATGGTGTTGTTTCAGACAGGCTGTTTCTTCTCCATGCCTGAAAACGGAATCGAATCGATTCTATAGTGTGTGCCATTATTTGCTCCAAGTTCTCTCTTCAGTTGTCTCATCAGATACTGAACTTGAAACAAAAATCACCTTCTGTTAAAATAAAATGGAACCAAAGTCATTATCATGCCCAATGTAATAACAAAGGGACTTGCAAAATGTAACTGAGAATATCAAATTTTGAAAGATAATCTGATAATTAGGATTGCCTTTGAAAAACTGACACTGTGGTTGATATATACAGGTGGAATATTGTATGTTTATTCTATGTGCAGTTGGATATTCCCTAGCATTTTGTAGCCTCCTGCTCGGCAGAGAGTCGACCCCAGACACCTGCACGGTTAGTACAGTGTAACTTCTGAAATGCATCTCCGAGCATGTGACAGAAAGTGAGAGAGAGGAGGGAGGGAAAACAGATTATTAATAAAAAATACTCTTCAAAACAAACTTCCAGTAGCAGATTTGACAACCTATGAGCCAAGAAGGTGAGTCAGTGGGTCAGGGCCTATGTAAATAGCAAAATCATAACCAGAGTACAGACGCACAGAACCACTTTGCAAACATTGTATCATCCTCATCAAGCCGATGCATGTGGAACTATACGAAGAATCAGTGTGGATCAGGGCCAGGCATTCAGTGATTTTAAAGCTTGAGAAGATATGTCCCAGCTTTTACAACAATGAAAGCATCCTTTACTCACCTAATCCTCAATATGCCATAGAGGGCTCTGAGAAGTCCTTTAGTATTCTTAAAATGTGCACACAGAGATGCTTAATCACTTTCCCCTTCAAGGTGGTGGACTTGGGGTTTGTGGCAAATGACTGTGGCAGTACAAGTGAGATCATGAATTCAAATAATGCTGGCACAGGTTGCTGGGGTTGCATGAGTGCTTAGTGAAGCCCACTGAACCACAATTTGTTATTGATTTAGGTTCAACATAATGCCTGAATAACAAGCTACAGCCATTAGAAAAGGGGAATCACTGAGATAATTAAATCTTGGTAGGGAGCAGTAGGCACCATTACTTTGTAAATAAAAACAAAATCTGAGGCGTCAAAATGAGGTCTTTCATTTTTGTTCATTTGTTCCTCATGGTACAGATTGTTCATATTTCTTTGTAAGAGAGACTTTGTTTTGCACAAAGCATATTAGTTAATCATTAAGAGAATCCCAAGAGATCAATCTTTATCTTAATGCACCAAGTATTTTGATAGTGGGTGGTATCAGGAACACACACACACACACACACACACACACACACACACACACACACACACACACACACACACACACACACACACACACACACACACACACACACACACACACACACACACACACACACACACACACACACACACACACACACACACACACACACACACACACACAAAAAAGAAGTCAAATTGTAATGTATTAACAGCTATACAATTACCACTAGTTAGCTTGCATCCATGGAGAGTGCACTTTGGTGCAAAATGAAATGTATTTGTTCACTTAAGCTTTCAGTTAAGTTCTCTCAACTGTATAGTTTTAAACTGCTGTGACAGAAGGTGACGAACTAGCCAACTGTGGACAGTCAGGTAATTGGCCAGAAACCAGACTGAGCATCCTCATGACACAAGTACTGTTGCCTCTTTCCAAAGGAATCTACGATCTCACTACCAAATCCGACTGACAGGAATTTTGAATAGACTGCATTACAGCCAAGAAAACAAAGGAGAGCAGATGATATCTTTGCAGACATTCCAAAATTTAGTGGAAGGAACATCTGCTGCAAATTCACTACTCCTTGCATGCCTGGAAAAAGGACGACATGGCAAAGAACCACAGAGATATAATCATGACCAGCTTCAAGGAAGTTAAATCTGTCTGATTTTTACAGACTGTGATGTCTCCCTGCTGGCTGCCACAGGGAAAATACACTGCACTGAGCAACCACTGCCGTGGATTCCGTCAGCCTTCAGAGACAATACACATGACTGTTGCTACATAACAATTCCAAGAGTAATTTACTGTAGGAAACAACAACAAGCACTATACATGTTGTTGCCAGTTATCAGTTGCCTTTAAATAAATGGCCACTCCACTTCGGAACCAAGGTAACTCCAACTTTCATCACGGAGTTAAAGTATGCAGTGAGTGTGTGCACATGCACTGTATATGATTGGAGAAGAAATTCCTTTCTTTCCAAATCTTTTTATTATTATTATTATTATCCAAAATAACAAGAGTACATCAAAGTAAGTAACACTTACAATGTCTCAATAGAGAAAAAATATTAATATTAAGGACTGAAAAATATGGTGACACAAAAAAAGAGAAAAGAATAAAAAACCCTACTAAAGCAAGAAAAAAGTGAGAAAAAAAAGAACCCATTAGGTATTCAACCCTGGAGCCATGCATTATACAAAAAGCTTCTAAAGATAAACATCAAACCACCAGCAAAAAAGATTACACCTGTGGTGAACTACCTATACCTGTCTGGACACGCCCCTCTGCTGACTGCTCCTGTGGCTCCTCCCACAGACCCCTGTATAAAGGCAGTTGGAGGCACTGCTCCTCCCTCAGTCTCCAGGATGTTGTGTGGTGGTCTCTTGCTACTAATCGTGGTTTCTTGCAGCTAATAAAAGCCTATTGTTTGCCTCCCGTCTCCGAGAGTTATTGATGGTGCATCAATACCAAAATTTACAATTAGATTGTGGAGGAAATCTATCAATTAACTCAAATGGTAGTAACGAGCAAATGAACCCTATCTTTTCTCAAAATCAAACATAAGTTGAAAGGTTCGAAATTCCAAGTCAATGTTGACTTGTTTAAGGAATCTCAGAGGAAGAGCCTTTTCAAAAAATCAGATCCTCTAACACAATGCCCTTAATGTATAATGCCACCCTCCAATGATAAATATTAGTTCTACTGCATTACAGGTCCAACAATGGGTGTTTGGTCCTGATTGAGCATGGCAGAGAAAGGTGGTACACTGTAGCTCTAAAATGATGGAAACATTTGGGGTCCATTGGCATCAGATTTTCGACTCAAGGACACTAAATCAGAGCTGATGTGTTGATTTAATGATTCAAGCACCATGGAGACTTGAAAAGTAATATTACCTGGATACATTGTACGAAGTGAAAATCACTCCTCTTTGATTACATATGAAAGGTGGCATGGATGCAGCAACAAGTGTCTCCACTGCTTCTCTCAAGAAGGTTCAATCCTGATCTTGGGAGCAGTCATGGGGTTTGAGTACACTCTCTGCCATCCAATATCATAATGGCAGATCTATCCCAGGTCTGCTTTTGCTGCAAAGATCCACAAGATTAATGCCTGAGATGGCTGGTCTGTTGAATGAGAAATGTTTCAGCAGAGTGACCACATGCTCTTCTGGGTTTATAAGGAATATAGGAATCTATTGAAGTGTACAGAATTCTTAAGGGGCCTGACATGGCTGATATGGGCTCTCCTTCGATGATGGGTAAGGAACCAAGGGTCTCAGGTTCAAAATATAGAGTTGGCTGTTCAGGATAGCGAGAAGAAGAAATTATATCATCCATATAGTGTTGAATTTCTGGGATCTCTGCAAAACAGGCCTATAAATGTCAGTCTCTGAGTATAACCAAGAGAAAGATCAATTACTTATTTTAGATATTAAGGAAATTAGTAAATATAGGGTTAGTGTATGAAGGTGGCACTGAGGCAAAAAGAAAGATAGACTAAGATCTTACTGAATGCCACAACAGGAATGAGGAGAGAAATTATCTCTTCTTGCTTCAATTTCTTATATTCTTAATCAGTGGTACTGATTTGCACCTTTAGTAAAACAAACCATAGTAGTTGATTTTAAGCCTAAGACCAGCACACAGTGATTCTGAGAATGGGAGCAGGGCAGCACAGTATAAATAAGCTAGTTCTAAAATCTGCAGACAAATCATCAAAAATTCCATCTTGTCAACACAGTCTGTATCAGAAACCAGAAAAGGAAATGTGATTGTGTATGATTGTGAAGAGGTAGAGGGTGACAACCTTTAGTGCACAGTTTAAATTTGCAAACTCGTAAGGAATTAGAGATGCTACATGCTTTCTTCATAATTGCAATTACATGCTGGGCCAAGGTCAAGTTTTCCAAAATAATAACACTGAGGAACTTACAGATGTTGATCTCTGATCCACCAATGAGGTCTGTCTAATGGACCTCTAGTTTCCTCCTCATGGTCAATAATCAACTCCTTGGTTTTGCTGACACTGAGTAAGAGGTTGTTGCTGTGGCACCACCCTGTCACATTTTCAATCTCCCTCCTTTATGCTGATTCATCCCCATCTTTGATTCTGCCAATGACAGTGGTGTCATCAGCAAACTTGAATATGGCATTGGAGCTGTGCTTAGCCACACAATCATAAGTGTAAATTGAGTAGAACAGAGGGCTAAGCACACAGCCTTGTGGTGTACCTGTGCTGATGGAGATCACTGTTGCCAACCCGAACTGACTGAGGTCTGAAAACAATGAAGCCAAGGTTCCAACTGCACAAGAAGGTATTGAGGCGAAGGTCTTGAAGCTTATTGATTAGTTTTGAAGTGATGATAGTGTTGAATGCTGAGCTGTAGCCAATAAAGAGCATACTGATGTATGCATCTTCACTGTCTAGATGTTCCAAGGTTAAGTGAAGAACCAATGAAATGGCATCTGCTATAGAACTGTTACTGGGGTCGGGAAATTGGAGTGCATCCAAGTCATTTCTCAGACAACAGTTGATATGTTTTATCACCAGCCTCTCAAAACACTTCATCAGTATGGATGTAAGTGCTACTGGACGATAGTCATTGAGGGAGTTTACCATGATCTTCTTTGGCACCAGTATAATTGAAGCCTACCTGAAGCAGGTGGGTACCTCAGACTGTCAAAGCGAGCGGTTGAAGATCTCAGTGAACACTCAAGCCAGTTCCTCACACAGGTCTTTAGTACTCAGCCAGGTACCCTATCTGGCTGCATGCTTCTCATGGGTTCACCCTCCTGAAGGCTGCTCACATGTCAGCCTCAGAGACCGAAATTACGGGATTATTGGGGGCTGTAGGAATTTATGATGGTTCATCCATGTTTTGATGGTCCAAGTGAGCATAGAGGGCATTGAGCTTACCTGGAAGCAAAGCCCTGTTGTTGCTTATGTTGCTTGATCTAACTTCATAAGAGGTGATAGTATCCAGATTTGTCTACAGTGTCCCTTTAAATAACTGGCAAATTGTAAATGTATAGCATTATAAAAGAAATTCAATTTATGGAAATGTATCAGACAAATGCCTGCCAAACGGAACGAAGAGCAGCTCAAATTAAAATAAAGAAAATTTAATTTTCAAGCTTGAATTGGATCCTTTGAATCTAGTAACTGTTAAGTAATGTTTTCTGACTAACAGTGTGAAGATAATTTCAATTTACAGGCATGAATACCTCAAGGTCTTTTCAATAAGATTATAGTAATTGGCTGTTCTGAGAACCTAATCAAGTCTACAACTAATCTGAAAATCAGCAACTACAGAATGAAAAATGCATCATTCTCTGAAGACCTATCAATAAGTCAGGTGCAAAATTATTTTGAAGGATTTAGATAGCCAGATATGAGCCTCTTGAAATGTAATGTTTTCAGATCTTGTATAAAGAATCTGTGGATATTAAAAAATACATTTTAAAATTGATTTCTTTTGTTTAAGGATAGGTCAAGTGTTGAGGAATTGAATATTTTCCTCTTTGTGTAAATAGCATCAACTACATTATCAGACATTGTGTAAAGCTCAGTCTTCCTCAGATTCTACAGTAATGCCAGGATTCTGTTGTTTAATAATTTAATACTAAGTTTACGGACAAATGCGAGTTTGGACATACAGCTATCAAAAGTAATGTCATTACCAATACTTGCAGAAGAGATTTTCACTTTGGCTATCTAAACCTGATTCAGGTCTGCCAAGAGAATTCATTGCTCAGATATTTGAAGGGATTCACTTAAATTCATTATTTAATATTGTAAATTCAATTTTTAAAAATCAACAATAAACAAAAAGGCACAAATAGAGGAATTAAATTTTTAAAAAAAGAGAAAATCTGCAGGTGTTGGAAATTAAAGTAATACACACAAAATGCTGGAGGAACTCAATAGGCCTGGCAGTATCTTTAGAAAAGAGTAAATAGTTGATGTTTCAGGCCAAGACCCTTCATCAGGACTGACCTGATGAAAGGTTTCAGCCTGAAATATCAACTGTTTACTCTTGCCCATAGATGCTGACTGCCTTGCCGAGTTCCTCCAGCATTTTGTGTGTATAACTAAATTTAAATCTGCAGAGGTTTGCAGTTGACTATATGGTATAGGCATTGATAGAGAAATAGCAAGAAAATTTTCTCCAATACAGAGGTGTCTATAACCAGAGGCCATGGGTTTAAGGTAAGAAGTGGGAGATTTAGATGGGATTCAAAGATCTGGAATATGTTTCCTGAGGGGTGTCATGGAAATGGGTACTCTCACAACGTTTACTATTTACAGTACATGTTCACTGAAACACCATAGCATGGAAGAGTGCTGAAAAATGGGATTAGGATAGATTGGTATTTGATGGCCAGAGTTGACACAGTAGAACAGAGAATCTGTATCCATGCTGTCTGACATTGTGACTAAGAATACATTGGATTTAAACACATACTTGTTAAAAATAGAACACCTGGATTTTATTTTTGTTTACAGCTGGGAATTCACAGAGATTCGGCTTTCAGGAGATTAAAAGTGGACTTTTAAAAATTATTTTCTAAACTATTAGTGGTGGGACAGCAGATGGGAGCAACCTCACTTTGTCAAAATTTGGGACCTGACTAAATTACACAAGAGACATAAAGATGCACTATTTCTACTACACTCAACATAGTGCCAACACGTTTTAAAAAGGCTTTGGCTTCACCAACAGACATCAATCCTGTCCTTTCTATCAAAACAATGAAGATGCTAGAAGCCTTCACTAAAGCTCACCATGCTGCACTGGAATTAGAGCTCACCAGCATCTGTGGATAAATAAAGAATTACTGATTCAGGCTGATGACCTTTCTACTGGAACATTAACTCTTGTTTCTTACTTCACTGATGCAGTGGAGTACTCTTTATCAAACACCAAGCCTATAAACATAGAAACAAAGAAAAACTACAGCACAATACGGGCCCTTCAGCCCACAAAGCTGTGCCGAACATGGCCTTGCCTTAAAAATTACCTAGAGTTACCCACAGCCCTCTATTTTTCTAAGCTCCATGTACCTGTCCAGGAGTCTCTTAAAAGACCCTATAGTATCCGCCTTCACCACCGTTGCCAGCTGCCCATTCCATGTACTTACTACTCTCTATGTAAAAAACATACCCCTGACATCTCCTCTGTACCTACTTCCAAGCACCTTAAAACAGTGCCCTCTCGTGCTAGCCATTTCAGCCCTGGGAAAAAGCCTCTGACTGTCCACACAATCAATGCCTCTCATCACTCAATGATCAATTACCTCTATCAGGTCACCTCTCATCCTCCATCACTCCAAGGAGAAAAGGCTGAGTTCACTCAACCTATTCTCAAAAGGCATGCTCTATAATCTAAGCAACATCCTTGTAAATCTCCTCTGCACTCTTTCTATGGTTTCCACATCCTTCCTGAGTTAGGCGATCAGAACTGAGCACAGTACTCCAAGTGGGGTCTGACCAGGGTCCTATATAGCTGCAACATTACCTCTCGGCTCCTAAATTCAATCCCACGATTGATGAAGGCCAATGCAGCATATGCCTTCTTAACCACAGATTCAACCTGCGCAGCAGCTTTGAATGTCCTATGGACTCGGAACCCACAATCCCTCTGATCCTCCACAATGCCAACAGTCTTACCATTAATACTATAATCTGCCATATTTGACCTTACAAAATGAACCACCTCACACTTATCTGGGTTAAACTTCATCTGCCACTTCTCAGCCCAGTTTTGCATCCTATTGATGTCCCGCTTTAACCTCTGACAGCCCTCCACACTATTCATAGCACCCCCAACCTTTGTGTCATCAGCAAAATTACAAACCCATCCCTCCACTTCCTCATCCTATAAAAAAAAGTTAAATGACACATCAGACTGTCAAACTTTTTTTTAGAAGAAGAAACAAGTCCACCCATCTAAAATGAGTGAGGTACAAAATTATGCAGACTGACCAATAATCCTACTGTTCTTGTTACCAGTGACTGCATAAGTGTAGGCCAGAAGTTGCCAAAAGAGATGGTATCCCTTAAACTATACATGTACATATATATGTCTTCATCTGATTATACCACAGAATCACAGTATCCTCATCACAATATGCTCTCCCATTTACTTTCTTAACATTGACAAATTTGGAAATCTTACATACAGTTCCTCCACATTAATAATTTAAATATTGAACAATTACAGGCCAAGAACTGATCCATGGGGTACTCTACTAATTATCCCCCTCCAGTCTGAACATTTCACCCTATCTCACTGTTTTCTCTGAGACAGCCAGTTTTCAATACATTCAAATGCACTTCCTCTGATAGCAAGCCTCCAAGCCTTTGATTTATGCCCCAGCCTCCTAGGAGGCACATTGTCAAAAACCATTTGGAAATCTAAATACACTATCATTTACACCTTTCTCCTCTATCAACCCTTCCTCAAAGGAAGCTTAGACTTGTCAGACTTCATTTATCTTTTCAGGAAGATAGGGCTCATCATCTCTGGTTGACAGCACATCTAGGAGAAGGAAAATTCTGATCTTAAACTTCTGCTGCCTTGCAGCCATACCCACTCACGGGGTAGGCTTCGGCAGTAAACCTAGAGGAAAATTCTGATGCTGAAATCCCCAAGGCAGCACTACACTGAGTTCAACATTGACTGCAACTTCTGAGACTCTGCTGGTGACAAACTGTATTGGTCTCTCTGCTCCACTGGCTTTATCGGGTGCATGGAGAGGGGGAGCCTGCCGCATGGGCAATAGCTTACTCTCCATATCGTACTGCCCTGGCTTGTGTACAGCGTGTAGACAGAGGGGACCAGCATCTTTGGTTGACCCCAGCCTAGGGTCTCAGTGAGATGCTTTTCACCATGTTGACTAGATGTAATTACTTTCAGATGCCCTAAACAGTTAGCTATTTCCTCTTTGATTTTTGTCTCCTGCATCTTGTGTTAAGGTGTTAAATTAAGTGTTCTGGAATTCCCATCTTCTGTCTTTCTCCTTTCTTGAATGCTGGCTCTTTTCCAATCTTTTGCTAACTTCCTGGAATTTAGTGAGTTATGAGCACTTTCAACCATCTCAACAATCTGTGCAGCCACTAGCATGTAGTCCATCAGGAACTAGGAACTTGTCCACCTTAGGTTCCCAAGTTTCTCCAGCATGTTATCTTTTGCAATTGTTGATATTAGCCTGTCAGAGATCTTAGGAATGTTTGTAATGTACTCTATGGTAAAATTGATGCAAAATGCATTCAACATATCTGCCCATTTTTTTTGTTTGATGTTATTAATTCACCAGCTTCATTCTCTCAAACCAAAAGGTATTTATTTTACAGATGCATTTCCTATTTATATATCCATTGAATTTTTATAATCCATGCAAGTCTTCTCTCTGAATTAATTTTCTCCCTTCCTTTGCACTTTCAAGTTTTCCCAGTCTTCTGGTATACCACTAACTCCAGCCACTTTGTATACGCACTTTTCAATGTAATATTGTTCTTTACCTCCAGTGTGCTTCTATCTTATGGAATCTTCCTTTATGATCAGATTAAACTACTGATGAGCATGATAAGCTGTTTGAATACATGCTTCTTAGCTTGTTTATCCAGTCCACCCTTGCAACTCTTCCCTCTAACCATTATAATTGCCTTTACTTAAATTGAAGATACTGTTTATGGAACTATGCTGTTCAGCTTCAAATTGCACTTCATCATACTGTGATCATGACCCCCTAGGAAATCTTCAACCGAGAGATCTATTATCAATCCTTCATTGGACCAAAACTAAACATAAAAGCACATTCACAGATAGCCTCCATAATGTACTGCTTTAAAAAGTGATCCCTGATGCATTGCACAGATTCTTAGTCTATGATACAGCTGTGACAGCTTTGTTCTCCCAATCAATATATAGACTAAAATCTCCCATGATAATTGCAGTGATATTCAACAGTAAAAAAGCACTGGCTCTTGTTCTGAATTTCCTGTTGCCTCCTTGAGATTATGATTAACAATGCTTTATTAACACTACATGTCTAACTCAGGACCGCTGCCAAACATGCTATAATTAACAATGAGGATAATTGTTTTTGTTTTAAAAAGAAGAAACAAAGGTCATGTTCAAAGCTCTGACCATATCAACAAGTGCTCTTGCCATTGTCACTGGACTCTGAAAACTCGCACTCATTCCTCAATTATACTTTAACTTACTTCTGCACAATGAGAACAGCATGGGCCCTGTCACTATATTGTTCTGAATTCTGAACAGAAAACTGTCATGTTCATACAGAACTGATTAGCAGTTACAGATATTAACCATTTGGAATGGTTAATAACACACAACTTAGGGACAATTGCTTTACTAACTTCAAAGTATCATCAGTTGTTAGCTTGTAGTTTCTATTGACTTTTAACACCTGCATTGGGTATGGTGATTGATCTTGCAAGTAAGGAATTCAAACACAGTTAACCAAATGGTTAATTTGCTCCATTATTCCGGAAAAAAAAAATCAGCACCAAATGAGAGCCAATGGCCCTATATCCTGTCAGCGAGGTGAGGATAGTCATTCATTCCAAAGCTGTTTCTTTGCAGAGGAAAACTGACAGATATGTATAAAATATTTCAATGATATTTGAGTAATATTGTAAATATACTGCTTGATTAAGCATTTTTGGGAGATCAGTATTCCGACTCCTGTGTTTTTCTTTTGATTAGTTTCTAGAGTTACAAAACATAACAATATATGCATCAGAAAAAGGGATGCACATATCGGCAAGCAAATGCAAAACCAGAACTATCAAACAATGCGGCCAATACACTTGGGAGAGGTACTTAAGTTAAAAGACAAATAAAATGCTTTGCTTGTTATGGTGGACCACAATCTACATTGCCAATAATACAGCCGTCAACACAAAGCAATCAACACAGAGGCAAGAGTTGTCCAAGATGATCAAAGATCAACTGAACAAATATTTCAATATTCAAGAAGGTGCATTATCAAGGCAACTATCCACATAAAAATTCTGATGTCGATAGCAAGAATATTACCAAAATAAAAGCTCGATAAAACCCTGGCTAGACCACACTTAGAATACTGGGTTCAGTTCTGATCACCTCATTATACCAAGGGTGTGGAAGTTTTAGAGAGGGTGCAGTGGAGATTTACCAGGATGCTGCCTGGACTAGAGGACATGACTTATGAGGATGGGTTGAGTGAGCTAGGGCTTTTCTCTTTGGAGTAAAGGATGATGAGAAGAGACTTGATAAAACTGTAAAGAGGCATAGGGATAGTGGATAGCCCAAGACTTTTCCCCAGGGTGGAAATGACAATAAAAGGGGACACAATGTCACTGTGATTGATGGAAAGTATAGGGAGGATGTCAGAGGTAAATTCTTTACATAGAGTAGTGGGTGCATGGAACATTCCTGTCTGAGGTAATAGTAAAGGCATGTATAAGAAGAAACTCTTAGATAAGCACATGGATGATAGGAAAATGGAGGGTCATGTAGAAGGGAAGAGTTAGATTGATTTTATAGTGGCTGGTAAGGCACCATGGACTGTTGATGGACAGAACAAAAACTGGGTTCAAGTTCCTAGCTCCTCAAAAGTGGAAGCACAGGTAGATATGGTGGCTAAGGAGGAATATTGTGTGTCTATAGACCTTTGAATATACGTACAAATTGGGAGGTTATGTTCAGTTTTACGAAACACTGTTCAGAATGCACTTGGAGAACTGTTTGTAGTCATGACCACCATACTATGGAAAGGATACGGTTACACTGAAGAGTGCATGGAGGAGATTCACCAGGATTTTCCCTGGATTGGAGGATTTTAATTAGAGGGAAGAGACTGAATAAGCTGGGCTTGTTGTCCTTCAGTGAAGGAGGTTGAGGAGGGGTGACCTGATAAAGGTACATAAACTTAAGGGGAACTTAGATATGGTAGATAGAACCTTTTTTCACGTGGTAGGGTTATTGAAAGGGTATAGATTAGAGTAAAAAAGGTGCTTTAATGGGGATCTGAGGAGAATGCTGCCTTTCTTAAAAAAACAGAGGATAATCTATCGCTGGAATGTACTGCCAGAAAAATCAGACTCAATCGCTACATTTAAAAGACATTCAGACAGACACTAGGATTATAAGGCATATCAAGACACAGATCTAATTTAGGCAAATAGGATTAGTGTAGAAGGGCAATAAAGGTTGGCATAGACATGGAGAGGCTAGAAAGTCTATTTCTATGATGTATGATAGTATCAATGAGACAACCTGTGGAGTTAGAAATGCAAGAAAAACAATAAAGATGTTTCCTACAAGACCAGACACAGAGATATTTCCTACAAGACCATTTCCTAAAGTCCACGTCAAGTTTAAGACCATAAGATACAGGAGTAGAATTAGGCCATTCGGCCCATTGAGCCTCTTCAGCATTCCATCATAACCTATTTATTATTTTTCACATCCTCATTCTCCTGCCTCTGCCCCATAATCTCTGACATGCTTACTGACCAAGAATCTATCAACCTCTGCTTTAAATATATCTATCTGTGCAATGAATTCCACAGATTTACCACCGTCTGACTAAACTTCTCCTCACCTCTGTTCTAAGTGGACCTCCTTCAATTCCGAAGCTGTGCCCTCTGGTCCCAGACTCACCAACTATAGGAAACATCCTCTCCACATCCACTCTATCTAGGTCTTTCGATATTCTACAGGTTTCAATGGGATTCACTCCCCATTTTCCTCAACTCCAGCAAGTACACGTCTAGAGCCATCAAGTAGTCCTCATACATTAACCATTTCATTCCTGGGTTCATTGTCATAAACCTCCTCTGGACACTCTCCAACTCCAGCGCATCTTTTCTTAGATAAGGGGCCCAAAACTGCTCACAACATCTTGACTTTTCTCAAAAAAGTGTACAGACATTCCTGTGCCTTCCATTAGTTTATGGACATACAATCAATGCATATAAGCGACTTCATATATTTATTTATTTATTGCGCTTCTTAAAATTATTGTGTCGTGTTTTATGCTGCATCGGATCTGAAGTAACAATTATTTTAGTCAAAAATAAAATTCACAGCCTTGACCTGAAACTTCTAATGTTTCCCAAAGAGTACTATCGATGGTGCAAGCCTGGCTCACAGACCACACTACAGCCTTTGTTTGGACGAGCTATCCAATTAATTTCGCTCACATATTTTCCGACAACCCTGTAAGTATTTTCCATTTTGATATCCACCAAATTGTGACGGCACAGTAGCATAGTGGTTAGCACAATGCTTTATAGCAAAAGCGACCTGGGTTCAATTCCCGCCACTGTCTGTAAGGAGTTTATAAGTAGTCCCCATAAAGAGATACTGGTTGGTAGGCTAATTGGTCATTGTAACTTGTCCCGTGAATAGGCAAGGGTTAAATTAGGGGTTGCTGAGCAGTGCGGCTCAAAGGGCCTACTCTGCACTGTATCTCAATGAATGAATGAATCAATAAATGAATAAATGAAGGAACCAATCAATAAATAAGTACATCTGCTATAAATATTACTAATAAATTTGGTCCCAACTTTCTTTCAGGTTCTGCTTTATTCTTGACAACTAGCTCTAAAGAAAATTTTTCTAATATTCCCTCAGGCAAACAAATACTTTTAAATAGATTCTCTATTTACCAAACACATTGCCATTGGTAAGAGCTTCTTCTTAATTGCTCTTAAAATTGTTTGGACTCCCATCATTTCTGTCACACCACCATGGGTACATGGCCTCATACACACTGGGAATAAATTGCCGATTTTATTGTTAAAACTTGGGCTCATCTGCGTGTAGTTTTTAATTGATTCTTTTGTATTTCTTTGTTCTGCTGTGAATGCCTACATTGAAAATGAATCTCAGGGTAGTATATAGTGACATACATGCTATGATAATAAATCTGTTCTGAAGTTGGAACATTTGAGTGCATTTATTTTCAAACTACATGCTATAATTATTTTACATATGTTATAAAGGAATTGTGCCTACTTCCGTTAGAAGTCTCAGCCATCAGAAACTTTGCTCTGCAACTTCTGGACACAAGTACCTTAATTGGAGTTTTGATGGCCCAGCGATTACTTGTTTATGACCAGGCCATACAATTTTTCTCAATTCTCATTCAGACAAAGCTTCAGAACTTGAACTGTTGTGACCTTATTTTTCAGTTACAACAAAACATGGAGCAAACCCCACGCTCTGTCATCTCCGATACATGGCACTGGTGCTCTGCTGTCTGATTGCACCTGGGTGCCTATTCATTGCTTATGATGGAGGCCATTTCTGTTTGGCTGACTACTTACAGAAGCAGTGCACTGCAAAGATCAATGCTGCGATCTCTGGTAGGATCATGAACTGTGCTCTGCAGTGGACTGGGCCACCACTTTGTGAATCAGGAAGAGGAATCAGAATCTGGTTTATTATCATTGACGTGTTGTGGAATTTGTTGTTTTGTGTACAGTGCAATATATAAAATATTGCTATAACTTATAATAAGAAACTCAAAAATAAATAAGCAGTGCAAAAGGAAAGCAAGATAGTGAGGTAGTGTTCAGAGGTTCACGGGCTAGTCAGAAATGTGATGGCGGGGGGGGGATGGAGGGGGGATGAAGCTATTCCTAAAATATTGAGTTTGTTTCTTCGGGCTCCTGAACTTCTTCCCTAATGGTGGTAATGAGAAAAGGGTATGTCCTGGGTGGTGAGGGTCTGTAATGATGGATGCTGCCTTCTTGGGGTATCACCTTTTGAAGATGCCCTCGATGATGGGTTGGCTATTGCCCATGATGGAGCTGGCTGTGTTTACAACTTTCTGCAGCTTTTTTCTGATCCTGTGCATTGGTGCCTCCGTACCAGTCAAGTTGCTCTCCATGGTATTTCTGTAGAAACTTTTAGCTTTTCATCAAACTTCTGATGGAATGTAGCTGCTGGTGTGTGTTCTTTGTAATTGCTTCAATATGTCAGAAACAGGTTTAATGTCTCTGGCATACAGAATCATAGAGAAGTACAACTCAGAAACAGGCCCTTTGGCCCATCTAGTCCAAGACCTAATCAAGCTGTACACTGGGGCCATGTACCTATCCAAACTTCTCTTAAATGTTGAAATCAAGCTCACATGCATTACTTGTGCTGGCAGTTTATTCTATACTCTCACCACCCTCTGAGTGAAGAAGCTTCCCCTCATGCTCCCCTTAAACCTTTCACCTTTCACCCTTAACCCATGAGCTCTGGTTGTAGTCCCACCCAAACTCACTGGAAAAAATCTGCTTGCATTTATCTTCTACACACTAAGGAATACAGTCCTAACCAACTCAAACTTTCCCTATAACTCAGGTGCTCCAGACCTGGCAACATCCTTGTAAATTTTGTCTGTACTCTTTCAAACTTGTTTACATCTTTCCTGTAGGTAGGTGACCAAAACTGCACACAGTACCCCAAATTAAGCATCACCAATGTCTTAAGACAATTTCAACATAACAACCGATCTCCTGTACTCAATACATTGCTTTATGAAGGCCAATGTGCCAGAAGCTTTCTTTACAGCCCTATCTACATGTGATGCCGCTTTTCAATGAATTATGCATCTGTAATCCCAGATCCCTTTGCTCTACCACATTCCACAGAGCTCTTCCATTCACTGTGCATGACCTACCCTGGTAGGTCCTATCAAAGTGCAAAACCTTGCACTTGTCTGCATTAAATTCTATCTGGGCCTTGGTTAGAAATGTCGACTGTACTCTTTTCCATGATGCTGCCTGGCCTGCTGAGTTCCTCCAGCACTTTGTGTACGTTGCTGTCTTTTATCAGCCCATTTTTCCAGCTGATGCAAATCCCACTGCAAGCCACTTCCTCGCTGTCCACTTCACCCCCAATTGTGGCATCATCTGCATATTTGTTGATCCAGTCAACCACATGATCATTGAGATCATTGATATAGATGAAAAATAATACTGGATCCAGCACCAGTCCATGTAGCACACTGCTAGTCACAGGCCTCCAGTCAGAGAAGCAACCATCTACTACCACTTTCTGGCTTCTCCCAAAAAGTCGATGTTTAATCGAATTTAATACATTATCCTGAATGCCAAGTGACTGAACCTTCTTGACCAACCTCCCGTACTGGACTTTGTCAAAGACTTTGCTAAAGTGCATGTAGGCAACATCTATTGCCTTGCCTTCTTCCACTTTCCTGGTAACTTACTCAAAAACTCTATAAAAGACTGGTTAAATGTGATCTACCATGCTTGAAGCCATGCTGACTATCCTTAATCAGTCCACATCTATCCAGATACTTATATATATGTTCCCTTAGAATACCTTCCAATAACTTCCCCACAACTGATGTCAAACTCACCGGCCCACAATTTCCTTGTTTATGTTTAGAGCTTTTTTTCAAAGAGCAGAAAAACATTGGCGATCCTCCAATCCTCTGGTATCTCTCCTGTTGCTAAGGATGATTTAAATATCTCTGCTAGGACCCCGTCAATTTCTGCACTTGCCTCCTGCAGGGTCTGATGGAATACCTCGTCAGGCGTTGGGGATATATCCACCCTGATTTGCATTAGGACAGCAAACACCTCCTCCTCTGTAATCTGTACAAGGTCCATGAAGTTGATGCCACTTTGCCTCAATTCTATAGACCCCTTGTCTGTCTCCTGAGAAAATGCAGTTGCAAAGATTCATTAAAGATCACCCCCACCTCTTTTGGCTCCACACGTAGGTTAGCATTCTGATTTTCCAGAGGACCAATTTTGTCCCTTACTCGTAACATCTGTAGAATCCCTTAGGATTCTCCTTCCCCTTGTCTGCTAGGGCAAATTCATGCCTTCTTTTAGTCCTCCTGATTTTTTTCTTAAGTGTCCTCTGCATTTCTTATACTCCACAACCACCTCATGTGTTCCTACCTACCTATACCTGCTATGCGCTCTCAAAATTCCTGAATGCATATGTCATGAAATTTGTTACTTTCCAGCAATCAGCACAATGCAATACAAGATAATACAGGGATAAACTGTGAATTGCAGTAAGTATATACTGTATATGTATAATCAAATCATTAAATAAGTAGTGCAAAAACATAAATTTTAAAAATAGTGAGATAGTGTTCATGATTTCAATGTCCATTCAGACATCAAATGGCAATGGAAACAAAGCTGTTCCTAAATCACTGAGTGTGTGCCTTCACGCTTCTGTACTTTCTTCCTGATAGTAACAGTGAGATGAGGCCATGTCCCAGGTGCCAGTGCCAAGATAGCTCTCTGAGATGTTGATGTCCAGGAACATAAAGCTGCTCATCCTTTCCACTCTGATGGCTCAATGAAGGTTGGTGTGTGTTCTCTCAATTTCTTCTTCCTGAAGTCCACAATCAATTCCTTGATTTTACTGAGTTTGAGTGAAGGTTGCTGTTGCAAAACCACTTAAACTGTCGATCTTCCTCACTCCTGTACGCCTCCATGGCACCATCTGCGAATCTTCCAACAGTTGGGTCATCGGCAAATTTATAAGTGGCGTCTGAGTTGTGCCTAGCCGCACAGTCATGAGTATAGAAAGAGTAGGGCAGCAGACTAAGCACACATCTTTAATGTCCGCTTCTGTTGATTGCCAGCAAGGAGGTGATATTATTTCCTACCTGCAGTGACTGTGGTCTGGTAATGAGGAAGTCAAGGATTCATTTGCAGAGCCCCAGGCTTTGAATTCTGTTGACTAGTACTAAGGGGATGATGTTGTTGAATACTGAACTGCAGTCAATAAACTGACATAGGTATTGCTGTTGTCCAGGAGGCAATCCAGGGGCACAATTCTGATGGTGTTGGGGCCATAGACATTCACATCATGTTTCCACATTTCCATGTCCACCCCTAATCACTTGTTAGTTTTCCTTCACCTCCACAAGAGCTTTATACCACTATACAGTGACTATAATAGAGAATGTGCTTAAGGTACAAAGTAAACACAGCTCACATATAGTGCTCCAAAATAGGGTAAAAATCTATTTCTGGGCATATCTTCTACATTACTGTGAAAACATAATTTATTCTGTACCACTCCTGTTAGAGATGTAAATATAAGGAGGCTAAACACACGCAGAGCTATAATGAAAATGACATTCATTAATGAAGAAGAGCACTGCACCCTGCATAAATTAATTTGATCTTTTGAAAGAGGTGGAACCATTTCAAAGAAAACACATCTACCCAAGTTAATCATTTCATCAATCAAAATGCAAATAGTTAGATTGTAATAGTTTTCTCTCTAAGCAGAAAGTGCTTTGCTACCACAAATCTAACATATTTCATTTGAAATGTTTAATCAAAAGTGATTTTTTTATTATTACTGCATTAAGTTTAAGTTGAGTTCAATTTAGTTGAGGAGTAATGTTACAATTAGTTCCTGTCTAATTATATTTGGAGAAGGTGCAAATGAAAAACACACCTCAGTGGTTATATGTAATCTTTTACTTAAAATAGTTTGACTTATAAAACCCTATTCTATGAGCATTTCCTTTAGTGTTATTCAATATGCTGTAGAATTTGTATAATCAGTTTTTCTGCCTTTGTACACAATGGTGTAGAACATGTGCCAACAAATCTTCAAATAAGATGGCTCCATTTGCAATTATGATTCTGACCACCTCTCTCCTACAGTTTCATATTGAACAGTAATTAGACATGCAGACAGATTCCCAATAATGATTAATTTTTTGCAACTGAAAAATTGACTTTCACACATTACAATAACGATGTTTCAAACCTGCAGTACTTGTTCACTAATATCAGGTTGCCACCCAATTAATAAATTTAGAACATAGCAATGATAAATAATCGTTATAAGTTCAGCCTTCCAATTGTCTAGCTTAAACATGTTTTACTTAGTCTTGACAACTAATGTTTAAAATCTATTTTGTTCCTTCTTCCGGTATTAATCAATGTCAACTTGAAATAACACCACATAAATGCAGCCTCATGAAATTACTCATGGACATGACTTCACCCCTGCATCTAAGCATTCTTTTAATTCATTTACAGGATAAGAATATCTCTGGAAAGGACTGTTGTTTTTATATCCATCCACATGCAAGTTCAAAAATAATTACTCCAGCCGCACTCTCACCCCAGTTTATTTTCCTCCAGCCCTAAGTGAAGGTTGGGCCTTCAGTGACAGGATAATCAAATGGTAACTCAGTGCAGGCCTTCTGCGTGTTATGAATGTCTGACTTATGGATACTGACATTGAAATGAGTCTCTCTCTCTCTCTCTCTCAACCACACACACACAGTCTCTGTCTCTCTCTCTCCCTCTCTCACACAGTTTCTCTCCCACTCTCACTCTCACACACACACAGTCTCTCTCTTTCTCTCTCTCTCTCACACAGTTTCTCTCCCACTCTCAGTCTCTTTCTCTCTCCCTCTCCAACAGTTTCTCTCCTATTCTCAGTCTCTTTCTCTCTCCCTCTCTCTCACACAGTTTCTCTCCCACTCTCAGTCTCTCTCTCTCTCTCACCCTCTCTCACACAGTTTCTCTCCCACTCGCCGTCTCTCTCTCTCCCCCTCTCTCACACAGTTTCTCTCCCACTCTCCGTCTCTCCCTCTCTTTCATCAGTATCAGGTGCTTTGATACAATTCATGACATAACTGTTGAAGTACGGTTACTAAGTTGAATGATGATTTTCTGACTTACGGACATCGGAGAAAAATGGAACCTGCTCATAGCTACCCAGCTACCCAGCTATGGCCTCTAAACTGCATCTCCTCAAATCACTAAAGGATTGGAGTGTGACCCTCACCAGTCTGACGAAGACTGTGCTCCTTCATACAGTCAGTGGCGCCATCTCAAGATCAGAAGCTCAGGGAAACCTTTCAGATAAGCTGTCGCACAATGTCTCATTGCAATTATTAAAATTCATATAATTGGATCAACAAGAGACCCTGTCGTTATGGTCCATGTGCTAAAAACACGCAGTAAGGATGTCTTGGGCACAACTTACAAGGGTAGCTACCTTAAATTTTGTCTTTGATCATATCCAATTTGAGAAAAGTGAGACAGATTTAATAATTTGAACCCATTGTATGCTTGAAATAGCCAACTGATATAATGGCTAAAAAGGAATTTCACTTAATTGTTCAACACTCGTGGAAACCTCCTCTCTCTGTTCATCTCCCTACCCACTGAATGCCAACCTGACTAACATGTTGTTTTATGCTTCAGCTGCTGTGGCTACATGCTCGACATGCCATCCTTCTGGTTAAGCAGCAGCCAGAGTGCTTTGGGTCGATATTTAAACTTACAGAGAAGAGCCGATCTAAGGAAAGCGTGTTTTGTGCAGAAGCTATAGTTGTTTAAATCAGTTCCCATGTCAGATGAAAACACACGTCACGCGTATCAAATCGTTTCATGTTTATAGGTTCTGGGAATCCACCCATTAAAAAGAATGTTATATTTAATGCAGGGTTGTAGAATAATGGTGGGGAGAGAGGGAGAGGATTTTGCAAGTCAGGCAGGTTTCTCCTGCTTATTACTGTTTGTGTCCATGATTGCAGAGTAGAAAAAGCTACTGTTTGCATTGAGGAAGTAAATTTTTAGATTCATAATGAAAATAGTTTCTCCAATGGCCAATGGCCTTCTCCTTTACACTGAATTTTCTTGTATGAGAGCATGAGACCTTAAAAAAATGCACCCTGTGCACCATATTGAATCATAATCAGGTTTAATATCACTGGCATGTATCGTGAAATTTGTCAACTTAGCGGCAGCAGTACAATGCAACACGTGGTAATATAGGGAAAACTAAATAAGTAATCAATTACAGTATTGATTTGTAATTGAAAACGCACCACATGACGAATACATTCTAAGTGGCTGGAAACACTGTGCTACGGGCAGGGATAAGTAATCCCACAACAGATTAGATCAAAATTCTGTTGTACTACCACCGACAGAAATGAAAAACCAAATCGTTAACAGAAGATAGTAACTCTGTAAATGAATAGACACTGGAGATTCTGTAGATGCCGGAAATCCAAAGTAACACACACAGAATACTGGAGGAACTCAGCAGGTCAGATAGCATCTGTGGAGAATAATAAACAGTTGATGCTTTGGACTGAGACCCTTCACCAGGACTCATGAATTCAATACTGATGAAATTCAGAAGGCAAGAGGAAAAATGCACAATAGAAACTTCTACAGGCATCTTTAGCTTGATTCAATGACATGACTCATCTATGCTCTTTCCATGACATAGATGGTACAAGGAGTCAGAATCATCCAGGAACGCTTGGAAAGCCCAACAACATCCTAGCTGTAAGGTAAAAAGTGTGCTTTAAAATTACCCTTACTTCTATCAAAATAGGCTGCAAATAAAACACTGCTACTCAGCCAGTGTTGAATAGTACAAATGATCAGGATAAGTTTAATTGAGCCAGTTACCTCAGCAGTTTACTCTTAAATCGGCACGGAAGTAATAGGAAGCATCATCAATAGTGCTATCAAGCAGCACTTACTCATCAATAACCTGCTCAGAGATTCTCTGTTTACCTTTCAACAGGAGTGTTTGGTTCCAAAACCTCATTACGCCTTTAGTTTGACCATGGGGGAGAAAACCTGAGGTGACTGATTTTGCCCTTGACATTTGGCCATGCCAGTAAAACTGTCTTGCAATTTTAAAAGTCAAATGGACAACAAATATGTTTAGGTAGTTGGGTACACATATACTGCCCTCACTGACTTTTCCTTTTTAGCTTTCTGATTGGCATACACTGTGTGTTAGTTGTACTTTAATTGAACTGTGCTTCCTGATTGATTTTACTGAAGGAACAAATTGAGACAGAACAAATTATGCTTCACCTTCACAGTACATCAGGAGAGAGTGCAAGTCACTATGACGCTGGAATCTTAATGACAGGGAAGTAAACGTCACTTTCTTTTTCTCTTTTGGCAAGTAATAACAAACACAAGATATTGGGACTGTCATATGTTGAAAGATTGGAGCGACTGGGCTTGAATACACTGGAATTTAGAAGGATGAGAGGGGATCTGATTGAAACATATAAGATTATTAAGGGATTGGACATGCTGGAGGCAGGAAGCATGTTCCTGCTGATGCGTGAGTCCAGAACTAGAGGCCACAGTTTAAGAATAAGGGGTAGGCCATTTAGAACAGAGATGCGGAAAAACTTTTTCACCCAGAGAGTGGTGGATATGTGGAATGCTCTGCCCCAGAAGGCAGTGGAGGCCAAGTCTCTGGATGCATTCAAGAGAGAGTTAGATAGAGCTCTTATAGATAGCGGGGTCAAGGGATATGGGGAGAGGGCAGGAATGGGGTACTGATTGTGTATGATCAGCCATGATCACAGTGATTGGCAGTGCTGGCTAGAAGGGCCCAATGGCCTACTCCTGCACCTACTGTCTATCGTCTATATTCTGTAGGTGCTGGAAATCCGCAGCAACACATACAAAATGCTGGAGGAACTCAGCAGGTCAGGCAGCATCTATGGAGAGAACATACAGTTGCACTGAGACCCTTCATCTGGACTGGAAAGGAAGGGGGAAGATGCCAGCAAAAAAATAGCTGAAGGGGGGAGGGGGGAAAGGGAAGGCTAAAAGCTAGAAGGTGATGGGTGAAGCCAGGTAGGTACGAAAGGTAAAGGACTGGAGTAGAAGCTTTCTGATAGCTATAGGAGAAGAAAGTAGACCATGGGAGAAAGGGAAAAAGGAGGGGCAGTGGGGAAGGTGATAGGCAGGTGACAGAAAGAGGTAAGAGATCAGAGTGGGGGATAGAAGAAGAGAGAAGGAAGGGGAAGAGGAAAAGGAAAAAAATAGCGGAGGGGAGAAATCGATGGAAGGCATGAACATCAGTTTCTCTTTTTGGCACCAAGCCAGCTCCAATGTATGCTTACACAAGGACCAAAGCTATCCTTCCCATACTTCATCTGATCAGGGCAACAGCGAGGACAGTAACCCATATACACTGTTATAGATATTCACTGTCCTAGGCCAGAAGCAGAGCTTGTTATCTGCCAATTTCAGCTTCCTAAACATAGCAGCTGACACTTCTAAAGATCAAAGAGTTCTTTTCAAATAAGTTCAACTTCCAATTAATATTCTTTGTGTAGCTTCTTGTCATAAACATGAGCCAGACTTCAGTTCTTAAAATGTAAATGGCAAGCAGTAATCAGTTTGAAGTTAAAAAGTCAGCTGAAGATATGCAGTACAAGATAATGGGTCATTAAATTTGTCTTGTTTCAAACAGACAACACTGGCTAAAGCTTTGTAATTCAAGAAAACCTGCAAAGCAGATGGATTCTATTACTTAGCATATCAATAGCTGATCTATTAGAAGTTGGAAGATTTGGGCACTTAAGGAGTCAGCTTCACAGCATTAAGTGTGGAGACTTGCGAACTATCTCCAGAAGTTTTCAGGGCATGTGTTAAAAGATATCTGAAAGAATATCATGTGTATGTGAAGTCACCCAAGAGGCAAAAGTATGCATTTAAAGTACAGTTTAGGGTTTTTCAGGAATGCCTAGGAACATCAAGAAGCATTACAGAAATATGGGGTGAATTAGAATCAATTCTTCTTTGATTTCTGCGATGAACGACAGCCCATGGGTGTCTGTTTTTAGCTTTTAGGAATTTTACCTGTGTTTTGGAAATCCTTTCTTTTAGAAATGGTTTGTAATTTGGAAGTCTTTTGTAAGATAGAAATCTTCAATATGTTTTAAATGGGTTTTTAGAATGTTGTTCAGATTTAAACGTGAATCACTGAAAATAAATGAATTGTGTTTTAACAATTTTGTTAGCTGGAAGCATCTTCTCATCTTCTCCTTGGTAGGGAAGGGGGACCTGCTGCTCAAATAGTGGGTATTGGCAGCTATTCTCCCTGTGTAGCATAAACAGGGAAGTACGTAAACTAGCTTTTGAATATTGAGTAAACCTCCCTTCAGTGAGGTACCCATAGCTATTTATATCTTAAGGACACTGCAGTTTGGACTATTGCAGTCAGCAAACCCATCACAGTAAGTGCTGTTCATGGGACTTCAGTTCAAGTTTATTGTTATTGTATGCCCTGATAATTAGCTTTATTACCTTTAAGGACACTCAAGAAGAGAGTAGTGTGATATTTTTTGAGTTGTACAGAGACTGTTTCTTAAAGCACACAGGCTACCCTACTGAGCTCCAAATTAAGAACAGAAATGGATGCACTGTCAACAGTGACATCATTTGTTGTAAGTTAGAATCAGTTTTACAATCACTGACATACGTATGTCATGAAATTTGTTGTTTTGCAGCAGCAGTACAATGCAAGACATAAAAATACTGTTAAGTTACTAAAATATTTTTTAAAAATGAGTAGGGCAAAATGAGCAAAATAATGAGGGAGTGTTCATGAACTGTTCAGAAGTTTGACAAGGGGGAAAAACATCAGGCGAACAACATAGAGATGTTGAGTACAATTTTGCAATCGGCCCAGTTTCACCATGAAATAATGATTAGAGCCATCTACACTGAATTAAAAGAATGGCGCTTTCTATGTTTTCCTTTCTTGTATGCTCATTTAATTCTTTATATAACAATACTTCCATACCATCCAACATATTCCCAATGTTCATACTCTGCTGATGAAATATTTCTGATTAACAGGCACCATGAGTATAGAAACATCAAAGCCATAATACCACTTAAACAAAAGACAAAATGTTGTAAGAACTCAGCAGGTCAAGAAGCATGTGAGGAGGCTAAAGGTGTTAGTCATGGGACGGGGAAAGGTTACCAGTATATGGAGTTTCAGGGTGGAAGAAGGGTGTGGAGGAGCTGGAATGAGGTCTGCCAGGTGATAGGTGGAATCCGATGGGGTGGGATTAATGGGAGAATGGAACCAGATTTTGGTGGGGTGGGGGTGAAAGTTGAGGGATAAGAGTTAAATAAAAGGGAGAAGAAAATTAGCTAAACAGGTGAATATGTGTGGGAAGAGAGCACTGGAGATACACTTTAACTAAAATTTAAAAACGCAATAATCATGCTCATTGGGTTGCACACTACCCATGCAGAATATGAAGGGTTCCAGTTCATGCTTGGCCTCACTGTGATAACGAAGACAGTCAAGGGCAGGCAAGTTAGTGCGTAACTGGGAATGAGAAGCAAAATTACAAATAACCAGCGGTTAAGGATGACAGTTGCTGTTAAAATGAAGGTACTGGCAAAACAATTGCCTAGTTTACAGTTGATTTCACCACTGTGGAGGAGGTCACATTGTAAGGACCATATTGGATGAGATGCAAGTGAACCTCTGCCACCCTTGAAGGGACTTTATAGGTAGCTTGATAATGGGCAAGTGTTACATCTCCCAGAGTTGCAAGTTTTCTTCTCCCTCCCTCAATCCTCTCATACTCCACTCTAGCTCCATCTGCCCACCATCCCATATGCTTCCAGTTATTAGCTATCAGACTCCACTCCTGTCTTCTTTCACATACATACACCTCCCCCCACCCCACCCACCACTACCACCTCTATCTTCTAGCATCATATTGCTATATATTAGCAATCGTTCCTTTATTTTCCGCCAAGATGCCAAGTCTCAGTTAAAAATGTAGACTTGTACCTTTTGCCTCCACATATCCTGGCGTACCTGAAGCTCTTCCAGGATTCTGCTTTGAGAACTTGATAAAGAGTCTTGCAGCCTGCCTGGGTAAGGTGTCACACTTAAAGCAAATTGGACCGCACTGTAACTATGTAAACGGACACATACAGAGAGGTCAGATTCAGGGAGTGGCAGAGTCAAATAAAGTCATAAACAACTGGAAGTTCATAAGAACATAAGAGATAGGAGCAGGAGTAGGCCAATCGGCCCCTCAAGCCTGCTCCGCCATTCAACAAGATCATGGCTGATCCAATCTTAACTCTAGTTTTCACCGAATCCCACAAGGCAACAGTGCCAACCAACAGGGCACCATGCCGCCCATTTTATTTTATTATTCATCCCGCCCAAACCCATGTGATCACCCGGGGAAAAAAAACCGAGTTGCCAATTGAGGAGAAAAAATCTGGAAAATTCCTCTCCGACCCATCCAGGCTATCGAAAACTGGTCCAGGAGATCACATGGCTGATCTAAACCTAGCCTCATGTCCACTTACCTGGTGTCACACCTCAGCATAAAATGCACAGAAACAGAATTTATTCAAACTAATAAATCATACACGCACTACTTTTACAATGTAGAGAAAGGATCTGTTACATTTCCAGATGAACTAAAGAACTATCCCTCAATAAGCAACTATTTTCATCCATCTGAAACTGAGTGCTGGGAGTCTGCCTCTCCTTACCTCAAAGGAATTACTTTAATTCCTGCACCCTTCCTCTCATCTCTCCAAACCTTTAATACTTTCCCTTTCTGTTCACTTGATAAGCAGTTACTTTTATGGATCATTTTGAAATCTTACTGCAAATTTGCAGTATAGTGAAGATGACTGTTGTTAAAACAGTGTTATTTTGATGATTTGGACTTATTTTAGATAGATAGATAGATAGATAGATAGATAGATAGATACTTTATTCATCCCCATGGGGAAATTCAACATTTTTCCAATGTCCCATACACTTGTTGTAGCAAAAACTCATTACACACAATACTTAACTCAGTAATAATATGATATGCATCTAAATCACTAACTCAAAAGCATTAATAATAGCTTTAAAAAAGTTCTTAAGTCCTGGCAGTTGAATTGTAAAGCCTAATGGCATTGGGGAGTATTGACCTCTTCATCCTGTCTGAGGAGCATTGCATCGACAGTAACCTGTCGCTGAAACTGCTTCTCTGTCTCTGGATGGTGCTATGTAGAGGATGTTCAGGGTTTTCCATAATTGACCGTAGCCTACTCAGCGCCCTTCGCTCAGCTACCGATGTTAAACTCTCCAGTACTTTGCCCACGACAGAGCCCGCCTTCCTTATCAGCTTATTAAGACGTGAGGCGTCCTTCTTCTTAATGCTTCCTCCCCAACACGCCACCACAAAGAAGAGGGCGCTCTCAACAACTGACCTATAGAACATCTTCAGCATCTCACTGCAGACATTGAATGACGCCAACCTTCTAAGGAAGTACAGTCGACTCTGTGCCTTCCTGCACAAGGCATCTGTGTTGGCAGTCCAGTCTAGCTTCTCGTCCAACTGTACTCCCAGATACTTTTTTAGTGGATGCAACTGTGCATTTGTAACTATTTTTAGTAACAGATAGTAAACAAATGTTTGCATTTTATCTGTTCTATTTGATAAAAGCAAAATATGATTCAAACAACAACCTCCTTGCTCTTTAAACACAGAATTAGAAAAAACAATGGTCAAGATACAAACCAACTAACATTTTATTTAGCTATTTCTACTGCCCAGCTTCATTGGCCTTGGTATTATGGACAACAATCTTTAGATGTATATTTAGATACTTCAGTATATTAAAGTATATTACCAGGGACTAACAACATGTAAACCTAGGTATATAAAATAGAACTTAAAATTGTTATTCTTATTAATGATAAACATGGGAGTGCAGATGCTGGAAATCCAGAGTAACACACATAAACTGCTGGAGGAACTCAGCAGGTCAGGCAGCATCTATAGAGAGGAATAAACAGTCAACTTTTCAGGCCGACCCTTCATCCGGACAGGAGAAGGGTTTAGACCTGAAACGTTTATTCCTTTCCATAGATGCTGCCTCACCTGTTGAGTTTCTCCAGAATTTGTGCTTGATATTCTTGTCAATCACTTCCATTTGACAGAGAACACATTGGAACTCACTGAAAACACTTTCATCTTTCTGATTCAAGGTCAAAATCTCATCTCTCTCCAAAGTTTAGCATGTAGTAAAAACAGCATTTACAGAGCTTACACTGAAGATTCTTTTAATTTTGTTCCTAATATTGTTATAGTTTGTGCCAAGTCCACAGTAAGGGTTTTTTTAAAATTTGGCACTGTTATTGAATGAATAGACATTAAATTTAGCCATGTTTCTGGGTGTAAATATATTTAGCACAAACCAACTATAGATTCAGCATTACTGTCTTCATTGCTCATTAACTGCTCAATTAGCAGCAATTAGGGTAAGTGCAAAACTACGTTTATTCCTACACCTTCTCTGCCTATAATAAGCATGGCAAATACAGAATGCATATAGAAGTTTTCTGTCGGTGATGGGAAGAGCAAAGTAGAACCCAGCAGCACAAATGCTGATAAGTATGTTCATGCTGAATGTGTTGGCAGCGAAAGAAGAGCAATGGAAGACCAAAGGACAAGAACAAAGAGTTGATGCCTCATCGGCAAAGAGACTAACAGTATATATTGTAGATGTATTATTGCTATTCTAACATGCAAGGATATCTTACTTCTGACAAGTTTCTGATCACAAGCCTGTAATCTTTAGGCATGCTATATGGATAATGTCATCTGTTCTTGACAGTGTATCTATGCAATTAGGAGAAAGCAAAGAGAAATCAACTGTTGTTCAAATATATCTTACAAAACCTCCACATTATACATAGCTTATTGTGCACCTAGCTCTCAATTAAACTTTCTTTTAATACTTTAAAAGCTGCGAATGACATGCAAGGATTCACTATCCAATGTCTCCTGACTGATAGTTAACATAGCCACAGTTCAGATGCCAGGAAATTTAAGAGGCAACCACAGATTGCCACACCTCTGTGGCCAATCCATTCAGGGCTGCTAGTTGGATTCCATTTGGTCCTGTCATTCAATTAGTAATTAATATTAGAACATCAAAGCTTCATGTTTGAATAATACACAGCTGACCAGGTGAAACACACCATTGCATCATATTACATCAGTGTTCAACTAAGTTCAGAAGTGGAAGTAGTTATTGGAAGGAAAAAACAATAATCTTTCACCTCTAATTCTTCATTATGTTGCAGTGGTAAAAAACATTGGCGGCGTCATGTTTGAAGTGCTGTGCTCAGCTGTGGTCTCTCTGATGTAGGAAAGATGCCTTCAAGCTGGAAAGAGTGCAAATATTTACAAGGATATTGCCAGGACTCAAGGGACTGAGTTAGGAAAGCAGGGTGAGCGGGTTGGGACTTTATTCATTGGAGCAAAGCAGCGATAATTGTATAGAGGTGTATAAAATTGGGCGCCACAGTAGTATAACAGTTAGCACGATGCTATTACAGCTCAGGGCATCAGAGTTGTTCAGAGTTCAATTCTGGGACCATCTGTTAGGAGTCTGCACATCCTCCCTGCGGAACATGCTCCAGTTTCCTCCCACGGTCCAGAGACATACTGGGTAGGTTAATTTATCATTGTAAATTGTCCCATGATTAGTTTAGGGTTAAATTCAGGCTGTTGGTGAAAGCTGGGACAGCACGGATTTAAGAGCCAGAAGGCCTACTCTGGGCTGTATTGCTAAGAAATAAACAAACAATTAAATAAATACAAATCATGAGGGGCATAGGTAGGGTGAGTTTCTCCCCAAGGTTTTAGAATCAAGAACTACAAGGCAAATGTTCAAGATGAGAGGAGAGAACTTTAATGGAATCAAAGGGTTTTTTTTACACAGAGGAATGAGCGCCCAGAGGCAGTATTTGAGACACTTTAAAAGAGACTTGGACTGGTACAGGAATAGAAAAAGTTCAGGAGGGATAGGAGTCAAACATGGGCAAACGGGACTAACTAATGTAGTGGGTGTTTTGGTCAGCATGGATTCGCTGGGCCCGTTTCTATGCTGTACAACTGCATAAGACAATCTAAAAAGCACTTCAAAGCATAGTTCCTGCCAAGCACATGATAGTCTGAAAATCCCATCTGTTGGACTACTGAATTCTCCTTCTTTGACAATTACAGGACTGAGAATAGTTTTTTTCCCACTCTGATACTAAGAGTTGCAAGGCAAAGATTGAGGTAAACGAAGAGTAACAAACTCTTTGATGTACAATAGATGGCACATGAAGCTGTATTCAGGTGCACAGTTTGTGAAATGCTGCAGACCTTCCACTGATCCCTAACACTGGACAAAGTTATCAGTACCATCGCAGAAACTCTGCAAAAACTCATTTCAGGGAGGTAGCACCCCCGCCCCCCCACAACCCCATATCCACCGCACCCTCCTGCCAGTCGACCTCCATGGGTGTATGTAATACTTTGTTTAGTAATTTTGTCTAATCTGTAAACCAAGTTGGGTATATGCAGAAAATGTGACATTAAAATATGTACTTATAGTATATTATATTATCATGGAGTCATTTTTTTATTCTATTACAACTTTAAGCAAGTCTACAGGGAGTTTGGCCTCATCACGTAGGACATCAATAGAGTAGCTCCTTAGCAGCTAGCCAGCTAGTTTAAATAACGTTAGCTATGCTAATGAATGAATGACACCTGTTAAACTCACTTCAACATGTCTTTTACATTTTAACCCACCATGGGCATTAGAAAAGTCACTGTTGCAAACAGTGCAGCAAGCAACACTGTCATTATTTTTGACCCCTGTTAGGCAGGGGTACACTTTAGTGTAGTCTGGGGTGAAGTACGTTTTATATTTTCTTTTTTTTGGAATACTCTGCCATGGTGCTGCAGGACACTAAACTGAACTGATAGACAATGAGAGAGAGAGAGAGAGAGGTCGACTGTAAAGCCCGCCCACACAGAAAACTGATTGGTCTACTTAGCACAAAGAGCAACCAATCAGGATGCTCCCTCTCGCTCTCTCTCTCTCTCTCCCTCTATCTAAAAAATCGATTTCCAGGATATTGTATATAATTTGCGGGCGTCAGGGAGCCGCTATCAATATGTGGGAGACTCCCGGAACTTCCGGGAGAGGTGGGATGTCTGCCATCCCAATAGTGCTTTCTCCAGCTTGGAGCTTCTGCGGGAGGCCTGCTCAAAGAGACAGCGGGTACATTGCAATTTTTCCAGTCTAGGCTTTGAACACAATCCTGAAACTTTTCCACTGGTTCCCTGGTTATCTCATCTCATGACAGAGCTAAAAATAGGATTCCCATGTTGAGACTCTTATAGCAAACATTTGAATGCCATTGCTTTTCCAAAGGAGTCAAATGAGTACTCATGGGTTGTCCATAACTAAGTAACTCATTAAATAGCAATTAAGATGAAGTAGTTTTTTCCTGATTAATCTTCTCACTACCTATAGCTGCCCATGAAAATACATGAAGAGCCCTCTCCTTTGAGAGTCCAATATCCTCTCCTATCAGATTCCTTTTTCTTCAGCCTCTTGTCTTTTCCACCTATCACCTCCCAGCTTCTGACTTCAGTCTGTCCACCCTTTCCCCTCCCCAGGTTTCATGTATCATCTCCCAGCTTGTACTCACTACCTTTTACCCACCTTATTCTGGCTACTTCCCTCTTGCTTCCCTCTACCCAATGGAAAGAGGACTGGGTCTAGCTCCTCCACAGGCATGCCAGAGATCATACAACAGCCAGCAGGAAGCACACACTTTCAGACCTTCAACTTACCACATTAGCTCACCCAGAACTTGTACAATGTCAAAGCTAAAGTTCATTGTCATGTGGCTATATGGACAACCAAATGAAACTACATTCATCAGTGCACTCACAAAACATGTATTACATAGCACGTAAACCAAAATATTACCACAAATAATTTAGTAATGTATTATTCAAAATGCATGTAGTGTGCAGTGCAGGTAAACAGTAAGCTGTAGATAGTAAACAACTCACTGGCGTAATGACAAGATCTTGCTGGCGATAGGGTATTCATTAGTCTTACAGCCTGAGGAAAGAACCTCCTTCCTAATGGTCGAAGGTCAAAGAGATTGTGGGATGGGTTCTTTGGGCCCTTCGTCTGCAAAGCTCCAGATAAATGTCACAGATAGGGAGTGGGGAGACCCTGATAATCCTCTTAGCAGTTTTTAATGTCCTCTGTAGGGTCTTGCTGTTGGATCCTTTGCAGCTTCCATACATGTAGCACAATGATGCAGCCAAACGGGACACTTTTGAATGTGCTCCTGTAGAAAGTTGGTAGAATGGGGGGTCTGCACATTTCAATCTCCTCAGAGCATGTAGAGACTGCTGTGCCTTCTTAATTAGTGACGAGGCGTTGTGAGACTAGGTTCGACCGTCCGTTATGTACACACTATGGAACTTCACTCACCCCACAGCAGAGCTATCGATCTACAGTGCAAAGTGGTCAACCTGTGCCTTCGGGAAGTCCACAATCATCTCTTTTGTCCCGTCTAGGTAGAGGCTCAGGGCGTTGTCCTCTCACCATTTGACAAGCCTCTCTGCCTCCTCTCTGTATGCTGACTCACCATTGTTGCTGATGAGGTCAACCGCTGTTGTACCAACGGTGAACTTGATGATGTGGTTTGGGATAGTGCAGTCGTGAGTCAGCAGTGTGAACAGCAGTAGGCTGAGCACACAATCCTGGAAGACACCAGTGCTCAGCGTGACAGAGCTCGAAATGTTGCTGCCAACTCCGACTGACTGGGGTCCTTCTATCACTAGGTCCAAGATCCAGTTACAGAGAGGGGTGTGAGTCCCATTAAGGACAGTTTACCATCCTCTGACGGATGATCACGTTAACTGTCATTGTATACTGGTGAAGTTGCTCTATACAGAGTCCAATAATAATAAATAGATTCTGGAAAGCTACTTGGAGTCATGCAACATAGAACTAAATGTTTCCTTGACTAAACAAATTGATTTTGATTTATGATGACATTTTCAATGTAAAATTCCAATGAAAATTAAAGCAGGAAATCGACTAAAATCTCTGTCATCATTTGATTTACTCAATAGGGTTATCGACTGAAACATTTCCAACTATATTAGTTAAGTTCAGAGACAGTTATTTTCTATTTTGACAAAAGCAGGCAGTTAGGAAACATATCGATGAGGTTTTTTTCTCTAACAAAGATTCTGGGTTTGCACTTGATGAAATGTAACAGCCTCCAGTAGACGGCGCTCTTCCTATGCCGCAGCCGTTCCACCCTAGTCTGCCAGCTGCCGATTCCCCACACCATCAGCAACCGAGAACCAGCATCAGAAATCACATGCCTTCAGGAAGTTTAAATGATTTATTATGCTCCTTTCATCTTGAACAATATTTGACGTCAACTTATCCCAGGGAGGAATAAATTCCACAGCAACGAAATAAACATGATTACACTTCGGATTATGGTGAAAAATCCTTTACCACAGAAAAAAAAACATGGATTAAAATAAAGATTTAATGAAATGCCTGACCTTCAAGAAGAACTTGATGGAGCTGAACTGTTATCTAATGAAAGGATTTGTTAAACGCACAGTCGTCAATACTGCAGATTTCGAGCGTAATTTTAAGCTTCAGTCCGTGTCTTATGGAGCTGTCAAACTTCACAAGCATCACATGTGGGTGCTTTGAATCGGTTTTCAAGTAATGATTCATGCAGGAGTGAATAAATGCTTCAGCGTTTCTTTATATTATCCCAAACTTGATTGCAATTACTGAAGAATTTCAGTATTCACATGAGTGCTAGCGACTAATGCAGTAACACGTGGAAGCTCGGTTACCATAACACCCATGTAATTGACATTCATACGCTGCCAGTTTCATGTAATAGAGAACCAGCTAATGAGTTCACTGCCTCTCTCTCTTCACCTCTCTTCCTTATCCCTAAACACACCTTTCTTAACAAAGGAGCTTACCTTCAGCCAAATGATTCAGATAAACGTACCATCGATATAACAATATTGAGATACTCAACAGATCCATAGGGGTGACAGCTTCCACCAGAACCACCAGAAGTACAATATTAACGTAAAAGAACATGTAGAGAAAAAAAGTTTATCATGCAGATAAAGGGGCAAGGGAGGAAATCACAATAGGGAATTCAATTCAAGAGAGACTATTTAGGAGAACAATTATAGTGCAAGCAAAGGGGGTTGCAACCATGGAAAGCCCAAGGAAAGAGACTGCGGGGAGATGCAACGCCCACAGGCAAAGATCATTACTGATTTTTGAAGTTGGTGTGGAACATGAAAGGATGCAACATGCCTAATCAGTTCCTTCTCTCTGTCTCAAGGCATTCAAGTTATTATTGTTGTCAGTAAATTGCCAATAATGAAATATGAAGTTATTTTAGGTACTTTCTTAAATTATCATTCTACATGTCAGCTAGATATACTTACAGCCCAAACTTTGTCAAAATATTCTGCATGGCAAAAATCATGTTCCGGCTGATTTTAAAATTTACCCTAAATACATAATATCCCTGTGCCGGCATTTCAGTTTTTTAAAATTTTGAGATACATGATAACAAGGCCCTTCCAGCCTGACGAGCCTGCACAAAATGATTGCACACGTGACCAATTAACCTACTAACCCATAAGTCTTTGGAATGTGCGAGGAAACTGGAGTGCATTGACAGAGGCAAAATTGTACGCGGGTCACTGTTGATGCAATAGTTTCACAATAACTGCTAAGCTGCTATACCATTTTATAACCAGATTACTTTTAATAATCTTACTTTAGTTATTACGTAGGAAGTATTCAGCAATGCTATGTCTAGGAAACAATCTTTGAATTGTGTTGTAAGTCATATCATGAAGAATGAATTGTAAATCAGCAAAGGGCAACATTTCTATAACTTTCTAGAAGGATTTTTTTATGCTAAAGATCAAAATTCATTAAACATACCAAAGAGGTTCAGTACTAGACAGGTGAGGCTATATCGAGAGATCATGTTTTGGTTTAGTTTTACAAAAACCTGTAACATTAACTCTAATTCTTGACACAGACTTTATCTGACCCATCCACTATTTCCAGAATCAACAGCATTTAATTTCTATTTCAACTTTGGAAATAACGATTTTCTTAAAAAAGCTACAGGATTTGCTTGTTACTGACAATGTCAGCAATTAACACCACTTTCAAGATGCTCACAAAATGATGGTGAAATATCTTAAGTTGCTGCACTCCTTGCGGTGAAGTTCCATCAGAAGCTCCAGGATTTTGACCACAATGAAGAGCTGGTCATTTATTCCAGTTTGAGATAGGATATGACTTGAAGCTGAACATGTAAGTGAAGGTTTCTCTCATGCGATTGCTGCCTGGAGTGTATAATTGAAAAAAGCCCTGATCCAGTTTGTCTCCTAAATAGCAGACACTGCAAGCATGAGTGTGAGTTGTGAAGGGAGGAAAGGGGTTTTGATAAACTTTACTGGCAATTAGTTTGAGAAACTCTTCACAGTCTTATCAAAGTTTCTTAAGGTTGTTATAACTGGGAGTGGTAGTGAGAATAAGCTCCTACTACCTACTAAATGCTCCCAATGGAGAGCATCTCAAATAGCCTCTGACAACCAAGTCCAACTCCAGGCCTTCACGTGGGGCTTAGCTTCTAAGCCCGGCAGAAATATTTCTACTGACAGGAGAAGGGTCAAAGGCAAGTTAGTGGTACCTTAGAACTAGTTGTTTTGGGCAGAAAGGGTTCATCCGCCATAGTTGGCAGCTCATCCCGAAGGAAAACTCCGATCTCAACCCTCTGCTGCCCCGCACTCACGGGGAAGACTTTGGGACCAACTTCCGTGGAAAAATCCTGAGGTGGAAGTCATTATGTTGAGTTCAATGCTGACTGATAACTGCTATGACACCACTGGGGCCACACTGTTTAAGTCTCTGTTCCTTTGGATTCATCAGCTGTGTGCGGGGGGGGTGGGGGGGGGCCTGATGCATGGGCAATGGCTATCGCAATATATCTTCCTGCCTTGGCTTGCATATCACATAGACAGCTGGGGCACAACATCCATGGTCAACCTTGACCAACAGAGGGCCTCATTATCAGATGTACAAACAGTTTACACCACCATAGACGAACGACCCAGAGATTCATTTCCTTCTGGGTGTTCACAATAGACCAAAGAAATACAACAGAGTCGATGAAAAACCACACACAAACAGAAAAATGAAGGAAGCTCAGCAAGCCCCTGGTGGTAAAGGAAATGCTTCAGAGATAACATCAAAATCTGCCCGAGGAAAATCAACATTACCTCTAAAAACTGGGAAGACATTGCACTCAATTGATACTCACGGAGGGAATCTGTTCAAGAGGGAGCTGTACTACATGAGAACGAGAATAAGTGGCAACTGCGTAAGGAGTGACTGAACAGCCAAAATTCCCAACCACTATCCACAGCCACCACTTGCATTTGCCAAAATGCACCAGAACTAAAAGAATCATTAGGGGAGAAAAGATGAAATAAGAAAGCAAACTAGCACACAATATCAAAATGGATAGTAAAAGCTTTTTCAAGTATGTAAAACATAAAAAAAAGAGATGAGAGGGGATATAGGACCGCTAGAAATTGAGGCCAGAGAAATAACAATGGGGGGACAAGGAGATGGCAGATGAACTAAATGAGTGTTTTGCATCAATCTTCACTGTGGAAGACACTAGCAGTGTGCCAGGCATTGAAGGGTGTGAGGGAAGAGAAGTGAGTGCAGTTACTACTACAAGGGAGAAGGTGCTCAAAAAGCTGAGAGACCTAAGGGTACATACAGTTGAAGTCAGAAGTTTACATACACCTTTGTCAAGTACATTTAAACTCAAGTTTTTCACAACTCCTGACATTTAATTCTGGAAAACATTCCCGGTCTTAGGTCAGTTAGGATCACTACTTTATTTTAAGAATGTGAAATGTCAGAATAATAGTAGAGAGAATGATTTATTCCAGCTTTTATTTCTTTCATCACTTTCCCAGTGGGTCAGAAGTTTACATACACTTTGTTAGTATTTGGTAGTATTGCCTTTAAATTGTTTAACTTGGGTCAAATGTTCCACAAGCTTCTCACAGTAAAGGCTGATTTATACTTGTGTGTATGGGCTATGCCGTAGCCTACACTGTAGCCCTGATTTTCACTTCTGCGTAGGCTCTACGTCGTAGCGCCAAAATGCTAGTTGGCAGTGGGGTTTCTATGGCACTGTGTTGAGATTCTTCGTGAGAGACAGAGACGAGGAAATGTATTTTCGCATGTCGGCAGGTAGATTTGACGATGTGGTTCATCTATTTCTCGTTGGTGTACAGACATGGTGGAGAAGAAGCAATCGGAAATGTGTAGGAGGAAATGCTATGCTACCAAACGGACCAATCACAGTTGTTGCGGTCTGCGTTACCGTGATGCGTGAGTTACTTTTTTGGGGAGGTGCACGTCACCCTACAGTGTAGGGTACAGCATAGGGTACATGGTACCCACGGCATACATGCGACGCAGAAGTATAAATCAGGCTTAAGTTGCTGGAATTTTGTTCCATTCCTCCAGACAGAACTGATGTAACTGAGTCAGGTTTGTAGGCCTCCTTGCTTGCACACGCTTTTTCATTTCTGCCCACAAATTTTCTGTTGGATTGAGGTTGGAAAATTATGTCAAGTCTGGTTCATCCTTGGGAGCAATTTCTAAATGCCTGAAGGTACCACATTCATCTGTACAAGCAATAGTATGCAAGTATAAATACCATGGGACCACGCAGCCGTCATACCGCTCAGGGAGGAGACGCAATCTGTCTCCTAGAGATGAACGTACTTTGGCGCAAAAAGTGCAAATCAATCCCAGAACAACAGCAAAGGACCTTGTGAAGATGCTGGAGGAAACAGGTAGACAAGTATCTATATCCACAGTAAAACAAGTCCTATATCGACATAACCTGAAAGGCTGCTCAGCATGGAAAAAGCCACTACTCCAAAACAGCCATAAAAAGCCAGACTACAGTGTGCAAGTGCACATGGGGACAAAGATCTTACTCTTTGGAGAAATGTCCTCTGGTCTGATGAAACAAAAATTGAACTGTTTGGCCATAATGACCATCGTTATGTTTGGAGGAGAAAGGGTGAGGCTTGCAAGCCAAAGAACACCATCCCATCCGTGAAGCATGGGGGTGGTAGCACTATGTTGTGGGGGTGCTTTGCTGCAGGAGGGACTGGTTCACTTCACAAAATAAATGGGATCATGAGGAAGGAAAGTTATGTGGATATATTGAAGCAACATCTCAAGACATCAGCCAGGAAGTTAAAGTTTGGTCGCAAATGGGTTTTCCAAATGAACAATGACCCCAAGCATACCTCCAAAGTTGTAGCCAGATTGCTTAAGGAAACAAAGTCAAGGTATTGGAGTGGCCATCACAGAGCCCTGACCTCAATCCAATACAAAATTTGTGGGCAGAACTGAAAAAGCGTGTGCGAGAAAGGAGGCCTACAAACCTGACTCAGTTACACCAGTTCTGTCTGGAGGAATGGAACAAAATTCCAGCAACTTATTGTGAGAAGCTTGTGGAAGGCTACCCAAAATGTTTGACTCAAGTTAAACAATTTAAAGGCAATGCTACCAAATACTAACAAAGTGTATGTAAATTTCTGACCCACTGGGAAAGTGATGAAAGAAATAAAAGCTGAACTAAATCATTCTCTCTACTATTATTCTGACATTTCACATTCTTAAAATAAAGACCTAATACCGGGAATGTTTTACAGAATTAAATGTCAGGAGTTGTGAAAAACTTGAGTTTAAATGTACTTGGCTAAGGTGTATGTAAACTTCTGACTTCAACTGTAAGTCAACCAGGCCAGATGAACTGCACCCTAGGTAGCAGAAGAGATGTTGGAACATTAGTAATGATCTTTCAATGATCATTGGATTCTGGCATAGTGCCAAAGATCTGGAAATTTGCAAATGTCACTGCACTCTTTAAGAAAGAGGAGGTCAGCAGAAAGCAAATTATACACTAGTTAATCTGACCTCAGTGGTTGGGAAGATGTTGGAGTCAATTATTAAGGATGAGATTATGGGGTACAAGACAAGGTAGGACAAAGTCAGCATGGTTTCCTTAAGGGAAAATCTTGCCTGACAAGCCTGTTGGAATTCGTTGAGCAGATTATATGTGGGATAGATAAAGGCAATGCAGTGGATGTTGTATATTTGGATTTTCAGAAGGCCTTTGACAAGGTTCCACACATGTGGTTGCTTACCAAGTTAAGAGCACATGGTATTACAGGGAAATTGCTAGCATGGTTAGAGCATCAGCTGATTAGTAGGAGGCTGCAAGTGGAAATAAAAGGATCCTTTTCTGTTTGGCTGCCAGTGATTAGTGGTGTTCCGCAGTGGTCGGTGCTGGAACTGCTTCTATTTATACTGTATATCAATGATTTAGATGATGGAATAGATGGCTTTGTTGCCAAATTTGCAGATGATACAAAGATTGGTGGGGGGGCGGGAACAGATAATGTTGAGAAGCAGGGAGCATGTAGAAGGACTTGGACAGATTAGGAGAATGGGCAAGAGAGTGACAAATAAAATACAATGTTGGAAAATGCACGGCCATGCACTTATATTGGAAATAAATGCACAAACTATTTTCTAAATGAGAGAAAATCCAAAAATCTGAGATGCAAAAGGACTTGGGGATCCTTGTACAGAACACCCTAAAGGTTAACTTGCAGGAAGTTTAGGTGGTGTGGAAGGCAAATGTAATGTTGCCATTCATTTCAAGAGGTCTAGAATACAAGAGCAGGGATGTGATGCTGAGGCTTTATAAAGCCCTGGTGAGAGCTCACCTTGAGTATTGTGAACAGTTTTGTGCTCCTTTAAGGAAAGATGTACTGGCACAGGGGAGTGTTCAGAAGAGGTTCACAAGCATGATTTCAGGAATGAAAATGTTATTATATAAGAAATGTTTGATAGCTATGGGTCTGTATTTGCTGGAATTTAGAAGGATGAGGGGGGATCTCATTGAAACTTTGAGTATTGAAAAGCCTAGACAGAGTAGATGTGGAAAGGATGTTTCCCATAGAGGGGGAGTCTGGGACAAGAGGGTACAGCCTCAGGATAGAGGGGTATACATTTAAAACAGAGATGCGGAGAAATTTCTTTAGCCAGAGGGTGGTGAATTTGTGGAATTTATTACTTCAGGGAGCTGTGGACGCCAGGTCATTGGCTGTATTTCAGGCAGAGCTTGATAAATTCTTGACTGACATGGTTACAGAAAGAAGGCTGGGAGTGGGGCTGAGGACAGAAAAAAAGGATCGGCCATGATTGAATGGCAGAGCAGACTCATTGGGTCAAATAGCCTAATTTTGCTCCTGTGTCTTATGTCCTATGGTTTTATAGCCAAGCACCTCATCTTATAAAGTTCCCTACCACTAAATATATACATAAAGGAAACAAAAACAGGCAAAGGGAAACACCATTTACAGGCTGAGATATCCAAGAGGATTTTCCAGCAGGTAGAATATCTTCACTATAGCAAGAACAAAGAGAATGACGCCAGGAAGGGCACTTCAGAAAGATGTCCAAGGGTCATTTTGGGGGGAAATGTGGAACAGGAATGTAGTATTAATAAGTAATACTTTAATTCAGGGTATTTACTAGCATTCTTTGTAAATAGAATCCCAATAGGATTGCTGCCTATCAAGTGGTGGAGTAAAGAATATCTCGTAACATCTGGAGAAGCATCTGAAACGAGGAGTAAATCCAGTTTTCACAGACATATTTTTTTTTAAATTTTATTTAATTGCGTTTTTAAGTAATTACAAGTGCGGAAAAAAATGTATATATCCCTTCCCCCCTCCCCTTAACCCCTCCCTCTAACTTCCCTATATAAAAAAAGAGAAAGTAAGAAAGAAAAAAAAAGAAAGAGTGCCTGTTTGTTGGAAGATCTCCACATGCTCCATGGAGTTCTTAATAACTTTAGTGTATATATTTATTTCTTTCCCCAAGTAACCAATTGTTTCATCTTCAGAGCACCTATATATTTAGTCCTGTCTTTTGTAAATAAGGGCACCAAATTTTCAAAAATGTTTCATATTTATCTCTTAAATTATAAGTAATTTTCTCTAATGGAATACAGCCATAGATTTCTTTCTTCCAACAATCTATACTTAAATATGTATCCGATTTCCAAGAAACTGCAATAGCCTTTTTGGCTACTGCCAGTGCAATTTTTATGAATTCTTTCTGATATTTATTTAGTTTGAGTTTCGGTTTTATCCTTTCAATGTCACCTAGTAAAAGTAATATTGGATTATGAGGAAGTTGTATTCCCGTAATTTGTTCCAGTAAAAGTCTTAAATTTGTCTAAAAAGGTTGAATTTTAGAACAAGACCATGTAGAATGTAAAGATGTACCAGTTTCTTGGTTACATCGGAAACACTGATCAGATAAACTTGGATTTAATTTATTTATTTTTTGTGGTGTAATATATAATTGATGTACAAAGTTATATTGCACTAATCTTAACCGAACATTTATTGTATTTGTCATACTATCAAGACATAGTCTTGACCAATTTGTTTCTTCAATTTTAATATTCAAATCACTTTCCCATTTTTGTCTTGACTTATGGACTCCTTGTTTAATTGCCTGTTTTTGAATCAAATTATACATACAAGATATAAATTTTTTAATATTTCCTTTTTGAATTAAAATTTCTATTTCATTAGATTTCGGCAATAACATTGTTTGACCTAGTTTTTCTCTTATATAAGCCCTTAGTTGAAAGTAACAAAATAAAGTGTTATTTGATACAGACATATTTGAACAAATAACTTCAGGTGGAACAGGGAGGAGGTCCTGCTAGCTATTAGGTATTTGACTCTAAATTGAAAAGCAACAGTAATCTTTGCCCAATCACAAACAGGAGAAAATCTTCAGATGCTGGAAATCCAAGCGACACACACACACACACACACACACACACACACACACACACACACACACACACACACACACACACACACACACACACACACACACACACACACACACACACACACACACACACACACACACACACACAATGATGGAGGAACTCAGCAGGCCAGGCAGCATCTATGGAAAAGAGTACAGTTGACATTTCAGGCCATAACCCTTCATCAGAACTGGTCACATTCAGATCGGTAAAGCAATAAACAGACTGAGAACTTTCATGATGCTGGCACCAGTTCTGGGACCAGGAGGATCGACATTGTTAGGATGAGGTACATGTTAGGACCTAGATCCTCATGGAAAATGAATAGCCAATAAAAATGGGGAGGGGAAGGAAGGATCTACAAGAAATGCAAGCAGCCAAATAAAACAAAGCAAGAAACATAGGTAGCTAAGCATAACACAGCTGGTTTGAGATAAAGAATAATAAAATAGTCAATCACATTAACCGACTTGTTTGATCAAGAAATGGAGGAAATATGCAACTAAATTGAAAAAAAAACACAACACAATCTCACAACACTTCAATTATCCCTTCATTAATTGAGCCAATGTGTTAGATAAAGGAATAAAGAAATGATTATCTACAACACAAATTGATCTTTCTAAAGCAACATATAAAAAAGTGCATTTCACTGTGAGATAAAGAATCCATTGGTGCAGATAAGAGAGGAGAAAATATCCAGACAACAGTAACTTAATAAAATATGCTTTAATAGAGAAGCACAAAGGTATAGTTCGATCCAGGTTTATTGATTGGAGAAACACTGGTTTTGAGAAATGAGAATAAAACTTCAATTTCAAATGGTTAACAATATTGGCAAGTGAGGTAGTGCAGCAATGAGAAACATTTAAAATGGTGATCCACAGGCCAGAGGAAGAAATAAAGTTCATGATAAACTAAACTCTCACTAGAGTCAAAGAATGAATAATGACCTAAGGGAACAATTGAGGGTAAAAAAAAGAAGCATAATTATCTTCAAGGTTTAAGAAATGCTAAAATAATACAGGCAAAGTACAGTTCATCCTTTCTGAATATTTGAGAGGTCCAAAAATCCTGCTTTTCAACAAGACGTACATGTGATTGGATGTTGTGGCTGCAAGCATGCTGAGTAGAATTATGGTTACTAACGTACCTCCTTTCCATTGCCAGCTTGCTGGGGAATCAAACGATGATAAAGCAGAATTGGGGGTGGGGGAATAGAGCAAGAGTGAAGAGTTTCAGAGGTAGAAAAAGAAAAGCGGATTAGAGTCAAGTAATCTCTTAGAGAAAAGGGGGCAAGTGGATGGCAAAAGATGGTACAATAACACAGCTGGAATCCTCAAACAGTGCACTAAACATACACCGATGCATGCTATCAAATAGCCATAAGACATAGGAGCAGAATTGGGCCATTCTGCTCAACGTCTGCTTTGCCATTCTATCATGGCTAATCTATTATCCTTCTCAATCCTATTCTCCTCCCTTCAGCCCATAACCTTTGACATCCTGACTAATCAGGAAACTATCAACCACTTTAAATAGACCCAATGACTTGACCTCCACAGCTGTCTGTGGCAATGAATTCCACAGATTCGCCACCCTCTGATTAAAGAAATTTCTCCTCACCTCAGTTCTAAAGGGGCATCCTTGTATTCTGTGGCGGTGCCCTCTGGTACTAGATTTCCCCACTAAAGGAAACACCCTCTCCATATCCACTCAGTCAAGGCCTTTCACAATATTTGATAGGTTTCAATGAAGTCCCCTGCTGATTCTTCTAAAACTCCAGTGAGCAAAGGCCCAGAGCCATCATACATTAACCCTCTCTTTCCTGGAATTATTCTCATGACCATCCTCTGGACCCTCTCTAATGTTAGCACATCCTTTTTTAGATAAGGGGCTCAAAGCTGCTCAATATTCCAATGATGCTGCAGGTCTGAAGTGAGACAGAGCAAATGCGACATGACTCAAGGAATCCTGGGTTAAAAATAAGTCCTGGAAGCACTCAGGAAATCATAAAGCATCTGAGGAAAGAGAAGCAGAGTTAACATTTACTGCTGGTCAGAACTGTCAATTCTGTTAGCTGCATTAACTGTCCTAGAATTAACAAAACCTGAGTGGAAGCAAGCTATCCACAATCCCCTGAGAAAATGCCTAAGGAGCAGGAGATTGTGATCACAACCAAAGTATCTGAATGCACATGCAGCTATTATAACTTCGGCTGTTACAAAATTTAACTTTGTTACATTGAATGACTTTTATTTTCTATTCTGATATGAGTCCATATAGAGTAGCTTAAAAATTCTGGTCACTTTTGAATTACAGCCTCTGTCGATGTGAAGTCGTACACTGATAAATCTCAAGGAAAAATTATTCGAAAAAGCTGTGGAATGCCAACTTTGAAATGGTGGTCACAATTATCAAGTGGGGAGAATGAACTAAGCGTATGAGTGTATGTAAGGGGATAAAAGTGTATCAGAAGACAGAATGATAAAACTACAGCTGGAAGAGAATGAATTTTTTTTTCCAGGAAATACACTTTGCATAGAGATCACAAAGTATATTTTTATTTGGTAATGAATGTCTTTTGTATTCTTTATATCAAATGTCCAAAGCTATGGACACTACACGTAATCGCATCTCCAAAGCGAGAGCAGTGAGATGTCCAACCTTTCTCTTTTTGCAGATTCCATCCATGGGACTTGTACATTTACAGTTAGTAGCACATCCTTCAATGTCCTACATCAGGTTATTTAGTGGGAGTTATTATTCATGGGTCATGAGCTGACAGAAGAATTAAAAGTGGGTTAGTGCATTTTTCAAAATATTCCGCGTTCACTTGGGTGTTACAACTTTAACAGGAGTAATTTTTTCCCTAATCGTTCCACTTCAGTGCTAACCCGTTTGTTTCCTTTGCGCAGGATCTCAGTATACATTTACTCTTTCCCTTGCCTCATGTTGCTGCTTCACAACTCCTGCTAGTAACTCATCCAGTTGAGAAAAACAAACTTAAAGAGAGAGTGACTGCTAATATTGAGTTACCTCAAGTGTCACAGCAAACAAAACAGCTGGCTTGATCAAGTATTATTTCAAGGAAGTTGAGAAACCTCAACTATTTTTGCATTTCAATGTCTCTTTATTTTGCAGGAATACAGATTTATGTTAAAGATTATTTGCATACTGGCTGTTATTACTTTTGGTAAGCACTAAATAATGGAAAACCAGCATACTGATTCTATTTTGGATTTATTAAGTATGCCCACAAGAAAATGAACCTCAAGGTTGCATATTATGACATATGTACTTTGACAATAAATTTACTTTGAACAGAATTGACAGAACTCCAGAAGCAAGTTGGAGCCATTATCAAGCGTGTCAATGTTTCACTAACAGATGGATAATGTGTGTGGAGGAAATAGATCACAGGAGAAAAACAGATCAGTAATGTCGATATTATAAACACAAGAGATTGTGCAGATGCTGGAAATCCAGAGCAGCGCGCGCAAAATGCTGGAGAAACTCAGCAGGTCAGGCAACACCCATGGAAATGAATAAACAGAGACAGAGACCCTTCTTCAGGGCTGATGTCTATATTAGTTACCAAGAGCCAATTTTGAGAAATTTAGAGATGCAAATTTTAGAAGTATCAAAAAATACATTAAAAAGAGAAGTTGAAGATTTACTCCTCTCTATGACTCAACGGTCCAGCAGAATGCCATCTGCTCATGTGGATAAAATGTTTAATTTCAAAATGTTTGGTTACTATCTTTAAAAATGAGCCATTTATTTTTGGTCTATAAGGAAACTGTGTGCCAGATAATCCTTTTTTGTCAATGTCAATGCTCACTAAGCTCCTGTTCATTCTGTGAGGAAACCATGTGGATTTCACATTCATCAACAATGCTCATACCTGTCATCTATTCTATATTTATGAATTCTATTTTTATTCTATTGAAAGGAGGGTCTGGATGTAGATGAAAGAAATATGTCACTTCACATTTAGAATTTGTACAAATACAAAATTCACCTTTACATATTCAATTGTTTTGGGGGAAATATTAAAATTACGGTGAAGTGGATTAGCACTGCATGAAGAGGCAGTCAGCCTTAATATGAAGTGCTTTCAGAAAGGTGTGCTGAGTGCATTGTAAAATCTTTCTGATATACAGTATGTATAATAGAAGGTTAAGAATGCTAGCCACAGTGCCAAGAATGGATTTTGCACTTGTATCAGTTGCTTTTGCCCAAGTGAACTGGAAAGCAAATGATTATTTTGAATTGTGATTTGGGTTAAGGTTGCTTGGATTCCATGTACATTAAAAATTAATCTCTCCACCCAGTATATTTCTTCCATCCAGACACAAGAGATCTCCTGGTTGAAATAGGTTTTTACCAAACAAAAGTTTTAAGATTAAGATCTTTCCTTGATGATCTTTTTGACAAATTTTGTAATAGCTAGTATGGAATTGCAAAGTAGTCTTTTAAAAGAGGCCAAGAACAGCATACACGGCTAAGTTGCTCTCAATTTCAGCATATTAATCAACTTCTTTTAAGCACTGACTGAATTTAATATTAGAGACTCCCATCAGGGATGGTCTGTGGAAGATCAGGGTCATATCTAATTTGAGGAAAAGAAATAAAAATTACATTTCATCTGCCTTATTGGGATCATACAAAGTGCCCCAAAAATACTTGCTACCAAACCCCATTAAAAAATCATGTAAGGAATAAGCAGTTCCCAAAGTGGAATATACAAAGAACTTTGTTTCCCCTCCCCCATTAGCAAGCATGTTAAAAATGTTGAATTATTGAAATAACATTGAATGCACTAGAATGATAATTCAAAAATATGTGATTAAAATTATGAAAATTAAGCTGTCTGGTATCTAAACGTTGCCTCAATAGGATTAATTTCCAAATTCTCTCTTCTTTTGAACAGACAACGGTCATTAACAATTCACTGGTTATTCTCTTCTCAGTGAAACCTCCTTCCTGTGATATGATTGACTAGGTATTTCACTGTGGTTGTATAATATTCTATTTTGATTCATTGGAAACTTTATCTGATTCCCTAAAGGATTCACTTAAATATTTACAAATAAAGCAGTTGTGGGCATCCAATGTGCTTGACTACACTGTTACAGTAAAGGCAATAGCAGCAAAAATATACCCTGCTCAACTTTTATGAATTGCACCAAACTTAGATTGAAATATGGTAGGATTCTAATTTTTCCTTCCCACTATTTGCAGAAGGTTTATAGTCTTCGAGATGTTTAAGCATCATTTTAGTTTTCAAGTGAATACATGATGCATACAGAATCAAGCATAAGATGGAAATGATTGTATCTTCTTGTCTGGGATATCTTTTGAAAAGGAAAATTTAATTTCTCCTTTGTGATTCATAATACCTATATTCTTCTATTTGCCAGCTATTGAAAGACCAGCTTCATTAAAATCATATCATTTATTAATAGTTCAAATTTATAAAGTAAAGAATTAAGATCTTTGGGGTTTTTTTGCCTCTGAAAGAGTACACGGTCAGAATCAATGACATTAAGGCTTTTGCTTTTAAGCAGATCATCGGCAGGGCCCCACAGAGTGGCTGGATTTACGTTCTACTCTTGCCTTTTCGCAGATGGTGAGGTTATGATCTCTGCTGTTACGTTAGTGGGAGGCTCCACTTGGAGGCTTGATTCTTGCCAAAAAGAGGCTTAGTAATCCAAACTCAGGTTCTGACCAATTACCAAGCAATCAGTGGAGCACATAATCAAAGTTTTGTATTCAAAAATATTGCTGCAGTCAGTAGAAACACTATTGAATCTGACCAGAAACATATATTGCCATAACAGAGTAGCAACAGAGAACCTCTACTCTAAATGCGCCAAGGGACAAAGATAAAAACTTTCTACCATGTGAATATGTTAATAAATAGCAGAATGAAGGATCAAAACAGTGGGGTACTGGATGTGTAGTTGAGTCCATTGTAGTTTTTTGCGAATAAAATGGCAGGGATACTTACTGTTCAGGCAAGCCATAGCAACTCATTTATTGAACACCAAAAAACCGAAACATCAAAGCGCACTAAAAACTTTTATTTAACAACGTCATCACGTCAGACCAGCCTCTTAAGGCAAAACTCCAACTCAATGTCGGTGGTTGTGAATTATTTACATTTCTCCCAATTAAATCACCTCACACAGACCGCCCCCTCCCCCAGAATTCCTTAAAACCGGCATCATGAGCCTGTCGGGAACTTGGACGAGCCGCCCGACTTGAGTCCTGTGACTCATAGGCGGAGGAACCACAGGCGCCTCTGACTCATCCAGAGGTACGTTTGCACAGTTGATGCACCAGTAGGGCTGCATTAGAAAGAGGATGTTTGGTATCATCAAATGCCCTGGTCAAGTCTGCTGACTAGTCAAGGACTTGATTAGGGATATTGCCTTTATTCAGGAGGAGTACAAGTTCAGCAGCTCGAGGATTGAAATGGTAATAGAAACTCACCATGCCTGTAGTTTTTTTCAGTAGAGTGGGGTGGTGGGAAATCCATAATAGTGACTACTTTTGATGGGAGGAGATTCACACCTTCTGCAGAGATGTGATTGCCGAGAAAGTCAATGGTTGACAACCCAAACTGGCAGTTAGCAGGCTTGATAATCAACCCGTGCTGGCTTAAGCACTCAAAAAGTGTGCAGAGATGGGGTATGTGTTTGGATTTGGACGCACTGGTGACAAGTATGTCATCCTGATACACAAAATAATAATAGTCTATCAGCCATTGGAAAGTCAGTGCTGCATTTCTCAGTCCAAACGCCATTGTGCAGAAACTCAAAGAGACCAAATGGGATTATCACAGCTGTTTTGGGATTACCCTCTGAGGACGCAGGCCGCTAACTAAACTGACTATGGAAAAAATTGACTTTCTGGCTAAACGTGCTCCGAAGTCTTGGATGTGTGGGACAGGATAACAATTGGGTGTGGTAACTTCATTAAGGTGTTGGTAATTGCCAAATGGGTGGGAATCAGCATCAGATTTAGGGACCAAGTAGAAACATAGAAACATAGAAAATAGGTGCAGGAGTAGGCCATTCGGCCCTTCAAGCCTGCACCGCCATTCAGTATGATCATGGCTGATCATCCAACTCAGAACCCTCTACCTGCTTTCTCTCCATACCCCCTGATCCCTTTAGCCACAAGGGCCATATCTAACTTCCTCTTAAATATAGCCAATGAACCGGCCTCAACTGTTTCCTGTGGCAGAGAATTCCACAGATTCACCACTCACTGTGTGAAGAAGTTTTTCCTCATCTGGGTCCGAAAAGGCTTCCCCTTTATCCTTAAACTGTGACCCCTCATTCTGGACTTCTCCAACACCGGAAACAATCTTCCTGCATCTAGCCTGTCCAATCCCTTTAGAATTTTATACGTTTCAATAAGATCCCCCCCTCAATCTTCTAAATTCCAGTGAGTATAAGCCTAGTCGATCCAATCTTTCTTCATATGAAAGTCCTGCTATCCCAGGAATCAATCTGGTGAACTTTCTCTGTACTCCCTCTATGGCAAGAATGTCTTTCCTCAGATTAGGGGACCAAAACTGCACACAATATTCTAGGTGAGGTCTCACCAAGGCCTTGTACAACTGCAGTAGAACCTCCCTGCTCCTGTACTCAAATCCTTTTGCTATGAATGCCAACATACCATTTGCCTTTTTCACCACCTGCTGTACCTGCATGCCCACCTTCAATGACTGGTGTACAATGACACCCAGGTCTCGTTGCACCTCCCCTTTTCCTAATCGGCCACCGTTCAGATAATAATCTGTTTTCCTGTTCTTGCAACCAAAGTGGATAACCTCAGATTTATCCACATTAAATTGCATCTGCCATGAATTTTCCCACTCACCTAACCTATCCAAGTCACCCTGCATCCTCTTAGCATCCTCCTCACAGCTAACACCGCTGCCCAGCTTTGTGTCATCCACAAACTTGGAGATGCTGCATCTAATTCCCTCGTCTAAATCATTAATATTTATTGTAAACAACTGGGGTCCCAGCACTGAGCCTTGCAGTACCCCACTAGTCACTGCCTGCCATTCTGAAAAGGTCCTGTTTACTCCCACTCTTTGCTTCCTGTCTGCCAACCAATTCTCTATCCACATCAATACCATACCCCAATACCGTGTGCACACTAATCTCCTGTGTGGGACCTTGTCAAAAGCCTTTTGAAAATCTAAATATACCACATCCACTGACTCTCCCCTATCCACTCTACTAGTTACATCTTCAAAAAATTCTATAAGATTCGTCAGATATGATTTTCCTTTCACAAATCCATGCTGACTTTGTCCGATGATTTCACCTCTTTCCAAATGTGCTGTTATCACATCTTTGATAACCGACTCTAGCATTTTCCCCACCACTGATGTCAGACTAACCGGTCTATAATTCCCTGGTTTCTCTCTCCCTCCTTTTTTAAAAAGTGGGGTTACATTAGCCACTCTCCAATCCTCAGGAACTAATCCAGAATCTAAGGAGTTTTGAAAAATTATCACTAATGCATCCACTATTTCTTGGGCTACTTCCTTAAACACTCTGGGATGCAGACCATCTGGCCCTGGGGATTGATCTGCCTTTAATCCCTTCAATTTACCTAACACCACTTCCCTACTAACATGTATTTCCCTCAGTTCCTCCATCTCACTAGACCCTCGGTCACTTACTATTTCCGGAAGATTATTTATGTCCTCCTTAGTGAAGACATTAGTTATTCAATTGGTCTGCCATGTCTTTGTTCCCTATGGTCAATTCACCTGTTTCTGACTGTAAAGGACCTACATTTGTCTTGACCAATCTTTTTCTTTTCACGTATCTATAAAAGCTTTTACAGTCAGTTTTTACGTTCCCTGCCAGCTTTCTCTCATAAATTTTTTCCCCTTTCCTAATTAAGCCCTTTGTCCTCCTCTGCTGGTCTCTGAATTTCTCCCAGTCCTCAGGTGTACCACTTTTTTTTGCTAATTTATATGTTTCTTCTTTGGACTTGATACTATCCCTAATTTCCCTTGTCAGCCATGGGTGCACTACCTTCCCTGGTTTATTCTTTTGCCAAACTGGGATGAACAATTGTTGTAGTTCATCCATGCGATCTTTAAATGCTTGCCATTTTATATCCACCGTCAACCCTTTAAGTATCATTTGCCAGTCTATCTTAGCTAATTCACGTCTCATACCTTCAAAGTTACCCTTCTTTAAGTTCAGAACCTTTGTTTCTGAATTAACTATGTCACTCTCCATCTTAATGAAGAATTCCACCATATTATGGTCACTCTTACCCAAGGGGCCTCCCATGACAAGATTGCTAACTAACCCTTCCTCATTGCTCAATACCCAATCTAGAATGGCCTGTTCTCGAGTTGGTTCCTCGAGATGTTGGTTCAGAAAACCATCCCGCATACATTCCAAGAAATCCTCTTCCTCAGCACCCTTACCAATTTGGTTCACCCAATCTATATGTAGATTGAAGTCACCCATTATAACTACTGTTCCTTTATTGCACACATTTCTAATTTCCTGTTTAATGCCATCCCCAACCTCACTACTACTGTTAGGTGGCCTGTACACAACTCCCACCAGCATGTTCTGCCCCTTAGTGTTATGCAGCTCTACCCATATCGATTCCACATCCTCCAGGCTAATGTCCTTCCTTTCTATTGCGTTAATCTCCTTTCTAACCAGCAATGCTACCCCACCTCCTTTTCTTTCCTGTCTATCCCTCCTGAATATTGAATTGATGCACCATCAATAACTCTGAGACGTGGGTTAAGGTAGGCTTTTATTGGCTGGAAGAAAGCACAAGCAGCAAGCGACCACCACACAACATCCTGGAGACTGAGGGAGGAGCAGTGCCTCCAATCGCCTTTATACAGGGGTCTGTGGGAGGAGCCACAGGAGCAGTCAGCAGGGGGGGGGGGCGTGTCCAGACACGTATATGTAGTTCACCACATGAATATCCCTGGATGTTGAGCTCCCATCCTTGGTCACCCTGGAGCCATGTCTCTGTGATCCCAACTATATCATATTCATTAATAACTATCTGAACATTCAATTCATCCACCTTGTTACGAATGCTCCTCGAATTGACACACAAAGCCTTCAAGCTTATTTTTACAACACTCTTAGCCTTTAAGAGTGGATGGGCGAAGCCCAGGGTCTATTCGACCAGCATACAGAGCCAAGTCTTTCCACGTTAGCAAACTCAGCCTTCGCATTTGCCAGCTTTTCTGGGTACAGTCTACGTGCGCGAGCATGGACTGGTCGGCCAGTTGTGGAAATGTGGTGCACGACCCAGTGTCTTTTGACTGTGGTGCAGAATGTGGGCTTGGTGAGGTTTGAGAATTCGCCCAGCAGTCGAGTAAACTCACATGCGGTGGTACATGCATTTGACAGTCATTGTAGGGAACTTACTGGGGGAGCAGGGTAACAACCCAAAGTCTTTGTCATCCACAAGTCAGCTGTTCTTAAGATCAACTAACAGTCCTTGGGCTCATGGGAAATCCACACTAAAGAGAAATTTAGCCACTTTAACAAGGACAAAGTCCCATGTGCAACGTCCCCTACTGATGACCCGCAAGTCTGGATCTTGCTGTTGTTGACAGCCTCCAGCGAGGTTTAGTTGCTCTTTGCCCTCTCATCAATAGACACTCACTTAACACACACGTCACACAGGAAGCATTGCCCTGAAAGGGTGTCCATAATGAACAGTAGACGACCCTGGCAACTGGAACCCACGGGGTTCACAGACCTCTGATGAAGCTTTCGAAGCTGCAAGGCGGCCAACACTTCCTGATGTTCGTAGTAAAGTGAGTGTGGTAAAAGCACAGACCCGGCATAGTCTGTTTCACAGTGGAGGGTGTCCTTATGTTGGGGCCTTGCTGTCTAGGTATACTGAGGTAGAGACAGGAGGAGGAATGATGCATATTTGCCTGGCTGAGTGTAGACAATCAGCCGTTTTAGCAAACTCCCTATAGTCCTTCATGGGTGCATTTGCAAGGGAGATTCAAACTTGATTAGGCATTTACTGCATGAAGAGTTCTTTAAAAATGAGGATGGTGATTATTATAAGGAGTGACAGCATGTGGTCCATGAGTTCCAAAGGCTTACCATCACTGAGGCCAGGGTACGGAGAGCGGCTGCCTGGGGCGCTCGGACCCGATTGTCCAAATGTCTATAAAAGGTGAGTTTTTAGTGATCAGTATTTATCGTGTTCAGGCTAGTTGAGCAATGCTATGACATAGAAATGTTTAGTGCTGTCGGCAGAAATTTCTCAAAGCACGAATAGAGCCCCAGATCATACAAACCAAGCGACAGCAGTTTGCTCCCTAAACTCCGACAGTTTCAAAACAATTGCATTTGCCAACGTATTCGATAACTCTGGAATCATTCTAGAGCATTAGGGTCGCAAAGAAAACGGCAACGGCACTATGTTTCAGAAAAGCCGCAACAACTCATTCACTGAATGCCAAAAGCCTAAACCGCAAAGCGCACTATAAATCTATACGTAACAATATTCTCATGTAGGATCAGCATTTTAGAGTGAACCCCAACTCAATGTCAGTGGTTGTGTATTATGGACATTTCCCCCAATTACGTTACCCTACAGCTTCAACAAATCAAGTACAACCGTTTGAAACCACCTTAAAGTGTTCCTGGTGTGTCCTTCTTCCAAAACACCAACAATATTAAGACACATGTGAAGGCTGTTAACATTGAGATGAAGATTGCAAAGCACATACAAAATACATGAACTCTGTGTTAAAACAGCGGAAGAGGCAAAGCTCAAAAATCATATTGAAACAAAATTATGTTTAAAAATATATAGACTTCAAAAATCAAGGAATTTCTAACTTAAAATGTGAGACTGCTGAGTTATGTTGGAAGCAGATGGATAAGCTGGGGCAAAACATTTATATCACTTCTACTAGGAATACACAACATGAATTTTTTAACAACCAACGAGTGAGAGAGAGAGAATAGAATTGCTCTGCTGGGGATAGCACCAACCCAATGGGTCTCCTTTTCTATCATAAACAAGCAAGCATCCAACTAAATTACGTATACTTATAACAAATAGTGCACCTATATTTGTTTGGCATAGTCTTTAACAAGTCTTCTAAATCGGTTTCCATTAAATTTTGAAAGTCAAACTAATTAAGAAATTGTAAGTTGTACGTGAAGATTATCCAGACATAATTAAAATCAGCAATAATTTTTTTGCTGTAAAATGGCTTTTAAATGACTCCATATGCAGTACAAATGCAAATGTAGACCAGTTCTCAGTAAATATATTCAAGGTAATTCCTACACATGCAATAATTCAAATGCAAAAAGCTCATCATCAAGTCATTTATTTGCAAACTGGCACACCTTGAAATATGCATAAAAGAACTTCAAACAGGAAAGATCATGGGGTTCCACAAGCCTCCTGTGTTAAACCATGATGAAGTTTCTAGGCACTTGCTACTTTCCTGTCCCACTCCCAAATCCCTATGTTTCCAAGAATTTATCAGTCCCATTCTTGAATATTTTCACTGATCAGGTACCAACAACCCACTGGGGCAGACAGTTCCAAAGACACACAAACCTCATTGAAAAACATTTTAGATTAGTACTAACAACACACACAAAATGCTGGTAGAACACAGCAGGCCAGGCAGCATCTATAAGGAGAAGCACTGTCGACGTTTCGGGCCGAGACCCTTCGTCAGGACTAACTGAAAGGAAAGATACTATCCTTTCAGTTAGTCCTGACGAAGGGTCACGGCCCAAAACGTCGACAATGCTTCTCTCTATAGAGTGTTCCACCAGCATTTTGTATGTGTTGTTTGAATTTCCAGCATCTGCAGATTTCCTTGTGTCAGAGTACTAAATTACTTCATTTTTACTGAGACCATGATATTTAGATCCAGGTGCTCAACCAGGAGAAACAGCCTCAATGTTTTATCTTGACAAACCTCAAGACTAAGAAAGGAAATGAATGCAATAGGGCAGTGGAAAAATTCATTCTGTCTGGTTCTCAACATGAACAATATTATTTTTTTGCATTGAATTGCAGAATCAATGAAAATGTTGTGCCAGGTATGTATTGCTAGAAGGGTTTGAGTCTCACTGAATGTTATGGATAATATAAATGGAATGGTAATGAACAGAAGTAATAAGGGATCATTTCTATTGCACATTACCCATCTTTTGGCTAATGTTAAATGTATTTGATGAACCCACAATCAAATTACACTTCAAAAAAATTTTTAAATGTAAATCTGAAAAAAATTGTCACACTATACAATAGAAATCAAGTCTTTACAATATAACACCCACAAAATGCTGGAGGAACTCAGCAGGTCAGATAGCATCTATGGAAAGGAATAAAGAGTTGACATTTTGGGCCAAGACCTTTCATCAGGACAGGACAAAATCTTCACAATATTGTTTTATTGTCTGCAGCAAAGTATTCATTGCTCAAGTATAGATATTCCAGAGTATCAGAACATTGAATAAAATTTTAGAAATATGGAAGGATCAAAGTATTTAAAACATAAGTAATTTTTAAATAGTAAAATTATCAGATTAGGAGTCAGCGTAGGTCAGCAGGCAAAGCAGAAACATTATTTTTGATTTCCCCTTGTCTGTAGTTTAGCCAGTCTCTGATCTCACAATGGACAGCAGGCTGGTGGAATAAGGCACTGAAAAAATATTCATAGAAGTCCACAGGTTTTGTTCCAGTCAATAAGCTGTACAGCTCAATAAAAAGCTTTTAATTTTGTTGTTAAAGTGGTATTAAAATGTTAAAACTGAGAGATTATTGTAAAAACAAATTATTTTCTCTTTTATCTATAGGCTGGAAAATATTATTCAAGCCTTGACACAAATTCAATGCTCCATTATTTTGCCATTCTCCATTAGAAGAGTGTGACAAACAGAAAGGAATCAAGCCTTTATGCAGTTTTCCTGAATAGGACAGCAATTAATCAAAAACTCAGTCACATAGCATGGAAATAGGTCCTGTTGCACAAAAATCTACTCCTCACCTCCACCCTTCTGACTCTCAATACAGGAGCCCCTCAGGGCTGTGTACTAAATCCCCTCCTTTACTCCCTGTATACCCATGACTATGTCACCACCTACAGCTCCAATCTGCTAATTAAATTTGCTGACGACACTACATTGATTGGCCTTATCTCAAACAATAATGAGGTGGCCTACAGGGAAGAAGTCATCTCTTTGACACAGTGGTGTCAAGAAAACAACCTCTCCCTCAATGTCGCAAAAACAAAGGAGCTGGTTGTGGATTACAGGAGGAATGGAGACGGGGTTACCCCTATCAACATCAATGGATCTGGGGTTGAGAGGGTAAACAGCTTTAAATTTCTAGGCATCCACATCACCGAGGACCTCACGTGGTCTGTACACAGCAGCTGTGTGGTGAAAAAGACACAACAGCACCTCTTTCACCTCAGATGGTTGAGGAAATTTGGTATGGGCCCCCAAATCCTAAGAAATTTCTAGAGGAGCACAATTAAGAGCATCCTGACTGGCTGCATCACCGCCTGGCATGGGAACTGTACCTCTCTTATTTGCAGGACTCTGCAGAGAGCGGTGCGAACAGCCCAGTGCATCTATAGATGTGAACTTTCCATGATTCAGGACATTTACAAGGGTGTGTAAAAAGGACCCATAGGATCATTGGGGACCCGAGTCACCTCGACCACAATCTATTCCAGCTGCTACCATCTGGGAAACGGTATCGCAGCATAAAAGCCAGGACCAACAGGTTCCTGACAGCTTCTTCCACTAGGCCAACAGACTGATTAACTCACACTGATTTAAGTGTACTCTATGTTACATTGACTGTTCTATTTATTATACATTATTATAAATGACTATGATTGCACATTGCACATTTAGACGGAGACATAACATAAAGATTTTTGCTCCTCGTGTATGTGAAGGATGTAAGAAATAAAGTCAATTCAATTCAATCACCAAGTCTCCATCTACACTAACCGAATACTACTCTTAAAATTAGGTTCCATTCACCTACTGGCCACACACTTCACCTACTAGATCCCCTCCCTCATCCAATTCCATCTCTTCAGTTCGCTCTGTTACTTATTAGGTTCCAGCACTTGTAATCTTTGGGTCCTCACTCATCCTTGTGCCCCTCTCTACATTTCAGCCTCCATTTTCCCCACCTGGCTCTCTCTGCTCCTATTATTATTTCTCTCTCTATCTGTAACCACTGCACACCACCACCAGCCAACACCCACCCCTCACCTGTGCGTCCTAACTCCACCTATCCCCTTCACCACTAGGTTCTACCCACCTATCATTCTTCACCTATCCTTAATCCCCCTAAATAGTCACCGTCTCATTCCTCGCTCCTCCGATCCTCTTTATGCTGGCTGCCTTCCCTCTCCACTCAGTCCTGATGCAGTTTTGACCCAAATGTTGATTGCTCTTTTTCCTCCACAAAGGCTGCTCAACCCACATAATCCATCCAGAAGTTTGTTTGTTTTGTAAAAGTCCCATTTTATTCTCTTCACATTCCCATCAAGTATCTCTAGATACTATGTACAATGACCATGGGAGGAAACTCAGCACGTCGATGAAACCCATGGCCCAGTAAAATGATAGAGCTAGACTGTTTTGAAAAAGTCCAGCTCCATTTCAGTACTATACAGGAAATGGTGAATACAAGTTTGTAATTAAAAGAAACAAGGTCATGGATCTGGCCCACATTTTACTGATAGTCAAGTCAAGTCCACTTTTATTGTCATTTCAACCATAACCGCTGGTACAGTACATAGTGAAAATGAGACAACGTTTTTCAGGACCATGGTGTTATATGACGCAGTACAAAAAACTAGACTGAACTACGTAATAAAAAAAACACAGAGAAAGCTACACTAGACTACAGACCCACACTGAACGGCATAAAGCGCACAAAAACAGTGCAGGCATTACAATAAATAATAAACAGGACAGTAGGGCAAGGTGTCAGTCCAGGCTTCAGGTATTGAGGAGACTGATAGCTTGGGGGAAGAAACTGTTACATAGTCTGGTTGTGAGAGCCTGAATGCTTTGGAGCCTTTTCCCAGACGGCAGGAGGGAGAAGAGATTGTATGAGGGGTGTGTGGGGTCCTTCATAATGCTGTTTCCTTTGTGGATGCAGCATGTAGTGTAAATGTCCGTGATGGCCAAAAGAGAGACCCCGATGATCTTCTCAGCTGACCTCACTATCCGCTGCAGGGTCTTGCGATCCGAGATGGTGCAATTTCCGAACCAGGCAGTGATGCAGCTGCTCAGGATGGTCTCAATACAACCCCTGTAGAATGTGATGAGGATGGGGGGTGGGTGATGGACTTTCCTCAGCCTTTGCAGAAAGTAGAGATGCTGCTGGGCTTTCTTTTCTATAGGGGTTGGCTTCTAATACCTGCTGCATAGATTCGCAATTTTTCCCCAAAATAACCCCCTGTACTTGCTACTACAGCAACTTTCATCTATTGTAATCAATTGTTGAAATCATTGGTTATGCTGTGCAAGTCCTGAATAATCAAGAACCCCTCAATCTCCACATTAAATATATCCAATGACTTGACCTTCACAGTCATCTGTGGCAATAAATTCCACCCTCTGGCTAAAGAAATTCCTCATCTTTTTTTTCTAAATGGATGTCTCTCTAATCTGAGGCTGTGCCCTCTGGACCTAGACTCCTTCAGTATAGAAAACATCCTCTCCACATCCACAGTATCTTAGCCTTTCAATATCTGATAGGTTTCAATAAGATCCCCCTCTTTCTTCTAAACTCCAGTGAATACAGAACACAGAGCCATCAAACGCTCTTCATATGTGAACCCTTTCATTCCCAGAATTATTTGCATTAACCTCCTCTGGACTCTCTCCAATGCCAGCACAACTTTTAGACAAGAGGCCCAAAAACTGCTCTCAATCCTCCAAGTGTGGTCTGACCGATGTCTTAAAAAACCTGAGCAAAACGTCATTGCTTTTATATTCTAGTCCTCTCAAACTGAATGCTAACATTGCATCTTCCTTCCTTACCACCAAATGAACCTGCAAGTTAACCTTTAGGGAATCCTGCATGAGGATTCCTAAGTCCCTTTGCACCTTCAACTTTAAAATTTACTCCCCATTTATAAATTCATTTATGTTTTTATCCCTTCTACCAAAGCGCATGACCAGACACTTCCCTTCACAATGTTCCATCTGTCACTTCTTTGTCTGTTCTCCTAATCTGACTAAGTCCTTCTGCAGACTTCCTGCGTTCTCAACACTACCTGCCTCTCTACCTATCTTTATGCCAACTGCAAACTTGGTCTCAAAACCATCAATTTCATCATTCAAGTTATTGACATGTAGCATGAAAAGCAGCAGTACTAACATCAACCCCTGCAGAATGCCACTAGCCACCAGCAGCTAACCAGAAAAGGCCCCCTTTATTCCATCTTTGCCTCCTGCCAATTAATACCATGGGATCTTATTTTGTTTAGCAGCCTGATGTACGGTGCTTTGTGAAAGGCCTTCAGAAAATTCATGCATACAACATCCTCTGACTCTCCTTTGTCTATCCCACCTGTTATTTCCTCAAGGAATTCCAACAGATTTGTCCGGCTAGATTTTTCCTTAAGGAAACCAAACTGACTTTGGCCTATTTTATCATGTACCTCCAAGTACCCTGAAATATCATCCGTAATAGAGGACTTCAACACCACTGAAGTCAGACTAAATGGCCTTTCTGCTGCCTCCCTTTCTTAAAGAGTGGAATAACATTTCCAATTTTCCAGTCCTCAAGAGCCATTCCAGAATCTAGTGATTTTTGAAAGATCATTACTAATGCCTCTCTTCAGATACTTCTTTCAGAACCCTGGGGTGTGGTCCATCTGAACTAGTTGACTTATCTACTTCAGACCTTTCAGCTTATTTAGCACCTTCTCCTTAGTAATATCAACTGCACTCACTTTTGTCCCCTGAAACTCTTGAATTTAATCTTTTTTCTCTTAATGGCTATTTTATTTGCCTTCTGTTGGTTGTTAAAAGCTTTCCAATCCTCTAACTTTCCATTATTTTTTGCTAAATTATAACATAAAAGCAAAAGAGAGGGCCTGTATTCAATTTACCCTGTCAGCCACAGTTGCATCATCCTTTCTTTAGAATACTTCTTTTGGATGAATTGATCTTGTGCTACCAGAGAGTTCAGCCATTGCATTCTGCTGTCATTCCTGCTCATGTTCCTTTCCAAACAACTTTGGCCAGCTAGTCTCTCATATTTCTATAATTCTCTTCACTCCGTTATAATACTGATACATCTGATTTTATCTTCTCCCTCTCAAAATGCAAGGTGAATTCTATCATATTATGATCACTGCCTCCTAAGTGTTCTTATATCTTAAGCTCCTTAATCAAATCTGGTTCATTACAAAACACCCAATCCCAGAATTGCCTTTCTCCTAATGGGCTCAAACATAAGTTGGCTCTAAAATATCATCACATTTGGCATTCTACAAGTTCCCTCTTCTAGGATCCAGCACCAACCTGGTTTTCCCCAATTTATCCACATATCGAAATCCTCCGTGACCATTGTCCTTTATACATGCCTTTGTGATCTCCCATTGTAAGTTGTAACCCAAATTCTGGATACTGTTTAGATTTGTTTTCATTTTTTAACTAACCTCACCCCCTCTACCTAACTGCCTGTCTTTTTGATACAGTGAGTATTCTTGGATATTAATTCCCCCAACTATGAACTTCTTTCAACCATAACTCAGTGATGCACACAACATAATACCTGCCAATCTGTAACTGCGCCACAAGATCATCTATCTTATTCCGTATGCTGTATGCATTCAAATACAAGATCTTCAGTCCTGTTTTCATCACCCTTTTCAATTTTGTTCCCATGTTATATTTGAACTCATCCCACTGACAGCAGTCTTGCCTTGTCATCTGTCTGTCCTTCCTCAGTCTCATTACAACACTGCACCTACATGTATACAGCCAGCCCCATTCTCAGCTATCTCATTTATGTCCCACCTTAGTGGCTATACAAAGAAAGCAGTGTGTAGTGAGACTGTGATGAAATACAGGAAAATTACACATCTTATGATACATCATCACACCTATAATTACAATATTATAATGCAAGAACTGCTATCTTTTCAAAACATAATATAATTAGACAAATCTGTTACTGTAATGCCCATTGAGTCCTACAGCTTCTGACCATATTAAAAAGTCAACACGAGAAGAAATCATTTATCAACAGGTTAGATAACACTCGCATCTGTGTATGAAAGGAAAGTAAATCTGTACAGTTTCATTTTAAATATATTTGTCTATCAGAATAGTTTTTTCTCAATTTCAGGTGAAGACGTTGGCGCTTGATTGGAACACAGAATCATGATTTTTTTAAATCACTGTCTTATGTGAAATTTCTTGCTTTGAAACAACAGTTCAGTGAAAAATGACAATAAATTACAAAATAAACAAACACTGCAAAAAATTATAAAGAGATTTGACGTTTTAAAACTTTGTTAGCAGAGGGGCAAGAAGCATGTTTCTTAAAAACCATTTCAAATGAAAAGTAGATGATGTTTAAATCTATTTTTAGCACTTAGTGGCACAGATTTTGCTCTGCATATAGAAACTATCATTAACGAAAAGAGAGTCTGATCTAAGTAGTATTAAGTCTAAAAGTTGCCAGAATATATAGCAATGAAATGTGCACTTCTGTAAGGAAATGAGACAACTGCCTAAAGATTAGTTTGATTTTCATAATGAAAATTGCATTTCACTTGAAATTGCTCCAATAAGTGGTTTTACTTGGTTTAAATCCCAATTTCCTGTGCATCTGAAATTCAGTGCTGTAGCAATCACATCACACTCTCCATCTTAATAAACTGATTTTGTCCAATCATGTTCAATGTGTCATCAGTTCTCGATGACAAATGATTGTGGCACACACAGACAGTGCTCAGCTACAAGCTGAGCATCTAGACACAGACAACTTTATCATAACTAAAGGGTCAGTGAGGGGGGGGGGGGGCAAGACAAGTAGAATAATTACTTGTGGATAATACTGCGGGGCTGTTCCCAATCGCACTCACATCCATTTCATGTGTGGTTTGATGTAGTCCTTTTAATATTTTTCCTTTCATATTTCAATTTGCATAGTTCTTCATCAATAGAATATCTTCCTTCAGCTAGTACTGCGAGGCACCAGGAACTATTCATTATTCCGTAACAGCTGCTCGTGCACTCGGATTGACATAAAGATTGAAATGACCTTCATTCTATTTATCACCTCCACCAAGGAAATTGGTTTTCACTTTGCACATACCAGCTATTGCAAGTCAGGAAAATAGGTAGTGGTTACTTGCATTTTCTTCAATGCAACCAATGATCCATCAAATAGTATATCAAACTGTAACAAATGGATTATTGAATTGTGTGCAGCTTTGTAATACCAAGCTAGAAACTCGTGATTGGCAGTTATTCTCAGATGGTAGGAGGTGTATAGTTACTTGCAAAGTAATGCTGAACTTAATGACTTACTTTCTAACCTACAATCTTTTTAAAGAATCAAACACTCCTTCCCTCAAAAAGTAATCAAAACTAAATCAATCTTTATGCGTCACATGCTTGTTAACTTCACAGCTAGAACATTTTTAATAAAGCACACTTTAAAATCTCTTGCTTCCTTATAAATTCAATTCATTTCTGCATCTTTTCATGACAATCCAGTGTGGCAAGTTGGAACAGGACAACTTGAAAATGAAAAACAAATAAATGGAAAAATAATTCAGATAGAAGAAAGATGATTAATGTATAACAAATGACTATCATTGACAAGCAGCTTCTGATGATGATAATAGAGACTACAGCGGTGGGAGCTACCAATTGAGGACCAACTGTGTTAGAGCATTGAACTAACAGGTTGACATTCAAGTATCAATATGAGTTTCTGGCTGCAAGGAAATGCAAAATCCAATTAGCTTATTATCAATATGGAAATGCTGATTAACAAGGCAGGTTTCATCTTCAACTGTTCTGGTTTCTTTTGCTTTATCGTATTTTCAGGCGTGTTAGTCTTTCTAGGCTCACCTAGAAAGACCTCTGACATGATCTTTAACATTCAAATGCCCTTTTAAAAACCTGAGATAACTTGAGAACAATCATTTAAAATACACTTAAGGAAGAGCTCCATTAAAAAAACTCAAAGAGTGCAGGTAGTTGCTTTGAAGGCTGCAAAAACCCTGCTGATTTTTGTCAGTATTCTATTCAATCAGTTTGTTTAAAGACCTAGCTCAAGAGATTTCACTTTATGCCCTTCTCCAAATATATCCCTATTAAATCAATCCTCTTTTTCAAATAAAAGGTGCTCTCTTCATAATGTTGTTCAATTAGAGCAGCTTAGATTTCTCTGGCTAAATTTAGACACTGCAACAGCATCGTCCTTTAAATATATCCTCATTCATAAACAAGGTGCAGACTGATGAACAGAATTTAACCTCAATTTACCCTTCACTTTGTATAATATTTGTGGTATTCTAGTGTGGTTTTGCATGCAGATTGCAATATTCATATATAGCTTTTGGCTTTTTTTGTGTGAGTGGGGGTGTCCAGATGTCAGTTTAAGCACAAGAAGATTTGGAACCATCTGATTGCTATTCTAAAATCAAGTTTTCTGTCAGGTGCCAGAAGTTGAAATTTTCATCAAGAAGCACAACACTGAGAAAATTCAAATCGTATCGGTATTGAAGTGTCACTGCCAATGAATTGTGATTGCCTTGAATCAGCTCCCTCTGGCTCTACCGAAAATGTTTTTCCCTTCAAATATTCATGCTTAGATCACATGATGACTGCTTATAACTGGCAGTTTAAGAGCAGGGCACAAAATTTGCATTTGAATTTGGATCCCAATTTGCATGATTAAGTGGTCTTAAATATTTAGAATCAAGAAGTTTTCTGATTACTATTAAGGCTGTCTAACAAAAAAAGCATCCGGTGAGCTTTGGGAGTCCATGCAGACAGTGAGGTGCATACTTAAGAACCTTACTTGTAGCAATTGCTCTGCAGATGACCAGAAAAACTACAGAGTTGCGGGCACAGCTCAGCAATTCATGGGAAGTAGCTTCCCCTCTGTGAGCTCTGATTATGCTGGCAGCTTTACTGAGGTAGTGAGAAGTAGACAGACCCCAGACATTCTCTCTTCTCCCCTGTCCCATCAGGCAGAAAATACAAAAGCAAGTACCATCAGGCCCAAAGACAAATTCCATCCCTGTTATCAAGCTCTTGAATGGACCTCTTGTATGATAAGAACTCACAATCTCCCTTGTTATGACCTTGCACTTTATGGTTTACCTGCACTGGATTTCCTCAGCAGCTTTTAAATTTTACTCTGCATTGCATGTGACAATGATAAATCAATAGCAAGGATTATGGGCAGAGAAGTGAAACAAAGCAACATGTTTCTCAGGAGAAACGTCAACAATGTTAATACATATATAAATGTTCCTTTAGATAGGTGTCAATAATTCTAGGTAATTCTCTTGAAAAGACAATAGGATAAATACATGTCTAATGTTGTGAAAAGAAGATGAAATCTCTATTATATTGAATGTTTCTTAAGTAGCGTTGTCTACTGGAACAAAGTTCAAAGTGAATTTTATCAGATTACATACAGTATGTCACCACGTACAACCCTGAGATTCATTTTCCTGCGGGCATACTCAACAAATCAGTAGAATACTAACTGTGACAGGATCAATGAAAGATCAAGTAGAATGCAGAAGTCAATAAACTGTGCAAATGCAAATATAAATAAAAATCAAAAAATAACCAAAATATGAAATAACAAGATAGAGTCCTTAATGTGAGCTCATTGGTTGTGGGGACAGCTCAATGGATAGGTAAATGAGTGTCGTTATCTCCTTTGTTCGAGAGACTGATGGTTGAGGGGTAGTAATTGCTTTTGAACCTGGTGGTGTGAATCCTGAGGCTCCTGTACTTCCTACCTGATGGCAGCAGTGAGAATGGCCTGGGTGGTGAGGATCTTTGATGACGGATGCAGCTTTTCTACAACAGCATTTCATATAGATGTGCTTAACGGTGGGAAGGGGTTTACCCGTGATATACTGGGGTGAATCCACTAGCTTTTGTAGAGACATTGGTGTTTCCAGACCAGGCCATGATGCAGCCGGTCAACACACTCTCCACTACACATCTATAGAAGTTTGTCAAGGTCGTCAAAGAACAATAACATAGCATAGCATGGAATTTATTTATTTATTGAGTTACAGGGCAGAATTAGATGTTACAGCCCTTCAAGCTGCAGAACTAGCAGCACCTGAATTAACCTTAGCCAAATCATAACTTAGTGACCAATTAACTGACTAATCAGTACGTCTTTGGACTGTGGGAGGGAACTGGAGCACCCAGAGGAAGGCCAAGCTTTCCACAGGGAGCTGGGTGTGATGTACAAACTTCTTGCCGAGGTCGCCGGGATTGGACTCTGAACTCTGACACCTTGAGCTCTACTAGCGTTATGGTAACCGCTATGCTACCGTGGTGAGCATGGTTTGTTCAATCACTTCACTGACAGGTAACTAATTTAGCCACTACCACATCCGGCAGTGGAGCTTAAAAGTCAAGGAAAGAAGGTCACAAAATGATAATTGACTATAACCTCTATCCCATCTACTACAAGAAGATGCTCAAGAAAACTTATGCTTGGCCAAGAGATTACACAGTAAATGTGAACACAGCTGCACAAGCTACAAGTCATGTAAGCAGGCAAATTTACTAATCCCATGCCCAACAGATCATAGTTTATGCTGCAATAGCATAAGGATGGTTTACTTATCCACACAACTCCAGTGTGCAACTTCCTCCTAGGTGGACAGGATCTGGAAATTTAACTCACCTTCCATGTGCTTTTCAATTTTGTTTACAGGCACACTATTTTTCCCATAAGAATCACTAATCTTGGGCTAGCACTGTAACAAAAATATATTTCTTTCAACCCCCCAAATAAGCAAACTGCAAAGATAATCTGAGGCTAAAATCATGTTATTAAAATGAAATCTATGCACTGCAATTATTAAAGTTATTTCAGGCAATTTCAGTTTCATAATGAAGTATGCTATATATAGTCTATGTGCATCAGCAATCTCTTTTAGTAAATGCTTAGATTGTGGAATCAAGAGAATAGTATACCCATACATTTAAAACAATGACAGACTTACCACATTGTCGATTCTTCATTCGAGTACCAAATCCTTGGAACTTCTCGTCTTCAAATAACTTTGCAATGCCAACTTTAAAAAACAAATCTGTGTAAAGAAAAGGTAATGCTCAGTTATACTTGCTCTAAATGTAACAAGTTTATCTATTCTAATAACCACTTTCCAATGTATTTTGAACACTGACTTCCTGCAGGTAGTCTTATCACATCGCCATTTTCTCAACTTAATGCAAACAATGAAAATCAGGAACAAAGGAAAAAAGAAATCTGATTGTCAGGAAAAGATATATAAAGTGATACACTTACAGGCATCCCAACTTTTGTCTCTGCATTTTATACTTAAAAAAAATAACATATCCAGTTATTTACCATTTCATTTAACCTTGACTGATTTCTATGCCATTCACAAGATAACTGTGAGCAGATTGTGAGCTTTAGTTAAATCCCGATCATGGGTAAAATTATCTACAGAAAAAGGATAAAAACTAGAGATTCAAACAAGGAAACCAATAGACAAGGAAACTATTAGAATATTCAAAGGTTTTATGGAACTCTTGAAAACAAGACCAAATACATCATGTTTCAAAGCTATTATGCCATTATTAACAAGTAATTGTAGATTCTGCCTCATCTTTGCCAACATTTCCAGTTCTGGATCCACTTTCCTGTATATTCAGAGTTTTTTTTCAAAGCCATAATTAATCCCCAGGTATTAATTTCAATCCATTTTAAAATGTTTAAAAAATGCTGCGCAGCTAAAGATCAAAAAAAGATATTGCTCCATGAAATATTAAAGTTTCCTATGAAATAAGTGCTGAACAAACTTACTAGCAGGGGGTAGCCCTGATATCACAGAACTGGATAAAAGTTTATGGAAAAGGATCTTCATGTCATAGAGTCATACAGCCCAGAAACAGGCCTTTCAGCCTAATTCACCAATACTGATTAAGCTATCTTCCTGAGTGAGTCCAATTTGCCTTCTAAATATTTCCATCTAACAATGTTGTCCAAACATCTTTTAAATATTAAAAATTTTAGCAACACACACAAAATGCTGGTGGAACGCAGCAGGTCAGGCAGCAGCTATAGGGAGAAGCGCTGTCGACGTTTCGGGCCGAGACCCTTCGTCAGGACTAACTGAAAGGAAAGATAGTAAGAGATAGGAAAGATAGTAAAAGATAGTAATCTCTTACTATCTTTCCTTTCAGTTAGTCCTGACGAAGGGTCTCGGCCCTTATAAATTTTATCTTTCTCTGCCACTTCCTCTGCCAACTTATTCCAAATGCATACCACCTATCTTGGGTCATAAAATCAAAGAGGATCAATTTGGATGGATCTAGGAAGCTGTAAGGTGCAGAAAAATTGGTGGGAGTTACACATGCACCCACAAACACACGACAGAGAAAAATAGGAAATTATATGTACATAAAAAAGAGTGTAATACAATGATCATTGAGAAACTTTAAACTAGATACAGACTGGGAAAACTAAGTCGAAAATGGATTCATAAGCTGCACAAGGGATTGTATTCCAGATCAGTGTAATAAGTAATAAACAAGAGAATAATTAATTTTAAATCTAATATTATGATGAGAAAGAGGTAGTTAAGAGGCCTTTTGGGAGCAGAGATAATAAAGTGATAGAGTTATTGAAATGACATGGTTCAATCACAAATGTGGAACTTAAATCGAAATAAAGGAGTTTGAAAAAAGACACAAGTTGCAAATTGATTATAGTAGACAGGATACTGGGTCATGAGGTGGTAGAATAACAAAGCAATGGCTAACAATTAAAGAACTACTACATAGCTTATAAATAATATGTACCGAATTAAGACAATTGGAAAAGAGTACCGTTGACGTTTCGGCCCGAAACTTCGACTGTACTCTTTTCCACAGATGCTGCCTGGCCTGCTGAGTTCCTCCGGCATTTTGTGTGTGTTGCTTGGATTTCCAGCATCTTCAGATCTTCTCTTGTTTGTAACTAAATCCATTTCTGTCATAATAGGAAGCCTCTTGAAAGTACTGGAGAATTACAGGGTCAGAGAGAGCCAGCATTAGTTAAAAAGTAAGTAAATAAATAAATTAATTAACATCGGAGAGGCTAAAGGGGTTGAAAACTAATAAAATCCCAGGACATGATGGCTTGCAGTTAAGGGTTCTTAAGGAGTTGACTTTGAAGAAAGCAGTTGCCATCTTCCCGAAATGTATAGATTCTAGAATGGTTCCCAATGATACCAAATCAATTCCCACTTCAGGCGTCCAGTTATTGATTACAGATCAGCATCCAACACAATCACACCCTCAGTACTAATCAACAAGCTCCAAAACCTGGGCCTCTGTGCCTCCCTCTGCAACTGGATCCTGAACTGCACTCAGAGCAAATCAGAAATAACATCTCCTCCTCACCAACAATCAACACTGGCATACCTCAAGGATGTGTGCTTAGCCCACTGCTCTACTCACGTTGCAACCACGACTACATGGCTAGGCATAATTCAAACACCATCTGTAAATTTACAGTTGACACAATTATTGTTGGCAGAATATCAGGTGGTGACAAGCAGCACACAGGAGTAAGATAGACCAGCTGGTTGAGTGGTGTCACAACAACAACCTTGCACTCAATGTCAATAAGACCAAAGAACTGATTGTGGACTTCAGGAAGGAGAAGTCAGGAGAACACACACCAGTCTCATTGATGGATCAACAGTTTCAAGTTCCTTGGTGAAAAAACATCCTGAGCCCAACAATTATAAAGAAGGTACAGCAGCAACTATATTTCTTTTGGAGTTTGGGGAGATATGGTATGTCACCAAAGACTCTTACAAATTTCTTTAGATGTACTGTGGAAACATTCTGACTGTTTCAGGGCCAGCAACTTCAAATTCAACAAGCTCCCTCATGGGTACTAGCCTCCCTACCATTGAGGACATCATCAAAAGGCAATACCTCAAGAAGGTAGCAACAATCATTAAGAACTCTCACCATTCAGTACATGCCATAGTCTCATTACTAACATCAGACAGGTGGCACAGGAGCCAGAAGAGACAGCCACAGACACATACAATGTTTTAGAAACAGCTTCTTCCTCACTGCTAAATTTCTGAACAGACAATGAAACCATGAACACTATCTCACTGTTTTGCTCTTTCAGCACTTATTTTTGTATATTCTTTTTGTAACTTGTAGTAAATTTTGTATATTGCACGGTACTGCTGCTACAAAACAACTGATTTCTCAACATACAGTATGTCTGTGATTAAAAAAGGCAAACATCAATAGAACAACAAGATTTGCAATTCCATCAATGAGTATTCAGTGCCAAAATAATCTATTATTGCAAATGTTTGGCTGCTGAATTTCCAAAATTCAAGGATGCACCGACATCTATCATTGAAAACACTACACTAATTAAAACTAAATTTCATCTTCAATTGAGCCAGTGCCCTGGGTATGGCCTCCTCTACATTGTTGAGACCTGACATAAAATGGGGGACTGCTTTGTCGAGTTCCTGTTTCAACATATTGTTTCACAGCATCCTCTTTTGCCACAATGAGGCCGCTCTCGGGTGGAGGAACAACCCCTCTAGGTAGCCTCCAACCTGATGGCATGAACATCAATTTTTCTTTTTCTTGCTTTTTGCCTCCCTTCTTCTGCTCTCCACTCTGACCTCTTCCCCTCACCTGACTATTTCATCCACCTGCTACCCCTCCCTTCCCTTTCTCCCATTGCATACTCTTCTCTCCTATCAGATTCCTTCTTTGCTAGCCTTTTACTTTTCCCACCAACCTGGCTTCACCTATCATCATTTGCATCATCTTATTCCCCTCCTCCCACCTTTTTAATTCCAGCATCTTCTCCCTTCCTTTCTGCTCCAGATGAAAGGTCTTGTCCTGAAATATTGACTGTTTTGTTCATTTCTGTAGATGCTGTGTAATTTGCTGAGTTCCTGGATTTCCAGCAACTGCAGAATCTCTTGTGTTCAATAGGATTACTTGTTTTAGGGATAAAAATTGAGAAAAAAATGCTTGGAAGCTGTACTTTTATGAGGGAGTCCAGCTTTCTGGGTGGTGGAGAGTGGGTCTGGCAAGGGGAAGAATGGAACCAATATCAAATTTTGATCAGCATGAAGCTTATTGTATTGGCCAAATGACTTACTCCTATTCCTCTTTCTAATGTTGCATTTTCTTGACACTACAAGTCAGCAGATACATTCCAATATGCTATCTAAGCACTCTGCTCACCTCTACACTTTTGGGATAGAAATATATAGAGAACAGGCAGGAATTATTTTGGACAACAAGGTGCAAAAATTCTTCTGTGCTTTGCACCATGATGTTGTGTATTATCTATTAAATTGTTATGATCAAATTTTTCCTTGGGAAGCTGCTGAACAAAATTCAGTTAAAAGACCCACAGGTGAAGTTCAGAACAAACACCTTCAAAACCATTTTGGCTAATGTTGGATTTGCTTGAGGAGCTAGAATGGGATTTTCATACAACTCTAAAGGCAAGAAAAAAATGGACAAAATGAGTTATGAGTTATGGGATGGAAAAACTCCAAAGTTGTCGTAATAGGTTTTAATTGAAAAATTAATAGCCTGTTTCAGTTTAATGACCAGTGACCATGACTACCAATAAACAGTAAAATGGGCATTGCATATAGAATTACAATTAAACTCATAAATTAAATGCAGTTCAAAGCCCAGATTCCTATGCAAATTGGGTGGTTTTGTGTACATTGCTATCAAAACATAATTAAATTTAAGACAGTTTGTTTGCTATTGACATACCACAGATGACAAATAACACTAGTCTATTTGTTATAGATGCAGACTAATTTTCAAATTGCCCAAAGGCAGGATTTGAAGCCATAGATTTATCTGTTTCAAACAATACAGATTAATAAATTAAGAGGTCTTAAGTTCTTTTTTAAACACTAACTACATTTTTACAAGATCCACCATCCAAATAAATGTATCTAAGGTAAACACCAATAGTTATTTAGCATACATTTTAAATGGATTAGAAACAGTGAAGGTTTGTTAATTGCTGGACAATTCCACAAAGTAATAGACCACTTATTGTCATGTCCAATAATTTTTCACATAACTTCTTGCACAAGGTGGATAGAGCTTGCTATTCTCTTCCCATTGGTGAATATGTTCTTATTATAATTGGACAGTCAAGAATGACAATGGATAACAGAAAAACAGAAGATAAAGACACAACTTGGGCCCCTAATCTCAGAAAGGATGCATTGTCATTGGAGAGAATCCAGGGAAGATTCATGAGCATGTTTCTGGAAATAAAGGGGTTAACACATGAGGAGTGTTTGGCAGCTTTGGGCCTGTGCTCGCTGGAATTTAGAAGAATCCATGGGGATCTCATTGAAACTTACTGAATATAAAGTGGATGTTTCCTCTGGTGGGGGGGATCCAGAACTAGAGGGTACAGCCTCAGAATTGAGGGGTGACCTTTTAGAACAGTGGTAACGAGGAATCTTTTTAGCCAAAGAGTGGTGAATCTGTGGAATGCTCTGCCACAGACTGTGGTGGAGGCCAAATCCATGGATATATTCAAAGCAGAAGTTGATAGATGGTTGGGCCATCAAGGGATATAGTGAGAGGGCAGGTGTATGGGGTTAAATGGGATCCAGGATCAGCCATGATGAAATGGCAGAGTGGACTCAATGGGCTGAATGGCCTAATTCTGTTCCTATGTCTTATAGTCTTATGGTAAACAATAGTGGGAGAGGACCTCTTTTCCATTTGCTCTCAGATACAGAATTTGCAAATGCTCAAAGAACATGTTCTGAATGAAACTTCAAAAGGATGGGCAAAAAAAATCTGTAACCCCCTGGGTCGCCTCAGGCTCGTTCAGCTCGTTCTCGTCTGGGGGAGCAGCCTTCAGCCCCGCCAAACTGGGTAATCAGCTGGTGTGGATGCTGTGTGATGTCCCCACCTCGCCCAAAAACAGACAGTACACCATATGCGATTAAATGAGTACAATTTATAAAGGTTACTATAACTAAGTGATTAATAACGATACAGTATATATGAAGGAAAAACAATAAAGAAAAGGCGCCAAACTTATCAAAGTCCAAACCACTTCGTGCACAACCATTGGAGCTCAATTACTGAAGTCTTCTGGCCACCATTCGATCCCCTCTGAACTCCTCGACTCGCAGCTTAGGACCACCCGAAGTGGTCAACCAAGCACATCTAGCTTTATCTCCTCTCCTCGGAGTACCTCCTGGCCTTGGACCCCCCCTTGGGGTCCGTTCCTCGCCCAGCTTACAGCATCGCGTCCTCTCTCTCTCAACCCCTCGCACCGATCTCCCCAAAAGCCCGCCAACAATAGCTTACAGACTCAGAAGAAAGAACAACATTAATCCCAATTGGTTTACAAAGGAATACAATTCTCATTATCAGTAAATTTTAACCCAAACAAGCTTCCAGCACTCTCTCGCAACAAAGAAGCATTCCTGCTTTTAACAAAACAAAGAAGCCATTTTGATTACATACACAGTTACAAAGAAAAAAGAAGAAACCCCCTTTACAAATCTATTTCCACAGTTAATGATTTTCCCCTAATATGAAATAATGCCATCAGTTTCCTCTTAATTTTGTTTGCTAACAAAATATTTCACAATCTAAATCAAGAATCTTATAAGAATGTATTTTGTTTTCTGTGCATTCAAAATAATGGTGCACTTGTGGTAAATCGGTGAAATTTTATTAATGGAGCCAAGGCAAAATTACTTTAAAATTAATAGAGTTAAACTTGAATGAAGCACAATTTAAAATATCACAATACTTAAAATACATACATGACTAAATAAATGAATTGGAGCAGGAATACAAGACAAGGTTCATCAAGAAGACTCCACCATCCAATGCTGCTTCAATTTTCCCTCTATCATATTGGTGCCCAATCAATTATTTCTGTTGATCTAGATTATATTATTAGATTGCTCATCAAAGTCCTCTGGAGCAAAGCATTTAGTTAAGTGAAGAAATGTATCTTCCTGCACCAAATGTTTCTTCTCTTGCAATGCCAGCCTCTCAGATTATAACTTGGAGGTCCCCGTACCTTCTGAAATCAGTGGAAAATACACCATGACTATTCAATATGTCCTCTTTGGACAACAGTCTCATCCTGGGACAACCCACCAATTCCACCACAAATCTAACAAATATTTCTCATACCTTCCTTGACATAAATCAATTGTTTGAGATAGAGTGATCAAAGCTGTATGCACACTAAGCATGATCCCAATTCAGATCTTTATTATTCATCTTAACTTTTGTAAACCTGTATCCAATCATCTTCCAATGTAGTTTATCATGTCAATGGTTTTCTCCACAGCTCCACTTTTACTTGATGTTAGTTTTTCCTCACTAAGTCTCATTGCAATGATTTACTTTGAAAAAACTCCATTATTTTCAAGAGCATTGGCATATACTTGGGAAAATGCTTTCAAACGGACTATTTTAACACTTGCATTGCCATTTTTGAGGAGGTGCGTTTGCCTTGTTTACCTCAGGAAATGAAGATAAATGTGAGAGAGGAGAAAAGAGCATTTTCATTAGCTTAATGAAACAACGCACACAAATCATATCTTATAGAAAATGCAGGCTAAAAATCAGTGCAGTGGCAGGTATGACAATGTGAATATGCAAATTCAATTGATTAGAAAATTAACTTTATCCACATCTGAAAGAAAAACTGTATTATGAAACCCAGACTGCATTTGTTATGCTGAAAGGGTAAATATGTTAATGAATGACCCTAATTAAAACTAAAATATATGCAAAGATAAGGATGATTACAAAATACAGAAACACTGCAATGCCTGCAGTGGAAGAAAATCTTGCTCTTTCCTGCCCATTCCCTAACCTTCTGTTGCTGCAAGGTATAAGTATAGAAGGATTTTAACAAGGGTTAATTAGCTGGACAACTAATTCAATTAATTTCACCAAACTTGAGAAGGAGCAACAGCTGCAACACACATGCAGTGCTGAACGAAGGGTGAAAAAGGCCTGCTCCCTCATCTTTTGTTGTTGTTAGACAAAGAACCAAATAATTTAACTCATAAACAAGCAAGTTAATGATGATGCACAGAAGAGTGTAATCAAGAGAAAAGATTTCACCAAGAGTGTTGTGTTCAGTTCTGGTCACCTCATTATAGGAAGGATGTGGAAGCTATGGAGAGGGTGCAGAGGAGATTTACCAGAATGTTGCCTGGATTGGAAAACAAGTCTTACGAGGCAAGGTTAGCAGAGTTGGGACTTTTCTCTTTGGAGCATAGAAGGATGAGAGGGTACTTGATAGAGGTCTACAAGATTATGAGAGGCATAGATAGGGTGAATAGCCAGTACCTGTTTCACTGGAGGGCTTATGTACAAAGTTAAGGAAGGGATGTTTAGGGGAGACATCAGGGGTAAGTTTTTTTTTTTTTACACAGAGGGTTGTGAGTGCCTGGAATGACTTGCCAGGGATGGTGGTGGAGGCTAAAACATTAGGGGTATTTAAGAGCCTCTTGGACAGGCACATGGATGAAATAAAAATAGAGGGTTACGGGGTAGTGTGGATTTAGTACTTTTTAAAGGAATATATGGGTCGGCACAACATCAAGGGCTGAAGGGCCTGTACTGTGCTGTAGTATTCTAGTGTCTAAGATACAAAATGAAAACTTAGGGGAAATAACTGCAGTCAAACAAATCCAGTTCATTATTAATCAAAGAATAGCACACAGGAAACAAAGTTCTTAATTTCTGTATGCTGCCAGATATCAAGCTGGGTCTGAAACTAGATTCCAACAGACATCAACATGGAGAATGAACCTTTGGATAGAAGCAGCAGACCAAAACAACTTTCATCATTACACAGACTATGCACTTTGAGATAAGGAAGAATTGGGTTCTTTCTGAATGCAGGAACTGATACATGCCAAACAACCATCATTATCCACTTGCAATACATGTCCTGAATAAGCTCTGAAAGCAACTAATCCAATATTAATGAGGGAATGAAAAGAACACCCAATTTCAAATAAATAATCCCATCAATTTAAAAAATTGATTGTATTATTGTTTATTGATTTACAAATCAGATCTCAGATTTGCTACCCAAAATATAAAACCTGAATAATTTGTTTGAATGTTTCATCTAATTACAACAAATTGTTCAGTCATAATAATTGCCAGGATGATCAATTTGTCTAAGTTAATTCACTCTACTTAACCTCCAGAATTCAACTATTAGGCCACGTTTGGAGTAAGGTTTCACTGAGATATGGATACAACATGGTTCCATTAAAACTCATCTGGGTATCACTAAGAGGTTTTAATGTTAAATCCATTAACACTATCATCAGTTTGTTGGATAAGAATTAAACATTTTTTTAAATTTAAAAGATTTGGTATAGAGTACTCAAAAACTTACTAATTTATATGTTCTAAAATCCATGGCATGCATTCAACAGATATGCATGGAGAGAGTAAAAGAAATCAATCAGTGCAGGCCAATAAAAAGAAAGGAGGTGAAAGTGGAGCAGCCATTGTTGGAGTGGAGCATTGTTAGAGTGGTCAGGCTTTTTATGAAATTTGAGAGAACTCCAGACTCCCTGATAACTACATCTGCACAAAGTACATCGAGCTGCAGCTCCTTAGAGACCATGTTAAGGAAATAGATAGATAGGAGCTACAGGGTGGCAATCACCCCCAAGTTGCAGGAGCCAGGTCCTTGAGTGACTGTCATGAAAGGCAATAGGCAGCTAGTGAAGAGTACCCTTGTAGTCATTCCACTCAATAATAAGAATACTACTATGGACTGTTGTTGGGGGTAGGGGAGGGGATATGACCTAGTGGGGGAAGCCACAGTGACCAGATGTCTGGCTCTGTGACTCAGAATGGCATGGGGGAGAAGAGGATTGCAGTAGTGAGAAGAAATTCCATAGTTAGAGGGGGAAAAAACAGATTCTGCGGACATTAATGAGACACCTGGATGGATAGGTTGCCTCCCAGGGGTCAGGGTCACGATGTTTTAGATTGGGTCGACAGAATTCTAAGTGGGAAGGGGGAATGCCAAAAGTCATGGTATTGGTACCAATAACGTTGGTAGGAAAAGGGAGGAGGTCCTGAAGGGAGTTAGGCAGCAAGCTGAAAAGCAGGATCTCCAAGGTAGTAACCTCTGAATTGCTGCCTGTGCCACGTGCTGTGAAGGTAAGAATAGGATGATTAGGAAGATGAATGCATGGCTAAAGAATTGCTGCAGGGGGCAGGGTTAAAGGGTTTTGGATCATTGAGATCGCTCTGAAAAGGTATGACCTGTACAAAAAGAATGGGATACCGATACCATTGTGGACAGTACTAGAGCTGTTGGGGAGGGTTTAAACCAATGGTTCCTATCCTATTTTATGCTATGGACCAATATCATTAAGCAAGGGGTCCATGGACCCCTGCTTTAAACTAATTTGGCAGGGAGATAGGTACTGCAGTAATAGGGCTGAGGATGGGCAGTTGGTATACAACTAGATGTAGTGTGCAGTGACACTGTGAGGAAGGACAGGCAGATAATAGGGCAAAGGCGCAGTTAAATTGTGTTAAAGTGTAACAGGGGGCCTAAAATCAAAAAGGATGATGAAGACAGGATGGGAAGCATATATTTAAATGCACGCTTTATACAAATCGACGTAGATGATTTTGTAGCACAGTTAGACATTAACAGGTATGCGGCAAAACTGAGTTGTGGCTGAAAAAAATTCATTGTTGGGAGCTTAACATCCAAAGATACACATTGTATCAAAAAGACAGACAGGTAGGCAGAAGGGATGGGTGGCTCTATTGTTTAAAAAAAAGAATCAAATCGTTTGAAAGACATGACTTTGGATTAGAAAATATAGAATCCTTTGTGTGTTGGATAAAGAAACTGCAAGGCAAAAAGACTTTGAAGGGAATTATATACAGGTCTCCAAAGAGTAGTCAGGACATGGACTACAAAGTACAACAGGAGATAGAAAGGCATATAAAAAAGGACAATGTTGCAAAAGTCATTGGGGAATTCAATATGCAGGTAGATTGGGAAAATTCAGTTAGTGCTGGATTCCAAGAGAGGGAATTTGTAGAATGCCTATGAGATGGATTTTTACAGCAGCTTGAGGTTGAGCCTATTATGGGAATGATAATTCTGGATTAGGTGTTGTGCAATGATCCAGATTTGATTATGAGCTTAAGTTAAAAGAACCCTTAGGAAGCAGTGATCATAATATGGTAGAATTCACCTTACAATTTGAGAAGAAGCTAAAGTCAGATCTTTCATATTGAAAGAAACAGAAACAATGTTGTTAAGATCTTGTGGTAGTGCAGAAAATTGGGAAAAATATTTTGTTAGGAGTTTGAGGAGATTTGGTATCAAAAATACCCAATCACCATTCTAAAAGGATGCCTTTCCATTCTGAGGCTGTGTCCTCTGGTCTTAGACTCCAGAGGAGTCTAAGAATGTACAGGACATTGATGAGACTACATCTGGAGAATTGCATTGACTTTTGATTGCTTTATCTAAAGCAGAATGAACTTGCACTAGCGACAGTTTGGAGAAGCCAAAGGCTCATCAGGTTGACTACTGAGAAGAAGGGGTAAGCTTATGGAGGACAAGGATGCATTATTGTGCAGATTGGTGAAGTTGTCACTGAAAAAGAGAATGGGATGAGTTTCTTACTGAAACAAAAAACATTTTTTATGGGGTGGGGGGGGGGAGAAGTGTTAGTAGAGTTGATGCTAAAAAAAAATTCCCACAGCAGGGGGCAGCATTTAAAAAATAACACCCATTTAAGAGCAAGATGAGGAGAATTACTTTCTCTCAGAAAATAATGACTTTAGAATTCTTTAATCCAGAAAACTGCAGGGTTGAATGATTGAATTTTTGCTTTAAGGGTGATTGACTGATTTTTAGAGTTGAAGGTTATGGATAAACAGACTGGATAGTAAAGCAAGATCAAGATCAGATCAATGATGTAGCCAGCTCTTGTTCCGATTTAAATTTTTTTTTTGAAAGCAAGAGCAAGCAAGCAAAAGAGGAAGGATAATTCCAAGACGTGCCTTAGGATTAAAATGCATTAGCAATCCTAACATTTACTGATGCACTGTACAAGGTACAGGAAATGGGTTGCAAGTAAGAAATGCTTTACCAAACATGTGGCACTGCAGGTCAATTTGGACAGTGAGGTTAATTGTTGGGTTAGTTTTGATTAACACAGATCAGTATAACAGCTGGAGAGTTGCATCTGCAACAGTTTGAAAAATAATAGGAAGCTTTACTGTAAAATTTGCCTCAAGGTCTATTCCATAAATTAAACAACTTGATTACAAACATCCATGTCTAAAAATTTATCTCACCTTTTCCCCCCAGTACACATTGTGCCATGTATTGGCCAGACAAACTCCTGAAAAAAGTCACTAACATTGGAAGCAACATTACAATTTACATCAAGAATGGTGCACAGATGAGATTCCTGACAGGACAAAGCACAACTGAGGCACAAGTGGAAGCTCTTTGCTGCACACAATTGATAAGCAGGTGGCAAGTGTTAAATGTGCACTCCCCAGAACAGACCAGCACTAGCGCGCATACAATCACCACAGCGGATAGCACCAATACACCATTAACCATCCAACAAATGATTCCATCTGCACCCTGCCCTCTCCTACACCTTTCCTCCAAACCCTCCCCCCCCCAGTCAGAGAGCAAACATCTTAACAAATGATAGGTTTTGCAATGTAATTCATCTGTTTGATGCCCGACAGTAGTAATGAAATGCCATCCTGCACTGTTGAAATTAGAGGTGTCTTATTATAGGTGTACGCATCAAGATACAGCAAAAAGCTCATCTTGAATACTTTTGAACAAATCAGATCACTACACAGTAGACTAAGGTAGAACAAAATACAATAAAACAATAACAATGTACAATAAAGTGTAACTGCTACAGAGGAAGTGAAGTGCAAGTAGACAATAAAGTGCAAACTCATAGCGAGTTAGAGTGTGAGATCAAGAGTCCGTCTTATTGTACAAGGGAAACATTTAGCAGTCTTATCACAGTGGAGTAAAAGCATTAAATTCCATAGATCAGTATTAACCACTCAGATAGCCCCTATTCAAATAACACGATACTTGCAACTGCAACCAAATTATTACAAGAGCAATGACTGGTAAACACACTGAACAATTACAAGTACATAGGTAACTACAGTATGCAAAGATATAAACAAGCATTGAAAGTTGGTCATCAAGGGAAAAAAATTATACAGCCTAGTCCAACAATATCCACAATGCCATTGTAATCTATGACAGCCATGGATGCTGATGAATGGCCGATTCACGAAATAGACCTGAATTCAAAGAGAGGGAACTGGATCGCATACTAGGGAAAAAGATGTGCTCACCAACACAAATGGTCAAACAAATTTCACCCTCACTGTAGTTGTGTGTCTTTGTGTATCACCCTACAGAAATACCTTAAGTATTTAAGTCAAATTGGTAAGATACAGAGTTTTATTTGCTTGATTTGAAAGGAAAAGGAAATCATTACATTATATGCGCAAGTCCTGATATGATCCAGTAAATAACTTGTTTCTCTGAATGGATTTTGCAATTGAGTGGGATACGATATCAGAAAGGTATGGTTATTTTCTTCTACCTCCTATTCAAACCTGCATACCAATTACCTATTGTTATCAAGTCAATCATAAATGAAAACCACATTTATTGTGGAAAATATGTGAGGGAAACTCAATGCTTTAACTGATTGGTCTGATTTTTAACTGGCAGCTTTCTACCAGCTGGGGAGTGATGTGTTTTGATATTTCCCCCCCAAGTAAAAATATCCTGTCATTCAAGGTGGTCTTGGATATTTTGGTGTAAGAGATGAAACAACATAAGGTGGCTGATGTATAAATAAGGCATGCTGATCGCAAGCAGGCTGTTGCAACCTTGACTAAGAATCAAAGTTTTACCTTGCCGGCCAGTAGTGCAGTGGCATCTGCACTGGACTTCAACAAGAGTTGTCCCATGTTCAAATCTGGCCAGCTCCTTACACGCTTTCAATCCGTGCCTGGTTGAGCACTGAGCTAACAACTCAGACTCGGAAAAAACAAACATATGCTAAAGAAATGGCAAGGTTGCCAGCTGATGTAACACAAGGTGTGCAGAGGAACAACGACGAAATTTGAACTTGTATGGAAGAGCCAACAGCAGCAAATTTAGCTCAGAGACACAAACTAAATCTCAAAAAAAAAAAATTGGTCTCAAGGTGGTTCATGATGTGACATTGGAGTGCACAGGTTCCCAGACATAGTTCTGGGAAGAGGAAGCACGTAGATGGATAGAAGGGAGTACAAGGGAAGAGAGAGGAAATGAGAAAGGATGAGGCAAGTAAAAGAGAGTATAAAAAAAGAAGAAAATTCAAATGCATTGAGGGGGAAAAATATTAGACTGGGGAGGGGAGAAAAAGAGGAGAAAGCAGTAAGTGGAGGGCACTGAAATTAAGTATTGTGGAGGAGAAAGAGAAGAAAGGGGTTTAGAAAAAGATAAGAAAACAGTTTTGGAGAAAGAGCAGTTCTTGATGACAAGAATGAAAAAATATCAAGAAGTGCAGTTCCTTTCATACTGAGACTAGTTTATGTATGAGTACTAACCATAATGTCCACTTACTGTTGATCTTTAATCCAGGATGGTTGGTCTGTAATGATGTCCCCTGGCCAGAAACCACCGGAGCTGCCATGAATACATTAAAGCCCAACATCGAAATTAACTGGTCTCTGCAAGCCAATTAAACACTGAGAATATCTTCGAATAACGTGTAATGTTTAGTACATAGAGTGTACCAACACATCATCTTATTGCTGTTAAGACAATGACAGCCATACCTAATCTCATGCCATTTGATGTGCTTGTTGTGACATACATGGAACTAAACCTTTGGGAAAAGCAGCTTTGTAGACTTCAACTGATAATAACAGGATTTGGAAGCACAGCCGATGCAACAATAAAAACATGCCCCTTCAACTGTTGTGAATGATTACGGGATGTTTATCATAACACATTATCGCCAATAACTGCTAACTACATAGAAGCTAAAGCTGCGTCAGCACCATATTTAACACCATAGCAGAAGTGGTATATGTGTCAGTTGTGTTCCGTTGCACAAGACAAAAAGATATCGAAATAAACCTCACCTACCTGAAAAAAATCTTGCAGCAAAATACGAGTTTTATAAAATTGAATGAGAGCTAAAATGCAAATCATTGAGAATTGTTATGCATTGTAACTTCAAAACATTAAACTAATTCAAAGGAAGACACAGAAATCCGAAATATGAGTCTAACTTCACTTACTTTAAGCACACTTTAATGTATGCAATTAACATATTTTTACATAAAACTCAATTAACTATTTAAACAAAGAATGCTTAATTAAATAGATTAAGGCAAATGGATATTCAAATAGATATTACTCCACACTTGGAGTATTGTGTGCAGTTTTGGGCTCCTTATTTTAGAAAGGATTTACTGACTTTGGAGAGGGTTCAGAGAAGATTCACAAGAATGATTCCAGGAATGAAAGGGTTACCATATGAGAAACATCTGGCAGCTCTTAGGCTGTATCCTCTGGAGTTCAAGAGAATGAGGGGGATCTCACAGAAACATACCAAATGTTAAAAGGTCTGAACAGATTAGATATGGCAAAGTTATTTCCCATGGGAGGGGAGTCTAGGACAAGAGGGCATGACTTCAGGATTAAAGGACGTCCATTTAGAACAGAGATGTGGAGAAATTACTTTAGTCAGAGGGTGGTAAATTCATGGAATTTGTTGCCACAAGTGGCTGTGGAGGCCAAGTCATTGGGTGCATTTAAGACAGAGATAGATAGGTTCTTAATTAGCCAGGGCATCAACGGATTTGGGAAGAAGGCAGGGGAGTGGATGCATGGATCAGCCCATGATTCAATGGTGGAGCAGACTCAATGGGCTGAATGGCCTACTTCTGTTCCTATATCTTATGGACTTAAACATATATGTAGAAAGGTCAAAAGTATAATTGTGCATTGGATCAGAAGAAACACATACATTTTTCAGTTGAAACCATCAGGGGAGAATTTCCAAAATAAGGAGCACTCAAACAATGTTATTATTTCAGTGACAGCTTTCCTCACAGAGTAAAAAGGGAAGCAATGCATAGATGGAAAAGGCAACACCTTTCCATGCACTAGTAGATACAGGTGATTCTGTCAAGTTGAGGAGTGAGTGAACAAACCTTCAAAAATTTTCACAGACATCCTATTCCAAATCAACCCAGGCTGTTTGCTTTCCTATATTTATTTCAGTATTTGGAGATCTCTACTCTGGAGGGTTACGGGTGGCTTATCCATCAGCTAGACTTAAAGTAATGATATAGGATATTAGAATAATCAAGGGAGATTTAGAAGGAAAACACCTCTTTGAAGCTGCAAATAGCCACAAACTTATTGAATGACAGAGCATGTTCAAGAGGTTAAATGGTCTATTCCATCTATTTCTTTTTTTTTATAGAAGTTTTTTTTATTGAATTTTCAAATGGTTACAGAAGGAAAAAAAATATTATCAACCCTTCCTCCCTCTCCTTAACCCCTCCCCCCTAACATATCCCTAAAAAAAGAGAAAAAAAAAGACAGAATGTCTGGATATCGGAAGATCCCCACATGCTCCATGGAGTTCATAATAGCTTTAGTATATATATTTATTTCTTTCCCCAACTAACCAATAATTTTATCTTTGGAGCACCTATATATTTAATCCTATCTTTTGTAAATAAGGGCGCCAAATTTTCAGAAATATTTCGTATTTATCTCTTAAATTATAAGTAATTTTTTCAAATGGAATGCAGCTAAAAGCTATTTCTATTTTCATTTTCTTAATGTATGTTAAAATTCTTTTTCTTTTCACCGGTCCATTAAGCCCATTAACATTAAAACTTAAAAAATTCAGCAAATTAGTCATTATTTTTAACAGGGTTACTCCAGTCTATAGTAATACCTAACTTTTCAACTTTCGTAGTACCTTGGGGAATCTTTTTAAAATTCTTCATGTTGCTATGTGTCTCCCCCCCCCCCCCCCCCCGATTGTTCAGGCAAAGAAAGAAAGATTAAAGAAAAATAGATTATAAAGAAAAAAAAACAAAATACCCCTCTACTAATGTTGTGAATAAAGAAAAAACACAACATTACCCCCCACCGTTGTGTGGGTCATGGCAATCGCTATGATTACACACGTGAATCCCATAGCAATCGATCCAAAGTTCCCTCAGCTCCCCCGTAACATAAAAAAGTATATATAAGAGAAGAAAAAATAATATCACTACTCTCGATTAATATTTTTCAAATTTTTACATTTCTCCCCCGTATCATATAATTAAGAATATATTTAAATATTCTCCTGTCCTTAAACATCCATCAACTCCATTCACTATCCCTGTCTTCAGCTTTAATCCGTTTCACTTTTAAATCTTTGGCTGTGGTTAGCGAATATTTGGGAGTTCTTGTGCAAATTCTTCCGCATCCCAATAATCAGTAAAAGATCTTCTTTTTCCGTCATCCAAAAAAATTATCAGGGTTGCCGGGTGGCGCAATATAAATTTATAACCCTTTTCCCATAAAACTTTTTTCGCTGGGTTAAATTCCTTCTTTCTCTTCAAAAGATCATAACTTATATCAGGAAAGAAAAGAACTGTTTTCCCTTCTATCATCAATGGCCTGTTTCTCTTTCTGGCATGTTGGGCAGTCGCCTTCAGAATCTTTTCTTTATCTTGATATCTTAAGCATTTTATCAAGATTGATCATGGGTTTTGATCAACTTGAGGTCTTGATCTTAAGGCTCTGTGAGCCCTTTCAATTTCAATTAACTGGGTTCCTTCTTCCATTTCCAAAATTTCCGGAATCCATTTTTGAAAAAATTTTATTGGATCTTCTCCCTCTATACCTTCTTTAAGTCCAACAATCTTAATATTATTTCGTCTGTTAAAATTTTCAAGTACATCCACTTTTTCCAACAACCGTTTTCTTTCTGATGTCCAGGCAGAAATATTATCTTCCATTTTATTCACTCTATCAATGGTGTCTCCCATTATTTCTTCCAAGTTTTTAATTTTCTTGTCCATTTTGTCCTGTCTTTTCATCATTTTATCAAACATAATCTTCATATTTTTAATATCTTTTTTATTACTTTTAATGCTTTTAATTCATGCATTATTTGCACCAAAGATTTTTTTAAGTCTCCAATATCACCTCCAACCTCTTCCTGTTGCTCTTCTTTGTTTGTCTCTTCATCTTCATCTGATTTATCCAGAGAATCTGATTCCACCTCATATTCACTTTCACTTTCAGTTCCGATCATAGCTGGGATTTGTAGTTTGGGTTGCTCGTGTTTGCGTATGCCCTTTCCTTCACGCATGCGCAATTCCTGTTGCTCTTTTCTTTTGGAAATGGTTGATGTTGCCGCAGTTTCCTGTTCTGTATCGCCGGAGGTAAAATGCACTTGAGCCCGAGGCTCTTTCATGGCTGCCGGCCTTGATTCTTTTCCAACTTGTGTTGTCTTCAAAGTAGTAGTTTTCTTCTGCTTCTGTTTAGGAGACTTATCTTAAGAGAATCCTGAGTAGTTTATAAGTAATTTTCAAAAAAGTATTTACTAACTTTTCTTCACTTAAACATTATTTTACTGTTTTTTTACGGAAGAGCTGGATTTCCACATCTCGATCCTACGTCATCACGTGACGTCCCCTTTATTCCATCTATTTCTGATACTGTATTTTCTTATTATATACTTAACAATAGCAATGTGCCTGTGATGGTTTGGGGAACATTATTTTATTACAAATAACATTTAAAGAAGTATTACAAATAAGATAGCTACCCTGGATGCTTGTGTTCCCACAGAGAATCAGGGCTTTTTTATTGTAGAGATCACATTAGCAGTTCCAACCCCATCAGTCTGGTAAACATCACAGAATAGCATCAGTTATGCTTGTATGACAGAGATAGGTAGAGTAATGACACTAGATAAAATCAAAGCTGAGATAAAGCCAGATGTAGTTCCCTCCCTCTGTTACACAGCAATATGATCACATAAATGGAAACAGATTGAAGAAAATTATTCCTTTCAAAATACTGCACATGTCCTGCAAAATATGCATGGAATTCACAATAAACTTCTGACTGCACCTATTTTGGATCCGGAACTTTGAGATAATTATATGGTCATCATGTATTTGCTAACAATATCATCAAAGAGCTTTCAAAATTGTAAGAGAGAAGGTATTATGCCACAAATGGATTGCTTGGCTGAAGATAAAATATCATATGTCAAAATATCCAATGTCAAATCTATACTAACTGATATCAATATCAAAGTTGCTAAATGGATTTAATATACATCTTTTCTGGGAAATACTTGCTTATTGTTGTTCGTAATTATAATAAAATTCCTGTCATTAATTTGTCAGTCCTACATCTGTGAAAGTCACCATTCCAAAATCTTTGTGCTGCTTGATGTACTAGCAGAAATGACAATGGATAGCTATTAAACCTTAGCCTCAAGTTTGCAAGATAATTATGTTTCACATATTGCAAAAGTCACGCCTTGTTTGCAACAGGCTGACAGCGAGGAAGAAATGCTAAACAAAATCTTGAAGACAAATCAAAGTATCAAGAATTAGAGAGAAGTTTATTTTAAAGAAACAGAATTTTGCAGTATGCCAGAGTGGCATTTGGCTGCAGGAATTCCACCTAACACACTTATTTTTCGCAAAAACAGTGTATACATTTTTCAAAGACAGTTTTGAAATAGATGATCTACATCTACACAATTGATTGTGATGAAACTAAGAAACTTAAGTAATCTGATGCAGAAAATCAGGTGAAGTCAAATTGACACCATTAAACCCTTCAGACAAATGGCAGGAATGCACAGTAGGAATTCCAGATCCCTCATTCTACTGGCACTGAGATGAATTTGCCCTTGATGGGGGTTGCCTTATGTGAGGATTGAGAGTTGTTGTACCCTCCAAGCTGAGAGCTAAAGTGTTAGAGGAGCTAATTGCCAGTCATCTAGGTGTGGTCGAAATGAAAGCGTTGACTCAACACTTTGTCTGGTGGCCAGGGATATATCAGCAGATTAAGCAGCTCACCAGAAGATGCCAAGAGTATCTTGGATAAGAAAGAAGAAAGTTGTCCAGAGCTGTCAGAACAACTTCCTCCAGTCCCAGATTCAACTCCTACAGAGGAAGCAGGGAGAAGTGTTCCATATTTAATATTTCATGTACTATTTGAGTAATATTGTAAATATATTGTTTAAGTATGCTTTGTTTACATAACTCATTACAGATTATAGGTGAAAGGACATGTATGACATACGCCATTATGTATGTCATACATACATGTGCATTATACCAACATAAGATATAGAAGCAGAATTAGGCCTTTTGGCCCATTAAGTCTGCTCCACCATTTCATCATGGCTGATCGAATTTTTCTCTCATCCCCATTCTCCTGCCTTTTCCTCGTATCCCTTACTAAAAGTAAAAATGAACTAAAAGCAGACATGTTATTTGCAGCTCTGTGTTTTTCTTTTGATTAATTTTGTGTTTCAGTATTACAAAACATAACAAAACCCAAGTTGTTGGGTGTGGTCATACAACAAGCAATTGATTGCTCTACATTTTAGAGCAGTTACACAAAAGCTTTTCCGTGCCTTGGTCTGGCCTCAAGTTTTCTCCTCTTTCCCCATGGAGACCAAAATAAAAGCATTGTGGGATATTAAATTTTATTTATTTTTTATCTGGAGATACTGCACAGTAACAAGCACAGCTAGCTCACGAGCCCACACTGCTCAATTACACCCACGTCACCAATTAACCCTCTAACCCATGTGTGTTTGGGGCATGAGGGGAAACCAACATAGTCAAAGACAGAACTTAGAGAATGGAACACAAGTCACTGGCACTGTAACAGCATTACGCCAACCACTGTGCTACCATGCCACCCAGAATAATCAAACACAACTGGTCGAGTGGTCTAGCAGCAACTACCTAGCACTCAATGCCAGTAAGACCAAAGAGCTAATTATAGATAGATAGATAGATAGATAGATAGATACTTTATTCATCCCCATGGGGAAATTCAACATTTTTTCCAATGTCCCATACACTTGTTGTAGCAAAAACTCATTACATACAATACTTAACTCAGTAATAATATGAGTAAGAGTAAGACAAGGGCACGAACCAACCCTCAGATGGATCTGAAGTGGAGAGAGTGAGCAATTTCAAGTTCCTAGGTGCCAAGATCTCTCAGGATCTAGCCTGGTACAAACATGTTGCTGCAGCTATAAAGGCAGCAACACAGCGGCTATATTTCATTGGGAGTTTGAGGAGATTGGGCTTGTCACCTAAAGCACTTGAAAAATTCTACAGATGCACCGCAGAGAGCATTCTTACAGGCTGCATCACTGTCTGGTATTGGTGGTGGGGGGAGAGTGTTGGGCGCTTCTGCACAGGATCAAAGGAAGCTGCAGAGTGTTATAAAATTAGTCAGCTCGATCTTAGGAACTAGCCTCCATAGTATCCAAGACAGAAAAGTGGCATCCATGATTAAGGACCCCATCACCAAGGACATGCCCTCTAAGGAGATACAGGAGTCTGAATGTACACACTCAGTGATTCAGGAACAACTTCTTCCGTTCTGCCATCTGATTCCTAAATGGACATTGAACCCATAAACACTACCTCACTTTTATTATTTCTGTTTCTGCCCTATTTTTAATTTAAATATTTAATATAAATATATGCACTTACTGGAATTGATTTACTTACATTTTTTCTGTATTAGATGTATTACATTATACTGCTGCTGCTAAGTTATCAAATTTCACAATATATACAGGTGATAATAAACCTGATTTTGATTCAGGTGCTGCCCCTGAGATATCCCATTGGCACAAGTGTTAATCATTGATAATGAAGTCTTGAATGGGCATTTCAAAGCACAACATTAACAAAACTTTTAATAAAAGTTTTGTGATGTATCAACATTTCTTTAAACGTTTAGCAAGTGAACATTGAGTGTGATGTACTTTGATGCAATGTTTAATTCAATGCAAACATTGCAAAGGTAGCAAAGGTTGGCAGTGTTCAGACCTGGTCAGCGATTACTCCCAACGCAGGCCACTGTGCCGATGTGGACGGGGTCAGTGAATGCTCCCGTCGGAGGCCACTGGGGTGACGACAGTCAGCAGCCAGGTCAGCAACGTTCGGTCCAAGTGTGACTTCTAAGTCACAGAAGGACTGTTCAATGTTCTGAAATTCATTTGACTTTATTGGTCTCCTTTGGTTTTTCAGTGCTTTCTTTCTTGTGGCTCATTGGCGGGTGGGTGATCGATTAGTTTTTTGTGTGAGAGAGTGGGGCTGAGGGGTGGGTTTTGATGCTACTGTTGTTCTTCTTTTGTGTGAGTGAGGGGGTTGGGGATTTATTGTTATTGTTGCTGTTTTTTGTGTGGGAGGATTTTGGGGTTTGTGAGCTTTGTTTCTTTTTTGTGTGGGGGGAATTGATGTCTTTTCTTTTGACAACTCCATTGTATTTCTGTATTTCATGGCTATCTGGAAAAGACAAATACCAGAGTTGTATTATACATGCATTCTTTAACAATAAAATGAACCTTTGAACCTTTCATGTAAATAGTTACTTCTAGTGAGTGGATTGTAGCCTCCTGTAAGTGCCCAGAGACAACTTAATTTAACCTTATTCTCTGCAATTGTAAAATTGTTTGCCATGGTTAAGCTGCAATTCCATTTATATTCATTGTAAACAATATCAGGACATTACTTAATAGCGCAGGTAGAAATTAATGACCTTGAATGCATAATGTCACTTAATAGTTGACATAGAGCACAAAGCAAATGCTTAATTGTAAAAGGTTAATTAGTTCAGTATTTAATGGTATTTGCTACCTCACAGCATGCCATTTTCTACAAGACTGCATCTGGCAGAATTAGTCATTTCCCTGGATAAATGAATGTTGCTTAATATCAGCAAACCAAACAAAGATAAGGTATTCAGTAGAATTAAGACATGCTGATGCCTATATAATTTTGCACAGCCACTTTCTAATTTTGCCATAAATATACATCTTACAAATTTGCAATATAGTTCAGTTATTTCTCATCGTTCATTGTAACTAGCAAATCATTGCTTTCAATATTTATTATGTCAACACAGCATTAAGTTACAGATGTCAATTTTCATGTTACAGGGAGAACTTGAGTTAGGGTATCTAACAGTGGGCTAGATACAATCTCGCCGATACTTCACACACTCGACTTCAAAGATATTTCTACAGTCTTCCTATCATCTGCCTTCCAAGAGGGACAAGAGGAATAACAAAACAATTACTGTCCTATTCTCTGTCTTGGGAGAGAAACAAAGATATTAAGTTTGTAAGTATCCAACAGGAATATTTCAATCTAAGCCAAGGAGCCAAAGAATTTCACATGTAGTTGCAAAATTCTAAATGCACCGCACTCTAAATATTCATCTTGACAATAAAATAATTTATTACAGAACAAAAACATTTAAATTCACACAGCGTTTTCACACTGCGCACATATTTTTATGTTCCTTTCAGTTTGTGTTATTGAACAGTTTCATTCTGTTAACTACAGTTGTGATGAATGAGTTACCTTCTTTGAAAAGTAGAGAAATGGAAAATGTCACAGAGTAGCAGATAAATTGCATATACCATATAATTTAATTGCATTTACATTGCTTTTAATAAGTACGCTACAAAAATAATCAAACACATCCTGGTGCATTGGTGGCTTGGGCATTGCCTGCTCAATCTTTCTGTCAATGCCTTAATGAAGGTTCCTCATTATTATTTTGCCTCCAGGAGTAGCATTGACCGTACAGCAATCTGTGATAGGAATCTATGATTTCAGTTCTATCTTTTTCATAGAAAAAAAGTAGAATGTCAATGAGTTAAAACCACAACATGATAGTCTTTGACCTTTAAGGACCCTGAATTCATTATCAGAGGCTCAGTTCTATCATTTTCTCTCAGTATACATCTGGAAAACAGCATGGAGCTGGAGAATAGTATTGTGAAGACAAAAATTACTGCTACACAAAAGGTGACATTGATGAAGGGGACTGAGAATGTGTATTGTGGCATGAAAATCATTTAGAAAGGTTTTGTCATGCAGGAAACATCTTAATAACCCAGAATTAAGAAAAGCATATTCATTCAAAATCCATTCTGTACATAATAATTGCTTCTCCTACTCTACCTTGATCAGTTTAGAATCATAGAAACATAGAAAACCTACAACACAATACAGGCTCTTCGGCCCACAAAGCTGTGCCAAACATGTACTTACCTTGGAATTTACCTAGGGTTACCCATAGCCCTCTATTTTTCAAAGCTCCAAGTACCTACTTCCAAGCATATTAAAACTATGCCCTCTCATGTTAGCCATTTCAGCCCTGGGAAAAAGCCTCTGACTATCCACACAATCAATGCCTCTCATCATTTTATACACTTCTATCAGGTCACCTCTCATCCTCCTTCGCTCCAAGGAGAAACGGCCGAGTTCACTCAACCTGTTCTTATAAAGCATGCTCCCCAGTCCAGGCAGCATCCTTGTAAATCTCCTCTGCACCCTTTCTATATTTCCACATATTTCCTGTAGTGAAGTGACCAGAACTGAGCACAGCACTACAAGTGGGGTCTGAACGGGGTCCTATATAGCTGTAACATTATCTCTTGACTCTTAAACTCAATCCCATGGTTGCTGAAGGCCAATGCACCAGAATCAGCCTGCGCAACAGCTTTGAGTGTCCTATGGACTCGGACCCCAAGATCCCTCTGATCCTCCACGCTGCCAAGAGTCTTACCATTAATACTATATTCTGCCACCATATTTGACCTACCAAAATGAACCACCTCACATTTATCTGGGTTGAACTCCATCTGCCACTTCTCAGCACAGTTTTGCATTCTATCGATGTCCCACTATAACATATAACAGCCCTCCACACTATCCACAACACCCACAACCTTTGTGTCATCAGCAAATTTACTAACCTATTCATCCACTTCCTCATCCAGGTCGTCTATAAAAATCACGAAGAGAAGGAGTCCCAGAACAGATCCCTGAGGCACACCACTGGTCACCGACCTCCATGCAGAATATGACCCGTCTACAACCAAACTTTTCCTTCTGTGGGCAAGTCAATTCTGGATCTATAACGCAAGGTCCCCTTGGATCCCATGCCTCCTTACTTTATCAATAAGTCTTGCATGGGGTACCTTATCAAATGCCTTGCTGAAATCCATATACACTACATCCACTGCTCTACCTTCATCAATATGTTTAGTCACATCCTCAAAAAATTCATTCAGGCTCATAAGACATGACCTGCCTTTGACAAAGCCATGCTGACTATTCCTAATCATATTATGTATCTCCAAATGTTCATAAATCCTGCTTCCTAAGATCTTTTCCATCAATATACCAACCACTGAGTAAGACTCACTGGTCTGTAATTCCCTGGGCTATCTCTACTCCCTTTCTTGAACCTTCTCTGTACTCCCTCTATGGCAAGAGTGTCTTTCCTCAGATTAGGGTACCAAAACTGCACACAATATTCTTGGTGCGGTCTCACCAAGGCCTTGTACAACTGCAGTAGAACCTCCCTGCTCCTGTACTCAAATCCTTTTGCTATGAATGCCAACATACCATTTGCCTTTATCACCGCCTGCTGTACCTGCATGCCCACCTTCAATGACTGGTGTACAATGACACCCAGGTCTCGTTGCATCTCCCCTTTTCCTAATCGGCCACCGTTCAGATAATAATCTGTTTTCCTGTTCTTGCAACCAAAGTGGATAACCTCACATTTATCCACATTAAATTGCATCTGCCATGAATTTGCCCACTCACCTAACCTATCCAAGTCACCCTGCATCCTCCTCACAGCTAACAGTCGCCCAGCTTCGTGTCATCCACAAACTTGGAGATGCTGCATTTAATTCCCTCGTCTAAATCATTAATATATATTGTAAACAACTGGGGTCCCAGCACTAAGCCTTGCGGTACCCCACTAGTCACTGCCTGCCATTCTGAAAAGGTCCCGATAGGGACCTTTAAAAGACTTTCGGATAGGTACATGGAGCTTAGAAAAATAGAGGGCTATGGGTAAGGCTAGTAATTTCTAAGGTAGGGACATGTTCAGCACAATTTTGTGGGCCAAAGGGCCTGTATTGTGCTGTAGGTTTTCTAAGTTTTCAACGTAACTGATAAGAAGGAGCAAACAATTTGAGCACATGGGGGTGGAAAAACACATTGCCAGAATTAGAGGACTGGTTAGCAGAGAAAAAACAGAGTAGGAATAAACTTGTCTTATTATATTGGGAGATTAATGGAGTGCTGCAGGGATAGTGCTCCGGCCTCAGTTTTCACAATCTATATTATTGATTTGGATGAAGTGACCAATTGTAGTATATACTGTAATAGTCACATTTGCTACAGTTACACAGCCACAAGGCAGAGTGAGCTCCAAGGAGAGCACAGACGTATCAGGGAACAGAAGGGGATGGATGAGGGAACATCATTGATAGGACTGAAGGCTGACAAATCCCCAGGTCCAGATGGTCTACATCCTAGGGTACTAAAGGAGGTGGCTCTGGAAATTGCGGATGCATTGGTAATCATTTTCCAATGTTTCTTAGATTCAGGATCAGTTCGTGAGGATTGGAGAATGGCTAATGTTATCCCACTTTTTAAGAAAGGAGGGAGGGAGAAAACAGACAACTATCATCCTGTCAGCCTAACATCAGTAGTGGGGAAGATGCTAGAGTCCATTATTAAAGATGAAATAGTGGCATATCTAGATAGCAGTGATAGGATTGGGCCGAGCCAGCATGGATTTACCAAGGACAAATCATGCTTGAATAATCTATTGGAGTTTTTCGAGGATGTAACCAGGAAGTTAGACAAGGGAGATCCAGTGGATATAGTGTACCTCGATTTTCAGAAGGCATTTGATAAGGTCCTACATAGGAGATTGGTGGGTAAAATCAGAGCTCATGGCATTGGGGGGAGGATATTGACATGGATAGAAAACTGGCTGGCAGATAGAAAGCAAAGGGTAACGGTGAATAGGTGTTTCTCGGAATGGCAGGTGGTGACTAGTGGGGTGCCACAGGGCTCGGTATTGGGACCACAGCTGTTTACAAGTTACATCAACGATTTAGATGAAGGCATTGAGAATAACATCCGCAAGTTTGCTGATGATACTAAGCTGGGTGGCAGTGTGACATGTGATGAGGATGTTAGGAGAATTCAGGGTGACTTGGCTAGGCTGAGTGAGTGGGTAGATACTTGGCAGATGACGTTTAATGTGAATAAGTGTGAGGTTATCCACTTTGGGAGTAAGAACAGGAAGGCAGATTATTATTTGAACGGTGTAGAGTTAGGTAAGGGAGAAATACAAAGAGATCTAGGAGTCCTTGTTCATCAGTCACTGAAGGTGAATGAGCAAGTGAAGAAGGCTAATGGAATCTTGGCCTTTATTACAAAGGGAATGAGTACAAGAGCAAGGAAATCCTTTTGCATTTGTACAGGGCCCTGGTGAGACCACACCTGGAGTATTGTGTACAGTTTTGGTCTCCAGTGTTAAGGAAGGACATCCTTGCTGTAGAGGAAGTGCAGCGTAGATTCACAAGGTTAATTCCTGGGATGTCCGGACTGTCTTACGCAGAGAGGTTACAGAGACTGGGCTTGTACACGCTGGAATTAAGGAGATTGAGAGGGGATCTGATTGCAACCTATAAGATTATTAAGTGATTGGACAAGATAGAGGCAGGAAATATGTTCCAGATGCTGGGAGAGTCCAGTACCAGAGGGCATGGTTTGAGAATAAGGGGTAGGTCATTTAGGACAGAGTTAATGAAAAACTTCTTCTCCCAGAGAGTTGTGGGGGTCTGGAATGCACTGCCTCGGAAGGCAGTGGAGGCCAATTCTCTGGATGCTTTCAAGAAGGAGCTAGATAGGTATCTTATGGCTAGGGGAATCAAGGGATATGGGGACAAGGCAGGAACTGGGTATTGATAGTAGATGATCAGCCATGATCTCAGAATGGTGGTGCAGGCTCGAAGGGCCGAATGGTCTACTTCTGCACCTATTGTCTATTATCAACTGAAATCAGAATGGAAACATTTGATGCCATCCACTTTGGTAATGAATATGGAAGGCCCATGTATTTTTAATATGTGTGAGAGATTTAATTCAGCGCCGATAACCTTTAGGTCACTGGTTCAATTCTGATTCAAAGGTAATCTTTTTCAGCTGCCGAGTGGCACAGTGGGTAGAGTTGCAGCCTCATGGCAGCAGAACTCCAGTTTCAATCCTGACCTCGGCAGCTGTCTGTGTGGAGTTTGTATGTCCTCACTGAATAAACAAAAATAGTTTCCCCACAACCCCACCCCCACTCCATGTGGTCCAGTTTCCTTCCACATCTGAAAAACATGCAGGATGGTTGGTTACCTGGAAATTGCCTCGTGAGTGTGAGAATGGTTGAATCTGGTGGGCATTTGATGGGAATGTGGGGTGAATAAAATAATATCAGCATCAAACGGATGGTTGATGATCGGCACTGACTTGGTGGGCTGAAGGGCTTATTTTCTATTCTGTATGTCTCTAGAAATTTGTTGATGTACAAAGGGATTTGGAAGTACTTACACACCAGACAAATGCAGCTTACAACAAACAGACAGGAAAACTACTTCTAATGCAAGCAGACTACATTTACTATTTGAATACAAGAGTAAAGATGTCTTACTGTGACTCCACTTGCATATTTATGCTTCCCAAACACCGACATCTACCTGTGAATGTGGAAAATTGCCCAGGTATGTCCTGAATACAAGAAACAGGACAAGTCCAACCCAGCCAGTTACCACCCTATCAGCCAACTCTCAATCATCAGCACAGAAATGGAAGGGGTCATCAACAGTGCTATCATGTAGCATCTACTCAGTTTGCATTCTGTCAAGGCGTCTCAGTTCCTGACCTCATCACCTGCTTGCTCCAAACGTGGACCAAAGAGCTAAATACCAGTGGTCAGGTGAGAGTAATAGCCCTCAATATCAAAGCAGCATTTGTCCAAGTATGGCATTAAGGTGCCCTAACTAAAATGGAGTCAATAAGTATTGGGGGAAAACCCTCCACTGGTTGGAATCATATCTGACACAGTGGAAGATGGCTGTAGTGGTTGGAGGTCAATCATCTCATCCTTAGGACATCACTGCAGGAGTTCCTCAGGGAAGTATCCTTGGACCAACCATCTTCAGTTGCCTCAGTGATGACCTACCTTCCATCATAAGGTCAGAAGTGGGAATGTTCACAGGGGACTGCACAATATTCTGCACCATTCAAGACTCCTCAGAAAATGAAGCAGTTCATGCCCAAAAGCAGCAGGACCTGGACAATATCCAAGCTTGGGCTGACAAGTGGCAAGTAACATTCGAGCCATGCAAGTGCCAGGCAATGACCATCTCCAACAAGAGAGGTTCTAACCATTGTCATTCAGTGGCATCATCATCACTGATCCCCTAATATCAACATCTTGCGGGTTACCATTGATAGGAAACAGAACTGGTCTTGCCATATAAACACAGTGGCTACCTGAGCAGGTCAAAGGCTAGGAATCCTGTGGCATGTAACTCACCTCCTGACTCCCCAAAGCCCATCACCCATCTACAAGGCCCAGCTCAGGTAAGGAGTGTAATGGAATTCTCGCCATTCGCCTGGATGAGTGCAGCTCCGTCAACACTCAAGAAGCTTGACACCATCCACTACAAGGCAACCCACTCGATTGGTACCCCTTCCACAAGCATCCAATCCCTCCACCATCGACAAACAGTTGAGACAGTGTGTACTATCTACAAGATGCACTGCAACAACACACCAAAGTTCCTAATGCAGCATCTTCCAGACCCACGACCACTAGGGATGAGAATAGCAGATACCGGGGAACACCACCATTTGGAAATTCAGTGAAAATTGGATAGGTATATGGACAGGAAAGGAATGGAGGGTTATGGGCTGAGTGCAGGTAGGTGGGACTAGGTGAGAGTAAGCGTTCGGCACAGACTAGAAGGGCCGAGATGGCCTGTTTCCGTGCTGTAATTGTTATATGGTTATAGATGCTGGCAATCTAGGGCAGCACATACAAAATACTGGAGGAACTCAACATGTCAGGCAACATCTCTGGAAACAAATAAAAATTCAGTATTTTGCACCAGGACCCTTCTCAGGACTGGAGAAGTAGGGAGAAAATGCCAGAATAAAAGGTTAGCTAGAAAGTGATAGGTGAAGCCAGGTGAGTGAGAAAGGTGAAGGGCTGCAGGAGAAGGAATCTGATTGGAGAGGAGTGGGCTATGGGGGAAGGGAAGAAGGGAAAGAGGGGAAGAAGGCAGATGAAGAGAAGAGGTAAGAGGACAAAGTGGGAAATAGAAGAGGGAAGGGTGAGGGAAAAAATTACTGGAAGGAGAAATCAATGTGCACGTCATCAGGTCAGAGAGTCCCTAGACGGAATATGATGTGCTGCTCTTTAACCTTGAGAGTGCCTCATCATGGGAAACGAGGTAGACATGAACCGACATGTCAGAACCGGAAAAGGGAGAGGAATTAAAATGGTTGGCAGATGGAGCAGAGGTGCTCGACAAAATGGTCCCCCAATTTACACTGGGTCTCAGCAATGTAGAGGAGGCCACTTCAGGGAGCATTTTCACTTCCAGCTCTTTTGGGAACTTCCAAGACTAAATGCTTGAAGCAGCATTAGGTAAAACAGTTCTGAATTGTCTTAAAAACACAAAATGCTGGCAGAACTCAGCAGGCCAGTGTTGCCTCTGAATTGTCTTACTGCTTTGTTCTTGGCAACTAACTGATTTTGATCACGAACACACACAATTGATGCTATTTAGAAACTGTTCACTACGAGCACAGTGTATGCCTATGATGCACCATCAATAACTCACGCCGAGACTTAGGAAGTGAGATATCGGCTTTTATTGACTGAAGGACAACACTACATCCTGGGGAAAATGAGGGAGAGCAGCAGGCCACAGTCGCCTTTATACAGGGGTCTGTGGGAGGAGCCACAGGGGTAGTCAGCAGGGTCTTGGGAGGAGCCACAGGAGCAGTCAGACAGGTATATCTAGTTCACCACATTCACCCCCCCTTTGTTTAAAAAAAATTCCCAAGCATATTTACAGGTTAAGTCGATCAGGTGGTCGAATCGTTCGCTGCGATCTACGTAGCTCCGGCTGCAATTGCACAGGAGCCGGAGGTGATGACGGCACAGGTGCCGGAGGTGGTGTGTGCTCCGAAGGCGGAGAGTGGGTTAATTCTGTCCCAACAGGAGGTGTCAGGGACCCCTCGCGTGTGAGCGAGGGCCCTGGAACAGACGCATACGGAGTCTGTGTGGGGCACGGTGCGTGCGGAGTCACCTCGGGTACCGGGTGCATAGTTACCGTGGAGTGCTCGGGGTAGTGGTCTGCTGCTCCGGCGGGCGCCAGGTCGCGGACAGAGACCGTGTCCTCCCGCCCATCAGGCAAGACCACGTAGGCATACTGGGGATTAGCATGCAGGAGGTGAACCTTCTCGACCAGTGGTGAGTACTTATTACTCCTCGCATGTTTACGCAGCAGCACTGGCCCCGGGGACGTCAGCCAAATTGGCAGGGTGGTCCCAGTGACAGACTTCCTGGGAAAAGAGAATAAGCGTTCGTGAGGGGTGGCATTAGTGGACGTACACAACAGGGAGCGGATAGAGTGGAGTGCCTCAGGGAGGACCTCCTGCCATCGGGAGACCGGCAACCCTTGTGACTTAAGGGCTAAAAGTATGGCCTTCCACACTGTGGCATTCTCCCTCTCCACCTGGCCATTCCCCCGGGGATTATAACTCGTGGTGCGACTAGTAGCTATGCCCCTAGCAAGCAGGAACCGGCGCAACTCGTCACTCATAAAGGAGGACCCTCTATCACTGTGGACATAGCAGGGATATCCGAACAGTGTGAAGAGCTGGCGCAGGACTTTGATGACCGACGTGGTAGTAGTGTCGGGGCAGGGAACGGCAAAGGGGAATCGCGAGTACTCGTCAATAATACTGAGAAAGTAGACATTGCGGTCGGTGGAGGGAAGGGGGCCCTTAAAGTCAATACTCAGTCGCTCAAAAGGGCGGGTGGCCTTGACAAGCTGCGCAGTGTCAGGACGGTAGAAGTGCGGTTTGCACTCAGCGCAGATCTGGCAGTCCCTGGTCATCGTCCTGATGTCCTCCAGGGAGTACGGCAGGTTCCGGGCTTTAATGAAGTGATAAAACCGGGTGACCCCCGGGTGGCAAAGTTGGGCATGAAGGGCATACAGCTGGTCGAGCTGGGCACTAGCACACGGTCCCCAGGATAGGGCATCAGACGGTTCATTGAGCCTTCCAGGCCGGTACAGGATATCGTAAGTATAGGTGGAGAGTTCTATTCTCCATCGCAAAATTTTATCATTTTTGATTTTGCCCCGCTGTTGGCTGCTGAACATGAACGCAACCGAGCGCTGGTCGGTCAGCAAGGTGAACCTTCTGCCGGCGAGATAGTGCCTCCAGTGCCGAATAGCTTCCACTATGGCTTGGGCTTCTTTCTCCACCGTGGAGTGCCGAAGTTCAGAGCCTTGAAGGGTACGAGAAAAAAACGCCACTGGCCTGCCTTCTTGATTGAGGGTAGCAGCCAGCGCGACGTCAGAGGCGTCACTCTCTACTTGGAAGGGAATGGTCTCGTCCACCGCATGCATCGTTGCTTTGGCAATGTCCCCTTTAATGCAGCTGAAGGCCGCTCGGGCCTCGGCAGAGAGGGGAAAGGTGGTAGACTTGACCAGGGGGCGGGCCTTGTCTGCGTAATGGGGAACCCATTGGGCGTAATAGGAAAAAAAAACCCAGGCACCGCCGGAGGGCCTTGAGAGTAGTGGGAAGAGGGAGTTCTAACAGGGGGCGCATACGGTCGGGGTCAGGGCCAATGACCCCGTTCTCCACGACATACCCAAGGATAGCGAGCCGTGTGGTTCTGAACACACACTTGTCCTTGTTATAAGTGAGGTTCAAAGCATCGGCCACCTGGAAAAAACGTTGGAGGTTGGCGTCATGGTCCGACCAGTCGCGACCACAGATGGTGATGTTATCTAGATAGGGAAATGTGGCCGTCAGTTTGTACTGGTCCACCATCCGGTCCATCTCCCTCTGGAAGACTGAGACCCCATTTGTGACACCAAATGGGACGCGCAGAAAGTGATAGAGCCTGCCACCCGCCTCGAAGGCGGTGTAGGGGCGGTCCTCTGGGCGGATGGGGAGCTGGTGATAAGCGGATTTCAGATCAATCGTCGAGTACACCTTGTACTGAGCTATCTGGTTGACCATATCCGCGATGCGGGGTAGGGGGTACGCGTCAAGCTGCGTGAATCTATTGATGGTCTGGCTGTAGTCCACAACCATCCTATTTTTCTGCCCAGTCCGAACAACGACCACCTGGGACCGCCATGGGCTTGTGCTTGGCTCAATGATCCCCTCCCTGAGCAGCCGCTGCACCTCTGAATGAATAAAGGCCCTGTCCCCCGCACTGTACCTCCTACTTTTAGTTGCCACAGGTTTACAGTCGGGGGTCAGGTTGGTGAACAGCGATGGGGGAGGGATCTTGAGGGTGGAGAGGTTGCAAATAGTGTCAGCAGCACAGCTATCGGCATGGTGCTGGGCGGGATGTGGGGTTCGGGGTGTATGTGCGTGTGGTAACGGAGTATATGGCGAAGTCCCACCAAACTGAGGATTCCTGACAGTGAGTGGTGGGAGGGGCCCGTCATATGCCATAGTCACACTTTCGAGGTGGCTCTGGAAGTCCAGCCCCAATAGCACAGGTGCGCACAGTCGAGGCATGACCAGGAACGCAAAGTTCCGATATTCTGTGCCCTGCACCACCAATGTCGCTACACAACCCACCCGGATGTCTGTGGAATGCAACCCAGAAGCCAAGGTGATCTTCCGACGGACCGGCCGTGTCACGAGTCCGCAGCGTTTCACTGTGGCCGGGTCAATAAAACTCTCAGTGCTGCCCGTGTCAAACAGGCAGCTAGTCCTGTGCCCCTCCACCAGGATGTCCATCATTGACCTTGCGAGCTGGTGCGGAGCGCTTTGATCGAGGGTCACGGAAGCCAGCGTTGAACTGGGCGTGTCGAGGGCGGGGCCTGGTGACGCCGGCAAAGATGGCCGCTCACATCCGGGCATGCAAGATGGCGAGGCGGGGGCGGGGCCTGGTGACGCCGGCAAAGATGGTTGTCCACATCCGGTCATGCAAAATGGCGGCCCCCAGGTCTCAGACGCGGCGCTGCTCGACCCCGGGCGCGGTTTAGATTTACAGACCTTGGCGAAATGGCCCTTCTTCCCGCAGCTGGAACAAGTCGCTTCGCGCGCCGGACAGAGTTCCCGGGCATGTTTCCGAAGCCCACAAAAGTAACAGAGTCTCATACCTGGCGAATTCGTGGGGTTTGAGATACCGCGACTGGCTGCGGCGTTGGCGAATTCGCTCGGAACCGGGGAATGGCTCGGTTGGACTTCTTCGGCGTACAGTTGCGCAGCCTCTATCGAACTGGCCGTCTCTATCGCAGAGCGTAAGGTAAGATCAGCTTTTTCCAGCAGCCGCTGGCGGATACACACTGACCAAACCCCAGTCACAAAAGCGTCTCGGACCAAGAGTTCCTTATGCTGTTCCGCTGAGAGCGCTTTGCAGTCACAGTCCCGCGCGAGTATCTGTAACTCGCTGAGGAATTCAGCAGTCGACTCCGTAGGCCGCTGTTTTCGCGTGGCCAAGCGGTGCCGTGCATAAACTGGATTTACTGGCCGCAGGTACTGTCTTCGGAGGGCGGCAAGCGCCTCCTCGTAGGTGGATATGTCCCTGATGAACGAATAAACTTTTGGGGCGACCCTCGAGAAGAGAAGTTTGTGCCGAACAGCCGAATCGGTGGCACGAACCTCCTCTAAGTACGATTGGAAGCACACCAGCCAGTGTTCAAAGGCAAGAGCTGCTCCCGGGTCTCGGGGGTCCAAGTCTAGGCGTTCTGGGCGTAAAGCGGTTTCCATGTTGTAACTTTCAGTCAATAAAATTGATGCACCATCAATAACTCACGCCGAGACTTAGGAAGTGAGATATCGGCTTTTATTGACTGAAGGACAACACTACATCCTGGGGAAAATGAGGGAGAGCAGCAGGCCACAGTCGCCTTTATACAGGGGTCTGTGGGAGGAGCCACAGGGGTAGTCAGCAGGGTCTTGGGAGGAGCCACAGGAGCAGTCAGACAGGTATATCTAGTTCACCACAGCCTAAGAGCCACATGTCTGACACTAGTTAGAACATGTTCGGCAACAGTATCCTGCCCTACTTAATCATCCCACATAAAGAAAGAGAATCCTGGCTCTTCTGTTCATTTGTTTTTGTTCTTTTAGAGCTGTCTCAATAAGTGAATGCCCCAATTAACCGAAGGCCCAGTCAGTCAACTGAATATATATTACCCATTGACCTATTCAGGAAATGACATCACTTCCAGACCAATAAGCAGTTATAAAGACTCTCATAGCAATTTTGACTAGGCTCTAGAAATTCAGATAATATAACCTTGTTGGTGCTATCCTCCCACACATGTTCAATAGACATAAGAAAAGGAATATTTAAAGTATGCATTTTCTTAGTTACAGCCACTATTTGAAATGCAAACCCTCATAGACACTGCTCAAAATCACACTCTATTTTCAGATTCAACGGTATGTCAATTAGAAGAATAATAGGCAATTTGATACATTCCTGTTCTTAAAATACATTTCAGCAAACTACATGATTCAGATTTATCGTTTGATAAATCACACACATTCCATTTTTTAAAAACATATACAGGCATTTTCTTTCCTCTTAATTTTTTACTTTTCCCAACAGATTAACCTTTCAGACCATGGTTACTGTTGACAGTTTACTCCAAGCTCGCCAAAGTTTTTAAAAACTTGGTAGAAATAGGCCTCTAAAATAATAGGCCTGATTGTATTTTCAGTAGAAAAAATAACAGCAGCAACTATTCACTACACTTACCCTGAGGCTTTCACAGGATTTTGCACAGCAGTCTGGGAATTTACACAGGACCATAGCTAGCACTGAGCTACTCCAGTGCAAAATAAGGGTCTAGACCTTTACTTAGCTCTCAACATGGTTCAAAGTACATTAAGAGACAATGAAGCACTTTCAAAGTTTCAGTAATGTGGTAAATGTAGCAAAAATTAAGCAACTACATTACAATATCCTTGACAATGGCTAGATAACTAGTGACCAGGGTCACCATCCAGGCCAGCTGCTTTCTGCAGATTCAGCCTCCCGAAGGCTGGTCTTAGGTCAGTGATGGTTTCTGCAGATTCAGGTGCACTGGAGACAGTTAGGCCAGGTGGTGACATACCCCTTTGAAACGTGCGTAGAAGGTGTTAAGCTCATCAGGAAGCGGTGTGCTGTTGTCAGCGAGGCTGCTTGACTTCACTTTGCAGCATAACACACAAGCTGAATTGTCATAATTTTGAACAATGCCAGTGGACTTCAAACCAGCTGCAATAGGCTGGTACTGAGTTACAATACTCGGATGCCTTCAAGTAGGATGTTGTGTCAGCTGACACATTACGCATTGTTACACTGTAAATGTGTGAGGCATTCTGGCTCAGTCCTGCTCACCTGACCTGGAACATCCAGTGGCCAAATGTCATCCATTTTATCTACTGGTTGAGTTTTCCACCATCGTCCTGTCAGCAATGTACATTCCACCTCAGGCCATTGTCAGGATGGCTCTGGAGGAGCTGAGCAACATACTCGGTGGGCACAAAACTGCACACCCTGATACTGTCCCTGTCATTGCAGGAGATTTCAACCAGGCCAGCTTGAAGAAGCCTCTGACCAACTACCACCAACATATTACCTCTGGAACTAGAGAAGCCAGCACACTTGACCACTGTTATGCCACCCCACATCCTCACTTTGGAAAGTCTGATCAACTACCTGTACTTCTACTGCCAGCAAATAGTCAAAGACTAAAGACCACGGCACCAGTGGTGAAGATCAAGGTGGTATGGTTAAAGGTGGTGGAGGAACACTCACAGGACTGTTTTGAGTCAGTGGACTGGACAATATTCAGGAATTCATCTCTGAGGCCAAATGAATATGCCACAGTTGTCACTGATTTCATCAAGACCTGTCTGGATGGATGGGTGCCTTTGAGAACATACCAGACGTACCCAAACCCAAATCAGATCTCCCCTTAGCCTTCGCTGCTCCAGAGAAAACAAATCAAGTTTGTCCAACCTCTTGTGCTAGCACATGCTCTCTAACCCAGGCAGCATCCTGGGAAATGTGTTTCACACCCTCTCCAAAGCCTCATCATCCTTCCTATAATGGGGTGATCAGAACTATATGCAATATTCCAGATGCAGCCTAAGAGAGTTTTATAAAGCTGTAACATACCTTCCTGACTTTTGAACTCAATGCTTTGTCTAATAAAAGCAAAAATGCCATATGCCTCCTTAACCACCCTTTGTAACCACTTTCAGGGAGCAATGAACTTGGACCCCAAGATCTGTTTACTCATCAACACTGTCAAGGGTCTTGCCCTTAAGTGTACTGTCTCTTTACATTTGATGTACCAAAGGTAACACTTCACATTAGGCCAGTTAAACTATATCTGCCATTCTACACACATATCTGCAACTGCTCCGTAACTCACTATATTCTTTACCAATCTTCCATACTACCCACACCACCATCAATCATCAGCAAACTTACTAACCCACCCATCTACGTTTTCATCCATTTTATTTATATACATCACAAGCAGCAGAGGTCCCAGTACAGATCCATGCGGAACACTACTAATCACAGATGGCCGGCTAGATGTCCCTTCAACCACCACCCTCGGTTTTCTATAGACAAGCCAGTACAGAATCCAAATTGCCAATTCACCATTGATCCAATACATATAAACTTCTCAATGAGCATCCCATAAGGGAACTTGTCAAATGTCCTTGTTAGTAAGACCTGACTTGCTCCGTACAAAGCCCTGGTGGCTCTCCCTCATTAGGCCATTGTTTTCCAAATGCTTATAAATCCTATCTCTAAAAATTCTCTCCAGTAACTTCCCTACCACTGATGTGAGGCTCACCTGCCTATAATTTCCAAGATTATCCCCGGTTCTTTTCTTGAACAATGCTGGTTTGTGTATCTCAAAAACCGCCGAACTCCTGGGATTTTCACACACGACAGTCTGTAGAGCTTACAGAGAATGCTGTGAAAAACAAAAAGAAACATACTGTGACTGGCATTTCCGTGGTTGTAAACGCCTCATTAATTGGCAGGAAGTCAAGAGCAGAATGACCAGACTAGTTCAAGTTGACAGGAAGGCGACAATAACTCAAATAACATGCATTACAACAGTGGTGGGCAGAAAAGCGCCTCTGAACACACAACTCATCAAACCTTGAAGTGGACGGGCTACAACAGCAGTAGACTACACACCGGCTTCTACTCTTGTACCTAATGAAGTGGCCATTGCGTGTATGTGCTTTCAATTTAATAAAGTAATTCACTTCTAAGCTATCATCACCGAAATGTTCAATTTGGATACATTTTAGTTCATCAAATTATACAGAAATATATGTTAAGCATCCAGCAATAACAACGTTCTGAGCAAAGAACATCGGTCTGAAAAGCTAATTCTGTTTCTCTGTACACATGTGCTCCTTGACCCAGTATTTCAGGAATCTGGTGTTCTTCCTAATGAACCTGGTAAATGTATCAGGTTGTGTTCCTTTCAAATTCTGATTAGAAGTTCTACGTACTTTGAGGCTGTTGAAATGCAGGTTGATGAAATTCATCACACGGCTCAATGGCATTCAGTGAACTTGATGCCACAGTTTATTTCATCGAATCAACAACCACCCATCAACGGAGCAGCTATTGGCAGTTTTCTTTTGCCTGGTATAAGTCTCAGTTTGTAACACAAAGTTGCAATTGAACATTTTACGGCCAATGTCTTATCTCACAACCATTCTTTAAAGAATTACTTATGAACATTTACGCATCAATTGGAACTTACTGCAAACAATGCAGTAAACATCCCAAACCATCAAAATCTTCTTAAAAAGAAACTATTAATATAAAACATTTTAAAGCAATTTCTACAACAGAATAATGGAAGTAATATAAGTAATAGACTTAATAGCATGCAATTCAGAATTCAAGAACTTCATGCAAACATTTCCTTCTGTCAGGTTGAAAACGAGTTTTGACAAATAGCTCCAGATATTCAAATCCAATGTACTGCAGCTCTTTAGTCAGTATTCTATAAGGGATGACTTCAAAACACTTGATTGAAATTTCCACATGAGGAATTCATGTTCAAATTAGCAAAACTGTAAATATGTTCATTAAATTTCTTCTCTCTTCCCCCCAACCCCTGCAGAAATATTTCTAGATTAGATTAAGAAACACGATTGCTTGTTAGATTAAGAAACTGCAAACAACTACAAATAATCATATGAAGGTCTAATTTACCTGGCCCCCTTCACATTACTACCATCAGGGAGAAGGTACAGCAGCCTGAAGATGCACTCAATGTTTTAAGAATAGCTTCTCCCCATTTGCCATCAGATTTCCGAATAGCCCATCAACATTACCTTGTTCTTCAGCCTTTTGAATCATTTTGTAACTAAAAGTAATGTTTATGTCTTGCACTGCACTGCTACTGCAAAATAAATTTCATGACATATGTCAGTGGTAATAAGCTTGATTCTGAAGTCTTCCTTCTTTTAGCTTTGGAGCACCCCTTTTGCACACAGGTTTGTTTCTTTTAAAACAGGTGAAACCACTCAAGAACTATGTTGAACCAAATTCCTCTTATGTTTTGCCATTAACCTTTCCCAAATAATGTCAGAGATTTACAACATTCTTTTAACAACCACACTATTCCAATGCTCAATAATTTGATACAGCAATTCAATTGCTCAGGAAGTGAAGTAATATTATCAGCTAAAAATGCAATTTGATGAATTTCAAATCTTACTGATCCAGCACTCAGAAGCACTGCATTCTTGTCAAAATATTCTAGTATGCCTTCAATTAAGTTTCTGGCAGAGTACCGCAGTTGGTTCAAAAATGATAATTAGTTCAAGCAGGGTAATAAATCCCACATCTTATACATATGCTTCAATGTTTTATGAACAAAGAATGTGGGATCAATTCACCAAAAACCTGTGAAGTACTGGATGAAAGGGTTTAAAAATTGTACAAACTGAGAACAGAGTTTGGATAGGTACATTGATGGAGGGCTATGGTGCAGATGCAGGTCCATGAGACTAGGCAGATTAATTGCCTACACGAGGAAATCTGCAGATGCTGGAAATTCAAGCAACACACACAAAATGCTGGTGGAATGCAGCAGGCCAGGCAGCATCTATAGGGAGAAGCGCTGTCAACGTTTTGGCCCAAAACGTTGACAGTGCTTCTCCCTATAGTTCAATCGCCTAAATGGGCTGAATGGCTTATTTTTCCTGCGCTGTAGTGTTGTATGACTGTGACTAACTTTTTGTAAATATTTAAATTCAATGCAGCCTTTATGTTACCCAGTTAATAACACCAGGAGAGGGAAGATGAAGAAAAGGGAAATCACTTCCAGCAAAGGCAAACCATTTCTTTTTTTTAATTAAATTTTAATGATATTAGGAGGCAAATATTATTGAAGCAAAGAGATGAAGTAAAAAGTTATTATTAATATTTTGTCCTGAAAACATGTTGCTGTGCTGGGTGGATAATCTTCTGTGAATCCAGGATTTGTCAAGACATTAAAGAGTGCCAGAACACGGCAGGAACCATGACAATGTTAGCAGTCTGGAGCCATTAAGCTGCTGATCCAATCTGCCAGTCTTTATAACATGGGGTGTCCTGTGGGACTAGACTCCAAAACAAGTCAGGGCAGTTAACATTGCTACAATATTTAATCAAGGAGTTCACAAATCACAGAACAATCATATTATGAATAAAAATTAAAATGTAAAATGTCCAACCAAATCAGTAAAGAAATTAAGTTTAATGGGTATTGTTGATAGGCTGCAAAGATCATTCCTATCTGTGCCATAGAGCAAATGAAAGCTCCTGGAATAAAAGTACCATGTGAAAGGTACTTACAAATAAGCATTTCTACTTAGCAAATCAAAGATTAGACTTTGATTTACATTTAAAAATGGATAATAATTTTGAAACAGCAAACATCTGTATTTTTTGTCTTCAACCTTTAAATGGTTTCCAGGTTTTACAAACAGTTATCGCTGGAAGTTGCAAAGCAGGTATTTTATCTGGAACTCTGTTTTGTGAATTAATGTTGCTGTTCACAGTTCATCATTCAAATTCATAATATTGGCATGGAAAATATGTAATAACAAACTTCTTTAGATGTATTATCAGAATGGCAGCATGAACTAAATATAATAATGAATACAATTGGTTTAGGGCTGGTGTCTCTTAGCAATTGTTACTTTGTTCCTTTGCTGTAAAGGTGTTAATCCAGACAATTTATTCTAAAACCAGTTTGATATAGCAAAATAACATCGAGGATAGCCATAGTTCTCTTGCTTCTGCGTTCATTATGGAAGAAAGTATTTGGTACTAAATAACTTCTCCCATGTTTCCCTACTCAGTAGATTTTAAAACTTAAAGATAGAATTAACTAATAAATTAATAATCAGACAGCTATTTCCCCTTCAACATTGAGGGTTGTATAGTATCTTAAATAAATACATGTCCATTTTAAGACAGCATTTTACCACAGAAAATGCATTAAGATTTTCATGCAAATATAATAATAAACCCTTCACTGACTGCCATTATAGAGTGTTCAAACTAAATGTACACAACAGATCATCAAACAAGCACATTCTATCACCTATCATATTATATAATTTTAAAAGGCAGGAGGTGAAATTGTCTGCAAGACTCCTAGTATCGTAATATTTATTCTAATCTGTGCAACAGTGGAAAAACTCTGAATATCACTGGGTACCTTATGGCAATCAGATCAAACAATAAGTACCAAATCTGCAAGGACAGGTGCAAGGACATCAGCTCAAACTTCAAGCAACCATCTTGAAGAGGTGAATTTGGGCACACTTCATCTAAAGTAACTCAGCACATTCTCAGCTGCTAAAACTCCTTGCCTGTAGTAAAAGCAATAATCACTGATCTCGACAGAAAGTTAAACAATTTCTATATTGATTAAAGGAAGTACAATTGAAGAACTTCTGCATGACTGCTTGTATATTCAATTGAATAACAAAGCATTTGCAGAGTTATAAAACGGGAGAGAAAATTTAAATACACTGTTCGACTTCAATCTTATCATATCAATGAAATTAACAAAGCTGATTACAAAGGTTTGTTTCTATTGTTAATCATCAAGCATTTTATTAATGATACTTAACATTTTACCTCTATAACTAATCCTTGACCTATGCTTGAGAACATTTCATGAATAAGTTTGAATGTTACTAACCCAGGTAAATAAAAATCTCTCTATATTCCAAACAGCATTATTTTATGATAATCTTTTTAGTGACCTTTACATTGTTTGTGGTCTGAAAAGTTTCTATCAACCACTGCCCGAAACACCTTTCAATACTATTTTGAACTGTTATTAAGATTTATATCCATCAACATTTCACCAATTGAAACTACACAAATGTTAAAATGGATTCAGGAAGCGATACATGGGATGCTTTAAATCAATGCCATTAAAAGATTTACATTCTTGCAGCATTAAATCAGATCATTAATTCTTCAACCTTCCATGACTACATGAACTGTAATGTTAACCTAAGCAAATCTCAATTTCTTCCACCATTTCTCTTGATTTCTAGCCTGTTCTAAATGCCTCTTAAACATTGTTATGTATGTGCTTCAACTATCTTACTGGCAACAAGTTTCTCACTCCCATCACTCTGTACAAAAACTTGCCTTGCAGTGCTCCTTTAAAATTTACCCTCACACCTTAAACCCAGACACCCTGACATTAGATAGTTCCACTCTGAAGAAATGACTCACCATCTACCCCACTTCTCACAGATTTTGTATGCTCCTCTCAGCCTCCAATGCTCAGAAAACAATCCAGTTTTGGCTAATCTCAAGGAACTAAACCAATCCAGACAGCATCCGAGTGAACCTCTATTGCTAGCTTACATGCACACCACCCCTCTTGCACAGGTAATCTCTGGCATAAACATTCAAGAACCTGAAATCTTTCTCCCTGTATGAGGTCCTCAGCTGCAATCCAATCAACACAAACATTACCAAAAGATACAGAAGATTCAACCAGTAATATTTGCAATGTTGTTCCACTCTCAAAATCATATATCAGGAACAAAAACATACAGATTTCTGAATCACTATCCCTACTCACTGGTAAACCAGGAATTAAGTCAGTTCAGAAGGCCTTTCACCCTGGGCAACTAGATGCCATAATATTTACACAGGGTGGTGGTCAGATCTCCAAACTACAGCAAGGCAAATTGATTCATTTATACATCCAGATTAGAGTACAGTGATGTATTTGGACACTGAATTAAATTTTAAGTTCATATCCAACTGGGATATTCTTGCAACTTTCTTCTCAAACTTAATTCTCAACATCACAACCAACCTGGTTCATGTTCCAAAAGGCAGGAACTTCAGAGGGCAGGTGCAAGAGGTATATATGACCTGCATTTCCAAGTGACCTTCCCCAAACTTAACTGAATCAATTTTTGAGAAGTTTCATCACCCATCCACCACAAAATCTGTCAGTAATAGAGTCAATTAAAAAAAAATCATTTACACTTACTATGGATTGTATCTGCTTGATTGAATAAGTGCATTTTCAATAAATCTGCATTTCATAATCAGTCTTTCAGTTTGTAGTTAAAATCACTACAGTGATTTAAATCTATTAAACCAAGAAATTGAATAAGATCAAGAACCAAAATGTGTTGAGTTAGAGAAATAATCAGGGTTCTCTTTATTGATTCTCAGAGGCTACAAAATCAAACACCTTGAAGCAAGGTGCCTAAGGGGGCCATGCAGAAGTCTACAAAAGTTGGCAGTGTGTCAAAGAACTCCAGTTAATGAAGACCGTTTAGCCCTCTTGCCTATGTGGGCTCTTGCAGTATCTTTGTTAATGCTACTCCCACACTTACTTTCACTACAAACTTTTCTATCTCCAAGGCCAATCATTACTGATTCTCTTATCACCAAACCATACTGGGAATATTTATAGGAACCAATCAATTTAACATCAAGCACATCTTTGAGACGAGGGCTGAAACTAGAGCATCAAGGAGGAATCCGTGTGCAGGAAGAGCATGCAGACTCCACATAGACAGCACCCAGCATTGAAGCCAGGTCACTGGAACAGTATGGTAGTGGCACTAACTGCTGTGGCACTTTGCAGAATAAGCAATATTTTCATTAAGCTTGTGGTTGTTTGAATTTAACAGGCTAGTTATTCAAATGATTGTAAAGTATCAAAGTATACATCTGCCTTGCTTAATGAATGATGATAATTAAAAAGTTATAAAAGGAATTCAGGTATTCCCATGGCAGAATTCAAGGTCACATCAACACACTGCAACACATTTTAATTAACCTTGTATACAGTCAATTGAGTGTTAACTGCTATCATTTGCAAATTCATTTTACAAGAAAGGTCAGAAGCATGAAAGTAATTAAATTTTAGAAGCAAGTTTATCAAGGGATTGATTTGTTTTATTTTAATATAAAGCAGAAAACAGACAAAAAGGCAATTATCCTGTTTTCGCAATTCATGCTTTTTGTACAATAACGGTTGAACTTGATGGCTTTGAAGGGCCTATCAGTTACCGAAATGAACAGAAATCCTACATTTACCTTTGCATGTCGAGTACCTGGTATAAACTGACAGGAATAGAGGATCATACTGATCAGCTCACTTCAACTCAAGGGTACAAAATTCCTTGTTGGAATTTCCCAGTATTGCACTGGGGGAAAAAATATATTTTCAGTTTAAGTCAAGCCTGCTGCAGCATCCAAGACAATTGATTTAAAGAAGGATTCTAGGCTTGCAGACTGAGAGGTTAATTTGGCTTTCCTAATTAAACTACGGTAAAAAAATATTAATTATTTCAAAATTATTTAAATTCAGTTTTAATGCCTTGTCTTGGATATTTACTTCAAATTTAAGAGATCTTAAATAAAAATTCCATACACTTTTGAAAATGTAAACAAAGTTATTGTTTCTTTCTTTCTTTTTAAATCTTTTTATTGATTTTAAACAAACATAAATGAAACATTGAGTACAAAGAGCTTGAGAGTACATAATTAATAGGTTAAGGTATAAATACAATTAGTTGGTAATCCATATATAATAACCTCCCAAACTCATAGTGGTTACAGAAAACACAAAAAAATAAGAACCCCCCTCCCCAAAAAAGCAAAAAAAAACCTAACCAACATGGGCCATTGCATTATATCAAATATACACAGTAGCATCAATAACTCTGCACCTCTATCCAAATAATTAAAGATGATTAGAATAAGGTTTAGGAAAAGTCAGTTTAACTCATATGAAAAGGTTGAATAAATGGTCTCCAAGTTTCTTCAAATTTAACTGAAGGGTCGAAGATAACACTTCTAATTTTGTCTAAACTCAAACAAGAAATAGTTTGAGAAAATCACTGAAATATAATTTGTGGATTAATTTCTTTCCAGTTCAATAGGATAGATCTTCTAGCCGTTAATGTGACAAATGCAATCATCTGCCAGGCTGAAGGGGATAAACGACTATTATCCACCATTGGTAAACCGAAAATTGCACTAATAGGACGTGGTTGCAATTTGATGTTCAGAACTGTTGAAATAATACCAAAAATATCTTTTTAATAATTTTGCAAACAGGGGTAAGACCAAAACATGTAGGTCAATGAAGCGACTTCAGAATGACATCTGTCACAGGTTGGATTAACATAAGAATAAAATCGAGCAAGTTTGTCCTCGGACATATGAGCCCTATGTACAACCTTAAATTTTATTAGGGCATGTTTAGCACAAATGGAAGAAGAATTAACTAATTGTAAAATTTTCTCCCACTGCTCTGTAGGTATAAGACAGTGAAATTCTTTTTCCCATTCCTTCTTAATTTTCTCTGATATTCCTGGCTGTATTTTCATGATCATATTGTAAATGATGGCTACCAAACCCTTCTGGCAAGGATTCAGAGCTAGAATTTTTTCCATAATATCCATTATACATAATTTCGGAAAAGACTAACATATTATTCAAGAAATTTCTTACTTGCAAGTATCTAAAAAATGAGTTCTATGCAAATTATATTTATTGGACAGCTGTTCAAAGGACATAAAAGTGTTATCTAAAAATAGATCACGAAACCATGTTATACCTTTTGTTTTCCATAACACAAAGGTTTGGTCCATAAAAGAGGGCTGGAAAAAAAGTTAGATATAATAGGGCTTGATAAGATAAACTTATTCAAGCCAAAGAATTTACAAAATTGAAACCATATTCGTAACGTATGTTTAACTATAGGATTAGTTATTTGTTTATTCAATTTAGATAAAGCAAAAGGAAGCGAAGATCCTAAAATAGAAAACAATGAAAAGTCTTGTACAGATTTACACTCCAAATTTACCCATTGTGGGCTAGGTACTATGACCGATTCTTGGGTCCAAAATATTAAATATCGAATGTTAACTGCCCAGTAGTAAAATCTTAGGTTTGGCAAAGCCAAGCCACCTTCCTTCTTAGGCTTCTGTAAATATTTTTTACTTAATCTAGGAATTTTATTCTGCCACACATATGAGGATATTTTGGAGTCAATAATATCAAAAAAAGATTTAGGAATAAAAATTGGTAATGCTTGAAATAGATATAAAAATTTGGGTAAAACTAACATCTTGATAGCATTAATTCAACCAACCAATGACAAAGATAATGGAGACTATCTGGTAATAAGTTGCTTGATTTGGTCAATTAAAGGTAAAAAGTTAACTTTAAATAAATCCTTATGTTTCTTGGTAATTTTAATACCCAAATAAGTAAAATTATCTGTAATAACTTTAAATGATAAGTGTTTATAGATTGAAACTTGCATATTTAATGGAAATAATTCACTCTTATTAAAATTCAGTTTGCAGCCAGAAAAACTACTAAACTGAGCAAGCAGGGATAAAAAATTATTGTTTCAACTGCAAAAAAAAATTCCATAACACCAGTTCTGTCTTCTGTCAAGAGCAGTCTACAGACTGGAACTCCCCTCCACATTTTGATCTTCAACCAAACACTACTCTGGACTCAAGGAGCTACAGTAGGTTAAACCCTCAAACCAAAGTGGCAATTCTGATTAGTGTCTCTGGGCCAGCATCATCCTTTTTAGTAAGATTCAAATGAGACCAGTTTTAGAAAACAGGAATCAAAAGGTTCTCAAAAATGGCAATATTCCACTTTAAAATGCAGGCACAACTTAGAAAATAATGATTTTTTTATTGGAACACTATGTACATCAGTTCCAATATATTGTTTTAAAGATTTTCGATTAAAACACTTATAGGATGAAGACAAGGAGCTTGGTCAAAGAGGTAGGAAGATGTTTGAAAGGGGAAGAGGTGGAAGAAGGGCAAACATTTAGGGATGGAATGTCAGAGTAAAACCCAAATAAGGCATCGGTGAGCAGTTTACTGTGAGAAGTCTTTTCACAGCACTTTCTATCACTTTGCTGATGACCCAAAGTACTGATGGAAGGCCTCACTATTCTCCATAGTGAAAGTCAGATTAGATTTGTCCTGATTTGTGTGAACAAGACACACCTAGGAAATTTTTAACAATATCATACGTTCTTTCTTCAAGGAAACATCTTGACTAAAGGCACGGCTGGTTCTTTTCCTTATTATTAAAACTAGGAATGTTGCTCGGTCCCAGAATTTTCTGTATCCTGTGAACAAAAAACATTATAGTAGAGTACAGGCCCTTCGGCCCAAAATTTTGGGCCAACCTTTTAACCTACTAAGATCAACATAAACTTTCCCTCCTACATATCGCTCCATTAAAAAAAAATCTTATTTATGCCCATCTAAGAGTCTCTTAACTGTCAATAATGTTTCTGCCAGTGCTGTCAACTCTTTTTTGTTCCCATGCAGCATGAGCAGCACTGGCTGAAAACAGGCTTCTGCGATAGTGAGTATCTCAGAGGATGAAAAGATTGATCAATCCCTTGGTATTTCTGGCTCAAGATAGTTCAATTTTGCCTTGAGCACTCACATTCTGGCTCCTAAAATAAAGGTTTAATGGAAAAAATGTAGCTGCAGAAAATTAACTTGTTAAAGTGCATAAAGAGCCTATAAAAGCAATACTCCTATGTTGATTATTGGAAACAACATAAGAGAAGAGGGAGCTGTCTATGTAGATTTGATAATTGCCTAATATACATCAGTAACCTAAAAATAATAAAGTATATCTTAGATTATTAGACTATATTGCTTTACTCAATTTAGATGTGTGATGTCAGTCCACTCTGAAGTAATTTTTAATTATGAATAGTAGGGAGCCTAGAATCATCAGTCTGATCTCCCTTTAAAGACAGACTGGGATTCATTGGCCGCTCACTGTAAACAGATCGAGAGAAGCACCAGTTGAAACAACAGGCTACCTCAGAGCACACAGAGCAGATAATGACAGATCCAATTACCTCACCTGGATGACAGGTGGACAAGAGAAATACCATATGCCTTGGCTATCAATGCCAAACATGTTGGAACATCTAATTCAAAGAGAGAATGAGAAAAAAGTTTTATAAAAGTCTATTGAAAAACAGGACCAGGCCATAATTGTGTACAAGATGATGAGAGGCATTGATCATGTGGATAGTCAGAGGCTTTTCCCCAGGGCTGAAATGGTTGCCACAAGAGGACACAGGTTTAAGGTGCTGGGCAGTAGGTGCAGAGGAAATGTCAGGGGTAAGTTTTTTACTCAGAGAGTGGTGAGTGCGTGGAATGGGCTGCCGGCAACGGTGGTGGAGGCGGATATAATAGGGTCTTTTAAGAGGCTTTTAGATAGGTACATGGAGCTTAGGAAAATAGAGGGCTAAAGGTAAACCTAGTAATTTCTGAGGTAGGGACATGTTTGGCACAACTTTGTGGGCCAAAGGGTCTGTATTGTGCTGTAGGTTTTCTATATTTCTATAAGTATTTTGCTTTTGAAGCTAGTGTTCACTTGCACTGAGAGGAAAAATGCTCCCTCCCCCATCAGCTCAATACTGATCCTATAATTCTGTGGTCCAGTAAAATCAAAATTAAGGAAATCATCCTCGAACACTTTATCAGCAGAATTGGCCTGAAGCTGGATCAAACCAAAGTTGCAGCATTAAAGGAAATGCCAAGTGAAGAATATTCCAGGAGTTCTATGGTTTGAGTTTGTAAGATCCTGCAACAATTAAGCAGCTCTATGAACCACTTAGAGAGCTTATCAAATGATGGAATGGTATTGGCTGAACGCCTATGAGCAAGTGGTCAACAACATCAAAGGTACAGTCGCTATAGATTTTGTTACAATGCCTGAATAAGAACCGACACTCCAAGCAGAGAAGTGTTTCTGAACAATGACCTTGCAGGAGGGTTAACTGATAACATACAGTACATGCAGTACTCTGCCATTAACCACAAATGTAGAACTGGAGAAGTTTCATCTATACACCTCCAGGAGAATTACACACAGCCAGAGTGATTGCAAATCACTCACGTTAATTATTATTAAGCCTTCCACAGAATTTACTCACACCAGAGAGGTTGCGAACAATGTCACAGACATTTAATGTAAAGATTCAGGCCAAGATAGGCTTAACTGTGTGTGTCAGATTCATGCATATCTATGAAAATGTTCAGGACACCGAGGTGGTGATTAACATTGGGAGTTGCACTCCAGTTTATTAGTCATGATAAATGAGGCTGAAAATTCTACCAGACAAGATGATACAGTGCAAAATTTGAAGTGAATTGTTAAAGTAGGAAGGAAAGAGCTACAGTGCGAGGCTGAATTTGCTCACAGATTTGTTTACATGACAGCCATGAATTAAGAGGATCCAATATTTGGAAGCACCATAGTATTTCTTCCTGCTTTAAATAAATCTCACATCTAGCAGTCAATATGCAGAATGAGAGAAAATACCTTGACAGGGAGATCAGATACTATGTGCAGAAATGAGAGACCTATGATTCTCTAAAACAGGAGGAAAGTACTTCGTTATTAGTTTCCAGATAAAAAAACTAGATAAAAGTACCAAACCAAGCAAAGCAGACTTGATGGGCCAAATGACCTAATTCTGCTCCTATATCTTATGATCAAATATGACAAGATGGTGAATATATAGCAGGTAGTGGTCGCTGATTTTTCAAATATTTAAGAGAAAATCTTTATTGGATAGCATTCACTCATGGATGATCATTGGAATCTGAAAGGGCCAGTTTAGCAGACCTGATGTATTAATCACAATAGAACATATTCACAGCAGACAAGTTTGTGAGGTTCTCAAAGGAATGGTGCCTTGATCAGTGGACCATTCCTTCTACAGAAAAATGTGAAGAATATGCTTTGAAGATGGTCAACCTGATGAAGAATGGGAAACCATTGCAGTGAGATTCCTCTTTGAACACCCAGGTCTTGCACATTGCAGCAACACAAGGGACGAAAACAATCTGCACAGGAATGTAAAAGCAGGGAATTGGAACTCTACTCCTAACTGTGTTTCTGAAGCAGAAACACAAAACAGCAGGAAGACAATCAGACTCAGCTCAAAATACACATCTACACCACTATCATAGAGACATTGAAAACAAGAGTAGTGGAGAGAGTAAAGATGAAGCATGAGTCTTGTTGAAAGAGGTTGCAGATGACTGAGAGTCATCCCCTCCCCAAAACAAAGCTGAAGTAAATTAATGCTCACCTCTAACAATACAATTTCTACACTGGAATCCCCAATATATTCAGAAAGAATGGGCTATTTTAGAACTGGTATGACTAACTTAGCACTGGATCCTCAACTCCCTGAACAACAGACCACAATTACTAAGGATAGGCAGGAACACGTCTAAAATGATTACACTCAACACTGGTGTCCCATAAGACTGCGTCCTGAGCCTCCACCTCTACTCTACACACTCGCAACTACGAGGCCAGACTCTGCTCTAACTCCACCTACAAGTTTGCAGATAAAACCAGCATAATGAGCTACATATCAAGTAATGAGTTAGAGGACAGAAAGGGAATAAAGAGCCCAGTGACTTGGTGTCCTGTCAACAGCATTTCCCTCAAAACAGCTGGTCATTAACTTCAAGAGGAGATGTATGCACAATTCTGTCTTCATCAATAGTGCTGAGACAAGAGGGGTAGAATATATAAGTTCCTACGAGTGACTAACACCAATGGCTTGTCCTGTTCCAAACTCGTATGACATCACAGCAAAGAAAACTCACCACTACTTCTACTTGCTCAGGAAGCCAAAGAAATCTGGCACGTCCCCTTTCTAATTGATGCCCCATAGAAAACATCCTGTCAGGATGTATCACAGCTTGGTATCGCAATTGCTCTGTCCATGACAAGAAATTTTAGAGAGTTTTGACACAGCACAGCACATCATGGAAACCAGTCTTCACTCTACAGTTGGTTTACACTTCTCACTGCCTCAGTAAAAGGGGTGAACCCATGTACCCTGGCCATTCTCTCTTCTCCACCCTCCCATTGGACAGAAGATAGAAAAGCATGAAAGTACACACCACCGGGCTTAAAGACAGCCTCTGTCCTGCTGTTCTAAGACTATTGAATAGTGTCCCAGTATGATAAGATAGACTTGACTTCAATCCACCTCATTATGACCTTGCACCTTATTGCTTACCTGCACAGCTCTTTCTCCAACTACAACACTGTTTTCTGTAGTCTGTTATCATTTTACATGACACCACCTCAATGCACTGTTGTAAAGAATTGCTCTGTATGAATGGTATACAAGACAATTCTTTCCCACTACCTCAGTACACGTGACAATAATAGATCAATTTATAATGGATGTACTGCATGTAGAAAGTTGTAAGGAGAGCACAGTTTACCAAGTTTACGTTATCCTGAAAAAGGCAGCAAGACGCTATACAAACCACTACCTTTCTTCTTGTCATGTACTTCAGATTCATATAATATTGTTATGCCTCACTGAAATTCACCATTCTGCAACATTGGGGAAAAACAATAAAGCATTTTGCAAAACACCCGCCGCCAACCCGCCCCCGCTCGGGGAAAGTAACTGTTTTTGAGTGTTTTGATGTGATGTAGCCTCCTCTTCAATGGTAGCAAATATCACACTAGCATTGAAATTCATCATATAAAATTAACAGCAGCTTTCATTGACAAATCCTTCAATTTCCTTCTCCCAAAGGAAACTGATTAATTAGCCACTTACTGGAAAGTGCAAAAGCAATATAGCCTAGTCTTTGAAAACTGTGACTTTCAGCTAAATTAAGTTCCCAGTTTGGACTGCAATGCTACTTTAATGGCTACATAAACAACTTACATTTATCTGACATTGTTTTTTTTTTCCCTTTTTTAAGAGGGTATAAATTTAAAAATATATAATTTGAGTGTAAAAAAAGTTACATCCTTGTTTTTACTGCCAAGTTAGCATGAATGAAAACTCACTAATTAAAAAAAAGCTGCAACCGGAGGCAAATATCAACTTCTCGCAACCATTGTCAGTTCCGCTTTGCCTACTCAAGCAAAAACCCTGCTTATGCACAGCAATTAGGTTTCTGCCACACAGAACTCTAAACTCAATGAATTAACTAGATAGGTTAAAAGATCAGCACAACATTGTGGGCCAAATGGCCTATAACATGTTGTAGTCATCTACATTGAATCCCTAAATCCAATCGGGAAATTAGAGATTTATAGATAGATAGATAGATAGATACTTTATTCATCCCCATGGGGAAATTCAACTTTTTTCCAATGTCCCATACACTTGTTGTAGCAAAACTAATAACATACAATACTTAACTCAGTAAAAAAATATGATATGCATCTAAATCACTATCTCAAAAAGCATTAATAATAGCTTTTTAAAAGTTCTTAAGTCCTGGCGGTTGAATTGTAAAGCCTAATGGCATTGGGGAGTATTGACCTCTTCATCCTGTCTGAGGAGCATTGCATCGATAGTAACCTGTCGCTGAAACTGCTTCTCTGTCTCTGGATGGTGCTATGTAGAGGATGTTCAGAGTTTTCCATAATTGACCGTAGCCTACTCAGCGCCCTTCGCTCAGCTACCGATGTTAAACTCTCCAGTACTTTGCCCACGACAGAGCAATATATTGTGCAATTGAAAAAGTATTTTCCCACTTGGAAATATTCAATAACAACTTTTTCTTGGTCAATTTCTGAATCAAGGGATCCACAGGACTGTTACTCACCAAGCAACAATATTTTTGGGTCATAATGGGGAAGCTTAGATAAAGCTCCAGGAACAGCAATCAATGATTGATCACTCCTGGAATAACCAGGTCTTTCCAACATAATGCCATAGAAAAGCAGCATCCATCATCAAAGATCCTCACCACCCAGGCCACGGTCTTTTCTCACTGCTGTCTCAGGACTTGCACCACTAGTTTCAAGAACGGTTACTACCCTTCAACCATCAGGCTCTTGAACAAAAGGATCCACTCTCATTTAAGGACACTCACTTAACTACACTCATTGAAGGTTTCTGTTATATTCTTACTTCTTGCTCATTATTTATTGCTATTTATTTATATCTGCATTTGCACAGTTTGTTTACAGTTACCGTTCTATAGATTTGCAAAGTTTACCTGCAGAAAAAGAATCTCTGGGTTGTATGTGGTGACGTGCATGTACTCTGACGATAATTTTTACTTTGAACTTCGAATTTATTAATGGACTCCAGATCTTCTGTCAAGCAAGTCCCTTACCTATGTCTCCTTGTCATCACCCACCCCCCAACTGCACCTATACTTTATTTCTCCCTCCCTGGCCACACCAAAGACCTTGTCTCTCTTCACCAACCTCCTCACTGAAATCACAGTGGAGACCCCAGCAATACCAATGGTTTTACCTAACACAATTACTTCCATCACCAGCCCTATGCCATGGTAAAATGTTTTAGTTAGCATCGGGTTAAGCTTAAGTTTGCAGCAAGAGATTTACAAATAAAAGAGTCATGATGTTGTGGCATGATATCTCTTCTTTTTGGCAATACAAGAAACTTATTCCAAGCCAAGTATAGCCACCTACAGGTAGCTTATTTCCCACCTGAACAACAATTGCCAGCATCAATGCACCTCAACTCTGTATTCAGATAATATATCGTGCAGGTGGCAATGATCCTTGGGACAGCAGCTTCTGTTCCTAAAAAAAAACTCCTTCATTCAAAACTGCTTCCACTTCTACCACTATAGCTATAGAAATTTACAGAATCAGAAGGTTTAATATCATTGTCATATGTTGTGAAATTTGTTAACTTAGCAGCAGCTGTACAATACATGATAATAGAGAAACAAATAAATCAATTATAGTAAATATACATCTTTGTATAGCAAATAGTTAAATTAAAAATAGTGCAAAACAGAAATTAAAAAGCGAGGTAGTGTTCATTTCATTTAGAAATCAGATGACAGAGGGGAAGAAGCTGTTCCTGAATCACTGAGCATGTGCCTTCAGGCTTCTGTACCTCCTCCCTGATGGCAACAACAAGAAGAGGGCACGTCCTGGGTGATGAGGGTCCTTAACAATAGAGGCACCACTCCTTGAAGGTGTCTTGGATACTATGGAGGCTAGTACCCATGATGAAACTGACTAATTTTACATCTTATTGTAGCTTCTATCGGTCTTGAGCAATAGCCCCCTCATATCAGACAACAATGCAGCCTGTCAGAATGCTCTTGATGGTACAACTGTAGAAGTTTGAGTGTTTTAAGTGCCGAACCAAACCTCCTCAAAATCCAACTGAAATATGGCCACTGCCTTGCCTCCTTTATAGCTGCATCGATATATTGGGACCAGGCTAGATCCTCAAAGATATTGACACCCAGGAACTTGAAATTCCTCGCTTTGTCCACTTCTGAAGAATCCAAGAAAGATAAAACCAATAAAACGCAAGAGCTGAAAATCTTCCTAGGAAATCAATTATCTAAAAGAAATAATGGTCCACTGATCTGCAGTTAAATTATTTTGTGCTTGTTTATTTACTCAAAGATATTATCCTGCTAAGTTGAAAGGTGGCATGATTAAAACAGGCTTCTAAAAAGGGACCAGACTATTAGAAGCTGCTTCATTTTTCCCTGAACAAATCTGGTACACAACTTGCACAGGGTGACATTTCAAATTTAATCAATGAAAACTATGAGCATGATGTCTCTGGGAAGCAAATGGCATTTGTTAGCATTAATTTATTCAAATGATAGTTACACAGATTTCTGAAATAATATTTAGGAAAGCAATCCTTATAAATATTGAAATACCGCACCATTAAATCACATCTGCATCCTCATCTGTGGATGAATTGATGGAGGTGGATTGCTATGATATGTCAGCAATTTAATCATTGCAATGAGTGACGACCAGGATAGTGGAAAATAGACCAATCCACTCTTGGTCAATCATCATGAGGCATATCAAGACCCTGCTGCCCCCCTCACTGGACCCCCTGCAGTTTGTGTACTGTCCCAACCGTTCAACAGACGACGCCATAGCCATCACCCTCCACCTGGCCCTCACCCACCTGGACAAAAAAGACACATACGTTCAGATGCTGCTCATAGACTTCAATTCAGCATTCAACACAATCATCCCTCAGAAACTGATTGGAAAGCTGAGCTGACTGGGCCTGAACACCTCCCTCTGCAACTGTATCCTAGACTTCCTGACTGGGAGACCTCAGTCAGTCCGGATCGGGAGCAGCATCTCCAACACCATCACACTGAGCATGGGGGCTCCCCAGGGCTGTGTGCTCAGTCCACTGCTGTTCACTCTGCTGACCCACGACTGTGCTGCAACACACAGCTCGAACCACATCATCAAGTTCGTCAATAACACAGCCATGGTAGGTCTCATCAGCAAGAACGACGAGTCAGCTTACAGAGAGGAGGTGCAGCGGCTAATGGACTGGTGCAGAGCCAACAACCTGTCTCTGAATGTGAACAAAACAAAAGAGATGGTTGTTGACTTCAGGGGGGCACGGAGCGACCACTCCCTGCTGAACATCGACAACTCCTTGGTAGAGATTGTTAAGAGCACCAAATTTCTTGGTGTTCACCTGGGGGAGACTCTCACCTGGCCCCTCAACACCAGCTCCATAGCAAAGAAAGCCCAGCAGCGTCTCCACTTTCTGCGAAGGCTGAGGAAATTCCATCTCCAATGCCCCCCCCCCCCCCCCCACCATGCTCATCATATTCTACAGAGGATGTATCGAGAGCATTCTGAGCAGCTGCATCACTGCCTGGTTCGGGAATTGCACCATCTCGGATCGCAAGACCCTGCAGCGGATAGTGAGGTCAGCTGAGAAGATCATCAGGGTCTCTCTTCCCGCCGTTACAGACATTTACACTACACGCTGCATCCGCAAAGCAAACAGGATTATGAAGGACCCCACTCACCCCTCGTACAAACTCTTCTCCCTACTACCATCTGGGAAAAGGCACCAAAGCATTTGGGCTGTCACGACCAGACTATGTAACAGTTTCTTCCCCCAAGCCATCAGACTCCTCAATACCCAGAGCATAGACTGAAACCAGCTTACTGCCCTCTACTGTGCCTATTGTCTTGTTTATTATTTATTGTAATACCTGCACTGTTTTGTGCACTTTATGCAGTCCTGGGTAGGTCTGTAGTCTAGTGTAGTTTTTTTTTCTGTGTTCTTTTTACGTAGTTCAGTGTAATTGTTGTACCATGGTCCATAATCATGTAGCACCATGGTCCTGAAAAGTCCTAAATCCCTCCAGACTGAAATTTATGTGTGTAAGACTTTTCTGATGCAGTTTCACTGTTCAGGGTTTATACAAATCTCTGATGAAACCAATCAATCCCTCATACGTACTTCGGATTGCACTACGCTTTCTCTGTAACCCTTCATGTATCAGAATCCTCCCAAAAGTTTGCCCAGATATAATCTTAATGTTATTGTTATTTCCTCCACTGTTTTCACAACTTATTTCAGACCACAATATTCCTTAAAGACCTATCTCACATCTTATCTTTAACATATCACTTCTCAAAGCTGGGATAAAAACAGAAAATGCTGGAAATATTCAGTACATCAGTCAGCATTTGTGGGAAGAGAAGCAGAGTTAACGTTTTAGGTCAAGGGTCTTCCATCAGACCTAAGAAACAGAAAATTAGTTAAATTCTAGTTATATGGGTGGAGGAGGGATGGTTTGGCCAACAGGATGATAGGCTTGTGATTCCAGTGTTTATAATACTATCTGGTTAATAAACCAATCAGGGGAGAAAAAACAACAGATCAGTAACATCTGTGTAGAAGAAATGACTGAGATAATATTACAGTGGAAATGACCAATTCTGATTCCAAGAGAAAAAAAGTTAGTTCACTGTAATTGTTGAAGTGGATTTTTAGTCTCAAAATGTTCAAGATTATTTAACAGGTGTACACTGAAACATACAGAGAAATGCGTTCAACACACACACAATGCTGGAGGAACTCAGCAGGCCAGGCAGCACCTATGGAAAAGAGTACAGTTGACGTTTTGGGCTGAGACCCCTCATCAGTTCTCAGCCAGAAATGTGGACTGTACTCTTTTCCGTAGGTGCTGCCTGGCCTGCTGAGTTCCTCCAGGTGTAGGGCAGGGGGGGGGGGGGGGGGGGGGGGGGGTGTGTGTGTGTGTGTGTGTGTGTGTGTGTGTGTGTGTGTGTGTGTGTGTGTGTGTGTGTGTGTGTGTGTTTTTTGCTTCGATTTCCAGCATCTGCAGAGTTTCTCTTGTTTGAGGTTTTCTCCTGTTAGTGAAATACATTGTTTTGCATTCACAATCAACACACCCAAGTATTATGTTTTGTACAATATAGAATGTTTAATCAAACATAATATTTGCAATATCACTGAAATATTAAATATACAATACTCTTCCCTGCTTGACTCAAATATGTAATGCATTTCTCTCTAGTTATCCAGATATACACACATATTTTATATAGATTTAATCATTACAGAGAATTTCTTAATCTTGAGGGATAACATCTTTCCTGACCGGTGGGTGGGGGGGGGAGGGAATCACTCTGCTTGGTAGGTGAAACTTGTGGCTGTAAATCAAACTTGGGTACTGGGGCCTCCTTCATGGTGGTTGTAGGACTGCAGGAAGTGGTTCTGACAGCTCCATCTCCTTGATATCCTGAGCAGTGCATGGCCAGCTGCTCGATCTGTTGATCTATCCCAGGCCACCAGACAAAGATTTGATCCAACACTTCCACTTTGACCATAACCAGAATGTAGCTTCTCTAATACTTTAGCTCCCAGCTTACATGGTACAACTCTCAATCCCCACATAAGGTGACATCCCCATCCGGAGCCAGTTCATCTCAGTGCTGGTAAAATATCAGGGAGCTGGGATTTCTACTGCATACTCCAGCCATTCTGAGTTGACATGTAGACCTGAGACCGTGTGGGGACTTTTCTGCTTTCCCTTTGAATCATCTGTTGCAACAGGAAGACTTGGAATTTCGATAAGGGGGAATACATCAAGAGGAATTACCTCTTTTGAATTTTTTTCAAGTATTTCCTTTTCTAAGGATAAATGGACAATCAATCTGTATTTCCATGATCAGCTGTCCTCTTGAATGCAATCTTGTGATTGTGTCCTCCAAAAAAACTGAGCCCCTTTCTGTATCCGTGCTGCTGCTGTTAGTGGGACGCCCTTCTGTGGATTGAAAATGGACACTAGCTGTTGATGATCAGTGATCGGGGTAAAGTCTTTCCCATACAGGTACTGGTTGAAACATTTAACATCCTAAACCAGACACAAGGCCTCTTTGTCAACCTGTGGGTAATTTTTACCTGCAGCATTAAGGGAACATGATGCAAAAGCTTTGGGGGCATCCACTACGATCACTCATAACATATGGCATGAATGCATCTAATCCATAAGGCAAATAGGCAAACTTCACTGGACTATACGGATCATAATGTATGAGAACAGTGCCTGATATCACCATTCCATCTGTCTTATTGAAAAGCACCTCACATTGCTTTGTCCATTGCCATTTTTTCCTGATCTGTAGTAATAAATTCAAGACACAGAACACATTAGCCAGTTTTGGCAGGAACCTGAAAGCTCAAAGTTCAAAGTGAAATCAAAGTACATATATGTTACCAGATACAACCCTATTTTCTTGTGGGCATCCAAAATAAAATACTTGAAAGTCTGCACCAATTTGAACATTTAACCAGTGTGCAAAAGATGAACTGTGCAAATACAAAAAGAAAGAAATAATAACATAGAAACACAGAAAACCTACAGCCCAATACAGGCCTTTCAGTCCACAATGCTGTGTCGAACATGTCTTTACCTTAGAAATTACCTAGGGTTACTCATAGCCCTTTATGTATTTTCTTAAGCTCCATGTAGCTATCTAGGAGTCTCTCAAAAGACCCTATCGTATCCACCTCCAATAATGTTGCCGGCAGCCCATTCCATGCACTCACCACTCTCTGTATAAAAAACTTAACCCTGACATCTCCTCTGTGCCTACTTCAAAGCACCTTAAAACTGTGCCCTCTCGAGCTAGCCATTTCAGCCCTGGGAAAAAGCCTCTGACTATCCACACAATCAATGCCACTCATCATCTTGTACACTGCATGGTCACTGACTCCATGCAAGATATGATCCATTTACAACCACCCTTTGCCTTTCATGAGCAAGCCAAGGCTGGATCCACAAAACAATGTCCCCTTGGATCCCATGACTCCTTACTTTCTCAGTAAGTTTTGCATGGGGTACCTTATCAAATGCCTTGCTGAAATCCATATACACTACATCTACTGCTCTACCTTCATCAATGTGTTTAGTCACATCCTCAAAAAATTCAACCAGGCTCGTAAGGCACAACCTGCCTTTGACAAAGCCATGCTGACTATTCCTAATCATATTATGCCTCTCCAAATGGTCATAAATCCTGCCTCTCAGGATCTTCTCCGTCAACTTATGTAACTCACTGAAGTAAGCCTCGCTGGTCTATAATTTCCTGGGATATCTCTACTCCCTTTCTTGAATAAGGGAACAACATCCACAACCCTCCAATCCTTCGGAACCTCTCCTGTCCCCATTGATGATGCAAAGATCATTGCCAGATGCTCAGCAATCTCCTCCCTTACCTCCCAAGTAGCCGGGGGTACATCTCGTCCTGTCCCGGTGACTTATCGAACTTGATGCTTTCCAAATGTTTGAGCACATATTCTTCCTTAATATCTACATGCTCAAGCTTTTCAGTCTGCTGTAAGTCATCCCTACAATCACCAAGATCCTTTTCTGTAGTGAATACTGAAGCAAAGTATTCATTAAGTATCTCTGCTAGCTCCTCCAGTTCCATACACACTTTTCCGCTGTCACACTTGATTGGTCCTGTTCTCTCACATATTATCCTCTTGCTCTTTAACTACTTGTAGAATGAATATTAAATAAATAAGCAGGCAAGCAATAAATATCAAGAACATGCAGCAAAGAGTCTTCGAAAGAATGTCCATAGGTTGTCAGAACAGTTCAGTGATCCGGTAAATGAAGTTGAGTGAAGTTATCCCCTTTGTTTCAAGAGCCTGATGGTTGAGGGGTAGTAACTGTTCCTGAACCTGGTGGTGTGAGTCCTGAGGCTCCTGCACCTCTTTACGATAACAGCAGTGACATGAGAGTGTGACTTGGGTGGTGGGGCTCCCTGATGATGGCTGCTGCTTTCCTGTGACAATGCTCCGTATAGATGAAGGACTATACCCATGCTGAACTGAGATGTATCTACCATTTTTTTTGTACCAATTTCTGTTCAATGGCATTAGTATTTCCATACCAGGCTGTGATGCACCACACAATATGATCTCCTCCACATGTCTGAAGAAGTTTTTCAAAATCTTAGATGTCATGTCAAATCTTTGCAATCTCCGAAGGAAGTAGAGGCACTGCTATGCTTTTCGTAATTGCACTTGTGTGCTCAGCCTAGGTCAGATCTCCTGAAATGATAACATTGTGCAACTTAAAGTTACTGACCCTTTCTACCTCTGACCTTCTGATGAGGACTGACTCATGGACCTCTGGTTTCCTCCTCCTGAAGTCAGTTAATCAACCTGTTATAGTAAATGACAAATCAAAAAAAAAGGACCACAACTGTGACACTTCCCTGGGGCTTGCAGCATCCGCCACTGCTTGAATTTTCTTAGCACGTTTGTGTAATTCTTGTGTATCACTAGTGTGATCACAGGTAGTGATGCTTGATTTAAAGAATTCACACTTATGAGTTGTGCTCTGAGCCCATATTCTTCAAATCATTTTAACACAGTCTTGAGATTTTGGAGATGTTCCTTGTCATCATTACTGGTATCAATGATGTCATCCAGGTAACACTGAGCAGCATTACAGCACCTGGTCTATATCTTTCTGCCAGAGTGCAGATGCAGAAGCTACTCCAAACATAAACCTAATATGATGACAAAGGCCCTTTGCAAGTGTTTACAGTGGGAAGCACATTAGAATCTTCTTTTCCATCTCCATCTGTAGGTAGGCTCAACTAAGTCCACATTGCTAAAAGGTCTCCCTCCAGAAAGTTTTGCAAATGCATCCTTTATCCTGCTAAGAGAGTACAGATCTACTTTCAGTACTGGGTTAATGGTGACCTTAAAATCACCACAGGTCCAGGCAGATCCATTTTTCTAGGCTACTGGGACCATTGGCTTTGCCCACGGGCTTCACTCCACTCAAACTTGGAAAGAATTCTTTCAGCCTTCATGTGATCTAGAGGTTATAAGAAACTGCACATGTTTTGTTAAGCTTGGGTGTGGAATATTTATTTAGTACTTTGATATGTTCAAGTTTTCCAATGCCATCTTTGAATAATGCTGTGGCATCAACCAGTACCTTCCTTAATTTGCTTTCAGTTGGCTTTATTGCAGGGATGTGACGTGCAGGTGGTGGCTGTATCGCCAATCAAGCTTTAGTTGTCTCAGCCACTCACATCTGCAAAATCTGGCACTCCTGTTTTTATCTCATACAAGCCCAATGTGGCTTTCTGGTTCATGTATTTCACTGTTATGTACGTCATTCCCACAGCAGTTATCTTTCCTCTAGTACAATTCCCTATCTGCAGGCTTCAGCTCAGTATCTTTGAAATGCCATTCAAACTCATTTTGTGGAATGACTGAAACTGCAAAGTCACTGTCTAATTCCATTGTAATTAATTTGCCGTTCACTTCTGGTGTAAGCCTTATTGCTTGTTTCATCAGTTTTTACATAATAAATCCAAAGGCATCGCAGTCTTGTATCACTCTCATTATTATTAGTCTTTTTTATCAACATGCAGATTTGTGCTCTTTTTGAAACTGTAACGTGATTTTAACTTTTTTCTCTCTTCCCTGAACGGTCTATTCATTTTGTCTGCCTGACATGCTCTTTATATGTGTCCTACATTGCTCTATTTTCTCCTATAGTTAGGTTGGAGCAAATTATATGCTCTTCCACAGATACTCACTTCTCATTGGCTATTTCATTTACTTCAAAATACTGCTCAATGTAACCAGCCACTTCTGTTCTTTTTTGATTTATGATTATTATCCAGTACTTACTGTTTATGAACCTGTAAATTCATTTGTCCTCTGCCTTTTCTCCTAAGCTCTACTGTCACCATCTCCCCATGGAAAAAAGTGTTTTGTTTTGTTTTACTCAACCATTTCTCTCCTCTTGCAAAGCAAGCTTGTTTTTTTAAGAAGCTTGAACATCTTGCTGCACTTCAGCAGGTGGTTAGTTGTCTCGAGTTCATTTTAAAAATTACTCATCACTACAGTTCTCCAACTCCAAAGCATGAAACTAATTGAAGAAAAACACAGGCAGACTGAGATAAAACACTTACTCTGCTGTTACTTTTAGCGAGGTACGCATGTATGATACGGTGCCATGATGACATTTGCAATTCACGTACTTTTACATGTAACCCTCAATGCATTATGTAAAGAACAAAAACTGATGAATCAAACATCTACAATATTGCTGAACTATTAAATACACAATTCCAAGGGTGTCCTGGGGGCACACTGCAAGTGCCTACACACATTCTGGCACCGACACAGCATGCACACAATGCCTAGCAGAGCAACACAGAAAACAAACAGCAAAACAAAAGCAGTGAAACAAGCTCTGTTCTGCGTCCCACCTGTACATATAGACAGCCCTTTAATTCCAGGACAGCCTTCCAGCAAACCCTTACCTTAGCCTGCAGACACTGGGCTTTGAAGGTGACAATGTGCTCGCGCGGAAAAGAAGATGCAGCTCCTTAAACTTCCTTTGAACCTCATTGTAAGGAGGTCACAAGCGGTTAGGTCGAAGTGAGAGAAGGATGGAGAATTAAAGTGACAAGAAACTGGAAACTCAGGGGTTAGTAAATGGAGTTTATTTGCCAAATAGTCCAATTTAATGGTATCCTAAAAAAAAATTCTAGAGTCATTGGGAGAGGAGGTAGCTAGAATGTTCTTGTATGGAGTTGGTATGGACTCACTGAGGTGAATGGCCTCACTCCAATGCTGTAATTATTTTGTGGTTCAGGAGTTATACCTATTGAACCACTTTGGAAACAAAATCCACTGCAGCGCACATTTTCTTTCTTGAAATAAATAAAAAAGAAAACCACTGAGGTGTAAAGAGACTGCAGGTATCCTAATGGGCCATTTACCCTTTTGGTCTCCTTTCATCTGACCTCTCATGGTAATACTCAGCAAAAGTTGTGGACCATAAAATCTGGACATGGAAAAACAGCTCAAACTTTAAATGGTTTTAAAAACTTACTCTAAAGAATCAGATCCAATCATAGAAACTGAGTAGCTTCTCAAAATACACTCAAATAAGATTTTTTTTTGCTTTGGGCAAGTATATTCAAGGTTAGCATGAGATTTTCCACACTTCTGCCTTCTGTGACAACCATTTTATTAACATATACAAAATTTCACTTTACAGTTTAACAATCCTCCTTTAAACACAATTTTCAAGAATGTATTGCATGTTTGACTGAATTAAGAGGCAGAGGTGAAAATTATAACTGCAGGAAGAGCTGAACAGGCATGCATTGAGTTGTCACATCATATACAAGCAACATTTTAAATAGAACCAAATGAGGAAAAAACAAGGGATTTGTATAATTTTACAAGGACTTCTTCAATGCTGCCAAAATTTCATGTAGAGACAGGAACACAGTTTAAATTACTGTAGCAGTCTCACAGGAACTTTGGGAATTTGAATTATTCACTTATGTCCCTTTTGCATGGCACAGCCAGATGAGGAAAAGTTTCTGCAGTGACACTACCAGACTAGTCTGAGCAACAAAAGCAGATAGTTAAAAGAATATACATAATATGAGCTCAGCAATCTTAACAACTTTTAATTCCCCAGCCCTGTCTACCTCATTTTCAGCATGGATGTCCAGACCCTATACATATCTATCCCCCATCAAGAAGGCTTTAAAGCTCTCCGCTTCTTTCTTGACAGAAGACCCAACAACTCCCCACCATCACCACTCCCCTCTCCATTTGGCAGAACTGATCCTCATTCTCAACAATTTCTCCTTTGGCTCCTGAAACTTTCTCCTAACTCTTGGGGTAGCCATGGACACTCGCATGGGTTGCAGCTTTGCCTGCTTTTTCACTGGCTACATGAAACAGCCCATATTTCAAGCCTTCTTCCCTGGTAATGCTCTCCAACTGTTCCTGCACTGCACTGATGACAGTGTTGGTGCTGCTTCATGCACCCACGTGAAGCTTATCAATTTCAACAACTTTTCCACCAGCCTACACCCTGCTCTTAAATTCACTTGGTCCATTTCTGACACCCCTCTCCCTATCTTGTTCTCTGTCTGCATTTCTGGACACCAGCAGTCTACTGACATCATTTATAAGCCTACCGATTCCCAGAGCTATCTTGACTATATCAATTCCCAACCTATCTCCTGTAAAAATGCTATTCCCTTTTCTCAGTTCCTGCATCTCCACTGCATCTGTGCTCAGGATGAGGCTTTCCTTTCCAGGACATCAAAGATGTCTTCCTCCTTCAAAGAATTGTTACTCAACTATTGATGCTGCCCTGACCCACATCGCCTCCATTTCCCAGCCATCTGTGCTCACCCATTATCCCAGTTAAGGCAACAGAAAGGAGCTGTTCTTATCCTTACCTACCTCTCCGTGAGCCTCTACATCCAACACATCATTCTCCACAACTCCAGCTATCTTCAATGGAACCCAGCCATCAACTATATCTTTACTTCCACCCCACTCTCCACTTTCCATAGGGTTTGCTCTTTCCCTTCTCCATTCATCCCTCCCCACCCACAGATTTCCCTCCTGGCACGTGCTCCTGCAAGTGACAGAAATGCTACATCTGCCCATTCACCTCCATTTAGCACACCAATCAGTTCTTCCAGGTGAGAGAAAACTTCACCTGGAATCCGTTGGAGTCATCTATTGTATCTGGTGCTTTCAAAGTGGCTTCCTCGACATTGGTGAGGCCCACTATAAATTTGGGGACTGTTTTGTCGTGCACCTCCTCTGTCTTTTTTTTGGTTTAAACCCCTCCCCTTCTTCCATTCCCCACTCTTCCCTCTTAATTTTTCCCCCTTATGTGCCTATCACCTCCCCCTGGTGCCCCTCATTCCTTTTCTCCCATGGTATATTCTTCTTTCCTGTCAGATACATTCTTCTCCAGCCCTTTACCTTTCGCACACCTGTCTTCACATCACTTTCTAGTTTGCCCTCCTTCCATTCCCCCACATTTTTATTCTGACATCTTACCCATTCCTCTCCAGTCCTGATGAAGGGTCTTGGCCTGAAACATCAACTGTTTATACATTTTCGTAGATGTTTCCTAACCTACTGAGTTCCTCCAGCATTTTGTGTGTTGCTCTGTATTTCTAGCATCAGCAGAATCTCTTGTTTTCATAATAGGAGCATCTACTCCTCAACTGACCTAAACTTGTTTCAATAACATAATGGCTGACAGTCTAAATCTTATCATCATCCTCTTTCAATTTCCCCAAAGTCTCTGTCTAGTCCAAGCAATGGTTGATGTCACAATACCATGTCTTACAGAAGAAGATGAGGAGCAGAAGCAAGCATGAGGTCCTCTAAGCCTACACAAACACACCAGATCATGGAAGGCTCCTTTTTTTTTAACCTCAGCACTCTGTATCCTTCGATTTTCTTACCTGTAAATTCAACAATCTCCACTTTGACTGAACACACAGTTGAGCATCCACTGCCCTGAAACAATCTTTTATTTCTCTCTGCGCAGTCACTTTATTTAATATCTTAGGCTGTAGAGAACGTCCAGTTGATTTGTACATATCTAGTGAAATTATTTGATGCATTATTTTCCCTCCCTTTACTTTTTTACCTTATTCTCATTAGACCTTTGTCTTCACAGTTTTCAGTTTTGTGGAATTATTCTCTATTTACTTGTTCCTTTGCTCAATATACAAATTCTGTGGCAAGTACCACCCTCCTTTTTCCACATTTCTGAAAAGGAATGTCTTCACTCTGAATGTTACTCTGAACATTGGGAACTTGTAGGAACTCTAAACTCATAACTTGGAAGGTCCCTCAAACTGGATGTCAAATACTGGTCTAATGAGGAAAGTAGCTGAGCCCAACAGATAAAACAGAGACACCAAGCCAGTGAAACACCACCACAGATTGACAGTGAAAGCAGAGAAATGTCATATTAATATTCAATGATGGCAGAAAGATAAACCTGCAGTGGGAAGTGAAGGCACCATGAGTATTCCCATCATGTACAGGTGGTGGAATGCAGAGGATGAGTGCAAGAGACAATGGATTCGCCACCAATTTCATCTGCAAGTGCTGAGTAGATGTCCATCCCTATCTCTTCAAGGTCTCTGCTGCCATCATACCCAAAGTTTTTTTTTCCCCCAAATGAATTAACCGCATGTGGCATGAAGAAGAAACTGGATCCCAAAGTCATGGGTCTTTATAACATCCTGGATGTGGTAGTGATGATCCTGAAGTGGTGCCAACTTACTTAGTGATGATACCCTGCCAAATGCAGACTTGATTTCTGCCTTCATTACAATAGTGCTTCCAAATCACCACTTAAATTTAAAAAATGTAAATCTTCTTAGACGAGTGTTCATCCCAAAGTGTAGACAATTGCCCCTTTAACCATTAAGAACCTGTGTAATATGAATGCCACTATGGACCCCTGATCAAAGATGAAATAACATTCAGGATTCAGTTTTGAAGTTTCCCCTTATACTGTACAGGTTTGCACAATAATAAACACTTAATTACATCTAGTAATGTGTGTAAATAAATGTCCTATCATTGCAAGTGAAACCGGTGGTTAGCTAACAATCCCAGAAAAATGATGCCCTTTACACTTCCCCTGTGGTACAAAACAATATGCTGTCACTGGACTCATTTTAAAAAGACCTCAGGTTGCAAAAGAAACAGTGCAGTTCCAAAAATAAATAATTCATCTACCCTTCATTTCTGAGTGACTGAATGAAAAGTGTAGGAGAATGTATTGAACCAACAACCCCTTCTGCATGAAATCCCATAAACAGTGGAGTTACTGGGAGCTGTTACTATGTGCCAGCTCTAATGAAAACTCTGCTATCAGTAAACTGCAGCGAGATTTGACGTTCACACTTCAATTCAAAACACATTAAAATGCATTGCTTTTCAGCCATTCATTTCAAATCAACTAAATTTGGAGCCAACATGATGTTTTGTGGAAAATAAACATGCATGACCTTTTCAAAACAGAATTTGATTATTAATAAAAAGTTTTAGTGCTGTATTTGTAGTAAAGGTTTCCATCTTTAATAATTTGTAGAAAGATGGAATACAAAATCTCTCCAATTATTTCTCCATTACCACATTAATGGCTAGTGTAAGCTTTTCACTTCTGAAGGGTACTTTTCTGGGAATTTTCTTTTAATCTCAATCTCATCTATCAACTTCCTTTAAACAAAAAACACCTCCTCACAGTTCTCGCAGCTCCCAATAAACAGAGCTCAGTGGGTAAACTTGAGTGATTTTTATTGACTGTCCCTCATTCCTTATTTTTAAAAAAACACTATTCTCACTGGATAAAGACTTACTTTGATATTATGACCCTCTCCCCACTATTGAGCACATCTATCAGGCACACTGTTGCAGGAAAGTGGAATCTATCACCAAGGACCACCACCACCCAGGCCATGTTTGCTTCTCACTGCTCCCATCAGGAATGAGGTACAGGAGCTTCAAGTCCTATACCACGAGGTTCAGGAGCAGTTATTACCCCTCAACCATCAGGTTCTTGAACCAGAGGGGATAACTTTATTCAACTTCACACACCCCAACACTAAATTGATTCCACATCCTATGGACCTCAAGGACTATATTATTCATGTTCTTGATATTATTATATCAATTAACTCATGTTACTTAGAGTGCCAGGCTTTAGATGTTTCAGAAAGGACAGAGAGGGAGGTAATAGAGGTGGGGCATGACATTTCTGATCAGAGATAGCGTCACGACTGCAGAATAGGAGGCAGTCATGGAGGGATTGTCTACTGAATCTTTGTGGGTGGAAGTTAGAAAGAAGAAGGGGTTAATAACTCTAATTGGTGTTTTTTACCACCAAATAGTAACAGGGACATCGAGGAGCAGATAGGGAGACAGATTCTGGAAAGGTGTAATAATAACAGGGTTGTCATGGTGGGAGATTTTAATTCCCCAAATATTAATTAGCATCTCCCCAGAACAAGGGGTTTAGATTGGGTGGAGTTTGTTAGGAGTGTTCAGGAAAGTTTTCTGACACAATATGTAGATAAGCCTACAAGAGGAGAAGCTGTACTTGATCTACATTGGGAAGTGAGCCTGGTCAGGTGTCAGGTCTCTCAGTGAGAGAGCATTTTGGAGATAGTGATCACAATTCTATCTCCTTTACCACAGCATTGGAGAGGGCTAGGAATAGACCAATTAGGAAAGCTTTTAATTAGAGTAAGTGGAAATATTAAGCTATCAGACAGTTACTTGGAAGCATAAATTGGGAACAGATTTTCTCAGGGAAATGTATGGCAGAAATGTGGCAAATGTTCAGGGGATATTTGCATGGTGTTCTGTATAGGTACGTTCCAATGAGACAGGGAAAGGATGGTAGGGTACAGGAACCATGGTGTACAAAGGCTGTTGAAAATCTAGACAAGAAGAAAAGCTTACGAAAGGTTCAAAAAAACTGGATAATGATAGAGATGTAGAAGATTATAAGGATGGCAGGAAGGAGCATAAGAATGGAATTAAGAGACCCAGAAGAGGCACAAGAAGGCCTTAGTGAGCAGGATTAGATAGATAGATAGATAGATAGATAGATAGATAGATAGATAGATACTTTATTCATCCCCATGGGGAAATTCAACTTTTTTTTCCAATGTCCCATACACTTGTTGTAGCAAAACTAATTACATACAAAACTCAGTAAAAAATATGATATGCATCTAAATCACTATCTCAAAAAGCATTAATAATAGCTTTTAAAAAGTTCTTAAGTCCTGGCGGTAGAATTGTAAAGCCTAATGGCATTGGGGAGTATTGACCTGTTCATCCTGTCTGAGGAGCATTGCATCGATAGTAACCTGTCGCTGAAACTGCTTCTCTGTCTCTGGATGGTGCTATGTAGAGGATGTTCAGAGTTATCCATAATTGACTGTAGCCTACTCAGCGCCTTTCGCTCAGCTACCGATGTTAAACTCTCCAGTACTTTGCCCACGACAGAGCCCGCCTTCCTTACCAGCTTATTAAGACGTGAGGCGTCCCTCTTCTTAATGCTTCCTCCCCAACACGCCACCACAAAGAAGAGGGCGCTCTCCACAACTGACCTATAGAACATGTTCAGCATCTCACTACAGACGTTGAATGACGCCAACCTTCTAAGGAAGTACAGTCGACTCTGTGCCTTCCTGCACAAGGCATCTGTGTTGGCAGTCCAGTCTAGCTTCTCGTCTAACTGTACTCCCAGATACTTGTAGGTCTTAACCTGCTCCACACATTCTCCATTAATGATCACTGGCTCCATATGAGGCCTAGATCTCCTAAAGTCCACCACCATCTCCTTGGTCTTGGTGATATTGAGACGCAGGTAGTTTGAGTTGCACCATATCACAAAGTCCTGTATCAGTTTCCTATACTCCTCCTCCTGTCCATTCCTGACACACCCCACTATGGCCGTGTCATCAGCGAACTTCTGCACATGGCAGGACTCCGAGTTATATTGGAAGTCTGATGTGTACAGGGTGAACAGGACCGGAGAGAGTACGGTTCCCTGCGGCGCCCCTGTGCTGCTGACCACCGTGTCAGACCTACAGTCTCCCAACCGCACATACTGAGGTCTATCTGTCAAGTAGATTAAGTCAAGGGATTAAGGAAAACCCCAAAGCATTCTATGAGTATGTGAAGAGCAAGAGGATAGGATGTGACAGAATAGGACCAATCATGTGTGACAGTGGAAAAGTGTGTATGGAACCGGAGGAAACAGCAGAGATACTTAATAAATACTTTGCTTTAGTATTCACTATGGAAAAGGATCTTGGCGATTGTAAGGATGACTTACAGTGGATTGAAAAGCTTGAGCAAATAGACATTAAGAAAGAGGATGTGCTGGAGCTTTTGGAAAGCATCAAGTTGGATAAGTCTCCGATACTGGATGAGATGTACCCCAGGCTACTGGGGGAGGCGAGGAAGGGGATTGCTGAGCCTCTGGCAATGATCTTTGCATCATCAAAGGGGATGGGAGAGGTTCTGGAGGATTAGAGAGTACAAATGCTGTTCCCTTATTCAGAAATGGAGTAGAGATTGCCCAGGAAATTATAGACCAGTGAGTCTTACTTCAGTGGTTGGTAAGTTGATGGAAAATATCCTGAGAGGCATGATTTATGAACATTTGAAGAGGTAGTAATATGATTAGGAATAGACAACATGGCTTTGTCAAAGGCAGGTTGTGCCTTACGAGCCTGAATGAATTTTTTGAGGATGTGACTGAACACATTGATGAAGGTAGAGCAGTGGATGTAGTGTATATGGATTTCAGCAAGGCATTTGATATGGTACCCCATGCAAGGCTTATTGGGAAAGTAAGAGAGCATGGAATCCATGGGAACCTTGCTTTGTAGATCCAGAATTGGCTTTCCCGCAGAAGGTAAAGAGTGGTTGTAGACGGGTCATATTCTGCATGGAGGTCGGTGACCAGTGGTGTGCCTCAGGGGATCTGTTCTGGGACCCCTTCTCTTCATGATTTTTATAGATAACCTGGATGAGGAAGTGGATAGTCAGGTTAGTAAATTTGCTGATGACACAAAGATTGGGGGTGTTGTGGATAGTGTGGAGAGCTATAAGAGGTTATAGCAGGACATCAATAGAATGCAAAACTGGGGTGAGAAGTGGCAGATGGAGTTCAACCCAGATAATTGTGAGGTGGTTCATTTTGGTAGGTCAAATATGATGGCAGAATATAATATTAATGGTAAGATTCTTGGCTATGCGGAGAATCAGAGGGATCTTGGGGTCCGAGTCTATAGGACACTCAAAGCTGTTGCGCAGGTTGACTCTGTGATTAAGACGGCATAGGGTGCATTGGCCTTCAATCATGGGATTGAGTTTAAGAGCCGGGAGGTAATGTTACAGTTATATAGGACCCTGGTCAGACCCCACTTGGAGTACTGTGCTCAGTTCTGGTCACCTCACTACAGGAAGGACGTGGTATCTATAGAAAGGGTGTAGGCGAGATTTACAAGGATGTTGCCTGGATTGGGGAATGATGCCTTATGAGAATAGATTGAGTGAACTCGGCCTTTTCTCCTTGGAGCGGTGGAGAATGAGAGGTGACGGGGTAGAGATGTACAAGATGATGAGAGACACTGATCATGTGGATAGTCAGAGGCTTTTCCCAGGGCTGAAATGGCTATCATGAGAGGGCACAGTTTTAAGGTGCTTGGAAGTAGGTACAGAGGAGATGTCAGGGGTAAGTTGTTTTTTTTTTTTTACGTAGAGAGTGGTGAGTGTGTTGAATAGACTGCCAGTGATGGTGGAGGTGGTGGATATGATAGGGTCTTTTAAGAGACCCCTGGTTAGGTACACAGAGCTTAGAAAAATAGAGGGTTATGGGTAACTCTAGGTAAGTACATATTCAGCACAGCATTGTGGGTCAAAGGCCTTGTATTTTGCTGCAGGTTTTTTATGTTTCTATGTTTCTATTCATTGCTTATTTATTTACTATTTATTTATAGTTTATTTACTATGGAAAGTTTCCAGGGTGCAAGCTTGGGTAGGTTTTTTTTTAATGGAAGACCGGCAGTTGAGTAGAGAGGGCAAGTCTCCCCTCTCTACGCAACCGATGTTGTCCAAGGGAAGGGCGTTAGGACCCATACAGCTTGGCACCAGTGTTGTCACAGAGCAATGTGTGGTTAAGTGCCTTGCTCAAGGACACACACGCAAGCCTCAGCCAAGGCTCGAACTAGCGACCTTCAGATCGCTAGATGAATGCCTTAACTACTTGGCCACGCGCCAACACTACATACAGTACACTGCATACAATTAAAGAAATTATATTTATAATCTTAACTAAAAGGGTTAGTAAAGAATAACAAAAAGAAAAAAAAGGCCCATTTTAATTAAAGAGTCAAATGTGCACAAGTTGGAGCTCATCTCGAACTTCTCTGTCAGTCACGCCCTGGGCCCTTGGTCAGCGTGAAATCACACACCACCTTCCAAATGTCGTTCATATCCATCTCGCACAAACGGATCTCCCACCAGGTCCTATCCTACAACTGGTTCTCCCCAGCGTCTCCTCTCCCACCGAACCAAAAAAAATCCCCAAGACCAAACTCAGTGTCCCTCACCAAGAAAACCTCCCCCTAATTCTACCATCCAAATTGGATGGCACACATTCCTTATCTTCAATAATCACCCAAATAGGCTGCCAGCAGAACAGTCTGCTCTTACAGACCTGCTAAATGATATACATATAACATAACAGTAAAAATATGAACCAGAGCATTACGATTGTTTTTGTACTTGCACAATTTGTTGTCTTTTGCACATTGGTTGCTTACCCCTATCCGCTGTGTGCAAGTTTTCATTAATTCTATTGTGTTTCTTTGTATTTACTGTGAACACATGCAAGAAAATTAATCTCAGGGTAGAATATGGTGACACTTAAGTACTTGGATAATAAATTTACTTTGAAACTTAAGCTCCAACTCTTACTTCTGAATCCCCAGCAAGGAGAAAATTTATTTCTACACTAATCATGAAAAAGCCCTTTCTATATCTTAATGAGAACATGTATCATTCTTAACAATATAGCCTTGTCTGTATAATGCCTGCTACAATGACAGCTTCCTCCGCAACCCAAGAAGCAATCTAGTGAACCACTGCTGTACTGCCTCAGATCAGTGTGTCCTTCTTTGGAAAGGAACTCAACATATGCACACCATATTCCAGATACACTCTCCCGGGCTCAATGTCTAGGGAGGAAGATATCTTCATACTTGTATTCTTGAAGGGAAATGTACCCATTTAACTTACCAATTGTTTGGTGTACTTCCATTTTAACTTCCAGCGACCGGTGTACATGAATCTTCTGAGAACACCAAATTTCAATCTTCTACAATGTTCACCACATTTCTATATCTTCTTTTAAATCCAGTGATTTTCCCTATTATGGCTATATCACTATTCCCTTAACCATTCACTCTGCCCAAAGCCTCTCTGCATTTTCCTTGTAACCCATATTGCCAACTGGCTTTGGATCAGAGGCAAACTTGGTTATATTACATTTGAGTCCCTCTTCCTAATTTGTGACATACATTGTGAACACTGGTGGATCCAGCACCACTCATTGCAGGACCCCCATACTCAGAAGCCCCAAAATAGAGCAACCGATTTATTCCAGCTGTCTCCTGCTCATTAACCAATCTATGCCAGAGTATCACTCTCAATACAATGCATTTAATTTTCAATACCTCATGTGACATCTTATCAACAGGCTATTAGTATTGCTAAATCTTTTCCTTTATACATACTAATTGAAGCTTTAACAATCTATTTTTGTCCTTTGTTAAAGTACTCTCATATTCTGTTTTCCCTTTTCTTATCAATTTCTCAGTTTTCCATTGAATTCTGAAGTTTCTCTAATCCTCAGGCTCATTAATTTTTTTTGGTAACGTTAAGTCTAAGTCCATCCTGATAATCTTTTCATTGCTATCTTCTGATAGCCACAACCATAACGTGTCTGGAATTTTTTTTTCAAGGGTATGTCAATTATTTGAAAACTCACAAGTAATTCTTTAAAAATTAGCTAGTGCTTTTGCTTAATAAATTGTCATACCCTTTCGCAATCTGCATCAACAAACTAACATTAAAAATTGCTATAATCAGATTGGACTAAGCAACACACACAGTACATGGCCCCAACAGACTCACAGGTGAAGTGTTGCCTCACCTGGAAGGACTGTTTGGGGCCCTAAATGATAGTGAGGCAGGAGGTGTAGGGGCAGGTGCAGCACTTGTTTTGTTCGGTCATATACCGTGTCCAGAGCTCCCAGTGTGTCCTCCTGTATCTGTGAGACCCAACGTAGATTGGGAGACTGCTTCGCTCAGCACCGATGCTCTGTCCGCCAGAAAAAGCGGGATATTCCAGCAGCCACTCATTTTAGTTCCACTTCCCATTCCAATATGTCTATCCATGGCCTCCTCCACTGTCCTGATGGAAACAACACCTTATATTCCGTTTGGGTAGCCTCCAACCTGATGGCATGAACATCCATTTCTCGAACTTCCGGTAATTACGCCCACCTTCCTTCACCATATTCCATCCCCTTTTCCCTCTCTCACCTTATCTCCTTCCCCGCCCATCACTTCCCTCTGGTGCTCCTCCCTCCGCTTTTCTTTCTTCCATGGCCTTCTGTCCTCTTCTATCAGATTCCCCTTTCTCCAGCCATGTATCTCATTCACCAATCAACTTCCCAGCTCTTTACTTCATCCCTTCCACTTCAGGTTTCACTTATCACCTTGTGTTTCTCTCTCCCCTCCTCCCACCTTTTCAATCTACTCCTCAGCTTTTTTTCTTCAGTCCCATCGAAGGGTCTCGGCATGAAACATTGACTATACTCTTTTCCATGCATGCTGCTGGCCCACTGAGTTCCTTCAGCATTTTGTATGTGTTATTTGGATTTCCATTATCTTCATATTTTCTCTTCTCTGTGATTGGATTGGACTTTTTTTATATATAAAATTCTATCACTTTGTGATCATTAAAACATTCTTCAAAACATTGACCTCCAAAGCCAAATCTAACATAATCCATGAATTCATTTTCCTCACTAATCTGAAGTGCTCAATCTATACATAGATTGAAGACAGTCATTTTTGGAGATGAACAAGTGTAATAACTTCCTAATTTAGCATCCACTTTATCTGTAATATTTTCGGGGACTAATTATAATCTCCACGTTTCTGCACTTCTATTCCATTCTGCAATATCAGGTCTACCTATTTCTATTCCATTTTGTTTCTCTTCTAATATGTTCACATTTCTTCAGCAAAACTCCCACTTTGATTGCTTTTTCACGGATCGGCTCATAGGAAACTTTCCTGGTGTTGGTATGCCATCTCCTGTTACCAGAGGGAGACTTTAACATCTGACTTCTAGCCTTAATAAAAGATGATGTACAGAGTATCAGATGCATTGCCACCATTTGGAATGCACGTATTGTGCACATTGATGACGTGAGGCTATACAGACATGCGACATTTGCCAGGAACTGGAGTAAAGAAATTCATTTGACATCTAGAGGCCAGTGGGATGACAAGAACAAACACAAAATCCTGCCAAAGGTCTAAAATGTGAATGTAAATAGCAGATGACAAGGATGGGATTATTTAAATTGACAAACCTCTTTCCAACAAAGGAAGTTTTAAAAACATCTAATTGGAATTATTCTTGTTAGATTCAAACAGAGGAAGCAGTGAGACAATATCGATTTGCCGATATCGGAGTCCTTACAAGTGAACTTTTCTGGAGAAAGGAGAGAAAAGCTCTCCACTGATCAAACTGCCTTGAAATCAATGGCATAAAAAAATCAAATCTCTTTCATTTGTGAGGATAAAGAAATTATTGGAAACAAACTTTAAAGAATAAAAATTATTTCATATATATTAAAACTGAATTTCTCATTCTGCATGATCTACAAGCAGTATAGTAGCAGAGCGTTTAGTGGAACGCTGCTGCAGGTCCAGCGACCTGGGTTCAATTATACTGCTGTCTGCAAGGAGTTTGTACGTTCTCCCCATGACTGTGTGGGTTTTCTCCCACATGTGATAGTAGATTACATGGGTGTAATTGGACATGTTGGCCCGGAAGAGCCTGTTACTGCACTTTAATCTCTAAATAAAATAAATAAGTAATGATCACCAATGTCACTACTACAAACCTGAAAATTTACGCCAAATATAAACACTAAAATGGAAAGCACAGACTTTGGCCAATATTCTTCGATATTCATTACTCACTCGTTAGAGTTGACTTTTATCTCCTCACTCCCTTCCAATGAAGTTATTCTAAAAGCTTATGTATCAGTCGCAGCTTTATGTAATGGAGAACAGTTGCTGTACATTCGCTAGATGCCAAATACATTTTATCTTTTCTATCTGAAGTTACCCATCATATTTTGTTAGACTCCAATGTCACTTCACAGCTAATAAAGCAATATGAACTTCACAATTTATTTTACAATGACACTGCGAGATTAAAAAAAATCTTCATTACTGGGGAAGGTGGTATTTGTCAGTAGTGTGTCATATCCAAATACAATGCTTATTGTAGACAGCTAAATATTTGTGTTATCATTTCTATGTGAAACAATGAACAAAACTGCTAGCCAACAAATTCCCTGAGGTACCTTATCAGATACCAATACAAAATTAGTCTCAAACGTTGGGCAAGGGCAAATTGCTCCTTAAATCAAGGTCTTTCACAATTATTAATAATTCTCAACTTTAATCGTATCTCAGTGACCTGCTAAGTGCTTGGAATCATGCACCACTTGATCTTCTCATTGTTTGCACATTTGGAGGAGGAACGTGGGATCATCAAAATCTTCTCTCTGGTGCCCAGATCAGTATAAATGCTAGTTTTAAAACTGTCCAAATGCATCTCAAGTAATGACTTGTCATTCTCTAAGGATCTGTATTTTTTTTTTCATTTACGTGCTACCCTGAGCAATGCTTTTCAAAAGGCCAAATTAGTGGACTATTTTATAACATCTTAACTCGCTTCTCATCATATGTCTCAACCTCTCTCTAACTCTTGCATTGTTTCTTATGTTAGGTTCAGCCTAGAATAAACAATTGATTCCTCTATTTAAAAAATGATACAAGCGAATCCACCATATCTTTGGTTCCAAACATATCCATATATCCATCTATCTCCTTTGGTCAATGTTAAAGTTCAAAGAAAATTGTCCTATTCTACCTTGGTGAAACCTGACATAGATAGGGTGTGGCGGTGGGGGGGAGGCACTGGCCATTTCATTAAACACCTTTGTTCCATCCACCACAAAAGACGGGATTTCAGTGGCTATCCATTTCAATTTGACTTTCCATTCCAACATGTGTCAATGGCCTCCTCCACTGCCATAATGAGGCCACACTCAGGTAGGAGCAACACCTGGTATTTCATTTGGGTAGCCTCCAACCTGATGGCATGGACATAGATTTTTCTGACTTTCAGTAGTTTAGTCCCCTCTCCTTTTCTTTTTCCCTTCTCCATTTCTGGTTCCCCTCTCTTCACCAGCCTATCTCCTCCCTCTGGAGCCCCTCCTCCTTCACTTTCTCCCATGGTCCATTGTCTCCTCCCATTAGATTCCCACTTCTTCATCCTTTATCTCATCCATCCATCACCTATCAGTTTCTCACTTCATTCCCCCACCACCTGCCCAACTTCCCTATTACCTATTACTTGCCAGCTTGTACTCATTAACCTCTCCCCACATCAGCCCTTTATATATGGTCAAGACTTCAAGCATCTGCAAGATTTCTTGTTTATTCGTCATAATCCTTATTCTTTGAATTGACTGACTCACAATCTAATGATCTTTCACTGCCACCTGTAAAATATTACACATCTCTGCCACCATTGTTCATTTACCATTCAAAATTGTATCTGTGCCATCATCATGTCTAGACTAGACTGTTCTTTCCTAGTATCATCTTCACATTATGTACATGCTGGCTTATAACACTGACACTCAAGAATACTCAGCCTATTCTTGGTTAACCACTTCCTGGAATCTTGGCACGCTTCCAATCTTGATTTTCTCCTCCCTATACAAACTTCAGAACACTTAATTAAAGCTCATTTTATTCCACTGATCTTTTGACTCTGATAAAGTGTGCCAATTAAAAAAAAAAGGAAATCAGCATTCATTATACTAATAAATGGTATTTTTGATTCTGGCTGTTTTTTTACATCTTTATTTTAACCTCACTTTTGTAATGTTTATTTTAGGTTTAGACTCCAAGGTCTGTTATTGCCACCTTTAAAGGATTTGTTTCTTGATCCTGATGCTCAATAAAAATCCAACAATACCTGTGAATATTTTCCTTTGTGGAGGGACAAATAATTAGTTTAAAACATGGATTTCCATCACTTACTATCATACTTTACTAGATTTTCGATACTTTTAAAATCTTTTTCTATAGAAGGTATAAGTTAATGCTGGAATTCAATCCAAAAGGTGAAATTATACCTTCCATAAGACATAGAATTAGGCCATTCAGTCCATTGTGTATGCTCAGCCATTAGTTCACAGCCAATTTAGTTTCCCATTAAACCCCAAATTCCTGTCTTTTCCACACAACCTTTAATGCCTCTACTAATCAAGAACCTTTGCTTGAAATATACCAAATGACTTGTCTCCACAAGCCGTCTGCAGCAATGAACTCCACGGCTCCACCACACTATCGATAAAGAAATTCCTCATCTATGTTCTAAAGTGTTGTCATTCTATTCTGAGACTGTGCCCTGTGGTCTGAGATTCACCCACTGTTAGAAGCATCTTCTCAACATCCAACGTCCTGACAAAGGGTCTCGGCCCGATACGTCAACAGTGCTTCTCCGTATAGATGCTGCCTGGCCTGCTGTGTTCCACCAGCATTTTGTGTGTGTTGTTCTCAACATCCATGTTATTCAAGTCTTTCAATACCTGGCAGGTTTCAATGAGATCACCCCTCATCCTTCTAAACTCCACTGAATACAGGCTCAGAGGTAAATACGCCTCATTCATTAAAACTTTTATTCCCAGGATCATTTGCGTGAAATTCCTCTGAAACTCTCCAATGTTAGCACATCCTTTCTTAGATAAAGGGTCCAAAACCACTCACAATGCTCCAAATGCAGTTGAACCAATGCCTTATAAAGCCTCAGCATTACATACTTGCTTTTATATACTATTCCTCTCAAAATGAATGCTAAAATTGCATTTGCCTTCCTGACTACAGACTTAACCTGCAAGTTAACCTTTAGGGAATTCTGCATAGCATTCTTAAATCCCTCTGCACCTTTAGTTTCTGAATTCAATTTACATATACAAAATACATTTATTCCTTCTGCTAAAGTCCATGACATACATTTCCTTGTACTATATTCCATCCGCCACTTCCTTGCCTATTCTCCTGACCTATCCAAGTCCTGCTGTTGAAACACTACCTGGCTCTCCACCTACAGTATCTCTGTATCATCAGCAAACTTGACCACAAAGCCATCAAGTTACAGACCCAGCACTGAACCCCAAAGAATGCTACTAGTCACCAGCTGCCAACCATATAAGCACTGCTTTATTCCCACTCTTTGCCTTCTGCAGGTCAGCCAATCTTCTATCTGTGCTAGTATCTTTCTTGTAGTACCATGGGTTCATATTTTGTTTAGCAGCCTCATGTGTGATAACTTGCCACAGCCCTTCTGAAATTACAAGTAGACAATAGTCACTGATGCTTTGTCTATTATGCCTGTTATTTCCTCAAAGAGTTCTAATGGATTTATCAGGCAAGATATCCCTTCAAGGAAACCATACTGACTGGGCCTACTTTAACCTGAAACCTCATCCTTGATAATGGACTGTAATATCTTGCCAACCATTGTAGTCGAGCTAACAGGTCTATAATTTCCCATCTATTGCCTTTCTTCCCTTGTAACGAGTGGAGTGACATTTGCAATTTTCCTGTCATCTCAAAGCATTCCAGATATTCTCAAAAGATCACTACTAATGCCTCCACAGCTTCTTCAGCTACCTCTCAATAAGTCCAGATGACTTATCTACCTTTCAGCTTCCCAAGCACTTTTGCCCGTAGTAATAGTGACTATGCTTACTTCTACTCCCTGACACTCTTGAATTTCTGACATAACTGCTAGTGTCTTCCCTAGTGAAGACTAACACAAAATACGTAAGCAGTTTATCCACTACTTCTCCAGTGTCATTTTCCAGTGATCCAATGTCCTCTCTTTTTTACTTGAACGGTTTATATATATCTGGAAAAAAAACATTTCTGCTATCATCTTATATTATTAACTACCATACCTTCATTGTTCATTTTTCTTCTCCTTAATACTTTTTTAGTTGTCTTCTGCTGGTTTTTAAAAGCTTCCTAGTCCTTCAGCTTCCCACTGAATTTTGCTTTCATATTGTCATCGACTTCCCTTGTCAGTCATGGCTGTTTCATCCTCCCTTTAGAATGTTGTTTCTTCTTTGGGATGAACTAATCCTGTACCTTCTGAATTATGTCTAGAAACCCAACCATTACCTCTCTCTACTGTCATCTCTGCTAGTGCCCCCTTCCAATCAACTTTGGTCAGTTCCTCTCATGTGCCTCTGAAATTTCCTTTACTCCCTGTAATACTGAAATATCCAATTTTAGCTACTCCTTCTCAAACTGTAGGGTGAGTTCTTTCATATCATGATCACTGCCTCTTCAGGATTCCTTTATTAAGATCCCTAATCAATTCTGGATAGTTTCAGTACACAACACCCAATGCAGAATTGCACTTTCCCCAGTTGACTAAACCACAGGCTGCTTTCAAAGTCATACTGTCATACTCTCCTTTTGGGATCCAGTACCAATCTAAATTATCCAAACTACCTGCATATAGGAACCCCCATGACCCTTTTTATGTGCCTTTTCTATCTCCCATTTTAATTTGTGTCCCACTGTTCAAAGGCATGTATACAACTTGTAACATGTATACAACTTCCACCAGGGTATTTTGACCCTTGCAATTTCTTAACTCTATCCTCAATGTTTCTACATCTTCAGATCCTGTGCTGCAAACCTAGTAAGTCAACTGTGCCAGCAAAACAGCACAAGCAACATTAACAACAGAACAACAACAAAACAAGCCCCTTTACACACACAAACACACACACCTTCAACTGGCTCCAGAGACACAGATATCAGGCCTCTAACTTCCCCAGTGGACTTAAAGGGATTTTGCCATTGGGCCTTGACCTCAAGTTGACCTTTGGCCATTGACTCCAGGACTTGCCAAACAGCTTTTCCAAGCTGTTGAACTCACCCCGGACTATTTATGCACAGCCCTGATTTTGCGATTCACCAGGACTCTGATCACAGCATAGGTCAGATGGAGCCCGTCTCATTGGAACAGCTCCCTCCTTCCACAATACTGGTGCCAATGTCTCACAAATTCAAATTCACTTCTCACACACCAGTCTGAGTCACACGTTTAGCTTTCTGGTGCTATTAACACTGTGCCAATTTGCACATGGCTCAGCTAACAATCCAGAGGATATTACCTTCTTGGTTCTGCGTTTTAATTTAGTCCCTAGCTACACAAATTCCACCAGAACTTTTGTTCTTGTTCTTCCTACATCATTGGTACCTGCATGGACCACGGCAACTGAATAGTTCCTCTCTACTCCGTCCATCTGCAGATCAGATCACCTCCTGAACCCAGGCCCCAGGCAGACAACACAGCCTTCAGGACTCTTGATCGTTGCGATAGAGAATTCTGTCCATTCCCCTAACTTGTGACAGAGAATTGTGTCTACTTCATGGAATGAACAGATGCAATTTTTTTTAGACTAACTCTACTGCATACTATATGAAGCTCTACTGCATACAAATCAAGAGATTAAAATCACAGCTATTTCCGCTTCTTGGCAACTGCAATGCTAAACTTTTAGAAGAGATCTCTGCATTATAAGGTTTAATTAAGATTTGAATGTTTCAGGACAATCTTTGTCATCAACCCAAATACTTCAAAATATGAGATAGAAGTAATCTGATGTTCAGTAGAAACCAACATACAAATCTTAAATATGTAGCATATTACAGATAATTGTAGAAACTAGTTTCAAAGTCATTCATATATTTGACAGAAGTTATGGCAGAATTTTGAATATTTGCGACTGACAAGAGAACTACACACTGCTTTGGATGCTGAAATAATGTAAAAGAGCCACCATTGGTAGGTCAAATTTGAAGACAGAATATAGTATTAATGGTGAGACTCTTGGCACTGTGGAGGATCAGAGAGATCTTCGGGTCTGTGACATAGGACACTCAAAGCTACTGGTCAGGTTGACGGTGTTGTTAAGAAGGCAAATGGTGTGTTGCCATTCATCAGCCATGGGATTGAGTTCAGAGTCATGAGGTAATGTTACAACTATACAAGACCTTGGTCAGACCGACTTGGAGAACTGTGTTCAGTTCTGGTCACCTCACTATAGGATGGATGTGAATGCAATAGAAAGGGTGCAGAGGAGATTTACAAGGATGTTGCCTGGATTGGAGAGCATGCCTTATGAACTTGGCCTTTTCTCTTTGGAGCGACGGAGAATGAGAGGTGACCTGATAGAAGTGTATAAGATGATGAGAGGCATTGATCATGTGATAGCCAGAGGCTTTTCCCCAGGGTGAAATGGCTAACATGAGGGGGCACAGTTTTAAGGTGCTTGGAAGTAGGCACAGAGGGGATGTCAGGAGTAAGTTTTTCACACAGAGAATGGTGAGTGCGCGGAATACACTGCCGGTGATGGTGGTGGAGGTGGGTACAATAGGGTCTTTTCAGAGACTTCGGAGCTTAGAAAAATTGAGGGTTATGCAGTAGGGAAATTCTAGGCAGGTTCCAGAGTAGGTTAAATGGTTGGCTCAACATTGTGGGCCGAAGGGCCTGTAATGTGCTGTAGATCTCTATGTTCCATTATATCAATCTTAAAACAGTAAGAGTGCAAGGACGATAAAAATTTGAGGGCAAAATTAATTCTTTTCATTTAACACTGAATTAGCAGACAGGTGATTACTTTTGGTAACTGAGACTTTTTTTTTTTAAAAACACCCTCTGAAAATCACCTATAATTCATTATGGCTTTTCTGAAATACCTCCATGTATTTGCACTGCCCCATTACTCTCAATATCGATGGATTATCTGCAAATTTAAATTAAACTTTGATCATTTCAGCATCAATTTCAAATTGAGGAAGTCCATGGCAAATTGTAAAGGAATCCTATTCCCTACTCCTGAAAACATCTGGGTTATATTTTTGCATTATGCCACAGGCTTCTAGGTCTGTCAACCTGTGGAATTGTTTCTCTAACCACCCACTAACTTACAAACTTAAAACCCTGAAGGCTTGGGAGCCCAGGGCCCAGTCCTGGAGCAGGAGGACGGTATTTTTGTACATGTGGGAGGGAGTTTGGGAGAGGGGAGTGGGGCTTGTATTGTTGCTTATTGTGTTCTGTGTTGTTCTGCCAAGCATTGTGGGCATACTATGGTAGGCACTGTAATGTATGGTAACAGTTGCCCAATCACATCATTGTGTGCTGGTTGATAATGCAAACAATGCATTTCACTTTACGTTTCATTCTACATGTGATAAATAAATGTGAATCCCTACTTTCATAATCTTCCAATTTAAAGTTATTGGAATGATATGGGAGCTCAGGTCATCTTCCATTTCTTCCAAGACCAGTATGTTCATTCTACTCTGCAGTGCCTAGTACTGTTCACAACAAATACATATGGTTCCAATCACAGATTTGTTCAGCAGCAGCATGATGTCTGCTCCCTGATGCTTCAGCACTCTCAGCACAAGGGTATCAGATCCTGATGGTATTCTATGTCATTTAAGATACTTTTTACACTCCCTTTAGGGCTTTACTGTCTCTTGCTTTTTATCTCTGAAGATATATATTGAACTCTTTTACAAGTAAAATTCAACCTTAAAAGTAAATTACAGATTTATTTGCCTCAAAATTCATCTATCATGACTTGGCTCAAATTATTACCATTTTAAACAGCTTTTAAGGTTTATATTCATCTCTACACTACTTGCAAGAATGTTATTGTGTTGTCAGCAAAATTGGATCTTTTGATTTAGATCCAATCACTTAAATTATTATGAAATGATGGATATTACATCCCCCATGGAGACCCTCAGGAATCTCCACTCCTCTTATTTTACCAAATAGGGAAACTGGCCACTATTGCTGATCTCCTGGTTGATTTCCAACTCAGTTCTATAATTTGTCACCAGCCCTGATGCTTCCAATCACAGGCTTTAGCAAATGTCCTTTGAAATCCATATATTGCCATTAACTTCTTAAAAATAAACAACATATGGTGTATGACACAAATGCCAAGACTGTCAGAATTAAAATAGCTGGGATGGGAAATGTCAATCACAATAATTTTGAAGGTCAGTTCAGAAATGTGGCTTTACTTTCAATTATGTTTAGGCAAGTGAGAAATGTGCAAAACCTTCAGAAGGTTAAAGAAATTGGTTTGAACTCACTCAGGTAAATGGTCCAGCAGAGATGAGCATATGAACTTTAGTTTTCCTTATTTAATATTTAATGCTGCTATAGGAGCAGTGATGAATGACTTCTTCAATCCACCTGCTAATCCCATTGGTATAAACCAATCAAAAAGACAAGAAATGAAATATGAGAAAATAAACTTCGCAAAAAAAATTGCCTTTGGGAGATGTAAACATAAATTTGGTAGTTGGTAACTGAAGTGAGAAATCAATGTTGATACAGCATTCAAAAGAACATTGTTTCTCAGATGAATTTGTTTCACATCTCCATCCTCCTCAGTAATGTTACAGAAGTTAATTTAGTTTAAAATAGTGAAAATTCACAATGACTGATTCCCAACATGCTTTGCGCTTTTTCATTTAAGTATTGAATCAAAATGGGTTTCTTCTGGGAGATAAAGAAAGCAAACATATGTTTAAAATATAGGAAAATGCAATACCCTAGATAATACACACATTTCAACTTCACATCAGCAGAGATCAGTACCAGGAAATGAAACACCAGATGTAAAGTAGCTGGAGATGAATAAAATCCATACTAAAGTAAATGTAGTGCTTTAAAATTATACACGTTTGTTGTGTATTTCATATTTCAGTAAGATTTGAGTAAAATTGGATATTTATTGTAATATAGTATCATGGGTTATATTTAAAAATACGTGAATCGCATACATCGTTACACCACAACATTAGCTTCAGCGTGCCTCACAAAGTAAAAATGAAGTAGATGTGTGCCCAGATCTGTGCTTTTCTCTCAATTAGTTTTATGATTTGGAGTTACAAAATATTATAGTAAGTTTTAAATGAAACCAAGCAACTATATACCTGTAGAAACACAGCACATAATTTCCCCAATCATAAGGGAAAAGAGATGTTAGTCTTTTTTTATTTTTAGGTATAACGAGATGTTAGAGTTAAAAAAGGCAGAAAGTGGACAAAATTCATGGGCTGATAAACAGTGAGTACCAGGTGATAATTAAAAAAAAGATTAGGGTTGATGGTTCTAGATACTTTTTTTAATAATAAAATTATTACAATTCAAATTACAATTTAATTAATGTACGCGTGATTATGATTATAGGGTAATGCGATTGCAAGTGTGATTTAAATAATATAATGTATTCTGTACTATTCTATCTTTTTTTGATTCATAATATATATCCTCATGTACTCTGTATTCTTCTATGTGAAAATTAATAAAAAAATACTGAAAAAGAAATAAAGTGGAAAAAATTAGGAATGGGTATCCTTGAGTTATACAATGTAGAACAATAAACAAGCAATATGGGTTACAGCATAAGTGAATGGAAAATTAATCAGAATGGAATCAGACACTGTCTCAGCTGTTTCAGTCATTCTACAAAATGAGTTTGAATGGCATTTCAAAGATACTGAACTGAAGCCTGCAGATCTCCAACTAAGAACATCTACTAGAGTAAAGAAATCTTGTGGGAATAACATTTGTATCAGTGAAATACAGCAACAAACAAGCCAACTTGGACTTGTATGTGGTAAAAATGGGAGGGCCAGCATTGTAGATGTTGCGATTGGCTGAGATAGCTACAACTTGATTGGTGATGCATCCAATGTCTGCATGCCATATCTCCTCCAATAAAGTCAACTGAAAGCAAATTAAGAAGAGTACTGGATAATGCCACAGCACTGTTCAAGGATGGCATTGGAAAACTCAAACAAATCAAGTGTAAAATAGAGTTAAATGAAAATGCCACATCCGTTTTACAAAGATGGTCCTTATGCCATCCATGCTAAAGCAGCCAGTCAGCTAGATTGCATGGAGGCTGAAGGAATTCATTCCAAGATTGAGTGGCGCCCATGGCAACGTCAGTGGAATCAGTAGCAGAGAAGATTAGGTCTGTCAGGCTCTGTGGCAATTTAAGGTCATCAGCAACATAGTACAGAAAGTAGATCAATACCCTCTGCCAGGATAGAAGGTATCTTTCCAAACCTTTGTGGAAAGGAAACACTTCAGCAAACAAGGCTTAGTTACAGATAGAGAAGGAAGAAAAGGGTAAAGTTTTCACACCATAAAACTCACAAAGGGCCTTATTGCTAAAATGGGCTTATTCTTTGAGTAGCATCTGCACCTGCACTCTGGCAGAAAGCCATGGACTAGGTGCTACATGATAGCACAGCTGGTTGAGTTGCTGTGTTACAGCTCAAACATTTGAGGTTCAAACTTGGAGTTTACACTTTCTCTCCAAGAGCTTGTGGATTTATAGGTGCATGTTAAGACTTCAAGCATCTGCATAATTGACTGTGTTTATGATTCCTTTTATAAAAAAGATAAAACTGAGTATATCACAGACTAGGAGGCAGAATATTAATGGTAAAAAAATCATTGGACATAATATTCATAAATAATTTAAAGTTAGGGCACTGTTAATCAGCAATGGACACTTGTTAAAAGATCACTTTTGACCAACCCATTAGATTTTTGTATGAGGGAGGTAATGACAGGCCAGTGTGGGTAGTACAAATGATCTTGTCCGTATTCATTTTAGCAAGGTGTTTATCAAAATCCCACATGGCACAGCAAGCACCAAAGGCCCAGGGATCCAAGAGAAATGCAGCAAGCTGGATCCAAACTAGATAAAGGGTAATTGTCTTTTAATGTCCTTTTAATGGGTGTCCAGTTGCTTGCGGTCAAATACTTCAGGGCAGAGTGCAGTGCATTTTGCTTTTTGAGAGGTATGAGTCAATTATTTTAAGACCATAAGGCATAGGAACAGAATTAGGCCATTCGGTCCATTGAGTCTGCTCCAACATTTCTTCATGGTGATCCACTTCCTTCTCAGCTACATTCTCCTGCCTTCACCCTATAACCATTCATGTCATAACTAACCAAAAACCTATCAACCTCCACCTTAAAATATTCCCTTTGAATTGCCTTACACAGCCACCTGGGGCAAGAAATTCCATGGATTCATCACCCTTGGGCTAAATGAATTTCTCATCTCCATTCTAAATGAACATCCCTCTATTCAGAGGCTATGCCCTCTGGTTCGTGACTCACCCACTATAGGAAACATCTTTTCCACATCCACATCCCCTACTCTACTCACTTTCTACTTGACTGTGTGGCTAAGCACAGCAGCAATGCCACATTCAGGATTGCTGGTGACGCCACTGTCGCGGGCCAAATCAAAGGTGATAATAAAATAGCATAGAGGAGGGAGATTAAAAATCTGGCTGAGTGGTGACATAACGACAACTACTTACTCAATGTCAGCAAAACCAAAGAATTGATTATTGTCTTCAGGGGGAGGAAACCAGATGTCGATCAGTCAGTCCTCATCAGAGGACCAGAGGTGGAGAGGGTCAGCAACTTTAAATTCCTCTGCATTATCATTTCGGAGGACCTGTCCCGGGCCCAGCACGCAGGTGCAATTATGATGAAAGCATGGCAGTGCCCTCTACTTCCTTAGAGTTTATGAAGATTTGTCATGACACCCAAGACTTTGACAAACTTCCAGAAATGAGTAGTGCAGAGTATTTTGACTGGCTGTTTCACAGCCTTGAATGGGAAATCTACAAAATTAGTGAATATGGCCCAGTCCAACACAGGTAAAGCCCCTCCCCACCTTTGAGCATATCTACACAAAACATTATCGCAAGAAATGAGCATCCATCGTCAGGGACCTCCAACACCCAGAACACATTCTCTTCTTGCTGCTGCCACAAGGAAGGTGGTACAAGAGACTTTGAGCTCACACCACCAGGTTCAGGAACAGCTATTACCCCTCAACTGTCAGGCTCTTGAACCAAATTGTATAATTTCACTTGCCCCTATCATTGAAAAGTTCCCACAATCTATGGCATCACTTTCAAGGATTCTTCATCTCATGTCCTCGATAGTTATTGCTTATTTATTATTCCTTTCTTTTTGTGTTTACACTGTCTGTTGTCTTTTACACACTGGTTAAATGCTCAAGTTGGTGCAGTCTTTCATTGGTAGATTTATTGAGTATGGCCGCAAGAAAATAATTTTCATTTGTAATGGTGTCATACATGTACTTCTATAATAAATTTACTTTGAACTTTAAGTTTTCAATGGCATTTCAACATTCAATAGGTTTTGATGAGATTCCCCCCTTATTCTTCTAAATTCCAGTGACTAAAGGCCCAAATCATTCAAACATTCCTCAAATGACCCTCCCATTCCCAAAATCTTCCTCATGAATCCCCTCTGAACCCTCTCTAATGTTAATACCTCCTTTCTTAGATAAGAGGCCCGAAACTGCTTACAATACTCAAGGTGATGCCTCACCAGTGCCTTATGAAGCCTCAGTATTACATCCTTGCTTCATATTCAAGTCCTCTCAAAATGCAAGCTAACATTGCATTTACCTTTCTTACCACCAGCTCTACTTGCAGGTTAATCTTTAGGGAATACTGCACAAAGACTCCCAAGTCACTTTTTACCTCAGATTTTTGAATTTTCTCTCCATTTAGAAAATAGTCTATGCTTTTATTCTTTCTCCCTAAGTGCGTGACCATACACATCCCACCACTGTATTCCATTTGGCACTTCGTTGCCCATTTTCCTCATCTGCTCAGGTCCTTTCACAGCCTCCCTGCTTCCTCAATACTACCTGCCCCTTCACCTATTGTCCTAACCTCCACAAACCTGGCCACAACATCATCAATTACTTCATTTAAATTGGTGACATACAACTTAAAAAGCAGTTTCAATGCAGACCCCTGCAGAACCTCACTAGTCACCGGCAGCCAATTAGAAAGGCTCCCTTTATTCCCACTCTTTGCCTCCTGCCAATCCACCTCATATGTGACAGATTATTGAAGGCCTTTGAAAATCCAAGAATACAATATCCATCAGTTCTTCTTTGTCTATCTTAGTTGTTATTTCCTCAAAGAATTCCAGCAGCTTAGTCAGACAAGATTTTCCCTTAAGGAAACCGTGCTAACTTTAGCCTATTTTAATATGAATGTAGGAGCCATTTCTGTTATTTGAATATTATAGTGAAATTGCACTGTTGTAATAGAGGAAAAAGTTCAACACTTTGGAATGGCTGATAGACAAAAAAAAGTGGCAGATAGAATCTACACTAGCAGAAGAAAGGAAATATTTTAAGAAACAACAAAACAAGGGAAGGAATACACAATAAAATGATTGGATACAAAATAATATAGATGAATGTGTAGTGTCCAAAAATTCCAGAGAACAGTAGAAGAGGCAGATGATGTGATTAAGGCATAACGTATATTTGCTTTTATTGGACAAGACATTCGGTAGGATAGAAAGTAGGATAGTGTACTCTGCATATTTTTGGAATCATGTGATAACACTGGTGAGATGTTATCATATGATACTTGAAAACACAGGATACTTAAAAGGATTTGGAAAATGTCAGTGATGAAAGCAAAAAATTGGTCAGGTTGAAGTTTATTTTCTTTGAGGAATTCAAATAGATTTAAATTGGTGTAAAAAATTAGGACAAATATAGTCATGTAAAATATGAAAGGCATATTTCCCCTGGAAAAAAAAACTCTATGTCAAACACAGACAGAGTTGAGGATAAATTGTTAAAGTAAATTTATTAGCAAAGTATGTATATGTCACCATATATAATCCTGAGATTCATTTTCTTGTAAGCATACACATTAAATCAAGGAAACAACACAGAATTGATGAAAGACCATTCCCAACAAACTGTGCAAACACAGAAGACAAAAAAAAAGCAAATATGCAATAAATATTGAGAATGTGATATGAAGAGTCCTTGAAAGTGAGTCCATAAGTTGTGGGAACAGTTCAGTGATCGTGTGAGTGAAGTTAATCCCTCTGGTTCAAGAGCCTCGTGGTTGAGGGGTAATAACTGTTCCTGAAATTGATCATGTAAGTCCTGAAGCTGCTGTACCTTCTTCCTGATGGCAGCAGTGAGAAAAGAGCATGGCCTAGATGCTGGGAGTCTGTGATGATGGACGCTGCTGTCCTCAGACAGCGCTCTACATAGATGTGGTCAAAGGCGGAGAGGGATTTACCTGTGGTGGACTGGGCCATTCAAAGGCATTGGTGATTTCATACCAGGCTGTGATGCAGCCAGTCAATATACTCTCCACCACACATCTACAGAAGTTTGTCACAGTTTTAGATGCCATGTCTAACATTTGCAAACTTCTAACAAAGTAGAAGTGCTGCTGTACATTCTCCATAACTGCACTTAAGGCCCAGGACAGGTCCTCTGAAATGTAAACACAGAGGAATTTAAAGTTGCTGACCCTCTCCGTCTCTGATCCCCTGATGAGGAAGGGCTCAAGGACTTCTGGTTTCTTCCTCCTGTAGTCAATAGATAGTTCCTTGGTCTTGCTGACTTTGACTGAGAAGTTGTGGCTGTGAAGCCACTCAGCCAGATTTTCAATTTCCCTCCTATGTGCTGATTTGACACCACCTCTGATTCAGTCAATGACAGTGGTGTCCACAGCAAACTTAAATATGGCACTGGAGCTGGGCTTAGCCACACAGTCAAAGCAAGTGAAAAGCAAGTTGAGCAGGGGGCTAAGCACACATCTAAAGACAGAGAGGACTTAAAGTTCACAGATGATGACAGATCTAATTTGAATGCATCAAAATCCATGTTGCTTTGAAGAACTCTCAACTGCAGTTACCCTAATTAGATCCGATTTGGGTTGCAGAGACATGACTGGTTGAAAGGAATCTTGTGCTGCAAGTTACTCTCTGCTCAAAAGGCATCGGATTCCATGGATGCAAGTAGAACATTTACCTTGCTTTCAAATGGAGTATGGGAAATAAAGAACTCTGATAAAACTAATATCAGACATTAAATAATTAACTGTCAGCACCTTTATCTGCTGGGTCTTCACAAAGGTCAATTGCTCATTATTACGACAGGACAATCCCTTTAGTGGACCACTTGTTTGAAAATTAAAGGTATCTTAGATCTGAAATACATTTGGAAGGACAGACAGTGTCCAGACAAATCTAGGATCCAAAGCCAGTTACATAATTATGTACAACTATTCAGTACATCACACACAATAAAATTTGCAGCTGCTGGAAATCTCAGCAACACACACTACTAAGGTTCTACTGATATCTTTTATAAACCTTCTGACTCTCACAGCTGCCTGAACTATACCTCTTCCCACACTGTCACTTGTAAAAATGCCATCCACTTCTCTCAGTTTCTCTATCTTCACCACATCTCTCAGGATTTAGCTTTTCATTTCAGAACTAATAAGACGTCCTCCTTCTTCAAAGAAAGGGGCTTTCCTTACTCAACCATCAATGCTGCCCTCACCCACGTCTATTCCATTTCCTGCCTGTCTGCTCTCACCCCATCAGGGATGGGGTTCCACTGTCCTCACCTACCACCCTACTGGCCTCCGCATCCAGAACGTAATTCTCCATAACCTCCACCATCTCCAATGGTGGAGATCCTACCATCACATTTTTTTTCCTTCTCCCCAACTTTCTGCTTCCTACGTGACTCCCTTGTCCATTCCCCACTGATCCCCCTCCTGGAACTTATCCTTGCCCCTTACACCTCCTCCCTCACTGCCATTCAGGGCCCTAAACAAACCTTCCAGGTGAGTTGGCACTTCACCTGTGAGTCTGTTGGGGTCATCTACTGTATTTGGTGCTCCCAGTTTGGTCTCCTGTATATTGGTGAAGCCTGATGTAGATTAGGAGACAACTTCGCCGAGCTCCTTGATTCTGTCTGCCGGAAAAGGCGGGATCTACTGGAACCACCCATTTCAATTCCACTTCCCATTCCAACATGTCAGGCCATGGCTTCCTCTGTTGCTGCGACAAGGCCACACTCAGGTTGGAGGAACAACTCTTTATATCTGCATAACCTCCAACCTGACAGCGTTAACATCGATTTCTCAACCCCTTCTCTATTCCCATTTCCCTCTCTCACCTTTCTCCTTACCTGCACCTCCCCTCCCCTTCTTTCCATAGTCTCCCACCCTCTGTCAGATTCTCCCTTCTCCAGCCTGTTTATCTCTTTCACCAATCAACTTCCTAGCTCTTTACTTCACACCTTCCCTTCTCTCGCTTACCTATCAATTCCCACCTTGTATTTCTTTCTCCCCCCTCCCCTTGCTCTGACTTTTCATTCCCCACCCCACTCGCTGCTGAAGGGTCTGGGCCTGGAACATCAACTGGTTACTCTTTTCCATAGATGCTGCCTATCTGCCTGCCTGCAGATCATCACATTCCTCTCTGACTTCCCAGTAACCCAACACTCCCTCACATATCCATGAGCATTACTTACCCCTCCCCCCCCACACACACACACTCATCATCTACTCCTGAAGGATATTTATAGCAGGCAACTACCTTACAAAATATTGTGTCTTTGGGATACAAAAACATCAGAGGCGGTCCTGTATGACACTCTCACAGCGCCAACAACCTGGATTTAATTCTCGCCATTGTCTGCAAGGTTGTGAAGCCAGCTTGTCAGTCAATATCGCAGTAGACTGCTGGGGTTGCCTGAAACTCCCCTGATCGAGTGGGGTTCCTCCCACGTTCCACAGACGTATGATTTAGTAGATTATTTTGTCACATGGGTACAATTGAGTGGCGCGGGCTCTTAGGGCCTACACCGTGCTGCATGTCTAAATTGAGTAAAATTAATCCAAGCCCAACACGACCATGATTGGAGAACAGAACTGAACCCGAGTCTCTGGAGGGCAAGAGTTACATGCTCGAACGTAAGGCGCATAGAAATGTGTAAAACATGCAAATAAAGTACCCCGTAAGGTGAGAAAAGCTCTTGCTCTGGGACTGCAAACGCCCCGCGCCGATCATTCAGGCTGTTGTTGATAATGCGCCGGCATTTGACAGCTTGAGCCTCAGTAAACAACCTGTCTTTTGTAAAAGACGCTCAGGTTGAGTTTGGTGTAATGCTGGCAAGACCCACAGCGAAAGGGGCCAAGGGTAGCAGTGACTTTGACAGGTAGCAGCTGATGCACCATCAATTTTCACCACAGCAGCATTCCTTTGCCAGCCAGAAGCACCTCACAGATATTAATTGCCATCTGTCACATCAGCCGGAGAATGAAACATTGCACTCCAGGAGGTTGAACAAACCGAGCCTGTCAGTCAGCCTCGCCCACGACTGGTGCCTACTGCAACCTAGATCGTTGTCGTTCACCTTGCTTATGATGTTCTTTGCATACCCACTACTTTTAAACCACATCCACTTCTTGGCGGCGCTGCCTTGTTCTCCAACCCCCTGATAGTACCTCTGTCGTTTTTTAGTACTTTTTCTTGCACCATTCCTTCTTGCGTCTGTCGTTTTATTTCTTGTGTTCATTTCCGCGTGTATTGTAAGGCTCGCAGAGAATTTCAATGCACTCTGCTGGATATGACAGTAATTAAACTACACCTTCCGAAATCAGTTTTGTGAAAACTCGAGGCCACATGTCGGGAGAGGACCCTCGTGGAGCCTCTTAAGTCCTCGTTTACTAAAGTAACCTTTATTTGGACTGAGGCGCCTTTAAAAACCAACAGATAAAAACTCTTTTTCCCTGTTTCCTTATTCCATGTTGAGAGGGTTAACTCCAAAGACCTGTTAAATTTTATTAATTCAGTTAGAACTTGCCTCATTACCGTGTGCTAATGTTGTTAACAGCCGTGCTAATTGCCGATACGCCTGACCTGGTCAGGGCACCCGAGTCCGGCGACCAGGCTCGAAAAGCAGCAGCACATCATTGAAACCGCATACCAATCGCGCTTCATTTAATCTTCCGACCGATGACTGGGGGGGGGGGGGGGGGGGGTTGAAGGTTTGATTTGTGCCAGAGGAATTTCAAAAAAGTACCATTTTTCATTTGGTATTTCAGACACATCCTTACACACCCCGGGACTGCTGAGATCACCAACATCGGAAATTGCAAACACTATTGCAAAGTGTGAAGTATGAAGGCCAGCTGTGAATGTTTATCCCCCGCCCTCAGAAGGGAAGAGAAATTAACCACGTTGACATTAATAGCCAAGACGCGAAAATCATTATTGTTATAACCTTTAAAAACATCACTGTGATTCAAAAGCTAATCTGTCATAAAATATTGATTAGAATGAACTGCCAATAAAAATATCATTGTAGTCTTGATAATCAGCAATTTGCTTTGGGGTTGCTTATATAAGCCATCTGTGTGATCCAAGAACCTCTTGAAAACCTGCGTTTCCTGCACATGTTCTAGAAACGTGGCTTTATTGTGGGATTTATAAATGTTGTGTTTCATACAGAAAGCTATTCTGTAAACTCAGTCTGAAAGAAATTGATCAAGCCATTACCCCTAATGGACCACAGTCTCCTCCTATCAGATTATGAAAATTAAATTAAATCAACGCCCAGAAATTTAAACAGGAATATTAATTTAATGTTATTAATCTCTCCCTGTTCTACCAGAGTGCCAATAAAATCTCCAACAGAGGGTGCTGTTGTCAACCTCATCAATATCAGTTTTGAAAAAAATGCAGTGTTATATAAATTACAGTGAACATTCAAAATAATGGAACAGCAGATAATCCGAAGGTGAGGAAACAGGAAAGTGACTAGTGCATCAAGCAGTGTATAATGAAGTTCTGTGCATTTGAACAATGTCCTTCCTATGAGGTAAGCAGAAAATGACCGTACTTTAAGTGTAGTCTAACCAAGTTTTATAGACCTGCAAACATTACCTGCTGAACTCACTCAATCATCCAACTACTGAAGGTTAACACACCATATAGTTTGTTAATCACTCTATCAACCTGCACTGCAACTTTTGAAGGATCTGTGGACATGGACCCCCAAAGTTCCTCAGTTCTTCCACACTACTAAGAATCCTGCCATTAATCTTGTACTTAGCCTTCAAGTTTGATGACCTTACAAAGTATTTTAGATTGAACTTTTCAGTCCACTTTTCCAGATTAAACTTCTCAGTCTAGTTCTACATCCTATGTCTTATTGTAACCTATGACAAGCTTCTACACTATCCATAACTCCACCAACCTTCATATCAGCTGCATCTAGCCCCTCCTTCCAGTTTCCCATCCAAATCATTTATAAAAAAAAATCACAAAAAGCAGCGGTCTCAGATCAGATCCCTGTGGAACATCACTGGTCATTGACCTCCAAGCAGAACATGCTCCATCTGCTACTACATTTTGCCTTCTGTGAGCAAACCAACTTTGAATCCATGCAGCCAAGTCTCCCAGCTCCCACGTTTCATGACTTTCTGAATAAACCTCCCATGGGGAACTTTGTCAAGTGCCCACTGAAGTCCATATACACAACATACACTGCTCTGCCTTCATCAATATGATGTCACTTCCTCAAGGGATTTGGTGAGGCTCATGAGCCATGGCCTGCTCCTCACAAAACCATGTTGACTATCCCTAATCAGGCCATGCCTCTCCAAATGCTCGTAAGTCCTGTCCTGACGTTTGCCTACCACTGATATAAGACTTACTGGTTTATAATTCCCATGGATATCTCTTATTACTTTTCTTGAATAAAGTTATAACATTTGCCACCCTCCAATCTTTTGATACTATTCCTATGGCGAGTGGGATGCAAAGATAATCACCAAGAGCATAGCAATCTCTTTGCTCGCTTCCCACACTAATCAGGATATATCCCAAGTGGCCCTGGGGACTCAACTATCAGAATGTTCTCTGAAAGTTCCTGCACATCCTCTTTCTTAATGCCAACTTGCCCCAGCACATTAGCCTGTTCTAAGTTGCCCTCACATTCGTCAAGGTCCAATTCCAGGTACTTCCAGTAACATTTACATTATACCGCCTCGTTTGCCCAGAAGTACACTGGTAAGCAATGTTCTTGAACTAATTAACATTTCAAGATTTGCCTCTAATATCAAATTGTTGCAGACTTCTGTTCCGTCTTAGCCAGCTCCAGAATACGGCCACCTTGCTGTTCTGATGCCGAGTAAAAAGATTACATTTAATGGACAGATTGCATTAGAGAAAAATGAATGACAATATAAAATCTGCTAGCTGAAAAAGATGAATAAAAATTACACTTTGATTAGATCAGTGGTGTCACAACTCTTATGTTTCATAACTCCAAAACAAAATTAAATCAAAAGAAAAACACAAAGAAAGTGGCAGAAGTGTATGCTTCATTGCTTTAGTGAGGTGCGCACTTTTGACACGGTCGTATAATGATGTATGCCGTTCACGTACTTTTACATATAACCTGTAAAGATTTATTTAAGCAAAGAATATTACTGAAATACACAACAACAGCAACAACCATCTTACACTCAGCATCAGTAAGATCAAGGAATTAAAGGAAGTCAAGGGGATGCACATTCATGTTCTTATTCAGGGATCGGAATTTGGAAAGGATGAGCAGTTTCAAGTTCCTGGGTGTCAACATCTCTGAAGATCTTTCCTGGGTCCATTATATTAATCCAGTTACAAAGGAGGCACAACGGTGGCTATATCTTATTAGGAGTTTCAGGTGACCTGGTGTGTCACCAAAGACATTCTCAGATTTCTGCAAGTGTACCTTGGAGACCATTTAACTGGTTGTATCGCTGTCTGGTTTGGAGGGGCCACTGCACAGGATTGGAGAAAGCTCCATAAAGTTGCAAATTCATCCAGCTCCATCATGGGCAATAGCCTCCCCAGCATCAAGGACAAGGACACCTTCAAAAGGTGATGCTTCAAAAAGGTGGCACTCATCATTAAGGCCACCCATTCACCCAGGACATACCCTCTTCTTGGTGCTACCATCAAGGAAAAGGTACAGTCATCTGAAGCCACACATTCAACACTTCAGGAACATTCATTCCCTCCATCAGATTTCTAAATGTGCAATGAATCCATGAATACTACCTCAGTATCCCACCCCCCCTTTTTTTGCACTACTTATTTAATTTTTTATATATATACTTATTGCAATTTAGAGTTTTTATAGTTTTTTTTGTATTGCAATGTACTGCTGCCACAAAATACAAATTTCATGACATGTGCCTATGGTATAAAACCTGATTCTGATCAACAGTTAATGATAAATGTGGCCTTTAAATAGTCTCATACTTGCAGAAAAACTACTTCTTGTGAATTGCTCTCCTGTGAGTTTTCATTGTTTCCAATTTCCCTACAATTCAGTCAAAGCTACAGAGGTTACATTTCATTGGGGAATCTTATGGCAACAGAACAATGCTTTACAGAAAAAGATCACGCTGAGTTAAAGAGCTGACAACATGGACTGTTGCTAAACCATTACAAGCAGCTACCTGGACCATCTGTCTGGATCATTGCCTTGATATATAACTTACCTGGAGCTGTTAAGTCAATAGATAATTTGAGAAACAAATAGAGAAAGAGAATTCATCTTAATTCCAGAAACATACAAATTTCAATCTTACCCACTAAAATGGACTATATACTACAGAAGCTGTTGCGGTTGTTAAATTGTAGCATTGATCAGTTCACTTTAGGACAGGCAGACAACCATATCCTTTTAAAAAAAAAACATTTAAAAGGTTTGCAAAAATGCACATTGCAGTGCTTGAGTCAGTAATTGATTGCGATACATCTTGGATGCGATAGCCAAAGGGCTTGTTTCCATGCTGCACAGATCTCTAGACTCTAGTTATACAGTACTAGGGCAAGCAAGCAAGTACATACTGTGGGCACATTTTACAATCCATTCATCTGATGGAGTGATTATAGACAATAGACAATAGGTGCAGAAGTAGACCATTCGGCCCTTCGAGCCTGCACCGCCATTCTGAGATCATGGCTGATCATCTACTATCAATACCCAGTTCCTGCCTTATCCCCATATCCCCTATCCATAAGATACCTATCTAGCTCCTTCTTGAAAGCATCCAGAGAATTGGCCTCCACTACCTTCCGAGGCAGTGCATTCCAGACCCCCACAACTCTCTGGGAGAAGAAGTTTTTCATTAACTCTGTCCTAAATGACCTACCCCTTATTCTCAAACCATGCCCTCTGGTACTGGACTCTCCCAGCATCTGGAACATATTTCCTGCCTCTATCTTGTCCAATCCCTTAATAATCTTATATGTTGTAATCAGATCCCCTCTCAATCTCCTTAATTTCCAGCGTGTACAAGCCCAGTCTCTCTAACCTCTCTGCGTAAGACAGTCCGGACATCCCAGGAATTAACCTTGTGAATCTACGCTGCACTTCCTCTACAGCCAGGATGTCCTTCCTTAACCCTGGAGACCAAAACTGTACACAATACTCCAGGTGTGGTCTCACCAGGGCCCTATACAACTGCAAAAGGATTTCCTTGCTCTTGTACTCAATTCCCTTTGTAATGAAGGCCAACATTCTATTAGCCTTCTTCACTGCCTGCTGCACTTGCTCATTCACCTTCAGTGACTGATGAACAAGGACTCCTAGATCTCTTTGTATTTCTCCCTTACCTAACTCTACACCGTTCAGATAATAATCTGCCTTCCTGTTCTTACTCCCAAAGTGAATAACCTCACACTTATTCACATTAAACGTCATCTGCCAAGTATCTGCCCACTCACTCAGCCTATCCAAGTCACCCTGAATTCTCCTAACATCCTCATCACATGTCACACTGCCACCCAGCTTAGTATCATCAGCAAACTTGATGTTATTCTCAATGCCTTCAGCTAAATCGTTGATGTAAATTGTAAACAGCTGTGGTCCCAATACCAAGCCCTGTGGCACCCCACTAGTCACCACCTGCCATTCCGAGAAACACCCATTCACCGCTACCCTTTTGCTTTCTATCTGCCAGCCAGTTTTCTATCCATGTCAATATCTTCCCCCCAATGCCATGAGCACTGATTTTACCCACCAATCTCCTATGTGGGACCTTATCAAATGCCTTCTGAAAATCAAGGTACACTACATCCGCTGGATCTCCCTCGTCTAACTTCCTGGTTACATCCTCGAAAAACTCCAATAGATTAGTCAAGCATGATTTGCCCTTGGTAAATCCATTCTGGCATGGCCCAATCCTATCACTGCTATCTAGATATGCCACTATTTCATCTTTAATAATGGACTCTAGCATCTTCCCCACTACTGATGTTAGGCTGACAGGACGATAGTTCTCTGTTTTCTCCCTCCCTCCTTTCTTAAAAAGTGGGATAACATTAGCCATTCTCCAATCCTCAGGAACTGATCCTGAATCTAAGGAACATTGGAAAATGATTACCAATACATCCACAATTTCCAGGGCCACCTCCTTTAGTACCCTAGGATGCAGACCATCTGGACCTGGGGAATTGTCAGCCTTCAGTCCCATTAGTCTACTCATCACCGTTTCCTTCCTAATGTCAATCTGTTTCATTTCCTCTGTTACCCTATGTCCTTGGCCCATCCATACATCTAGGAGATTGCTTGTGTCTTCCCTAGTGAAGACAGATCTAAAGTACTTATTAAATTCTTCTGCCATTTCTCTGTTTCCCATAACAATTTCACCCAATCCATTCTTCAAGGGCCCAACATTGTTCTTAACTATCTTCTTTCTCTTCACATACCTAAAAAAGCTTTTGCTATCCTCTTTTATATTCCTGGCTAGCTTGCATTCGTACTCCATTTTTTCTCCCCGCATTGCCTTTTTAGTTAAGTTCTGTTGTTCCTTAAAAATTTCCCAATCATCTGTCCTCCCACTCACCTTAGCTCTGTCATACTTCCTTTTTTTCAATGCTATGCAATCTCTGACTTCCTTTGTCAACCACTGTGGCCCCTTTCCCCCCTTTGAATCCTTCCTTCTCCCGGGGATGAACTGATTTTGCACCTTGTGCATTATTCCTAAGAATACCTGCCATTGCTGTTCCACTGTCTTTTCTGCTAGGATATCCATCCAGTTAACTTTGGCTAGCTTCTCCCTCATGGCTCCATAGTCTCCTTTGTTCAACTGCAACACTGACACCTCCGATCTGCCCTTATTCTTCTCAAATTACAGATAAAAACTTATCATATTATGGTCACTACCTCCTAATGGCTCCTTTACTTCAAGATCACTTATCAAATCCTGTTCATTACACATTTTACTCCTGTGGTGAACTACATATACCTGTCTGGACACGCCCTCCCCGCTGACTGCTCCTGTGGCTCCTCCCACGGACCCTGGTATAAAGGCGATTGGAGGCACAGCCCCGGTCTCAGTCTCCAGGATGTTGTGTGGTGGTCACTTGCTGCTTGTTCTTTCTTCCAGCCAATAAAAGCCTATATCTCACCTCACATCTCCGAGAGTTATTGATGGTGCATCAACTCCCATCAGTTTTTTTCCTTCCATTGCACCAGCTCCATTCTACTCGCATCATCATCCCACTCCATCCCAGTTATACTCTGTGTATATTCACCAGAGTGGTGTCAAAACTGCAGAAAGATTTAAGGATCATACTTTAAAAATGTACTTTTAAATCTCATTTCAGCCTTGTGTCACAATATGTCAAAACTATATTTCAATTCACCATGTCAATTGTGAATTTTAGTGGATTAACATGTTATTGTGCAAAAGACTTTTTAAATTACATCACCAAGTGCAAGGGTGCAGACTGCAAATAGTAGAAGGTGTCCAATTCAGCCCTTGTTTCTGAATGGTGGCATGAAGCAGAACTGTCTTGTCTTAGCCAAGTGCTTCTCCTTTTCTTCTTTCACAAGTCTCAGCCACAAAACTAATATTTTTGCTATAAACCACCTTGCTCTAAAAGTCTTTCAATTGAAGATGTTTTTAAAAAAAATAAAACCTGGAATTGACCAAGCCAAACATTGTAATTTCAATATTGAACTATTAAACTATGGAACTCAATGGGATACTTCAAATGCTTAGCATTTTTAAAGAGATTAATGTGCAATGAAATAAACAAAATTAAACATATTTGGGAGTAAATTGTATTTACTGAGCTCATACTGTAATGGAGAAGCTGATGTTTACACTCAATATTTAAACTGTTTAAAACAGGCAGAACAAAAATCAAGGTGATATAAAATGGACCTGTATGATTTCAAACAGGCATAAATTATGAAAACAGAAACTCCTGGAAATACTCAGCAGGTCAGACAGCAAGCAAGCATAGGAGAGAAACAATTAACCTTTCAAGTTACATTGAATATGAAGGCTCCTGGACCTGAAATATTAGCCACTTCTCTTCTTCTCTTTCCCTAAATGCAATCTGATCCATTGATTTTTTTTTTTGTTTTTCAAGAATGTTCTGAAATGAGTACTGCTTATTTTCTTCCAAAGATGCTGCCGGACCTGCTTAGTTCCTCCACAACTTGCCTGTTGCTCTATATACCAGCATCTGTAGTCTTTTGTCTCTTCTGTGTAACTTCTCGCGAATAAAGTCTTACATACAAAGAACCCAAGCACATGGGTGTATCAGGATGATACAGTGTCAGGCAGGATAAACTGTCAAGAGCTGACAGAAAAGAGGTACAATTATTGCCTCTGGTATAACAAATAGTGGTTGAACTTGAACAGAAGTATGTGACACTATTGGTTTTATGTATACAAGAGCTCATGACTTGTACCTCAGGGAGTAGATCTCCCAGGAGTACCAGAGAGGTCATCTTCTCAAGGGAGCACAAGACCTCAGTTTAAATGTTGTTGCAAAATACTCCACAATAAGAATGTGCCGTCAGCGTCAGCATTTATTACGCATCTCCAAAGATCCTGAACTGAAGTAACTATTAAGATCAAAGATGTTGTTATAGACTTGAAGCTAGACAAGGAGGATAGTTTCCTTTCACTGAAAGGGAAGTGGTGTTAATAATTATCTTACTTCATGGTATCTTTAATGACACTGGATTTCAAAAATTTATCGAATTACTGAAATTTAAATTCCCTGGACAACATGGTGGGATTTGATCTCCTTGTTCTAGATAAATGGTTCAGCCTACTGGATACTAATTCAGTAATTCACTAGACACCACAATCTTGGTTTATCCAGAACTGGTTCTCTTGATTTGCATTAAAGTAAATCAATGGCTTTTGTAAATTAAATTAGCATTCAGTATAGCAAAAGTTTAAGCTTCACTTAATGAATAAACCATGGTGGGTCTCATCATCAAGAACGAGTCAGCTTACAGAGAGGAGGTGCAGTGGCTAACGGACTGGTGCAGAGCCAACAACCTGTCTCTTAATGTGAACAAAACAAAAGAGATGGTTGTTGACTTCAGGAGGGCACGGAGCGACCACTCCCCACTGAACATCGATGGCTCCTCGGTAGAGATCGTAAGGAGCACCAGATTTCTTGGTGTTCACCTGATGGAGAATCTCACCTGGTCCCTCAACACCCACTCCATAGCAAAGAAAGCCCAACAGTGTCTCTACTTTTTGCGAAGGCTGAGGAAAGTCCATCTCCCACCCTCCATCCTCATCACATTCTACAGGGGTTGTATTGAGAGCATCCTGAGCAGCTGCATCACTACCTGGTTCGGAAATTGCACCATCTCGGATCGCAAGATTCTGTAGCAGATAGTGAGGTCTGCCGAGGAGATTATCGGGGTCTCTCTTCCCGTCATCACGGACATTTACACTACACACTGCATCCGCAAAGGAAACGGCATTATGAAGGACCCATGCACCCCTCATACAATCTCTTCTCCCTCCTGATGTCTGGGAAAAGGCTCCGAAGCATTCAGGCTCTCACGACCAGACTATGTAACAGTTTCTTCCCCCAGGCTATCAGGCTCCTCAATACCCGAAGCCTGGACTGACAACTTGCCCTATTGTTCTGTTTATTATTTATCGTAATGCCTGCACTGTTTTTGTGCACTTTATGCAGTCCAGTGTAGGTCTGTAGTCTAGTGTAGCTCTCTCTGTGTTGTTTTTTTTAAATGTAGTTCAGTCTAGTTTTTGTACTGTTTCATGTAACACCATGGTCCTGAAAAGCGTTGTCTCATTTTTACTATGTACTGTACCAGCAGTTATGGTCGAAATGACAATAAAGTGACTTGACTTGACTTGCAACCATATTGTCTTTGAAACAGCTGTATGCTACCATTATGACACATGTGTGCACTGTTTGCAAAGCCTTTCCAGCCTTTGAAGGTCTGCCCCAAATATCTCCTGTAATGTAATAGAGATTACTCAGGTTTGTAGATGGGTTAGACTGACACTGCCTAGAACAGATTCTACTATTAAGATTACAAAGAAATAGAAGCAGACGTATTCAGTTTTTGAAGACTGCTCTGCTTTTCAACAAAATCATGATTGACCTTCAACCTTAATACATCTTTATTTCTTTTGAATCCTCTAATATATAAAAAAACTAATATTCCATTTTGAAGTAACTTATTGACGGTCTCCAATCTTCTAGGACAGAAAATGCAAAATATTCATTATTCTATGAGTGAAAGATGTAGGACAAAAATGTGCTAAATCACTTTATTATTATTGTCACATATACCAAAGAACAGTGAAAAGACTTTACTGCATACGGTACCGACAGATGAATTCATTAGTGTGTTATGCGCTTATTACAAGTTTGAAGTTGATTTACAGTTTGAGACTCCACAGCCAAGGAAACATTTCCACTGTATCTCCATCTTCTCTCCTCATCCCCAATCACTATTTCAAACCCCATCCCCACCCCCATCACTCCAATCAACAGATTTCCCTTGTCCGGCTCTCTAAGAACATTGTATATTTCAGTCAAGTCATTTCTCATTCTTCCAAACTCTAAAGAGGTCTGGTTGCTCACTTTCTCCTGACAACCTGTTAACCCAGCAACCATTTTGTTAAATCTTTGGTACATTCCCTACATACCAAGTAGGTCTTTTTAACTTTAAGATCTGAGAAATAATGATCAAACAAGTCTCAACTGTGCCTGCTCACAGCAATTACCATAAAATATGATATTAAAGTCACATTTCAAAGGGCTGTTGATTCCCACATCGAGGCTATGGAATTCCTGTCACACTTCATTTTCATCCACTTTCATGGAGAATAAAATCAATCAGAACAAATCTTCAAATGAATCCATAACCAGTAATGTGTATCTTTCCCATTAAGAACCCTAGTCTGCCCCATATAGTTTCCATCAACCCTTTTTATCACTGTATCTCCTTTCATTCTTTGTCATATATGCCTGCTCCTGCAGTAAAGTGTTCCTTTTGAAAATAAATGGTTTCAATCTTTTTCTGTATGTGCAACCCGGAACAAACATAGTGACACATCTCTTCTTGGGCCCTGAAATATTTATCAGATTGTTTTCTTTCCAGCTATATCAATTGTATGGGTTGGAGGTAGATCATAACATTGGAACTTTGTCCAGATCATCCAAGTTCAAAACTGCTTCTTGTTCTTATTCTGATGAATTTCTGGAATGCTTTCACTTTATTCTTTAACTTACAAGCTATCTTTTTGTAAAATCTGAATGTGTTACTGCAAGTTCATCTGTCCCAGCACTGTATTCATTCCAGAATTGATGGGGAGAGTTTAAACTAATTTAGCAGGGCGATTGGGAAACTGAGCAATACTGCTGAGGATGGAGCAGTTGGTAAACAAGAAGAGGCACCGTGTAGTGAAACTGTCAGGAAAGACAAACAGATGATAGAGCAAAACTTCAGTCTGTGGGATAAATTGCCATGCAACAAGGGGACAAAATCATAAAGGGTGAATACACAATTGAAGGTGTTGTATTTGAATGTGTGCAGTATACATCATAAGGTAGATTAGTTGTAGCGCAGTTAGAGATTGGCAGTTATGATATTATGGGCATCACTGAGTTGTGCCTAAAAGAAGATTATAGTTGGGAGCTTAACATGCAAAGATACACATCATATCGAAAGACAGACAGATATGTAGAATGAGCGGGGCAGCTCCGTTGGTAAAAAAAAATGAAATCAAATGTGGCCATTACAGAGACTTGGATGGCTCAGGGGCAGGAATGGTTACTTAAAAGTCCCAGGATTTAGATGTATCAGAAAGGACAAGGAAGGGGGCAAAAGAGGTGGGGGATTGCCAATGCTGATGAGAGATAGGAGGAAGTCAAGGAGCAATTGTCTACTGAGTCTCTGTGTATGGAAATTAGAAACAGGAAGGGATCAGTAATTCTACTGGGTGTTTTTTATAGACCATCCAATATAACAGGGACATCAAGGAGCAGATAGGGAGACAGATTCTGGAAAGTTGTAACAATAACAGGGTTGTTGTGATGGGAGATTTTAATTTCCCAAATATTGATTGGCATCTCCCTAGAGCAAGGGGTTTAGATGGGTGGAGTTTGTAAGGTGTGTTCAGGAAGGTTTCCTGCCTCAACATGTAGATAAGGCTGCAAGAGGAGAGGCTGTACTTGATCTGGTATTGGGAAATGAACCTGGTCAGGTGTCAGGTCTCTCAGTGGGAGAGCATTTTGGAGATAGTGATCACAATTCTATCTCCTTTACCATAGCATTGGAGAGGGATAGGAACAGAAAAGATAGGAAAGCATTTAATTGGAGAAAGGGGAAATATGAAGCAGGAACTTGGAAGCATAAATTGGGAGCAGATGTTCTCAGGGAAATGTACGGCAGAAATGTGGCAAATGTTCAGGGGATATTTGCGTGGCATTCTGCATAGGTGTGTTCTAATCAGACAGGGAGAGGATGGTAGGGTACAGGGACCATGGTGTACAAAGGCTGTTGACAATCTAGTGTAAAAGAAAAAAAAAGCTTATGAAAGTTTCAAAAAACTAGATAATGATAGAGATCTAGAAGATATAAGCCGAGCAGGAAAGAGCTTAAGAATGAAATTAGGGGAGCCAGAATATAAAAGCAAGGATGTAATTTTGAGGCTTTATAAGCTACTGGTGTGGTCTCACTTGGAGTACTGAGAGCAGTATTGGGCGTCTTATCTAAGAAAGAATGTGCTGAGGTTCATGAAATGATTCCAGGAATGAAAGTGTACCATATGAACAGCTCTCAGCCTGTACTCACTGGAGTTTAGAAGAATAAGGGAAGGATCTCATTGAGACCTATAAAGTGTTGAAGGGCCTCAGTAGAGTGGTTGTATAAAGGATGTTTCCAATAGCAGGGGAGTCCAGGACCAGAGAGCACTAACTCAAAATAGACGGCTGTCCATTCAGAATGGAGATGAGGAGGAACTTCTTTAGCCAGATGGTGGTGATTCTGTGGAATTCACTGCCACAGACGGCGTGGAGGTCAAGTTATTAGGAGTATTTGAGGTGGAAGTCGATAGGTTCTTAATAAGTCAGGGAATGAGAAGTTATGGGAAGAAAGAAAATGGAGTTGAAAGGGAAATGTATCAGCCATGATCAAATGGTGAAGCAGACTTGATGGATATGTGGTACCACACCGGCCTTTTATATATTGGTGAGACCCGACGCAGACTGGGAGACCGTTTCGCTGAACACCTACGCTCGGTCCGCCAGAAAAAGCAGGATCTCCCAGTGGCCACACATTTTAATTCCACCTCCCATTCCCATTCTGATATGTCTATCCATGGCCTCCTCTATTGTCAAAATAATCCAAACTCAGGTTGGAGAAACAACACCTTATATACTGGTTGGGTAGCCTCCAACCTGATGGCATGAACATTGACTTCTCTAACTTCCGTTAATGCCCCTCCTCCCCTTCTTACCCCATCCCTGACATATTTAGTTGTTTGCCTGTTCTCCATCTCCCTCTGGTGCTCCCCCCCCCCTTTCTCCTGAGGCCTCCCGTCCCATGATCCTTTCCCTTCTCCAGCTCTGTATCACTTTTGCCAATCACCTTTCCAGTTCTTAGCTTCATCCCACCCCCTCCGGTCTTCTCCTATCATTTTGCATTTCCCCCTCCCCCCACTACTTTCAAATCTCTTACTATCTTTCCTTTCGGTTAGTCCTGACGAAACGTCGACAGCGCTTCTCCCTGTAGATGCTGCCTGGCCTGCTGTGTTCCACCAGCATTTTGTGTGTGTTGTTGTTTGAATTTCCAGCATCTGCGGATTTCCTCGTGTCTTCTCCCTGTCAGGTCACTACCTTCTCAGCATCTCTTTTCATTTAGAATTTATGATTTTAGTAATTAACACCCAGAATTCTTCTCAGCACAATAATTCCCACATTTCATTGTTTTTAAAGAACATTCTCCACAGCCTCATGCTGGGTATGATGCTTATTTGCTATGGAAACTCTGAGTGCTTTTAAACAGTGTCATTGTGGTCTGTCCCACTGGAGAATTCACTCTTGCAGTACATGGGTAAAATGTATAAAGTCCAAGGCAATAATCTATAGATTGGAAAAGTTACCATTGCACTGGTATACAAGTCACCCATTACCCTCCCTCTTTCAAAGATTTTCTAGAAAAATACACTTGTATCTTGGACTTTATGTTAATTTATTAATCTAACAATAGAAATCCAGCTGCAACACTATTTTTATAGGAATAACAAATTACATGTCACTCTTCTCTGATACAAACAAAATCAGCACCGTTACCAAAATGTCAATAATTTTACAATTTTTAAAATGTTTGAGTTTTAACTAAATCTAAAAATCAGCATTAACACAAGACTATCAGAAATGGTAATACACCTCTGTATCATTGGCAGCTGAACATAAATTTCAATGCCATTGCAGTCCAGCGTTCAGACACTAAGGAACTACTTCTAGAGTTATAAAAGGTTTTGATGCCTAAAAATGGGGAATTTAACTAATGGAGGATTCAAACTGGGAGAGAAGTCATGAAGTTTTTGGAGCTGCTAATGTAGTACAATAACACATCTGAGAGCTGAACTATGAACAACAGTGGTCTATTGTTGTCTGTATGGAGTTTGCATATTCTCCATGTGATTGTTTTGGGTGCTTCAATTTCCCTCACTTCCCAAAGCCATGTGGATTGGTAGGTTAAATGGAGACTTTAATTGTTTTTTGTGTATAGCTCACCGGCAGAAACTAAATTGATGGGAACATGGGTAGAATAGAATGAAGTTAGTGTAATTAGATGTTTGATAGCCAGCACAAAAAAACCTGGGCTAAACAACCCATTTCATGCAGTACAACACAAGCCCACAACTCAGGTTCCTGTGGATCAGGCTATAAATGTACTAACTCCAAATTATACAGATCAGAACACCAACACAGTATTTGAAGCAATATCTGCAAAGTTCCCACCTTTGAACGCAATTCAGTGACTTGTTACTGGAAAGTGTGTAGGAAGACCCGACAAGGTACACCCTTCCTGGTTAGATGGCTTGTAGATAGATAGATAGATAGATAGATACTTTATTCATCCCCATGGGGAAATACAACATTTTTTTTTGGTATTTTTGTTGGTATTCAACATTTGGTCCAATCAACAGTCTAAACGTACTCTGAAGGGAAAATTTCTTTTAAAGTTCAAATTGTAAGTTCCTGAACATGGCTAAATGTCAAAGTTAGTAACAGAGCCTTTACAGCATGGGAGATGGTCATTGAGTAAAATGAGCCCACTTATAATTCACCTCTTGGGTCTCAGTGTTTGGATTAGCAACTCACGTTGGCCAGTGTGGTAGGGTAACTACAAAGTACACCGGTAAAATCAAAGTAATCTATGAAACATTGGTGCAGTTTGACTAATTCTATTTGCTCTCAATTTGAATGTTGATGCTGTAAAGTCATATATTATGCAACTATAAATAACCTAGAGGCCATTATTTTATGATGAGTGAGATCTTTTTTATGTCAAATTGGGATAACTCATAATATTACCAATGATAAAATGTGTTTATTAGTGAAAAATATGGTATGCATATAGACTTGTTGGGTAAATCACTGGGCAACATACATTCAAGACAATATCTTCAAGGGTTAGGATGGTAGCTAATGAATGGAATTTATTTAACCGATTAAGACCTCAATAAAGAGTTTTTTTTCCGGTGACGTCATCGTCGAGAATGGCAGCTTAAGTCACTAGCTCCTCTGGAAAAATGCGTTTTAAGCCCCATTAGCCCATCAAATATAATATTTTTCAAAAAATATTTGAACTGAAAGGAGGGGCAAGAATGGGGAGAAGAATTGGAAATTAAATCAGCTACACTGCGGAGCCTGCGTCCGAGAGGAGTGCAGCGAGCGGCTCTCCTTCCCGACCGCGTGCTAGCGAGGCGGCCGCTGGGCCTCGTTCAGATGAAGCGGCGAATATCTTTGAAATCCTGAAAGAGATAAGGGAGTTCTGGAAAGAAATAGAGCAGCAGCTCCGTGATATTAAGGCAGAGCTCGCCAGCGTTAATCAAAAAATAGCAGTGGCAGAGACTTGCATTGCGAAGGTGGAAGATCGCGTTCAAAACGTGGAACGGATACTGAGCAAGACAATAAAAATAATACATCATCAAGAAGGTAAACTGCTTGACCTGGAGGGAAGATCATGGCGGAAAAATATCAGAATCTACAACGTTCCCGAAGGAGTAGAGGATCCGTCTATGACGGAGTTTGTTGGAAAGTTACTGTGGGACTCGCTGGATCTTCCCCCGGCTATGAAGCTGGAAGTCGAAAGAGCCCACCGCGCGTTAGTCCCAAAACCTACCCAGGATAGAAAGCCACGCTCAATAATAATTAAATTCCTTCGGTACAGCACCAAGGTGGAGATTCTACAAAGGGCCTGGGGTAAGAAGAGAGTGTTTTTAGAGGATAAATTAATATATTTTGACCAAGATTACCCCCCTGCAGTCCTCCAGAAATGCAAAGAATACTCCGAAGTAAAGCGAGTATTAAAGCAAAATAAGATTAGATTTCAAACTCCGTACCCTGCTAAACTTCGAGTGTTTTATGACAACGGGACATGGTTGTGCCAGACAATGGAAGAGGCGACTACAGACATGAAGGCCAGAGGTTTGCCCGTCAGCATGACCAAAACGAAAGAAAGCCTGGCTGAGGAATTGTCCCGCTCGGCTTGGGAAATAGTGCGAGAAACGAGAAGGCAGGAGATGGGAGGAGACCGAGAGAAACATATCTGGAAGAGAACGGGAGTTTCCCAAAGACAGTCCTCACCCCCTTCAGAAGAGCCATAAGGTTTGGCTAACTTTAAAAATGTTGAGAAGCTAAACAGAAGCAAAAGTACACGGTGATATACCCATCTCGAGAAAAACTTATTATAATGTGGATTTTATATTACTTAGTTGTTATTCTTTATTTGCTCACTTATTCCTTTTTCCCCACCAAAATGAGAATATATATATATATATATGTGCATATATGTGTATGTGTAATGTGTGTGTGTGTGTGTGTGTATATGTATGCATATATTTATATATTTTTGTGTGTGAGTGCATATAAGTATATAAAGGAGTACACAGGGAAATCTTTTCTGTGTAATGGATTTGTTCACTGACTTTTATGAATACTGCAATGGGGTACTTACAAGTAGGAGGGGGTTATCCCCCACAGCTAGACATTTCCTCCAGCTCAACGCAGGGTCATTTACTAGAGACGTCAGCCTTGGAATCACACGTTCATTGCCATTTTTGTTATTATTTGAGTTTCTTGGTTCTTATTTGTTCAGGGAGTAGATCGATTAAGTTTTATTCTAATTTCAATGATACATTGACAGATAAATACAGATGGCTAAGGACAAGGTAAAATTCATTTCTTTTAATGTAAATGGACTATTAAATCCAATCAACCATAAGAGAATTTTATCCAAAATGAAAAAAAAGAACAAGCCCATGTAGTATATTTACAGGAAACTCATTTAAGTGATAATGAGCATAAAAAAACTAAAGAGAATGGGTTTCACTAATCTGTTTTTCTTCTCATATAAATCAGGACATAGGAGAGGAGTTGCTATTCTTATCTCAAGTAAACTAAATTTTGAAAAAATATTCAAAATGGGAGATAAAGAAGACAGATATATTCTGGTAAGGGGTAATATAGACGGCAATTCAGTTACTCTATTGAATATATACGCAGCCTCGGGAAATGATATTGGTTTCTTTCAGAAAATTACTGATATTATGGTAACGGAAACAGAAGGTCTCCTGATATGTGGGGGAGACTTAAATTTACAATTACAACCAAACTTAGACTCTTCCAATAGAAAAACCTATGAAACAAAATCTTTACATAAGAAAGTCAATACACTTTTTGAGGATGTTGGTTTAATTGATATATGGAGGGACCTTTTCCCTGACAGAAGGGATTACACTCATTATTCTGCTCCACATTCTGTATATACAAGAACAGACTATTTCATAACATTTGGAAAAGACAAAGACAAAATAAACACCTGTGGAATTGGGACAATAGATGTAAGTGACCATGCACCTATATATTTATCTGTTGATTTTGACCTACAACCAAAGAATACTATTTGGAAACTAAATTCAAGTCTACTCAATGATCCATACTTTAAGGAACAAATTAAAAATGAAATTGGTCTCTACTTAGAATTTAATGATAATGGAGAGGTTTCACCTCCCATTTTATGGGATACTCTGAAGGCGGTCTTAAGAGGGAAAATTATAGCGATATCTTCATATAAGAAAAAAAAAGGAATAAAACATTAGAGGAATTACAAAATAGGCTGAAGGAACTAGAGAAAAAACACAAATTGAATTTGGCACGGGATACATTAGGGGAAATTAAAAGAATTAGGAATGAAATAAATAATTTGGCTACGCAAGAAATCAGGAAAAACTTAATGTTTCTGAAACAGAGACATTACGAAAGTGGATCGAAATCACTGAAAATACTGGCATGGAAACTGAAAAAAAAGATAGCAGAAAATACAATTCATAGAATTAGGGACCCAAGAACGAAAGTGATAAAAAAATAAGCTAAGTGAAATTCAAGAAGCTTTTGAAGTGTTTTACAAAATGCTATATTCCAAAGTTTCAGGGGGAACTCTTGAATTCTCTAGAGTTACCCACTTTAAGCGAAGAACAAAATAGAAGGATGACTGCTGACATAACTGAAGTTGAATTAAAAGCTGCAATTAGTAGGCTTAAATTAAGCAAGTCACCAGGATCAGATGGGTATACGGCAGAGTGGTACAAAGAATTTAAAAATGAGTTAATTCCTGTTTTACTCCCCACTCTGAACTGGGCTCTAAAAAAGGCACAAATGCCACCCAGTTGAAAGGAAGCGATAATCTCAGCTATACCAAAAGAAGGCAAGGATAAAATAGAATGCGGGTAGACCAGTATCCATTCTTAATGTAGACCAGTATCCATTCTTAATGTAGATTATAGATTATTTACCTCCATCATGGCCAAACAATTAGAGGAGTTTCTATCCATACTGATACGTAATGATCAGACAGGTTTTATACGACAACGCCAGACTGAAGACAATATACGAAGGACACTTCACATTATGGATCATATACAAAAAAATAAAATCGAAGCAATAGTGATAAGCGTGGACACTGAAAAAGCATTTGATTCGGTTAATTGGAATTTTCTTTATAGAGTTTTATATAGATTTGGTTTCCAAGACACAATTATTAAAACTATACAGATACTATATGACAATCCTACTGCTAGGATTAAAATCAATGGATATTTATCAAATAGTCTTACCCTAGAAAGGGGCACGAGACAGGGTTGTGAATGGTCACCACTACTCTTCATGCTATATCTGGAACCATTAGCTCAATACATCAGACAAAATGAAGATATCAGGGGAATTACTATTAAAGGGACAGAGCATAAATTGGTTTGTTATGCGGATGACATTTTGATCTATCTAGGGCAACCAACATACTCTTTACCTAAATTGATGCAATCCTTTGAACAATATGGTCAATTATCAGGATGCAAGATCAACAGATAAAATCCAATTACTTTCATATTACTATAGCCCAGCAAGAGAAATTGAAAGTCAATACCCTTGGGCATGACACACAGAGTCTATCAAATATTTGGGCATCATTATGCCAAAAGTTTTGGCAAAATTATCAGAATGTAATTATCAGCCTTTATATAAAAAAATTAAGGAAGATGTGGCAAGATGGAGCCTGATTCCTTTTCTCAGTCTCAGTTCAAGGATTGAGTCTATTAAAATGAATATACTGCCCAGACTGTTATATCTCTTTCAGACCCTACCAATAGAGATTAATCAAAATCAATTCAATGAATGGAAAAAATGCTATCAAGGTATATTTGGCAGGGTAAAAGGCCTAGAATTCATCTCAAAACTTTGCAATTAGCAAAGGAAAAGGGGGGATGGGGCTTGCCTTCTCTTAGAGATTATTATTTTGCAGCACAGTTGAGAGCTGTGATATGTTGGTGCAACCCATCATATGACGCTCAATGGGAAAACATTGAGGAGCGGGTACTTCCCATCCCCATACAAGCAATTTTGGCTGATAACAACCTGCAAAGGTACATAAATACTATTGATAACCCATGGCTGAAATTGACTCTTAAAATATGGAAAACTACTATAAAAGAATATAATCTAGAGGGAGATATTGCAATTCTTAAATGGTGTGCATATGACTCTGATTTTACACCAAATAAATTGGATGCTAGATTTAAGGACTGGACAGCTAAAGGAATAACAGTTCTTTGCAACATAATGAAAGAAGGAACACTGTTCAGTTTTGAAATGCTTAAGGAGAAATACTTATTAGAAAAACAAGATTTTTAATCGGTATTTACAGATGCGACAATATGTTAATAAGATGCTTAAAAATGTAACCAAGGCAAATACGTGCTTGATAGAGCTCTTTAGAAAAGCATTTAATTCAGATAATGGTAGTAGAATCATTTCAAGCATGTATAAGGGGTTGTTAAATCTTAAAACACATTCGACCTCATACATTAAAACAAAATGGGAGAAGGAAGGAGGGATAATTATATCTGAGGAAGAATGGACAACAATATGGAGATATCAATGGAAGTGTACCAATTCACAGAAATGGAAGGATTTTGGATGGAAAAACTTGATAAGATATTTTATTACACCCTCTCGGAAATCCCATTATGATAGTAACCTCCCTGTTTGCTGGAGAAATTGTGGAAATCAAAATGTAAATCATTACCATATTTTTTGGGACTGCCCTGTTATCAAAAACTATTGCAGGGGGATGCACAATGCCCTACAATACATCTTTAAATGTGAAATACCATTGGAGATTAAGACCATATATTTTGGATATATACCTCAAGAATGGTTGAAAAGAGATGAATATTTAATGAATCTACTGTTGGTGGCTGATAAAAAGACTCTTACTAGGAAATGGTTATCACAGGAGAGCCCAACTTTAAATACATGGATGGAAATTACAATGGACATTTACAAAATGGAGAAGATAACAGCATCTGTTAATCATAAGCTGGAACAATTTGATTCATACTGGAAAAAATAGTTTAACTACATAATGCCTCATAGGCCTGATTTTATTCTCACAAATCAATGAATCTGTTGTAAAAAAAATCACTCCCTACTTGTACATAGTTCTTTCCTTTTGCTTGTTTTTTCTTTCCACTCTTTTCTATAAGTGTATACCCAAGATAAATACTTTGTGGAGATTTTGTGATATATATGATTATATGATATATATGTACAATGTCTGAAATACATCTTATGGAAATGTTTGTTTGATGAACTTCAATAAAAAAATAAATTACAAAAAAGATCTCAATAAAGCAACCGCTTCTAGAGAGAAAGAAAACGTACAAACCAAGAAAAATTATTCATAAAAAAGGAACGAGAGTTCAGCAAGTGACATTCTATATCTGCCCAGCATGTTCAAGGATTCATTCTCCTGCCTGAAATGCAGCAAAAGAACAGAGTCATCTTAAAATTCTCCACTCACCGCAGCTTTAGAGAGATACAAGGATTCCCCATTTGAAAATAATCAGTGATATATCATTTTATCTTTACAAACAACCAACACTGAGGACCACAGTTTAGCAACACTATGACCATTTTGATCATTTTGTATTTTAATTGTGTTCTTTCTTGTAAAAATTTTTCTTGTGAACGGTGCTTATATGATGCTCTATGCCTGTGATACTGCTGCACCCAAGTCTTCCCAATTGCACCCATGCACATATTTGCGTTGGACAAACTCGACCTACTATATGATACCACTTGACAGTGTTTACAAACACATATCTACAGACTAACCCTTCTCTCTACCCATATCAGCAAAAGGATTTCACTATCACACCCACAGACAGCAAAACTTGAAGGTCAAGATCTAGTATCTCGGCTGTGCTCATTCTTTTATACTGTGAAGGTAAAGTTCAATTTGAACAAACCAAATAGGTGACTACAGCACAAGGACCATGCTTACTATTATGATTATAAAATATGCACACAAAAACAAAACAGAAAGTGTATAGAGGTTATATTGTACTGCAAAGAGTGGCTGTCCTGATTCAAAGAGATCTGCTGCTTTCTGGGCAACCTCAACAACATCATTCAAGGGGCCAACTTTGCCAAATGCCAATAGACAGTAGGTGCAGGAGTAGGCCATTTGGCCCTTCTAGCCAGCACCGCCATTCACTGTGATCACGGCTGATCATACACAATCAGTACCCCGTTCCTGCCCTCTCCCCATATCCCTTGATATCTATAAGAGCTCTATCTAACTCTCTCTTGAATGCATCCAGAGACTTGGCCTCCACTGCCTTCTGGGGCAGAGCATTCCACATATCCACCACTCTCTGGGTGAAAAAGATTTTCCGCATCTCTGTTCTAAATGGCCTACCCCTTATTCTTAAACTGTGGCCTCTAGTTCTGGACTCACCCATCAGCGGGAACATGCTTCCCGCCTCCAGTGTGTCCAATCCCTTAATAATCTTATATGTCTCAATCAGATCCCCTCTCATCCTTCTAAATTCCAGTGTATACAAGCCCAGTCACTCCAATCTTTCAACATATGACAGTCCCGCCATTCCGGGAATTAACCTTGTGAACCTACGCTGCACTCCCTCAATAGCAAGAATGTCCTTCCTCAAATTTGGAGACCAAAACTGCACACAATACTCCAGGTGGGGTCTCACCAGGGCCCTGTACAGCTGCAGAAGGACCTTGTTACTCCTATACTCAATTCCTCTTATTATAAAGGCCAGCATGCCATTAGCTTTCTTCACTGCCTGCTGTACCTGCATGCTTGCTTTCACTGACTGATGTACAAGGAGTAAGAAGCCATTCCTACCAGCTCCCTAGTGCCATGGCTTTAGTGAACTTATTCATGTAATATCCTTTTATCTGCAATTATAATTCTCCATATTCCACCAGACCTACAGAAGAAAGTCACACCTTCCTTCCGATTCTCATCACCTTCATTACTGAAGGAATATGCAATCAGCACCATCCATAAAGAAACATTCCAAATCCAATTTTTTTATGAAAACATGCCATATTAGACACCAAGACAAACTTTCAACTTACTGCACTGCATTAGTAGTTATTTAAATTAACCCATGCAATGCTAAACCATTGGCTGCTGCAAGCCCCCCATGATGGAGAATGGAGATGTCCAAAGTGAAGTATTGGGCTTAAAAGGCTAAGTTACAGCACACCAATGCATCATGGGCAACAACGACCTAGTCAATAGCTAGGGCAATATTGAAATGGAGTACAAATTGGAAATCAACTACACTGCTATATCCTTGACAGTGAAGGTAGATTATATTTAGCAGTTTTCTCCAATGCACCCCAATTTTCATTGTGCATACACACCAAGATTTTTATTTTGGAAATATGGCCTATCATATCCCTCATTGGTATAATGCATGTGATCATGCTTTGCTCCAAATGGCCCACAAAATACAGATCCTGCTGCTGCCTTAAAAATGCATGCAGCATTGTAATCTGCTGTCTGCATGTGAAATGGAGTGGTATATTTTTGTCATTGCCTTCTTACTGACCCTCACCTGCAGTGCTGAGCTGCAGTTCTTGGTGGGGGGGGGGGGTACAGTACTAAGCAGAGCTTGTGGTACAAGGATGGATAGGGTTAGTAGTCAAGGCAGCTGTTGCTAAAAGTACAGTGGGGTTTGGCAGAGATTCAGCAAGAGCAATTCAGCAATTGAAATAGTTGAATTGAAAATCAGAAGGGGGCAGGCAATAAAAGATTTCAGAGAAAACCATTTTAACTATTTTCACTCTACAACTGGCCACAACACTGGACTGCTAAGGTATCTGGGTCTGCAGTACAGCAGTCGCTCCAGATATCAGGACAACTGCCAATTACCTCTATGGTTATCTACTCGCATGGACTTACAGGCCAACTGCCAATTACTTCCATGGATATTTACTTGCATGGACTTTATGAACACCTGGCAGCCTTGCCAACGCTTAGGGCATCTCTTCCATAATAGCAAAGCCTTTAACTGCTGTTAGACACTTGTAGTCTGAACAGAATCTACTGAAACTCCTGAGGAAGATAAAACTGTGAATAATCCCCAACTGGTTGCAGTCAGAAACGTTCAGATCTCATTTCATTTTTTGTTTTCACTTGCTTCTTTCAAAATATGCCCTGGGTCACAAAAAACAATGGACTGATGAATTCCCATTATGGCTGTGTATTCACTTTCAACATAAAATTGTTACATGTAAATGCATAGGCTATGAAAATGGAAACATTATCATTTTGATTAAAACAAGAACCTAAATTGGATTACCCCTAATTTAGCCAGTTTTCATTGAATGCCGCCTAGAAATGAAGTGAAGTGGCTATATTAGCACTCAGCATTTGGTAACACGTGTACAAACATCCTGAACTCATGCATATGATTTAACATTGCAGGTGATATTCAGAGCCCATGACATTAGTCAGTTAGATGTTATTTACCTGTTCCCTCCACTGTGCAAACACAAAATAATGTTTATTGCATTAGTACATGGAGTTTCTTTGCAAAACACATTAACATATTCTCCTTTAATGCATATTATTTTGGCTCCTTGTGTATCAGGATATTTTGTTTGAGTTGACAGGGAGCCAGCCACACTGGGAAGCTTTGATCAGACATGCTCAATTTGTGACTGTTCTATACTAGACAGAATTTGTAACTATTTCCTAATGATAGGCATACCATCTGAGGAATATTCACTTAGCACAAAATATACAGACATGAAAACACAAAAAAAACAATTGAATTCTTTCACAGATAAAACTGAGTAATCAGAATCTTTAGAATATTTCTTATCAACATTCTAATCTATGGAATGAAAAACAAGATAATATATAGTACTCAAAGGTCACTGCCGGTATTTTGGTGCCGATCTTATCTTAGTCCCAATGGAATCCAAACCATTTCATCTAAAAATTTCATCTCACGGCCATGTTTATTTAATTCTTCATTTCTAGACATAACTAGATATCTATTCAACCCATTAAAAGTAGATTTACTCCATCATTAGTGGATTGCAGAGTGTATCAATTTCAAACACCTACTTTTCTACAAAGGTAAATTTGAGACCATGCAGAGATTTTTGTGACTGTAACCTACAACTGTTGTTCCTCTCCGTGTCTTGTGGAACACCGGGTGCCACCCTTGCTGCTTCTTTAGCATTTTTCTGTTTTACACGAAACCAACTGAACTGAATACGGAAGGAAAGCATGCAAAGAGCCAGCTGGATTCGAACCCAAGACCGCTTACCTTAAAGTCTAGTGCGGATACCAATACACCACCAGCCAGCTAACCAAAAATTAGTGGGTTAAATTGATTCAAGGTGGTACTAAATATTTCACTAATAATCAGATAGCTTTAATGATCAGATATTTTACAGTCCTTACCAAGCAGGCTTCAGTACAACTCACTTTATAAGACCATAAGATACTGTATAGGAACAGGATTCAGCCATATGGTCTAAAGAGTCTGCTCTGTCATTTCATTATGGCTGATCAAATTTTCCCCTCAGTCCCAACTCCTGCCTTCTCCCCTGTACCCCGTCATGCCCTGACCATTCAAGAAGATATCAACTTCTGCCTTAAATATACATAAAGACATGGCCTCTATAGCTGCCTGTGGCAAAGAATTCCACAGATTCACCACTTTCTAGCTGAAGAAATTCCTCCTCAAGTCCATCCTAAAAGGATGCCCCTGTATTCTGAGGCTGTGTCTTCTGGTTTTAGACTCTCCCACCACAGGAAACGTCCTCTCCACTCCACTCTAGTAAGGCCTTTCACCATTTGATAGGTTTCAATGAGGTCACCCCTCATTCTTCTGAATTCAAGTGAATGCACGCCCAAAGCCAGCAAATGTTCATCATATGACAAGCCATTTAATCTTGGGATCATTTTTGTGAACTTTGCATCTTCTCCAGTTTCATCATACTCTTTCTAAGGTAAGGGGTCCAAAACGGCTCACAATACTCTAAGTGAGGCCTCACCAGTGCTTTATAAAGTCTCAACATTACAATCCTTGCTTTTATATCTAGATCCTCTTGAAATTAATGTATTCACCTTCCTCACCATAGACTCAACCTTCAAATTAACCTTTAAGGAACCCTGCACAAGGACTCCCAAGATCTTTTGCAATTCAGTTTTTTGTATTTTCTCTCAGTTCTCTCAGTTTTTTGTATTTAGAAAATAGTCAACCCTTTCATTTCTACTACTAAACCACTTGAACATAAACTTCTCACTGAATTCCATCTGCCATTTCTTTGCCCCTTCTCCTAATTTGCCCGTCCTGTTGCTTCTCTACTTTCTCAAAACTACCTGCCACTTCACCTACCTTCATATTGTCTGCAAACTTTACAACAAAGCCATTAATTCCATCATCCAAATCATTGACATATAATGTTAAAAGTGTCAGTACCAACACAGATCCCTGTGGAACACTACTCATCACTGGCAGGCAACTAGGAAAGGCTCCCTTTATTCCCACTCTTTGCCTCCTGCCAATCAGCTACTGCTTTATCCATGCTAGAATCTTCCCTGTAATACCATGGGCTTATAGCTTGTGAATCAGCCTCGTGTGGCAACTTGTCAAAAACCTTCTGAAAATCCAAGCATACAACACCAACTGATTCTTCTTTGTCTATCCTGCATGTTATTTCTTCAAAGAACTCAAACAGATTTGTCAGTGAAGATTTTCCCTTGAGGAAACCATGCTGACCAAGGCCTATTTTATCATGTACCCTAAGAACTCATCCTTAATAATCAACTCCAACATCTTCTCATCCACTGAGGTCAAACTAACCGGTCTATAGTTTCCTTCCTTCTGCCTTGCACCTTTCATGAAGAGTGGAGTGACATTTGCAATTTTCCAGTCTTCTAAAACCATTCCAGAATCTAGTGATTCTTGAATAATCATTACCAATGCCTCCACAATCTCTTCAGCCACTTCTTTCAGAACTCTGTGATGTATACCATCTGGTCAGGTGTCATATCCACCTTCAGACCTTTCAGCTTCCCAAGAACCTTCTCTCTATTTATGGTAACTTCACACACTTCATGACCCCGACACCTGGAACTTCCATCGTACTGCTAGTGTCTTCCACCATGAAGACTGATGCAAAATATTTATTCAGTTCATCTGCTATTTCCTTGTCCCCCTTAACAACCTCTCCAGTATCATTTTCCAGCTGTTTGATATGTACTCTTACCTCTCTTATACACTTTATGTATCTAAAGAAACTTTTGCTATCCTTTTTAATATTATTGGCTAGGTTATTCCATTTCATCCTTAATAATATATTCCATCTTTATCTTCTTAATGGCCATTTTAGTTACCTTTTGTTGGTTTTTAAAAGTTTCCTAATCCTTTAACTTCCCACTATTTTTTCTTCTATTATATGCTCTCTCTTTGGCTTTTATGTTGGCTTTGATTTCTCTTGCTATTCACGGTTGTGTCATCTTGCCTTTAGATTAGGTTAGATTCAACTTTATTGTCATTGTGCCGGGTACAGATACAAAGCCAAATGAAATGCAATTAGCATCTAACCAGAAGTGCAATAGTATTATTCACAAAATAATTGCAAATAAAAAGTAAGTGCTGCAGCATACAAATATAAAAGTACTGAGACAGTCCAATATGGGTGCAATACTACTTAGTGCTGTGATGTGAGGTTCAGCAGGTTCACAGCCTCAGGGAAGAAGCTCTTCCTGTGCCTGCTGGTGCAGAAGCGGAGGCTCCCGTAGCACCTAGCTGATGGGAGGAGAGTAAAAAGTCCATGGTTAGGGTGAGATGCATCCTTGATAATGCTTTCACCCTGCCTAGGCAACATTTATGGTAGATGTTCTCAATGGTGGGCAATTGGGTGCCGATAATCCGCTGGGCAGTTTTCACCACCTGCTGGAGAGCTTTGCGGTCCGATACAGGATAATTGCTAACCACACTGAGATGCAGTTGGTGAGTATGCTCTCAATGGTACAGCGGTAAAATACTTCTTTTTTGGGATGTATATATCCTGTGCTTATGAATTGCTTCCAGAAATTCCAACTACTGCTGCTCTGCTGTCATCCCTGTCCATGTTCTTTTTCAATCAATTATTACCAACTCCTCTCTCATGCCTTTTAATTCCCGTTACTCCACTGTAATACCGATACATCTGACTTTAGCTTCTCCTTCTCAAATTTCAGCATGAATTCAATCATATTATGATGACTTTCTCTTAATTGTTCTTTTACCTTAAGCTCTCTAATCAATTCTGGTTAATTGTCAACACCCAAACTAGAATAGCTGATCCTCTGGTGAGATCAACCATGAGCTGCTCTAAAAAGCCATCTCTTTGGAATTCCAGAAATCCCCCTCCTGTAATCTAGCACCAACCTGACTTTCCCAATCTACCTGCATATTGAAAACCCCCACGACTATTGTAACATTGTCCTTTTGGCATGCATTTTCTACCTCCTGTTTTAACTTGTAGGCCATATCCTAATGACTGTGTCGGGGTGGGGTGGGGTGTTCTGTATACAACTCCAATCAGGGAGTTTTTTCCTTGCAGTTCCTTAGCTCTATTCACAATGATTCAACTCCTTCTGACCCTATGTCACCTCCTTCTAATGATTTGATTTCATTTTTTACCAAGAGAACAATGCCCCCCCCCTCTGCCTTCCTGACTGTCCTTTCAGTACAACATGTAGCCCTGGACATTAAGCTCCCAGCTATAATCTTTTAGCCATGATTCAGTAACACCTACAACATCATACCTGCCAATCTGCAAATGTTCTGCAAGTTCATCTACAAACGTTTGTACTTTATTCCATATACTGCACGCATTCAGATACGTTACCTTCAGTCTCAGATTCACCCTTTTTAATTTTATCCACCTTTTACGCCACAACCTATCTCGTTGACTGTATTTTGCCGTATCAACAACCTCTCCTCACTACACGTTGCCTCTGTTTGTTAACCAGCTACCTTATCTTCAGCACTATTATTGGCCTTTTCTATGATACTTCTTGCATTGAAATATAGGTAACTCAGGAACTAATTGCACTATGCTGAACCTTTCGATTCCCTAACTTTGTCTGAGGTCTTGCCAACATCTGCCTCCACAACCTCTCCACTAACTGCTCTGGCACTCTGGCTCCCATCCCCTGCAACTCTAGTTTAAACCCCACCGTGCAGCATTAACAAACCTTCCCGTTAAGATATTAGTCTCCCTCCAGTTCAGGTGCAAACCGTCCCTTCTGAACAGGTCTCAACTTATCTGGCTACCATTCTAAAGGCTTGCATTTTCTGACAATGCTAAAAAGTTACTACAATCAGGGAGGAGGTACAGGAATATGAAGACCTACATTCAATTTAGGAACAGCTGCTCTTCTGTCATCGGATTTCTGAATAGTCCATCAATACTACCTCATTATTCCTCCTTCTTGCAATATTTATTTTTGTAATTTATAGACTTTTATGTCTCTGCATTGTACTGCTGTCACAAAACAAATTTTACATTATATGCTATACAATGAATATGATTCTGACAAGCTGCCATTATTTGTTTTGTACATTCATCTACACAGGAATGCTGATAAAATAGAATGCCCAAATACATTTTCTCATTGCTCTTAAAGTGTCATCATAGTTCACAGGCAGGAAATTATATAGATAAAGAGGGATAGGCAAAGAGAAGGGGAGAGAAAGGGTAAAGGGATGAAGAGAAGAGAAGATCAAGGAGACTCAAAGAGGAGAAGATGATAAGGCAGAGGAAAATCAGAAATGGATCAGACATAGATCTACCATCTTCTCCAGCCACCTTGCCAATGACTGATCCAATCTTACCTCAACATAATTTTCCTGTTTTCTTTGCATACCTCTACCAGATGAAACATTTGTCAGACTTTTCAATGACTGCCTCTGCAGGTCTTCAAGGTGGAAACCGAAAGATTTACAATCCTCAAAGCAGAATCTATTTTTATCTACGAAACAAAAAGACACCTTCTTTGAAAATTATAATCCCCTCCCCCCAGTTTTCGACACCTGCACCAGAAACATTAACTCAACATCGACTGCCAAACACCTCAGAATCTCAGAGAATCTCACAGTACAGAAACAGGTCATTTTGTCCCACATCATCCATGTCAACTATATTGCCATTCTATGTTAATCCCATTTACCTATATTAGGCACTCGTGCTTTTCCTACTCAAGTTCCTATCCAAATGCCTTTTTGAATGTTGAAATAACACCCACCTCCACCAACTACCCACACTTCTCAATCCACATTACCATCAGACTTTGCGTGAAAAACTTACCCCTCAGATATCCTTAAACTTATTCTGTCTCATCTTAAACTTGTGGCCTCCCTTTCTATAAAGACTTGCCTCAGGAAAAAAATTGATTAACCAACCCATTTATACCCCCCACTTTTATAAACTTCCACAAGATCACCATAAGACCATAAGATATAGCAGCAGAAGTAGGCCAATCGGCCCATTGAGTCTGCTCCACCATTCAATCATGGGCTGATCCAATTCTTCCAGTCATCTCCACTCCCCTGCCTTCTTCCTATTCCTTTTGATGCCCTGACTAATCAAGAAACTATTTATCTCTGCCTTAAATGCACCCAATGACTTGGCCTCCACAGCCACTCGTGGCAACAAATTCCATGGATTTACCACCCTCTGACTAAAGAAATTTCCCTGCATCTCTGTTCTAAATGGACGTCCTTCAATCCCGAAGTCATGCCCTCTTGTCCTAGATTCCCCTACCATGGAACATAACTTGGCCATATCTAATCTGTTCAGGCCTTTTAACATTCAGAATGTTTCTATGAGATCCCCCCTCATTCTCCTGAACTCCAGAGAATGCAATCCTTTCATTCCAGGAATCATTCTCGTAAATCTTCTCTGAACCCTCTCCAAGGTCAGTATATCTTTTCTAAAATATAGAGCCCAAAACTGCACACAATACTCCAAGTGTGGTTTCATGAATGTCTTATAGAGCCTCAACATCACATCCCTGCTCTTATATTCTATACCTCTAGAAATGAATGCCAACATCGCCTTCTTCACCACTGACTCAACCTAGAGGTTAACCTTTAGGGTATCATGCACAAGGACTCCCAAGTTACTTTGCATCTCTGCATTTTGAATTTTCTCCCCATCTAAATAATAGTCTGTCCATTAATTTCTTCCACCAAAGTGCATGACTATATATTTCCCAACATTGTATTTCATTTGCTACTTCTTTGCTCATTCCCTTAAACTATCTAAGTCTCTCTGCGGGCACTCTGTTTCCTCAGCAACCTACCTACTCCTCCACCTATTTTTGTATCATTAGCAAAATTAGCTCAAATCTATTAATCCCATAGTCCAAATTATTGACATACATGGTAAAAAGCAGTGGTCCCAACACTGACCCCTTTGGAACTCCACTGGTAAATGGCAGCCAGCTTCTATACAGTCCTCTAGAGGAGTTTAACTAGACTTTTTCAGAGTGCATTAAAACTTGCTTTTATACTTCATAACCCTTTCAATAAAATCGATGTTCCATTAGTCTTCCTAAATACTTACTGTTCCTACACACTAACATTCTATGTAACACATACAACAAGCTGGAGGAGCTTAGCAGGTCGGGCAGCATCCATGGAAACGAGCAGTCAACGTTTCGGGCTGAGACCCTTCAACAGGACTGAAGAGGGAGGGGGCAGGGGCCCTACAAAGAAGGTGGGGGCTGCTTCCCCTCCCCCATCTTTCCTCTGATTGGTTTTTCACCTGGCACCTACCAGCCTTCTCCTTCCCACCCTCCCCCCACCTTCTTTATAGGGCCTCTGCCCCCTTCCTCCGGTCCTGACGAAGGGTCTCGGCCCGAAACGTTGACTGCTCGTTTCCACGGGTGATGCCCAACCTGCTGATTTCCTCCAGCTTGGTGTACATGATGCTTTGACCACAGCATCTGCAGTGCACTTTGTGTTTAACATTCTGTGCTTCATGTACTGAGATTCTCAGGTTCATTTTTACTGCCATTTTATATAGACTTTGTTTAAATAATTTACTTCCTCCATTCTTCTTTAAAAAGTGGAAACTCTCACTTTTCCAATATTACACACCATTGCTAATTTCTTAGCCACTCACTCTCTATCTTTATCCCTTGGTTAGCTCTTTACATCTATTTCAGAACTTGCGAAAACACCAGTCTTTGTATCACTGGCAAACAGTAGAGGCTCTTGATCCAAATCATCAACATAAATTGTAAACCGTTAAATGCCAGGACTGATAGTCATGTGAAAAATAATCCATTTAGCTCAAACTTTGCTTATATTAGTTAACCAGTTCCTTCTTCTATGCCAATATATTACTCTTAAACCTGTGAATTCTTTGGTAATAACTTTGTAGGAGGCACATGACAGAATGATTTCTGGGGATGCAAATACACAACATCACCGGGCTCGCTGCTTTACCATTTTGTCAGTTATACCATAAAGAAACTCAAATTCATGAAATACAAATCAGAGAACAGAACATGATAGGAAAAGTTTCTTCAGCCATAATGTTGTGCTGAAATATTACGCTAATGACACCCAACCCTTTCTGTGTACACATGATCTGTGTTCCTTCATTCTCTGCATACACGTGTACCTATCCTAGAACCTATTGTATTTGTTTCTACCACCATCCCTCAGAACAAATTTCAGGCATCCACCATTCTGCGTAAATATGAAGCCCCACAAATCTCCTTCGAACTTAGCACTTTTTATCTTAAATGCATGCCTTCTTGAATCAGCCATTTCAATCCTGGGGTAAAAACATCAACTTTCTACCCTCTATGCCTTTCGTAATGTCATTCACTTTTGTCTGGTCTTCCCTCAGCCACGCCTGCTCCAAAAGAAAATGCAACATTAGTCCGACCCAATTTTTTTCATAAAGCCACGTTAACTCACGAGTTCCAGTATTTTCACAATGAGAGATGTTAGGCTAACTATCTTTATTTTTCTGCTTTCTGTCTCTCTCTTTTCTGGACAGTGATTTTACAATCCTCTCTGATATCTTCAGAATCTGTAAATTTATTTGATAACAGCCAACATGCACACTTCCTTTAAACCCTAGGGAATCGGTCACCAGATCCAGGAGATTTAATCACTATAACCCCATTAATGTGACAACATTTTAATTTTGACTGATGAAGATTGGAATGGGGAAAAGTGATCGATAGGCTGGCAAAGAAGATGTCTGAATCTGCATGTGGGGGAGGCAGGAAAGATGGAGAGGCAAACAGAGGAAGAAACCAATAATGATTGTATTTTGGGAGCATGATGGTGAGGAAGATTTTATGGACTGTGGAGAAGGCAATTGATGTCATGTGTATTTACTGTGTTATTTGCAGAGTCCGGATAAAACACTTCAACTTCTGGCCCACAAGCAGAGCTGTAATCTCGCTTACCTCATGGATGTGACACTTATTTGCTTTCAGCTGCGAGGTTTCTGAAATCTGGAGCCCAGCTGGTTATGATTAAAAACAGAATTACTGCTAAAGTGAGCTTGGGTAATTTCATTACAATATTTAAAAGACATCTGCTTTCCACAAGCAGGTTGACTCTTTGTCCATCCTTCAATAGAATAATATTGGACAGAATGCTGGCATAGTTGCTTTTTTACTTCAAATAATATTTTATAAAAACTCTCTCTGACACTTTTCTTTTAAGCGAGTTCAGGTTTAGCTCAAAATAATACTTTGGCACTATACTTTCCACGTTGCTATTTTCTTCATGTTGATTTTTCTCTCTCCTTTTCTCCTCAATGCTTTGTCTTTTTTCTGGTAGATGGCTTTTGGAAAGCAAGGTGGGAGAAGAGAAAGTTTTATAGTTGCAAGCATATTCCACTGTTGCACAATCTGCCTACATTTTTCCATCAGTGACATGTCTGCTTGTACCATCCTCTTATGAAGTTATCTTTTAGTCAATCAAATGTCTATTGGTTTCATGCGTGTCCTCCCATTTGTGTTACCGCTTACATTTGGAACTCATGTAGGCTTTATGCTGGTATAACAAGTTTCTTTCACAAAAAGCCTTCGAGAGCCTGTCAAACAGGTTCTGTGTTCCATTCCGGAGCCCCAATTAAGGTCAGTGGTTAAATTCTGCAGCAATTTTGGAAAACTTATTCTTACTTCATTACAACCACCTCACATAGAACTTGCTTCCAACTGTAGTCCAGGCTTTCCTGAAGAGATAAGTATTTGAGTAAATAGGAACAATTTTCTACAATTTGAGAGATGAAGCCATCTAGAAAGAATAATTATAGTTTGGTTGACAAAATCACAGGCAAAAATTCCTGTCCATCGTTCAGTCTAACACACATACATGAAAATTGTACATGATACCAACATTCAAAGGTTCAAAAAAGGTTCGAAGTTCATTTATTATCAAAGTACCTTTCCAGTATACGACTCAAATTTGTTTTCTCCAGATAGCCACAAAATAGAGAAAACCATGGAAGTCATTCAAAGAAAAGCAAAAACTCCTTCCTGCACAAAAAATATTAAAAAATTTCCCCAAATTACATTGCATCACTGAATCAAAAGCACCAAACCCCGTCCCCAACCACACACGCAGAAAAACAAATGGGCGAAAAATCTCGCCAAATTTAAATCGCTCAGAGTGGAACAAGAAAGAACAGGTGAAAATATAGAATATAAAAGACAAAACTGAAGAGAGTCCAGTCCAATCCATAAATTGTAGAACATCAGTAACAGCCTCGGGGAAAAGGGAGAACATACAAACCCAGAGACAGTGGAGTGAAGGAGATAGTTCATCACACACAGACACGAAAACAGTGATCAATAGACCCTCAGACATCTTATCTGGCAGCATTGAGCGATAGGTGGCCGCACACAAACAGCTTATTTAGCAGCAGCAAGAGGAAGGTAGTTGGTATTGACTACTAGCTCGCCTTCCACATTCACCTCAATGTTTCAATTGGTAATTAATTGACATTTTAATCGCCGAAATGGAGTTGATCATCGGCTCTCTAAGCTTTGTCTTGAGGCTACTTGTCTCCTGAAATCGATCTCCAAACTGTATGTTACGGGCTCTAACAGTTACAGAAAAACACTTAAGATAAAAGAATGGAAATAAATAGTCCCATGGACTATCTGCAAGGTGTCGCCTGAGAAATCACTGTTCATTGATTCTATCTTGACTGGAATGTCAGGACAATTCTAAGTACGATGCCTATCCTATTCCAATTTTAAAATTATTTTAGAAAGGAAGATTAAGACAATGAAACCAGAGACAGCCTCTCATATGGGATCACCATTTTAGAAACATAGAGAACATACAGCACAATACAGGCCCTTCAGTCCACAAAGTTGAGCTAAACACGTCCCTACCTTAGAACAACCTAGGCTTTACCCATTGCCCTCTATTTTTCTAAGCTCCATGTAGTCATCCAGGAGTCTCTTAAAAGAACCTATCATTTCCGCCTCCACCACCACTTCCGGCAGCCCATTCCACGCTCTCACCACTCTCTCTATGTAAAAAACTTACCCCTGACATCTCCTCAGTACCTACGTCCAAGCACCTTAAAACTGTGCCCTCTTGTGGCAGCCATTTCAGCCCTGAGGAAAAACCTCTGACTATGCACACGATCAATGCCTCTCGTCATCTTATATACATCAATCAGGTCACCTCTCATCCTCCGTCTCTCCAAAGAGAAATGGCCGAGTTCACTCAACCTATTCTCATAAGGCATGCTCCCCAATTCAGGCAACATCCCTGTAAATCTTTTCTGCATCTTTCTTATAGTGAGGCAACCAGAATTGAGCACAGTACTCCAGGTGGGATCTGACCAGGGTCCTATATAGCTGCAACATTACCTCTGGGCTCTTAAATTCAATCCCATGATTGATGAAGGCCAATGCATCGTATGCCTTCTTGACCACAGAGTCAACCTATGGACTCGGACCCCAAGATCCCTCTGATGCTCCACACTGCCAAGAGTCTGACCATTAATGCTAATATTCTGCCATCATATTTGACCTACCAAAATGAACCACCTCACACTTATCTGGGTTGAACTCCATCTGCCACTTGTCCCACTGTAACCTCTGACAGCCCTCCACACTATCCATAACACCCCCAAACTTTGTATCATCAGAAAATTTACTAACCCATCCCTCCACTTCCTCATCCAGGTCATTTATAAAAATCACAAAGTGTAGGGGTCCCAGCGTCCCCTTGGATCCCATGCCTCCTTACTTTCTCAATAAGCCTTGCATGGGGTACTTTATCAAATGCCTTGCTAAAATCCATATACGCTACATCTACGGCTCTACCTTCATCAATGTGTTTAGTCACATCCTCAAAAAATATAGCCAATTCGTTGGCTATATTTAAGAGGGAGTTAGATATGGCCCGTGTGGCTAAAGGGATCAGGGGGTATGGAGAGAAAGCAGGTACAGGGTTCTGAGTTGGATGATCAGCCATGATCATACTGAATGGTGGTGCAGGCTCGAAGGGCCGAATGGCCTACTCCTGCACCTGTTTTCTATGTTTCTATGTTAAAATTCAATCAGGCTCGTAAGGCATGACATGCCTTTGACAAAGCCATGCTGACTATTCCTAATCATACTATTCCTTTACAAATGTTCATAAATCCTGCCTCTCAGGATCTTCTCCATCAACTTACCAACCACTGAAGTAAGACTCACTGGCCTATAATTTTCTGGGCTATCCCTACTCCCTTTCTTGAATAAGGGAATAACATCCGCAACACTCCAATCCTCTGGAACCTCTCCCATCCTTACTGATGATGCAAAGGTCATTGCCAGGGGCTCAGCAATCTTCTCCCTCGCTTCCCACAATAGCCTGGGGTACATCTCTTCCGGTCCCGGTGACTTAATCAACTTGATGCTTTCCAAAAGCTCCAGCACATCCTCTTTCTTAATATCTACATTCTCAAGCTTTTCAGTCCACTGCAAGTCATCCCTACAATCATTTTAATTCATTTTTCCCCTGCATTTCCCCTAGTTCACTGTGCAAGGGAGCCTCAGACATATTTCACCAAGTACTCAGCTTGTAATAAGGATACAGGAGTCCAGAAACCTGAGAACAGCAGATACCTGGGAACACCATTACTTGTAAGTCTCCCTCCAAGTCACTCACCATCCTGACTTGGAAACATATCACCATACCTTCATTGTCAAAATCATGGAATTCCCTCCCTAACTGCACTGTGGGTGTACCTACACCTCAGGGACTGCAGCAGTTCAAGAAGGCAGCTCATCACCACCTTCTCAAGGGCAACTAGGGATCGGCAATAAATGCTGGCTTAGCTAGCGACACCCACATCCCATAATGAATAAGTAATAAAAATACAAGATACTGTTGAACATAAATTTACAATATAGAGTATAGTTAGGCAAACTGCTGCCTTATCCAATTACAAATTCAAACTCTTAATAGATAAGGTCCATCCTGTCTGGCTGAAACATTTATTATTTTGCCCCTAAGAGCTTTCATACATTACCCTGGCAATAATCAGCTCATACGTCACCCAAGTTGTTACACAGCGTCACTCCCTACTTATTGTTACAGACAGCTTAAGTGGAGCTTATATTTCCTTACATTTTCCAAGGTAGTCACAAAAGCTTTTACTTACTTCATTATTTAGAGATGATCACTTTTTTCATCCTCTCATGTTAATTTCCACAGTTTATTTCCAGTATATATTTAGGTACTCAAGTCCAAACTACTCTGTACAATGAGGAAGGGAAAACTTGGCACCAAGCAGGTAACTTAATGAAGAAAGCAAACAAACCGGTTTAGATAAATGGAGCACAGATTTTAAGATTTTGAGCAAGGTTGGTTAATCAATCTAGGAATTACCAATTTCATTTGATTGTTTCCAGAGTAACTTAAAATGCCTACAATAGTTGAAAGCTTATCTGAGATGCTCCTGGTAAAGTTGTATTCTCTTCAATAAAAGGAGCTTACCAATCATTCCAAATTAGAAACATTCCTGAACTTTTGGACTTTACCTAGGAAACTGCTAGACAGCTGGATGAAAAGTTATGTTCAGATAATGTTAAACTCAAGGAGCTCAACGTCATCGGAAACAAATTGTTGGCTTGATAGGTACCTCCTGAATTCAGCTGCGACATCTCCCATCATCATTAAACTGATTGCAATTTGCACAATGTGTTTTCTATCAATTCACTGGAGTGTTTTCAAAAGTGCATCCCAATTCTCTGAAAATCACAAAACGAAAATCCATAGATGATGGAAATCTGTAATGGTGGGGATCGTTGGACCAGTAATTTGAATTGCAATGGTGAGATGCTTGTCCAGTAGTTTGAATCTGGTAATGAGAACAAAAAGAGCGTACAAGTAGTTTGAACTAGGGTGGTTGGAGGTAGTGTTGAAGTGATGGAGTGAGGATTAAGGGAATTAGCATATCAAGGACATGGCAGTTGAGAAACAAAGTCACAGTGGAGGAAGCATCTATTGTTTTTGGGGTTATTGCCAAACAATACAAGTTAAACATCTTAGTCCCTCCCAGTATTGCAAAGGTAAACCAGGTGTTGCCAGGAATGTCAACTGACAAGTCTGCTAGGACAGCTTAATCCAAGTTTCCATGGATTGGTCCAAAGTATTGTTACATTAGAATTATGGCATTGTGTGTGTGCTCAAGCAAAGTAAACCTATCAGGGTCACAATGATGACAAAAATGAATTTTTCTAATCATGCAAAATGACTTGGTAATATGTTCAGATTCAAATTCGGGTTCATTTATCTATCACACATACTATCAAAATATACATCGAAATGCATTGTTCGTGTTCAGAATCAACAAAATTGAAGAATGTCCTGGGGGCCGCCTAAAGGTGTTGCCACACATTTCAGCACCAATGCTATATGCCCCCAATGCTCGGCAGAACAGCGCAAAACACAACAAGTGACAAAACAACAACAGCCGAACAATAACAACACAAAATGCTGGCAGAACTCAGCGGGCCAGACAGCATCTATGGCAAGAGGTAATGACGACGTTTCGGACCGAAACCCTTCATCAGGGTTTATCCTGATGAAGGGTTTCGGCCTGAAATGTCGTCACTACCTCCTCCCATAGATGCTGTCTGGCCTGCTGAGTCCTGCCAGAATTTTGTGTTTTTATTTATGATGCACCATCAATAACTCACGCTGAGACTTAGGAAGCGAGATATCGGCTTTTATTGACTGGAAGAATAAACAGCACTACATCCTGAGGAAAATGAGGGAGAGCAGCAGCCCACAGTCGCCTTTATACAGGGGTCTGTGGGAGGAGCCACAGGAGCAGTCAGCAGGGTCTGTGGGAGGAGCCACAGGAGCAGTCAGACAGGTATATCTAGTTCACCACATTCACCCCCCAGATGGCCGCTCACATCCGGGCATGCAAGATGGCGGCTCCCAGGTCGCACACGGGTAGGTAGGGGCGGGGCATGGTGATGCCGGCAAAGATGGTTGTCCACATCCGGGCATGCAAAATGGCAGCCCCCAGGTCTCAGACGCAGCGCTGCTCAACCCCGGGCGCGGTTTAGATTTACAGACTTTGGCGAAATGGCCCTTCTTCCCGCAGCTGGAACAAGTCACTTCGCGAGCCGGGCAGCTGTTTCTGGGATGTTTCTGAAGCCCACAAAAGTAACAGAGTTTTATACCTGGCGAATTCGAGGAGTTCGTAATACCGCGACTGGCAGCGGCGTTGGCGAATTCGCTCGGAACCGGGGAATCGCGTGGCTGGACCGCTTCGGTGTACAGCTGCGCAGCCTCCAACGTATCGGCCGTCTCTATCGCTAAGCGTAAGGTAAGATCAGCTTTTTCCGGCAGCCGCTGGCGCAAATACACTGACCGGACTCCAGTCACAAAAGCGTCTCGGACCAAAAGTTCCGTATGCTGTTCCGCTGTGAGCGTTTGGCAGTCACAAGTCCGCACGAGTGCCTGTAGAGCTCGGAGAAATTCAGCAGTCGACTCCGTAGGCCGCTGTTTTCGTGTTGCCAAGCGATGCCGGGCATAAACAGCGTTTACCGGCCGCAGGTACTGTCTTTTGAGGGCGGCAAGCGCCCCCTCGTAGGACGAGAGGTCCCTGATGAATGAATAAACTTTTGGGGCGACCCTCGAGAGGAGAAGTCTGAGCCTAACAGGTGAGTCGGTGGCACGAACCTCCTCCAAGTATAATTGGAAGCATACAAGCCAGTGTTCAAAGGCAAGAGCTGCTTCAGGGTCTTGGGGGTCCAAATCTAAGCGTTCTGGGCATAAAACGGTTTCCATGTTTTATTCTTCCAGTCAATAAAATTGATGCACCATCAATAACTCACGCTGAGACTTAGGAAGCGAGATATCGGCTTTTATTGACTAGAAGAATAAACAGCACTACATCCTGAGGAAAATGAGGGAGAGCAGCAGCCCACAGTCGCCTTTATACAGGGGTCTGTGGGAGGAGCCACAGGAGCAGTCAGCAGGGTCTGTGGGAGGAGCCACAGGAGCAGTCAGACAGGTATATCTAGTTCACCACAATTTATTTCCAGCATCTGCAGATTCACTCGTGTTGCCTTTGAACAGCAGAACAATTCCTGTTCCTCCTTCCCACACGTACAGTCCTCCAACCCCAGGACAGGCTGTCCCGGGACTCCAGCCTCCATATGGTATGTACTTTTATATCTCAGTTAATTTTAGTACACTAAGAACATACATGCATGTGATGGATATTCACTTTACAGGGCCTTGAGAAGCTTATTGCTAAGCTCAGCTTTCTTGTACAGTGGCATGACCTTTCTAAAACATCATAGTTAGTGATAAAGTTAAATATTCTTTCCTCAGCTTTTTGTTGTAAACAAGAACCCGTTTTCTGTTTTTAATGATGTTGGAGACTTCTAGTTGGCATAAGCAGAATGCAAGACAATAAGGTTATGATACTTAACACATAAAATTTGGTTACAAGTTGAGATGTTTGTCTACTCAGAGGGTCAGCCCTCAACATTAATTGTGGATGTTTAGGATCTCTGTCACCAGAAGCTTTTTAGATCAACTATGTGAATTAATTGGTCCCAGCAAAGGTATTTGAAAAACATCATATGGAGATGATGTCATTTAGCAGAAAATAGTATAAATATCACAAGCATTGATGATTGCTTGGAAGGGCAAGGGGAATCACAGAAAAATTAAATTACTGAAAGGAATTCTAGAATTCAATTTTCATCTGTCTGTTTCTGTGACGGACTACTAATCTGCTACTCATTGGTACATTCTTCTAGCTTGTAAGCATTGAACCTGTGTTTGGAAATCCTTTGTAATTTGTAAATCTTCTGTTATTCATAAATCTTTAACAAATTATGAATCCTCAGCGAATGTTATATGTTGTTAAGAACTATTAGTCTTAATTTAAATGTGTATCATTAAAAATAAAATAAACTCCTCCTTTGTAGGGAATAGGGAGGGGGACCCACCAAACAGTAGGTATTGGCAGCTAAAACTTCACCACAGAGACTAGACAAAGAAGGAAGGTAGTTACTGAAGAACAGATGGATACAGTATAACCCCTCTATAGTAAGAGTACCAATAGATATCTATATATATATCGTATAGGGCTTAAAATCTTCTCTTGAGTTTAGGGCCATGTGGACAGTGAGCCCAGGACCATTATAGGTTTTAATTAATTGCAAATGGAAATTGAGTTAATGAGCAAGCAAGTGAATACAAAGGAGTTGAATTTGAAACCATCACCCAAAACATTGACTGTTTATTCATTTCCATAGGTGCTGCAAAGTTCCTCCAGCATTTTGTTTGTGTTGCTCCAACAACTGCGGAATCATTTGTAGAAGAAGAAAGCCCTTAACTCCGAGTGGAGTCATCGGGACGCCGTCATGATGGCGTTTTTTTAGCAGGCTTTCACGTTTTTATGAGGCCAATTTGTTAGCTCAACACTCAACCCAGCACAGATGGAAAGCATGCAAGGGAGCCAGCTGGATTCGAACTCGGGAGACTTCGCTCCGAAGTCCGGCACTGATGCCACTGCGTCACCAGCCGGCCTGAATCCAGAATCATTTGTGTCCAAGAGTAAATTGTTAAGTTTTTCATCAAACATGCTTGGCACTATTCTATATGGAATACATTTAAGTTCAATTTCAATTGAGTGGAGAATTGCAGGATTTCAATACTATGAAGCAAGCTGAATATCTACCTCTAAGGATTTTAGTTTCTTTAATATAAATTACAGAAGTATATATAAAATACTGTGCATTTACAATTATAATATTTAATACTGTTAACAAATCACTTTTGAAGTGGAAACCAGTAATTGAAAATTAATGGCAAGGTATTTATTGCCTCTGAGTTTTAATGCTGTTATGGTGCTTGGAGTAGTATATGTTTTGATTAAGCTCTATTTGATCCAAGATGTTTTCTTCTGAAAATTTCTCTACATACAGCAAATCCTGGGCAAATTTTGAAATGCAAGCCGTTAAAAGCTCCAGCCTATAAAATTGTATCATCATTAAAGAGGTCACCAATTTAGCTTTCATTTTGATATTTTATTTACAGCCAGTGTTTCATGCCCTAATTAATGATTTGTATCCTTTACCGCTGTTGCAAGTCACTTGGTTCAAATGTTCTGATTTTTATGACTGCCTCCTGACTAACATCAAGCTGACTGACAGCTAGCTGCTCTGGGGTGAAGCAGTGGCTCCTCTGCAGGGAACTGTTTGCAGCTAAGCTTATGCTCAGATATCTGTGGTTGGCCAAGCGGAAAAGCCCAAGATGCGCTGGAGGTCAGTTGCTCCTGCTGCCCTGCTGAATTCACCTTTATGCCTTGTGGCGGAGCATCAGTGTGCTAGAGAGAGTAGCTAGATGCACATTGCTTCAGGCCCTCTCAGCTTTCTGCCAAGGCAGCCTGGTACTTGGACGGTCACCCCAGACATCTGGAAAAGCACGTCTTCCTGCAGAGGCCGGAATAGTAGATATATTGCTCTAGATTATTGCCACACTATCGGGATTTTCCAGTGTTGTCAGGATTATTTGTTAGTAATAGGTTTGATTTAAATTTTAAAGAATAAAATCTGAGATCTAAGGGAAACATTTCAGGTTATAAACATGAGAAATTCTGTACATGCTGAAAATCCAAAGCAACACACACAAAATGCTGGAGGAACTCAGCAGGTCAGGCAGCATCTGTGGAAATTAATAAACAGTCGATGTTTTGGGCCGAGACTCTTTTTCAGGACTGGAAATGAAGAGGGAAGATGCCAAAATAAATTGTGGGGGCAGGGGAAGGAGGATAGTTAGAAGGTGATAGGTGAAGCCAGGTGGATAGGAAAGGTTAAGAACTGGAGAGGAAGGAATCTGATAGGAGAGGGAAGTGGACATTGGAGAAAGGGAAGGAGGTGCCCAGTGATAGGTGATAGGCTGGTGAGAAGAGGTAAGAGGCCAGAGTGGGGAATAGAAGGGGAGGGGGAAGGAATAGTTTTTTTTTTAATCAGAAGGAGAAATTGATATTTATGCCATCAGGTTGGAGGCTACTCAGGCAGAATATAAGGTGTTGCTCCTCCACCCTGAGGGTGGCCTAATTGTGGCACAAGAGAAGCCCATGGACCAAGAGAGGAGACCATCTCAGGTTACCTGGGATCCTGCATGTCATGAACAACTGATATATTCCTGTTAATCTACAGTCAACCTCATAACTAGGCACTTTCTCCTCTGACTGACCCCTCAATAAGATTCCTAATTTGATAGAGTAATGTAAACAGAGTTAAAGATTTTAAGTTGATTATTTTGTTTTAATGTTTTTAATTATCTGTTTCTATTTTTAAATAACTGTTTTAAATATTTAATTTGCTTTTGAAAAGAATCCTTTAGCAGTTTAACCTTGTCTTTGAAAATAAATTCGGGTAAGCTGTCAATATTCTGGTAGTGGGTTACATTGGAAAGCTGCCTGAGGCCTACTTGTTGCCTTGAGCCTGAGGAATCAAAAGGGTCACCACATTCAGTCCACTGTGCCCTCAAACTGTATGTGCAGGTCTGTAGGCCTCACAGCTGCAGACATCCCACCTCCCCCGGAAGTTCTGGGAGTCTCCCGCATATTGATAGTGGCTCTCTGACGCCCACAAATTATATACAATATCCTGGAAATCGTTTCTTTTGAGAGGAAGAGTGAGAGAGAGAGAGTGTGGTGAACTACATATACCTGTCTGGACACGCCCCCCCCCCCTGCTGACTGCTCCTGTGGCTCCTCCCACAGACCCCGGTATAAAGGCGATTGGAGCCTGAGCCCTGGTCTCAGTCTCCAGGATGTAGTGTGGTGGTCAATTGCTGCTTGTTCTTTCTTCCAGCCAATAAAAGCCTATATCTCACCTCACATCTCAGAGAGTTATTGATGGTGCATCAGAGAGGAAGAGCAAGAGGGAGGATCTTGATTGGTCTCTCTTTGTGCTAAGTAGACCTATCAGTTTTCGCTGTGGGCAGGCTTTACTGTCAACCTCAAAAATAATGACAGTGTTGCTTGCTACACTTTTTTCAACAGTAACTTTTCTATTGCCCATGGTGGGTTAAAATGTAAAAGACATGTTGAGGTGAGGTTAACAGGAGTCATTCTTTCATTAGCATAGCTAACGTTATTTAAACTAGCTGGCTAGCTGCTAAGGAGCTACTCTATTGATGTCCTACGTGATGAGGCCAAACTCCCTGTAGGCTTGCTTAAAGTTGTAATAGAATAAAAACAACGACTCCATGATAATATAAGTACATATTTTAATGTCACATTTTCTGCATATACCCAACTTGATTTACAGATTAGTCAAAATCACTAAACAAAGTATTACATACACCCTGGGAGGTCAACCGGGGTGGGGGGGGGGGGGGGGTGGAGGGATGTGGGGTTGTGGGGATCGGGGGTGCTACCTCCCTGAAATGAGTTTTTGCAGGGTCGGATGTCTGCAGCTGAGGCATTTTGGAAGAAGGCTGAGCCCACCATGTTATGACCAGTCATATTTTAATAGATTTGTTTCATAATATTTTTAAAAATCTAATCTAAATGGTTTGTAGCAGGGTTCTTGTTGTAAATCAATAGTACAGATTATAAAGGCAACACGAGTGAATCTGCAGATGCTGGAAATAAATAAAAACACAAAATGCTGGCAGAACTCAGCAGGCCAGACAGCATCTATGGGAGGAGGTAGTGACGACGTTTCGGGCCAAAACCCTCCTGGCCCGAAACGTCGTCACTACCTCCTCCCATAGATGCTGTCTGGCCTGCTGAGTTCTGCCAGCATTTTGTGTTTTTACAGATTATAAAATTGGCCATAATAATGAGACACTTACTTTCAACCAATTTAAAAACAAATAATAGATCATCACTGTAAAAAGCAGTGAAAATTTACTGGACTTAAAAACAAAATACTTGAACTGGTAATGGCTTTTATCTGATCCTGGATAAAAAGAATATTATTATTGTAGTTGCCAGGCAGTCACAGATTGCTCCAGTTGACCTCCAGGGTACTTTGATGTTGACACCAAGTAGAAAATAGGTAAATGCATTTTCCTTTTCACTGTGTCATCTTGATAAACGCAAATTTAATAAGGAAATAAATTGGCTCATATGCTCGTTATCCCAAATTACAGACTAGCATTGCTGATGTATGTGCTCCCGCTGAGTTTGGAAACGACATATCATCTATAAGTATTATTGTACACAGTAGGCATTTTCCAGCCCTGTCTGGATTACTTGTTAGAACAAAATTTAGATTTAGAAAAACACTATTCAGAAACCAAGAGGAATTCTTAGGTCATGTGGGGTTATTTAGGAAATAAACAACAGGCATATTCCCCATTTATCAATAGCAGCACTGTCCCATGCTTAGACCCCCATCCATAGCATCTCTCCCTTCTGACTCCACCCCCATCCCCAATCTTCCACTATGCTCTTTTTTTATGGTATATTTTAAATTAAAAAGAATGTTAACGTGCATTTCTCTCAATGAGTATAGGAAGCACCATCAGAAAAAAAAAACAGAATCTCATTTTGAGTAAAGTCCAATTAATCTATTTCAGAAACAAATTCCATATTACATTTCATTTGAACTCACTCATCTGCTGCACTGGTTTCTGAAGGGGGAGAATCCCAATTTATCAATCTCTATAAGTTATAAAGATTTTGAAAATAGAAATGAGGTGTCTGGAATCAAGAAGTACAATATGGAAACATGAGGTCAAGTCAAGTTTATTGTCACTTCGACCATAAACTGCTGGTACAGTACACAGTAAAAATGAAACAACGTTCCTCCAGGACCCTGGTGCTACATGAAACAACACAAAACTACACTAGACTATGTGAGACAGCACAAGGCTACAGTAGACTACGTAAAACAACATAAAATCTGCACTAGACTACAGACCTGCACAGGACTACATAAAGTGCACTAAACAGTGCAGAGCAATACAATAATTAATAAACAAGACAATAGGCACAGTAGAGGACAAATTACAATATAATAATAAATGATGTAGAAGTCAGTCTAGACTCTGAGTATTGAGGAGTCTGATAGCTTGGGGAAGAAACTGTTACAAAGTCTGGTCGTGACAGTCCGAATGCTTCGGTACCTTTTGCCAGATGGCAGGACGGAGAAGAGTTTGTGTGAGGGGTGGGTGGGATCCTTCATAATGCTGTTAGCTTTGTGGGTGAAGCGTGTGGTGTAAATGTCTGTAATGGCGGGAAGACAGACCCTGATGTTCTTCTCAGCTGACCTCACTATCCGCTGCAGGGTCTTGCGATTCGAGATGGTGCAATTTCTGAACCAGGCAGTGATGCAGCTGCTCAGGATGTTCTCAATACAAACCCTGTAGAATGTGATGAGGATGGGGGGTGGGAGATGGACTTTTCTTAGCCTTCGCAGAAAGTAGAGACGCTGCTGGGCTTTCTTGGCTATGGAGCTGGTGTTGAGGGACCAGGTGAGATTCTCCATCAGGTGAACACCAAGAAATTTGGTGCTCTTTACGATCTCTACCGAGGAGCCGTTGATGTTCAGCAGAGAGTGGTCGCTCCGTGCTCTCCTGAAGTCAACAACCATCTCTTTTGTTTTGCTCACATTCAGAGACAGGTTGTTGGCTTTGCACCAGTCCATTAGCCGCTGCACCTCCTTTCTGTATGCTGACTCATCGTTCTTGCTGATGAGACCCACCACGGTCGTGTCATCGGTGAACTTGATGATGTGGTTCGAGCTGTGTGTTGCAGCACAGTCGTGGGTCAGCAGAGTGAACAGCAGTGGACTGAGCACACAGCCCTGGAGGGCCCCCGTTCTCAGTGTGATGGTGTTGGAGATGCTGCTCCCGATCCGGACTGACTGAGGTCTCCCAGTCAGGAAGTCTAGGATCCAGTTGCAGAAGGAGGTGTTCAGGCCCAGCAGTTTCAGCTTTCCAATCAGGTGCTGAGGAATGATTGTGTTGAATGCTGAACTGAGGTCGATGTACAGCATTCAAATGTACGTGTCTTTTTTGTCCAGGTGGATTAGGGCCAGGTGGAGGGTGGTGGCAATGGCGTCGTCTGTTGAACGGTTGGGACGATACACAAACTGCAGGGGGTCCAGTGATGGGGGCAGCATGTTTCAGCAGAGCATGTATAGTAGCCAAAGTACATTAATACTGTAATGGACCATAAACTTAATGAATTTCTTTCTTAAACAAAAACCTTTCTTGCTTAGTGGAAGACCATATGTACAAACCCCATTTCCAGAAAAGTTGGGTTGTTTTCCAAAATGCAATAAAAACAAAAATCTGTGATATGTTAATTCACTTGAACCTTTATCTAACTGACAAAAGTACAAAGAAAAGATTTTCAATAGTTTTACTGACCAACTTAGTTGTATTTTGTAAATATACACAAATTTAGAATTTGATGGCTGCAACACACTCAACAAAAGTTGGGACAGAGTTAAAATAAGATTGAAAAGTGCACAGAATATTCAAGTATCACTGATTTGGAAGACTCCACATTAAGCAGACTAATTGGTAGCAGGTGAGGTATCATGACTGGGTATAAAAGTAGCGTCCATCAAAGGCTCAGTCTTTGCAAGCAAGGATGAGTCGTGGCTCACACCTTTGTGTCAAAATTCATGAGAGAATTGTTAGTCAGTTCAAAAGGAACGTTTCCCAATGCAAGATTGCAGAGAATTTAGGTCTTTCAACATCTACAGTACATAATATTGTGAAAAGATTCAGAGAATTCAGAAACATTTTAGTGCGTAAAGGGCAAGGTCAGAAACCACTGTTGAATGCGTGTGATCTTCGAGCCCTCAGATGGCACTGCCTAAGAAACCGTCATGCTACTGTGACAATTATAGCCACCTGGGCTTGGGAGTACTTCAGAAAACCATTGTCACTTAACACAGTCCATCGCTGCATCCAGAAATGCAACTTGAAACTGTATTACGCAAGGAGGAAGCCATACATCAACTCTATGCAGAAACGCCGGCGAGTTCTCTGGGCCCGAGCTCATCTCAGATGGACTGAAAGACTGTGGAACCATGTGCTGTGGTCAGATGAGTCCACATTTCAGCTAGTTTTCAGAAAAAACGGGTGTCGAGTTCTCCTTGCCAAAGATGAAAACAACCATCCTGATTGTTATCAGCGAAAGGTGCAAAAGCCAGCATCTGTGATGGTATGGGGGTGCATCAGTGCCCACGGCATGGGTGAGTTGCATGTATGTGAAGGTACCATTGACTCTGAGGCGTATATTAGGATTTTAGAGAGACATATGTTGCCATCAAGGCGACGTCTCTTCCCGGGACATCCAAGCTTATTTCAGCAGGACAATGCCAGACCACATTCTGCATGGGCTACAACAGCGTGGCTTTGTAGACACAGTGCTCGTGCTTGACTGGCCTGCTGCCAGTCCAGATCTATCTCCTATTGAAAATGTATGGTGCATCATGAAGAGGAGAATCAGACAACGGAGACCACAGACTGTTGAGCAGCTGAAGTCTTATATCAAGCAAGAATGGACAAAATTTCCAATTGCAAATCTACTACAATTAGTATCCTCAGTTCCAAAACAATTAAAAAGTATTATTAAAAGGAAAGGTGATGTAATACAATGCCTCTGTCCCAACTTTTGTTGAGTGTGTTGCAGCCATCAAATTCTAAATTTGTGTATATTTACAAAATACAATTAAGTTGATCAATAAAACTATTGAAAATATTTTCTTTGTACTTTTGTCAGTTAAATAAAGGTTCACGTGAATTAACATATCACAGATTTTTGTTTTTATTGCATTTTGGAAAATATCCCAACTTTTCTGGAAATGGGGTTTGTAATATGTTAATAAAGCCAGTAAAACCATTAGCTAATCTCTGTTTCCTTCTGTTTTCAATCTTAGTCACCACCCCACTCCACTATTTCTCCCTAATCTCCTTGACTTATCAGATAAGATTGAGATGGAACACAAAATTTATATTTTTCAATAAACCAAAGCTGTCTCTTCTCAGTCAAGCTTCATGTGATTTAAAGACTGACTGGTGATACTGGCTTACACAATAAACCAAAACCAACATATATTCTGAGGTGAATTTGAATCATACTATTTGACAGAAAAACAGAGATCAGAAAAATTTAAAACAGCCTATCTTAACTGCTCAAAACTTATGTACATCAATGGATAATATTAATATAAAAACAGAAGAGATATCCATCACGATCAATAGGCTGATTCATACATTTTTAGAATCCTAATATGCAACATGCCAGGAGGTCATTGATGGAATTGTAAACAATGTCTGGATGTGAGAAGCTACCATGGGAGCAGAAAGTCTCTGAATAGTATGAGACAGAAGAGATTGATCTGTAAATTCTAAAAGCCAGGAGGAAATGTTGCGACATCAGTCTCTCCACCATTTACCTTGTAGAATAACTCACCCTGAAAATGGAGTATTAATAACCAGGTTGCACTTCGATTTCTCTTCAATTATGTGCACACATCCTCTCACAGCTGTTTCAATATGGTGCATTTCTTGCTTTCGTTCCACAAAAGTATGTTTTTTTATAATGTGTAAATATTAGCAGGCTGACAATATCACAATGCTTTTAGAAACATTATATTTATTTGGTGAACACACCTACATTCCTTTCCATTCCATCATGACTCATTCCAACATTAATATGGTTACATCATCTAACAGGCATTTTACAGTAACATTATAGCAAATTTCAACACATTTCTTGGTAAGCACCTAACACTGCACTAGCTAATAAGTTACAGTATATGAATTACAAATCTTACACAAATCAGATATTTCCTGCAATACTTGTATATACAATATCCACTGCTTTTACCTAACCAATAAAGCCTAATAAATGCTGTGTAAATCATATTTATTAACCTTAATACTTCCTTCTTGCCGGATTGTCCAGGAAGTCTCTTTACAATGTTCTAGCATTCTGAGTTCAGGGCATTGGTTTCAATAATTCTACCAGGCTGCACCTAATCCTTGCAAATAGGGCAAAAAAAATGCATTGATGTGCATGGATGGCTTGCATCTATATAGCACCAGGAGGCACTGATACATTTTTCAAAAATTAAATAGCAGTCAATTAATAATATCTATTTCACTGAAACACTGTAACTAGCATGTCCTTAAATTTGCAAACCCAATCCAGCCGTGAAGTTACAATTACGTTTAGCGCTGTGTTTTAGAGTGCCAGTTGTAAGACAGGGGTTCGATTCCCATTGCTGTCTGTAAGGAGTTTGTACATTCTCCCTGTGACTGCATAGATTTCCTCTGGGTGCCCTATTTTCCTGCCACATTCCGAAGGTATACAGTTCGGGCTAGTGAGTTGTAGGCATGTTGTGTTTGCAGGGTGGCACTTGTGGGCAACCCAGCACAATCCTGGCTGATTAGATTTGATGCAGACGATACCTTTAATGTTGAGTCACTTCCTAGGATGCGCTGGGACACATCATCAATGATATAACTTGATGTCATTGGATGCTTTGGGTCTTTCAACATTAGACACCTTTGTCCATGATCAGGCCCCAGCTTGTGTCCCAGTAGCATTGATCTATGAGTTACACCTCTTGATCCATAGCCACCTGGAGGCATGCTCAGAAACCTCTGTGATGGTCCTGGTGGTTCTTCTCTTTACAGCCCCTATAATGCCAAGGAGAGAGTAGGTTCTGCAGAGCAAGCAGTCAGCAAAATCTCTACACTTCACCTCTGTAGGCTCACATCATGCCTTCCACCCCTATCCCTGACACTGCTCTACCAGCTCCTGGTGTTTGGCCTTCTTGCACTCGAACACCTCCTCGATCTGGTCTTCCCAATGCACTGTCAGTTCTACCATGACCACCTGCTTTGAGATTTCTGACAGAATGATCATGTCAGGTCTCTACGATGATGATGCGATGAAATTGGGGAAGTTTCATTGCTTGCCAAGATTGACTTTCAGTTGCCAGTCACTGTGGTGAGCAAGCCTGCTGGTGATCTGGGTTGAGGCCATCGTTGGTCTCCAGCTTTGACAAAGACAGTGGGCTTTCTGGGTTGACAGAGGTTGCCAATGGCCAAGGAGATATTTCACTGTATGTTTCCATGTACATGTGACAAATAAAGCTAATCTTTAAATGTTTAATTGGTTGTGCTTCAATTGAGAGCAGACTGCTATTTGATGGATCAGGTGCTCTCCGATGACAATCTGCTCAGTTATTTCAGGGACTGCATTTTTGAGAAATTTACTTCTGAATAAATTTGTCTTTTTTTTAAACTGTGATCACCAAGGCGAACAGAAGGTTTTAAACCTTGATTTTAGCATTAAGTCATGTCAGGAGATTTTGTTTCCCTTCAATCTCCCTATTCTCAATCAGAGATATCAGGAGAGGCCATTTAATTTCCCTGTGCTTATTTCCACTTTTCTTGCTCCGAGTAAGATAGACATTTACAATTGGAAAAAATACTCTGACAATGAGCCCAGTTTTACTTTCCATGAGGAAGAAGCTTTTAGGGCAGATTTATGACCAGAATCAAATGCATGAGAGGCTCTCCTGATTTTGATCCATCTAGATATATGTCCTGGATAAAGCTAAACAAATGCCATGGACCTGCGGTTGGTTTCCTAACGTATGTACAGTATATGAGCTGAAGATGGCCATGTGGATTGTGCAATTTGTGTAGCTTTGCAAGAAATCTTCCCCAGCACAGAAGATAACACTTTGGCTGCCGTAGAACCATAAGGGAGCACTAAATTGTGGAAAAGCAGTTTTTTTCCCCCTCGAACACTGGCAGATACCAATCAGCAGAACAACCTATGCAAAGCTACATTTTTAATTCTAATTACTTTCCCTCTTTCTTATCTGTAAACAACAAAGAACCGCTATAAACATACATGACTTTATAAGTCTGCTCTTGCTATGATGCCTGGCAGTTTGGTGCAGAAAATTCACACATAGTAACTGGAGAGATACTGGTATTTACCAACATTCTGTAGTGCAATTTACAGGTAAATAGTTTTGAGAAATGGATTTTGCATTGAAATGATTCTCCTGCAATGGCATTTTGCTTTTCTGCCTGCAATGACATAGGTACTGAAGTGCATTTTAGTATTTCAGTTCATTTGTGGAATGAGCAGAATGCATCAAGCACAAGAGTAATTGTGTGTCCATTAGGATAGAAAGAAAATCAGGAACTCAAACATATATTTCAGGATCAGAATCAGAATCAGGATTATTATCACTGACACATGTCATGAAATTTGTTGCATCGTGGAGCAGTTCAGTGTAAAGCATAAAAATACTATAAATTACAGTAAGATATATACTGTATATTATATATGTAGCTATGGTGTGAAAAAGTCTTAGGGACATACATATATATATTTAGGGTGCTTATGACTTTTGCACAGTTCTGTATTTGAACCATAGAGCAGAGAGTGAGTTTGTAAATCTGGTAAGGGCAAAGGATATTAGGAATGGTGAGGGTGGAGTACAGCAGGAGTGGTGTGCGAAGGAGTGCCAGGGGTGGGGGATTGGCACAGGTGCAGCCACACCCAGCCCTGAGACACCAGGCAAGGTCATTTGATTCCAAACAATTGGTTTATTGATCATTACAGAATGTCTCACTGGTGCTTCCCGTTCTCTCCACTCTCCCTTTACCTTTTCCCCAACCATGATTCCCCTCCCCCTGCCCCTTTCCCATTCCGAGTCCACAATAGAGACCTGTATTGGTGTAAGCTTTGTCGTGAAATTTGTTTTGTTTAGCAGCAGCAGTGCAGTGCAATGCATAAAATTACTACAGTACTGGGCAAAAGTGCAAACGGGAGGAAGGTACTGTGGTGGGTATTTGTTTCCAGCCCTAGCAACCTGGGTTCAATTCATGCTGGTGTCTGTAAGGAGTTTGTATTTTCTCCCCATGAACATGTGGGTTTCCTCCACATGCTCCAGTTTCTTCCCACATTTCAAAGACGTACCAGCTGGTAGGTAAAGTGATCTTTGTAAATTGTCCCGTAATTAAGCCAGGGTTAATTCAGGGGTTGTTGATTGTCATGCTTGAAGGACAGAAGGACCAATTCTGCACTGTATCTCACTAAATAAATAAAAATGAAAAAGTCTTAAGCACCTAACACACACACCTAAGACTTTTGCGCTGTACTGTATATATAAGTAGCGCAAAAAGAGCAAAAATAGTGAGGTAGCATTCATGGGCTCATGGACATTAAGAAGTACAATGATGGTGGGTAAGAAGCTGACCCTACAATATGTGTTTTCAGGCTCCTGTACCTCCACCTTGATGGTGGTAATGAGAAGAGGACATGTTCTTGGTGGTAGGGATCCTTAATGATGGACATTTACTCAAGAACAAAACAAAGTTAACAAATATTGCATAATAGACTGTCAAGGAAAGCTAAAATAACAAGGACTTTTTAAAGATATTTCTTCTGTAGATCATATAGTTTATTTGCAAAGAAAAAGCATTCAAATGTGTTGGAGAAGACATTGAAAGAGATCAACCAATATGAAAAATTAATTTTAAATTAATGGAAAGGCTCACCAAATAAATTGAACGCTGGTCTTGTGACTAATATTTGTGTTCCATTTGAGCCCTCTCTTACCCTTACTCCTGTTATATCACACTTACAGTATGTTCCTTTACTTTGGGTTATTCATTGACAGATGAAGTTCCTTTAAGAATTAGGCCAAGACTGTTATTAACTTCCCCTAGCTGTTGAATGATAATGAAAATGAAATGTCTTTCCGCACAGAATCACATATTGCTGATCTACAAGAGTTGCTTTTACTCAGTGCAGACACAAAATGGTGCTATTATGATAACTGGCTACAAATTATGAAAGAACATTAAGCAGGGTGGTTACAAGACAGGAAGTTATTCACAGTTGAGGTCAGGATAACCACAAGAGTGCTTTAGATTATTTCAATCATTCAGTTGGTTCATTGACTGAATATGCAGAAAGAATAGAGCATATTTTCATTACAAATGATAATGCAGAAGGAAATAAAGCAAAGGCACATGTAGTGTCTGAGCAACCTGGGTTGTGGCCACCTTGCCTCCTTCTGGCTGAGCAAACAAGCTTATATCAATCAGAGATAAGAGCATCTGTGTACTCCTGCTTCTCTGTTGATTGTTATCTTATTATTTCCACAAATCCTAATGGTACAATTTGTCTTCCTTATGGGAATGAATGGCACAGCCCAAACAGTAAACTCAGATGGTTTAATGACAGCTGCTTCCCAAAGAGTCTTTGCCAAGTTTTCCTTCAGAGTGCCTTACAACAACACCTCACAGCCCTGTTCAAGTTGGAACAGTTTCTTCATGACCTTCATTGTCCTCAATCTACTTTATTCATTTATTCCTGACTTTGCCCTTTTCAAATTAGATCATTACTCTGGAACAAACAGAAATATGTGCATTGCTTCATAAGGAAAGAGTTACAAATGAGTGTATACGCTGTAGCTACAAGATAAAGAGCCAGTCATTTAAAAAACCTGTTGCAATTTCTTCTCATAAACAGCAGTGAAACTGTGGAATTCTCTGTCCTAGCAGATAGCGGAAGCTGGATATCCAAAGTGGAGGTGATAATTATCTGATAGCTCAAAGAATAGAGGTATGGAGCAATGGCTGAGAAATGAAGGCCAGCTCACATTAACCATGATCATATGAAATAGTGGGCAGTCTTGAATGGCCTGCTAGACTGTTTTCTTGTGCTCTTGTGCTCTTTCCAGTATATCTTAGCAAGATCCAACTTCTTAATTGTCACTCCATTGTTGATATCGGGAGGGGAGATAATTCATTGAGGTCCTTACAGCTGATCATTGTCATTTAAATACCTGGTCTTCCGGTAAGATGGCGGGACATGCGAATGCAGTAGCTTCTTGGAGGCCAGCCAAAAGTGTTTTTTCTTTGTAACATTTGTTTTTTTCCCATCAAAAGACAATTTTACTCCATGAACTTCAGGTACTGCAGGGCTACTCCATCAGTGAGCTGCTCGTTGATCGGACTAACTGGACTGGTGTTGGCTGCGGAGCTGGCCAGGATGTTACAGAAGAAGACGGCCAAGTTGTCAAACGGGCCGATTAGGATGTCGGAGAAGGAGCCTGCCAAAGTGTTGAAGGGGCTGGTTAGAATGTTGGGAAAGGAGATGGTCAGGATATTGGAGGAGCCGGTTTGGATTCGGAGGAAATTACCTGGCTGCAGACCGTGTTGCTGCCCACTACTCGGAAGCATCGAAGTTGGTGCAGTATAACCACGGGAGATGGTCTCAGACATTTCACTTGGACAGACTCAATTGGACAGTGATAATGTAAGCTGTTGCAGGCCTGTTACCCTCATCCGGCGGAGGGACAATCAACATAACAGCTGTGTTACCTGGGTGGTAGTGAGGACTAGACCTCAAGCCTCAGGATCCACTGCTGCTGCAGACCAGCTGAGAAGATTCCGAAGCATTACAGAGTGGCGTCCACGCTTGGCTAGCGGCTGACCTCTCCTGCCAATGCTGCCTTCCAGTATTTAAGAGGTGGAATGACAGGCTAGATTGTGTGCATCTGCACACTGGCAAGAGACTGCACCATCGATTGCCAGATATTATTACTCAGGCTCTTGGACTACATAGATGTATTTTCTGTCAAGAGAATATGCTTTTTTGCTCGCTATTTTGAATGACGTTACTCACTATTTTGCATGTTTGCTTGCAATTTTGAATGATGGGCCAGGGAAACGCTGTCAGGTTCAGCTGTATCTGTGTATGGTAGAATGATGATTAAACATGATTTGATTTGACTTGATTTTGATACACTTAGTGGCCACTGTATTATATACACCTACTCTTTTAATGCAAATATCTCATCAGCCAATCATGTGACAGTACCTCAATGCATAAGAGCTTGCAAACATGGACAAGAGATTCAGTTGTTGATCAAACCAAACATCAAGATGAGGAAGAAATGTGATATAAGTGATTTTGACAGTGGAATGATTGTGATGCCAGATGGGGCAGTTTGAGTATCTTAAAAACTGCTGATCTCCTGGGATTATCATGCACAACAGATTCTAGAGTTTACAGAGAATGGTGTGAAAAACAAAAAAAGAACATCCAGTGCGCAGCAGTTTTGTAGGTGAAAATGCCTTGTTAATGAGAGCAGTCAGAAGAGAATAACCAGACTGGTTCAAACTGACAGGAAGTTGACAGTAACTCAAATATCCATGCATTAGAACAGTGGTGTGCTGAACACACAATGTGTCAGAAAGTGGGTGGGCTACAGAGTCCAAAGACCACAAGCATAGTTATGGCCACTTTATTGTATAGGTACTGGAGGTACTAATACTGTGGCCACAGATATTGTGGCACCTACATCAATTTCCACTGAAAACCTCTTATCTTCAATGTATACCAATAGAAGGCTTAATGGAATTTTAACTTGGCACAATGACCTATTTGTCTTACCCCTTCCTTATCTAGCTTATCCCCTTTGCTTCCTTAATGAAAAACTTCAGACCATTTAATTCTTGAGTTTTCTTGATAACATCTCCCCTTCAATTACTTTTTCCTTCTTCCAGAAGATATACTAAAGCCAGGCCCAACTTGTTGATTCCCCATTTCTTTGCTGGGTGAGAGTGTGTGTTCTGTGCTTGTTGAGAAGGTCTCTTGATTGCCTTCTCACTGAGCAGCCTCCTTTGAGCACTACGTGGAGAATTCCATGTGACCTCCACAACAATTCCTTTAAGCATAAGCCACGATTACAGAGATTGCAATCTGTCTCACATATTCAACAGCTTGATCTGGGTTCTGATACTGACTATTGTGGAGCAGACTCAATGTCCTAATTCTGCTCCTATATCTTCTAGTCTATTGAACAGGTGCAACTGAACCATAGCAATAAGGTGGGGCACTCCTACAGTTCAACTAGTCCAAACAATTCTTCAAATGTCCTTTTGTGGTTTGGTTGGAGCCGACAGATATATTATATCAATTTATGTGCCTGAGCAACCGATTTAGCCGAACGAACCAATGAGTTCTCAGTGACAGGGTGTCAGATTGGACTGTTCCAGCAGCACAAAATTCCATTTCAGGCAGCACCAGCTATGGATGGCTTCTAGAAAATAGTTTAATTGCGATGTTGCTCGGTGTTGTGAGTTGCATAGATGACATCTTGAAATTCTGAAAAACAGAGCAGGAACACAAATAGAATCTGGAAGATGTGATTTCCTCATTCCGATCAGCAGGAGTATAACTGTGAAAAGACAAGGGTGCATTGCTGCATCAGTTAGCAATCCATTTTGGCTGTAGAATAGATATCAAAGGAATCCATCCAACTGTGAACAAGGTTAAGGCTGTTAAGCTTACACATACAGCAACAACTTGACAGAAGTGAAGACACACAAATTATAACCAATTGCTTGTCCATCCAGTGTGTCAACAACACCAATGCTTCCATTCCTTATAGGCTGAATGTTTTCTATGCACAGTTTGGCCAATTGAATTATGTGACTTTGAGGAAAGGCTCTTCTCTTCCTGAGGAACAAGCACCCTGTCAAACCACAGCTGGGGTAAGGAGGATCCTAGACAGGGTAAACCCATGCAAAGCTGCAGAGCTGGACGATGTACCTGGTCAGTTGTTGAGGGACTGAGGATCCCAGCTAGCAGAGATCTTTAACAGACGTGTTTAATATCTCTCTGAAACCGTCCACTGACCCTGCAGCCACCATCATTCTGGTGCCCAAGAGAGCAAAATAATGACTTCCCAGTCTTCCCACTAAGCGGGTGGTTGGTAATGAATCCAATAAAATTCCACCTTTCAGATACATTGCACTCTTTCCAGTTTCCCTCCTACTCAAACTGGTCCACTGGCAATGCCATAGTGTCAGCCCTCCACGTCTGTCCTGTCCCACCTAGAAAACGATGTCTCATACGCTGACTGACATCTACATTGATTGAACTTGGCGTTTAACATGATCATCCATAAGATAATGGATGATCCTTGCTGAGCTCTGGTGTTCACCCCCCCCCCCCCCAGGGTTGTGTGCTCAGTCCGCTGCTGTTCACTTTGCTGAATCAAGACTGCAAGACCAACATGATGATACTATGCTGATGATACTATGGTGGAGTATAAGGTAGGAGAGGAGAGAGAGAAATTGCCTTTCAACTTACAAGAGAGCACAGTCCATCAAATTTTTTTTGCTGTTTATGTTTCTGTAGCAGGCAATCTCTGTTTTTACGAGGACCAGTTGCCAGCTCGACGCTCAACCCAGCACAGATGGAAAGCGTGCACGGGAGCCGGCTGGATTTGAACTCGGGACCTTCCGCCCCAAAGTCCAGCGCTGATGCCACTACACCACCAGCCGACTTGTAGAGAGGCAGAGAGGTTTTTCAAATGGTGTGAGAACAACCTGAGTCTCAACGTGGACAAGACAAAAGAGATGATTGTGGACTTCAGGAAGATGCAGGTTGATCACTCTCCATTATACATCTACTCTGGAGAGAGTGAAGAGTACAAGACTGGGGGGGTAGTGGACAGCGAGGCAGACCATCATGGCTTGCAGTGGAATCTAGAGCTACTGGGAAAATGGGCTGAAAACTGATAGATGGAACTTAATGCAGACAAGTGTGAGATGCTGCACTTCAGTAGGCCAAACCAGGGTAGGGCACTGAGGAATGCATTAGAACAAAGGAATCTGAGAATACAAGTCCGTAATTCATTGAAAGCTGCATCGCATGCTGATAGGGTCATAAAGAAAGCTTTGAACACATTGGCCTTCATAAGTCAAAGTATTGAGTACAGGAGATGCAATATTATGTTGGAAGTTATAGGAGTCATTGGCGAGGCCTAATTTGGAGTATTGTGTACAGTTTGATCACCTACCTACAGGAAAGATCTAAATAATATTGAAAGAGTACAGAGAAAATTTACAAGTTTGTTGCTGGGTTCTGGAGGAGCTGAGCTATACGGAAAGACGGAATGGATTAGGACATTATTCCTTAGAACATAGAAGATTGAGAGGATACTTGATAGAGGTTATCAAAATTATGAGTGGTATAGATAGGGTAAATGCAAGCTGGCTTTTCCACTGAGCTGGGATGGGATTACAACTAGAGGTCATGGGTTAAGGGTGAAAGGTGTAAAGTTTAAGGGAAACATGAGGGAAAACTTCTTCATAAAGAGGGTCATGAGAATGTGGAACAAGCTGCCAGGCAAGTGGTGCATTCAAGCTTGATTTCAACATTTAAAAGAAAATTGGATAGGTACATGGATTTCAGAGGTATGAAGAGCAATAGTCCTGGTGCAGGTCAGTGGGAGTAGGCAGTCTAAGTGGCTCAGCATGGACTAGTTGGGCTAAAGGGCCTGTTCCTGTGCTGTACTCTTCTACGATTCTATTACTCCACAATGTTCCTTGGTGTGCACATAATGGGTGATTTAATCTGGACCCACAACACCTCCTGAGCACTCAAAAAGGCACAGCAGCATCTATACTTTCTGAGGAGATTGAAGTATGCAAACTTCCCCGAGAGTGTCTTGTCTGGCTGCATCAAGGTGTGGTATGGAAGATGCAAGGCATCAGACCACAGGCCCCTACAGAGGACAATAAAAACAGCTGAGAGTATCAGTGGGTTCTCCCTTCCCCCTGTTTGTGACATTTACTGGGAGGATGTTGTGATGGAAAATAACTGGTTCTTTGAGTCTCAACAGTAGAGGTCTGGACACACACAGTTTTAATAATAAGGAATTTATTTACAAGGGGAAGTCGGGTCAACACAAGCAACTACAATACACAGGAAGCGGTGTGGGGACAGGGTACGGTTACACAAACAAAGAACAAGGGAAAAGCACTACAACAGCTATCCCCCTTGACCTTGGATAGCTGCGGCTCCCTTACCAGGACAAACGATAGACCTTTCCAAACATAAATCAATGCACCTACCTTCAATGAGGTGGTCTGTAAGAGAGGGCGAGCCAAGGCCAAGTCTCACCTTTTAAAGCATGGGGCTGGGCAAGATAATTCAATTAAGGTGACCAATAATTTAGGTGTGCATTGATTAGTTGGGAGGGACCAAATGTTGATTGGCATGTGGTGTGTCCTCCGACCAGCCAGGTGACAGTGCATCTGTCACGTGGCCGGTATCTCTGGATACAGAGGATTGAGAAGGGACCAAAGTATTGTTGAGAATTCCTCCCACCCATCCCACAATTTCTTTGATCCACTGTCATCAAAAGGGAAATATAGAAGTATCAGGACTAGGACTACCAGACTGAGTAACCGCTCCTTCTCTCAGGCTATGAGACTAATTAATACCCTGCACCACTGAGGTCTCATCACTAGGAAAGCGGGCTGTTCATTGTACTGATTAATTGTGCTGTACTTTACTACGTGCATCTTGAATTATAGTTTATTAACTTATTTATAGTTTAATATTTTTGTTTACATGTTGTGTCTGATTTATGTTGTGTGGTTGCACCATAGTCCAAGGGAACATTGTTTCATTTGGTTGTTTACATGTACAGTCAGATGACAACAAACTTGAAATTGAACTTGAAGCTGAAACATATTTGTGCTTTGCAAAATGGTTCAGACCTTTGCTCAATTTCAATGTTGGACCTCTGCTGAATCAGAAGGAAATTGAAGTGAGCACAATGGCTCGGATCTACCTAACTTTAATTGAAGATTTTGCTGCTGATTTCCCTAGATTCCTCCATGATAATGCAGCGAAACCTTTGATGCTGCCTTGCATTCCATTGCCTCACAAGGTAATTTACTGATGTTAGATAAAGTCAAGTCAACTTTTACTGTCATTTCGACCATAACTGCTGGTACAGTGCATAGTAAAAATGAGACAATGTTTTTTCAGGACCATGGTGTTACATGACACAGTACAAAAAACTAGACTGAACTACGTAATTAAAAAAAACACAGAGAAAGCTACACTAGACTACAGACCTACACAGGACTTCATAAAGTGCACAAAAACAGTGCAGGCTTTACAATAAATAATAAACAGGACAGTAGGGCAAGGTGTCGGTCCAGGCTTCGGGTATTGAGGAGTCTGATAGCTTGGGGGAAGGAACTGTTACATAGTCTGGTCGTGAGAGCCCGAATGCTTCGGAGCCTTTTCCCAGACGGCAGGAGGGAGAAGAGATTGTATGAGGGGTGCATGGGTCCTTCATAATGCTGTTTGCTTTGTGGATGCAGCGTGTAGTGTAAATGTCCGTGATGGCAGGAAGAGAGGCAGGAAGAAAGAATGAAGAGGAGCAAAAAAAAAGTTTGCATCAAGGTCCTTTTCCTAAGTAATTATTCTCAAAGGTGTGACCAGTTCTAATAACAATCTTCATGCAAGTTCATCCAAGATGAAAGGCCTGCTCTGTCCTAACCTCATCTTCTCCAGAGATAGTGTGTTTCAATTTATCACTGCCTTCTGTTCAACCTAGTGTCAGTCTGATGAAGGCTTCCTCTTCACTGGGCTTTCATTTATTCTTGGTTGCAGTTCTTAGGCATCCCTGAATCGTAGTGTAATTGTCTTACTTAGGCCACATTCACTTGCTTTCCCCATTTTTTTATATAGGTTCAGAGCTGGCAGAAATTGCAAAGGGTAATACATTGGATACAAAGCTTGGTGAGCTGAATGGGGATTACCAGGAGAACAAGCAACACACACAAAATGCTGGTGGAATGCAGCAGGTCAGGCAGCATCTATATTTCGTCTCAGCCCGAAACATCGACAGCGCTTCTCCCTATACATACTGCCTGACCTGCTGTGTTCCACCAGCATTTTGTGTGTGTTGCTTGAATTTCCAGCATCTGCAGATTTCCTCATGATTACCAGGAGAACTCTATTTTACTTCTGTCCAGGACAGGGGTTCCCAACCTGAGGTCCAAAGTACCCTTGCTTAATGGTGTTGGTCTTGGCATAAAAAAAGGTTGGGCACCCTGGTCTAGGGGAAGAAGGGGTGAGAACAAACATATGGAAATAGAGGAAATGTAGGTGAAAGCTCTATCCACTGTGGCACATTACATATTTTAAGAAAAGCTAGATTGGAATTCCAACCATTCCCTCCTCGTCTCCATACCATTAATCCACACAACCCCTTTTCCATAATGAAAATGAAAATGACACAAGCGAGAATGAAAGAACACCATGATTGCGGAGAAATGCAGAGTTGAACAAGGTGACAGAGATACAGATGGGTGAAAACTTTGGAAAAAATTGATAAGCATCCTAAAATTGAGATATTGATGAAATGGGAACCACCATGGGCTGGAAGATGCAAGAGCAGGAAGCAAATGTAACTTGCTAGATACATGGTAATTGGTGCAATTTACAATGAAGACGGAATGTTTTTGATGTGAGACGACTCAAGAGAACATTCGAATATTTCATTCCAAATATAAAAACAGGGCTTTGATGATAATTTAGACAGCAAGTGAGCTGAAATAGGAGAGGTGATGGGTGATAGAATGCTGTTATAGAGCTGTAATTGGATAAAAGGGGTATTATGCATATGTTCAACATTCTGCTGACAGCTGATACATATAGAAGTTGAATTTAAAGAAATCCAATGACTTACCACTAATACTATATAACTTCATTAATATAATTTAACTTTCCTGCCTGCAAAGTTTACAAATTGCTTTTGTTTGCATGTTGATTAATCCCATCTATGTTACTGCTCATTATTAATTATAATTTAAGAAGAATTGGATTAATCTCAAATTCATTTCTCTACTTTGATGTACTTCAAGTACTTCTCATTAACAAGGTCATTTACTGCTCCTTGTAATGAATAGTGTTACATTAATGAAGAGGAAAATGCTATGAGACTTAAAAAGTCACAGTGCATACTTATCTTAATATGCATAATGTGCCTTACATAATTGTGTGGATCGTAATTATGTGATTCAAATTATCCCTTCTTACCTTCATCAAGTATACAACTGCTGCAGAATAAATACTCAAATTTAACTAAATGAAATCAATAGCAAGTCATTTAATGTTCATAGTGCCTCTCCTCATCAAGCAATTGTTGCCTGGTAGGAGAGTGTGCCCATGATATAGGTATCTTGATATTAATTCCATCAAGTTTGCAGATTTGTTCATTTACAAATGTCATTCTTTTTCTTCCTAATTCATCCAAGAGCCAGCTTGTATTGCCAATGTTTATTTGCTCTTGAGAAGTGATCCATCTTATTAAATCCCGGTGACTCCCCTCATGGTTTTGATATAAAGCAGCTTATTGGCAAATTCAGTAGTCTTGCTGTGAGTCTGGAGTCACATGTAAGATATTTCATTCCTTGAAGTAATGTCATTTCAGTAGTTTTCATGCCCACTGATACTAATGTTAGGGTTTTAATTCCAGATATAGTACATTAAGTGAAATTAAATTCCCTAATGCAATGGTGGGAACTGAAATTGCTTGTCTGATCTTCAGTCCAGGCTTCTGGAATACTCATTCAATAACATTGCTTGTCTTGCTACTGTGCTCTTAATTACCTATGAATATGCTGCCTACCAGTCTTGTAGGTAGAGAGGTAGAGTTCCTACCAACCCATGAGCCTCCACATCCAACACATCATTCTCTGCAATTTCTGCCATCTCCAAAAGGATCCTACTACCAAACACATCATTACCTCCCCACTCTCTCCACTTTCCACAGGGATTGCTCCCTCTATGACTCCCTTGTTCCATTCAACCCTCCCCTCTAATCTCCCTCCTGGCACTTATCTCTGCAAGCGACCAAAATGCTAAACCTGCTCATTCGCCTCCTCCCTCATCTCCATTCAGGGCCCCAAACAGTCCTTCCAGCTGTGGCAACGCTTCACCTATGAATCTTCTAGGGTTGTCTGTTGTGTGAGCTGCTCTTCATACAGCCTCCTCCATATTGGTGAGGCCCATTGTAAATTGGGGGATTGTTTCATCAAGCACCTTCGCTCCATCCGCCAAAAGTGAAACTTCCTGATGGCCAGACATTTTAATACCAATTCCTGTTTCCATCCTGACATGTTGGTGCATGGCCTCCTCTTGTGCCACAAACAGGCCACCCTCAGGGTGGAGGAGCAACACCTTTTTAGCATGAATACTGATTTCTCCTTCCGGTAAAAAAAACCCTCCCACTCCCCTCTTCTTCTATTCACCACTCTGGCCTCTTACCTCTTCTCAACAACTTATCACCTTCCCCGACACCCCTCCTCCTTCCCTTTCTCCAGTGGTCTACTCTCTCCTCCTGTCAGATTCCTTCCTCTCCAGCCTTGACCTTTCCTACCCACCTGGCTTCACCTATCACCTTCTAGTTATCCTCCTTCCCTGCCCCCACCTTTTTATTCTGGCATCTTCCCCCTTCATTTCCAGTCCTGAAGAAGGGTCTCAGCCTGAAACATTGACTTAAACATTCATTTTTATTGATGCTGTCTGATCTGCTGATTTCTTCCAGCATTTCATGTGCGTTGCCTCAGATTTCCAGCATCTGCTGAATTTTTTGTGTTTATAATCTTGTATGTTGTTGTAACTTTGTTATCATAATCAGAAAGGCAGATTTAAATATGATAAAAGTACACTATGTCTCAAATATCTGAGACAGGAAATGTGATTTTACTAAAAAATATCTTAAGGTAATGCTGAAGGAATTATTCGCATGTTGGAATGTTACTGTTAAAATCTTCCTGTTTCCATTTAAAATAGATTAAACTTTGTTCTGTTCAGAGGAACATTTTTTTTTACGGTAATCTCATCGATGTTGAAATTGGTCTTGAAGCATTGGCAAGAATATTTTGTAGTTATTATTATTAGGTATTGCAGGTAATAAATATTGTACAGAACTAGCTAAGTATATTTTCTCTTTGAAAAAAATAAGGTACTATATACTCCTCCATCTATTAGATTTGCAATGTAATGCCGAGTGATTTGGGAAGTATTTTACATTTTTGCTCTGAAGTTTACATTGGTTACAGTAATGGAAGAGCCCCTACAGGGATAAGTTCAAAAGCTCCTGACATTGAGTACTTGGATCATGGTGCATAATTAATCCAGGCACTTATTGGAATGCAGCAGAAAGCCAAGCTCAATTTAAGGATTTTAATGTCAGCCAGTGTTTAGTGAATGTGCAAGTGCTTCTGTGGAGCCAAAGCCAAGAGAATTTGACAACAGTTTTAAATAGAATTGTTGGGGTTTGCTTCCTGTGTCTCCTATGTGGGTTTAAGAAAGGGCTTTCATTAGCTATGATGTCAACAAGATCTGCTTACTCTGCAGATATCGGAAGGGTTTTCACTACCAAGCCTAATGCTCTCAATCATGCGGCATTCAGTAAAACTCATCCCATAGTTTATATAATTGAAAGGCTTTTGGTACCCATTAAATAAAAAAAAATTGCTATAATGTTCTCCGTGTTATGATAGATTATGTTTTTATGTATAAATAATTTTGCTTAGTGAAGTAAGTATTCAATGATTAACAGATGGTCTACACAAAACTGCTTTGCCAATTGCAAGAGCGAAGACATGCCAGTATGGACTGGAAAGGACCTGTGTGAGAACAGCTGCTGATCTGCTGTAGAGCTGTGGGACTTCAGAGTGAAATGTCACTCTAATGCTTGATTTTTTTAGGATGGAAGAAGTTTATTGGTAGGAAAGACTTAAAGGATTATGATGCAATTTTAGAAAGTCTTATAAATATGGAAAAAGATTTAGGATCATATAGTGGAGGTGTCCTTAAATGCTGTTATCCCCTTATATACATAAGGGCATTTAGGAAACCTTGATTGGCAGATTCCCTAGAGCCCACCTCTAGGGAAATGATTCCAGTCAGTCCCTTTAGGATACTTACTTACCAGCTCTCTTTCAGATTTCTTTCAATCTGAAATATTAGTTCTGTCTCTCTTCCCAAGGATGTAGCCTGACCTGGTGATTATTACCAACAATATTTGTTTTTATGTTAGATTTCCATCATCTGCAATTTTTCAGATCTTACTCCTAAAGTCTGAACCCTTATCCGACATACTTCTCTCAGAGATCACTTGTCAAATGGATAGTGATAGCCACACACTGACACAGAATTTCTCTCCCCATCTGACATTTGCTGGCATCCACAGCCACACTGACAATCATTTTGAGTCATTTCTTATTCGTTTCTTATCCCCATGGACTAACTAATATCCCTGAATGTAATTATTTTCTTCATATACACGGCACTGGTGAAATCTGAAAAGGAAAGATTTTACCTGCACGAGGTCTGTTCAGTTGGCACTGTTATCTGGGCTTTGCTGCAAATGTATTTCCAGTAATTGTTCTCTTAAACAAAAGGGTAACTATTTAATGCAAGAACCTCAGCAAGCATCAGGGAATCTCCATGCAATTTTAAATGCTCTGCTAAATACATTACATAAAACAAAGAAATCAGAAGCATTCAGAGCTTCTCACAATTAATGGTGCCTCACCAGATATTGCCAGCATTTTCTATTTCGTGGTAATCACAACATGTCATGTTATTTATTTATGGAGATACAGCTCCTTCTAGATCTTCGAGCCCCACTGCCCAGCAACCCCCAATTTGACCTTAGCCTAATCATGGGACAATTTACAATGACCAGTGTACCTACAAACTGACAGACAGACAGACAGACCTACTTTATTGATCCCGAGGGAAATTGGGTTTTGTTACAGCCGCACCAACCAAGAATAGTGAAAAAATATAGCAATATAAAACCATAAATAATTAAATAATAAGTTAATCATGCCAAGTGGAAATAAGTCCAGGACCAGCCTATTGGCACAGGGTGTCTGACACTCCGAGGGAGGAGTTGTAAAGTTTGATGGCCACAGGTAGGAATGACTTCCTATGACGCTCAGAGTTACATCTCGGTGGAATGTGTCTCTGGCTGAATGTACTCCTGTGCCTAACCAGTACATTATGGAGTGGATGGGAGTCATTGTCCAAGATGGCATGCAACTTGGACAGCATCCTCTTTTCAGACACCACTGTCAGAGAATCCAGTTCCACCCCCATAACATCACTGGCCTTACGAATAAGTTTGTTGATTCTGTTGGCGTCTGGTACCCTCAGCCTGCTGCCCCAACACACAACAGCAAACATGATAGTACTGGCCACCACAGACTCGTAGAACATCCTCAGCATCGTCCGGCAGATGTTAAAGGACCTCAGTCTCCTCAGGAAATAGAGACGGCTCTGACCCTTCTTGTAGACAGCCTCAGTGTTCTTTGACCAGTCCAGTTTATTGTCCATTCGTATCCCCAGGTATTTGTAATCCTCTACCATGTCCACACTGACCCCTTGGATGGAAACAGGGATCACCGGTGCTTTAGCCCTCCTCAGGTCCACCACCAGCTCCTTAGTCTTTTTCACATTAAGCTGCAGATGATTCTGCTCACACCATGTGACAAAGTTTCCCACCATAGCCCTGTACTCAGCCTCATCTCCCTTGCTGATGCATCCAACTATGGCAGAGTCATCAGAAAACTTCTGAAGATGGCAAGACTCTGTGTTGTAGCTGAAGTCCGAGGTGTAGATGGTGAAGAGAAAGGGAGACAGGACAGTCCCCTGTGGAGCCCCAGTGCTGCTGATCACTCTGTCTGACACACAGTGTTGCAAGCGCACGTACTGTGGTCTGCCAGTCAGGTAATCAATAATCCATGACATCAGGGAAGCATCCACCTGCATCGCTGTCAGCTTCTCACCCAGCAGAGCAGGGTGAATGGTGTTGAATGCACTGGAGAAGTAAAAAAACATGACCCTCACAGTTCTCGCCGGCTTGTCCCGGTGGGCGTAGACACAGTTCAGCAGCACGGAAACTGGCATGTCTTTGGACAGTGGGAGGAAACGGCAGCACCAGGAGGAAACCAGCATGGTCTTGGGTAGAATACATAAATTCCTTACAGACAGCGCGGGGAAATGAACCCAGGTTGCTGGCACTGCAAAGCATTGTGCTAACCACTACACTACCCTGCCACCCCAAATTTTGCTTTGACTTTGAGCAGTGATTTTGGTTTGGCTAAGAGGACAGTACAAGTTTTGAGCTATGGTAATATTTGCAAATCATGATAACAAATTAAGAATGATTTCCAACCTGAAGTTGAATGCATTAAAACCTTGAACCTCGTTATACTGCAGGTTAGTTCAGAATGTATTGTTACAGTATCAATGCCTCCGAGACTCTATCTGTATAGATAATAATGGGTCAAAATGCAACTGAAGATTTCTACCCAGAACTGCAATAAGCAAACCTCAGTACCTGTTACTCTTGTAGGTAACACTATGACTAGTATGTTTAACAATAAATGTGTCAGACAGTGTTTCCAATAATAACTATGTTATGCTTGGAGAATATCATCCTTGGATTGTACAAGTCAGCTCTGGAATTTACATTCCATTTATCCTCATTAACAAAAAATGTGATGTCCATAAAAGGGTTTAAATAAAATGTAAAATTAGTAAAGAATAGATATTTTATAATTGTATTAAACAAATCCACTAAGTTGCGTTTAATCTATTTTACTGGCTTTCCTGAAAGCCTGTATGTGATTAATATTTTTGCCAAGAGCTGAGACATGTGCTGAATATAAATTGCGTGCATGTGCTATGTGTCTAACGTCTCAGGATGGATCAGCAACATTTGAAGTTTAAGAGTAAGCCATTTTTATCATTTTCATTGCATGAATCCTCATTTAATTTCACTCTTGCTTGCCCCCAAATGTCTGAATTGGTGTATCTGCCATTCATTTAAATCCCACAATCATTAAAGATCAAACCATATCCTACTCAAATGTATTTCATTCCGCAGGAATTCTTTACGAGTTCCACCACCCTCTGTGAATATTGTAGTGGCCTGTTTTATCAGCTTGCCATACTGTAATATACTCTGGTTATATTTATTATGTAAAGAATGAAGAAATACATACATTACATTTCATATGGTGCTATTTGCAAAACTCAAGTCATAAAAAGTTATAGGTGATAAAAGTGTTTTAGAAATTTAATTACTGTTGTATTGCAGGAAATGCAATGCTTGCATGCAATTTTATATTAACATGAATGAGATGCAAGAACTAGAAAGGTCCTACACCATTTCCTTTCCATTTCCTCATAACTCTTCATTTTCCATTCAGGGCCATGCTAGAGTTTCCCTCATCATCCACACAACCTTCAATGAAATAAAAACAGAAAATGCTGAAATCAATCAGCAGCCCAAGCACGAAGTGGCAATTCTAGACCAAACTTGAATCACTGAAGGATGCCCTACAGCTTTGGCAGGGGGTGAACGCAATCACTTCCTACAAAGTAAAACCAAGGGACACACAGTAGGTGACAGTAAGGTTTTTCTCCAAGATGTGCTCAATGCCCATTATATTTTCAAAATACAGAGGCACCTTCACAAACTCCCACAGCCCCTGATGACCCTATGAGTTCAGTCTCTGAGGCCAACATGAAAGTCATCCTTCAGGAAGGTGAGCCCACTGAAAGCATCTGGCCTAGACGTAATACCTAAAGACCTGTGCTGATCAACTGACTGGAGTGTTCACCAATATTTTTAATCTTTCGCTTTGGCAAAATGAGATACCCACATTCTTCAGGCAGGTTTCATTCACACCCATGCCTAAGGAAAAAGTGGTAACCTGCCTCAAAGACGATTTTCCAGAATCACTTACATCCACTGTGATGAATCATTCAAGAGATTGGTGAAGAACCATGGATCCGTACCAATCTGTCACAGCAGGTCAATAGCAGATGCTATTTCATTGGCTCTTCACTCAACCCTGGAACGTCTGAACAACAAGAATGTATACATCAGAATACTCTTCATTGACTACAACTCAGCTCTCAATACTATCATCCCCTCAAAACTAATCGATAAGCATCAAATCCTAGTCCTCCTTATCTCCTTGTGCAACTGGATCCTTGATTTCCTCACTTGCAGACCCCAGTCAGTTTAGATTGGCCACACCAATAGCATAGCAGTTGCAAGACACCATTACAGCTCAGGATGTCAGAGTTCGGAGTTCAATTCTGATGTTATCCTAAGGAGTCTGAACGTTCTCACTGTGTAATTCATGGGTTTTCACTGCATGCTCCATTTCTTCCCACAGTCCAAAGACATACAAGTTAGTAGCTTAATTCATCATTGTAAATTGACCAAGATGTGCTCAAGGCGAGGGTGAAATAGGGTTTGCTGATTGATGCATCTTTAAGGGCTGGAGGCCCTATTCTGTGCTGCATCTCCAAACAAAATAAATAACATCTCCACATTATCCTTCAGCACAGGTGCACCACAAGACTTTGGCCTTAGTCCCTGCTCAATTCAATTTATACGTATGACTGTGAGGCAAAGCAGAGCTCCAAAGCCATAGTTAAGTTTGCTGATGACACCACTGTCATAGACCGAAGCAAAGGTGGTGACAAATCAACTTATAGGAGGGAGATTGAAAATCTGGCTGAGTAGTACCACGACAACAACCTCTCACTTAATGTCGGCAAGACCAAGGAGATGATTATTGACTTGAGAAGGAGGAAACTGGAGGTCAATGAAAGGGATCCAGCCAGTTCTCATCAGGGGATCAGAGATGGAGAGGGTTCGCAACTTTAAAATACTCGGTGTTATCACTTCAGTGGATCAGACCAGGGTCCAGCACAAAGTTCCATTACAAAGAAAGCACAGCAGCACTTCTACTTCCTTAGAAGTTGGCGAAGATTCAGCATGTCGTTTAAAACATCTACAGATGTGTAGTGGAGTGCATATTGACTAATTGCATCATGTCCTGGTATGGAAACACCAATGGCCTTGAATGAAAAGATTACAAAAAGAAGTGAATGTGGCCCAGTCCATCATGGGTAAAGATCTCTCCACCATCGGGCAAATCTACACAGAGCAGCATCCATCATCAAGGACCACCACCATCCAGGCCACACTCTCTTCTCGCTGCAGCCATCAGGAAGAAGTGACAGGAGCTCCAGGACCCATACCCCCCAGGTTCAAGAACAGTTAACAACCCTTGACCAGTACACTTTTGAACTTGAAGAGATAACTTCTCTCAACTTCACTCACCCCATCGCGAACTGTTCCCACAACCAATGGACTCACTTTCAAGGATTCTGTACCTCATGTTCTTGATATTTATTGTTTATTTATTTAGTATTATTTCTATTATCACATATATATTATAAATATAAGCTATCTAAGCTTTTTCTCCTGGCTGCTATTCTCGATGTGTTCAAATTCTCCATGCATTTAAAATGCATGTGTAATTTATGACAATATACAACAGTCTATCTTTCATTTTATGATAGTACAGCTTTGTTAGAGGGGATAATTACTTTATAGCAGACACATAAAATTAAATAATGCTCTCAAAACTCACTTATCAATGTTAAACTATACTAAATTAAGGAAACATGAATTGCAATCTGTGATATCATTGGCTGTTCTGATGTTCTTGTTAATAGTAATTTAATATCATTTAGACAGTTTCACAGTTAATGTGATAATAAACTGGGAATGTATTTGTGTTTGAACATAATACAGTTTCTAAATATAAAACCATGTTGTATGCTATGAAATAAAGGAACAGTGAGCCAGCTAGTCTGAGCTGCTGACACAACTCAGAGTCTGATCCATCATTAAAATTAAGGCTCTGTGAGCCGAGCTAAAATGTACTAAAGTTCTTTGAGAAGGGTATACCTGCACAGGTGGAGACCTCAGAGCTGGCATTGTAACAGCTCACAAAACCATCTGAGCTTCTTGTCTATTTTGTTTCTCCTCCAGACAGCACATATGTACAAAGGGAATTCCAAAAGGTATCCCACAACACTCACAGTAAGATCTCCTCACAGAAGCCAAATTATTTTACTTTATATTAATATGGAATATGTTCCTCCTGTGGTCAATAAAGGTAGATGTCAAGGAGGGACTCAAGTATTAAAGAACCAGCAAACCTCAGTCTTTGTCTTGGAGTGTGCCAAGATCATTATCTGATGCAGCGTCTGCTCTGTGGAGCAAGGTGAGACATTTTGATCCTTCTTTCAAAAGCTTCATCCTTGTGTGCATTTGCATCAAGCTGTGTACATAGTCATTGCTTGCTGACTTTCTACCTGGCCATTGTGTTGTGAAGGATAGACCTACCTTTGTTGCCATAACGTGTTCCAATCAATTGAACAGTTTTGTACCAAAGCCATCTCTCCCCCAATAGAAAACATTGTGCCAATAAACACCTTCATCCACAATTCATTCATAGCAGGCTCTCAGGACCCTCCAAGGGGTGAGCTGAGGCCCCAGCTACTCCTTCATTGTTTGTTCCCATCAGCTCATTACTCTGATTCCAATCCCTTATTCACATTGATATCCAGAGAGCAACTGTCCTTTTAATCTTATATTTCCACCTGCTGTTCCTTCTAGGACGCTTGGAGCTGTTTCTCAGCAGATCAGTCATGATTCAGAGTTGTGGAACATGCAGCAGATGAACATAAATTGGATATCTGCTCGAGGTATCCAGTTCAGGCACCATCCTTGTACACCTTCTGTGATTAATTCTGTGATTTAATCATGCTCCTTCCTGGAGCGTGGTGATCAGAATTGCACTCGAATATTGTCCCACTTATGTCTTGTGTAGCTGTAACATGACATCGATTGTTGTAACCTTGGACAACCATCTTCACTATCCACTAAATGGCCTCTTTTGCCAATCATGCCAGCTACGTTACATCAATAACAAATATGATATATAACAGAGGACCCAGCACTGATCCCTGTGGCAGACCAGTGGTCATAGGACTTTGATTTGCAAAGCACCTTCCACAACCTTCTGCCTGTTACCACTAAGCCACCTTTGCATCCAATTGGCTAGCTCATCCTAGATCCCGTCTGTTCTAACCCTCCAGACCAGCCTATCATGTGGGGCCTTCTCAAAAGCCTCATTAAAGTACGTGAAAAAAATAACTACTGCCCTTGTCAAACCACTTTGTCACCTCTTCAAAGGTGACTCCATTAAACTGGTGAGATTTGATGTCTATGTATTGCTTTAGAAAACTATCTCAGACATACCTACTAACTTCTGCCCTATCTAATCCCTTAGGGGTAAGCTAGTCACAGTTAATATAAAGGAAATTAAAACCGCTTAACACCTACCAAAATTATTTACTATGTCAGAGCTCTAATCATTTGGGCTCATTGGAGGTACTGAAATAAAAACTAATCAGAGGGACAGATTTAAGGCCCTGGAGATGGTGTGAGACAGTACAGAGGCACAGTGGGTGTACTGGAATCCCTGCACCTTGTCCCCTGAAGGAATGCTGTTCATTTAGATAAATGTAAGTGTACAGTAGAGTTGAATGACAGCTAATTTGAACTATTCTTGGAAAAGCAGGCATTGATCAGGGATTTGCTGTTGAAAGGTTCTGAGTGACTAATTAGATTGTTTTTATGTAGGCTTGTAGGTTTTTATGTAATATGTTGATGAGGGTTGTGCCTATATATGGTCTAAGTGAACTTCAGATTACTTTTACCAGTCTTGTCTTATGACATCAATATTGACCTTCCCCCAATTCATGATATTAACTTATGGACAATTCTGATTTCTTCCTCTTAACAATCTTGAAGATCACACTTCTCCAGAATGCTCTCCTGCTGACAATTCAACCACTTGCCCATCTAATTTCTCAAAGATTAGTCCAAGTAAATCCTTTTCTCCAGAAAGGATATTTATGCACCGTCAGCTTCTCCCGGACGCAATTGAAAAATTACAGCATTCTACACCCTTCATATTTGAGCAATGGTAAAGTTGAAATCCCCTGTAACTATTATTACTCTTGCATCGCTCTAAATATATGTTTCTACATTTCCTGCTATTAGGAGGCCTATAATACACGTCAAATACAGTGATCACCTTTTTCTATTCTCTCTCAAAGGGCCTCACAGGAAGATCCTTTTGGGGTATACTCCCTCATTATTGCAGTAAAAACTGCTTCATAAATATTGCAATTTCACCTTCTCTTTTATATTCCCCACCCCGAGTTACTTGAAGATACGGCACCCTGAAATGTTGAGTTGTCAGATCTGCTCTTTCAACCGTGTTTTGGCAATAATATTATATTCTCGGCAAAAGCAAGCTGCTGGAGGAACTCAATTGGTCATCCAGTATCTGTGAGGGAAATGGAGAGTCAACATTTCAGGTTTAAGCCTTTCATCTGCACTGAAAAAGTAATGGGGAGATAGTTAGTACACTGTACTCTATGCTTTCAGTCCCGATGAAGGGTCTTGACCCAAAATATCAACTGCTCATTTCCCTCCATAGATGCTGCGAGACCCGCTGAGTTTCTTAGGCAGATTGTTTTCTGCTTCTGATTTCAGCAATCTCTAGTGTTTTCTTATTATGTTCCCATGTGCTAAAGCTGATCGTACTCTTCAGGCAGCAGTCTTCAGAATCTACTTCATCATTTTAACAAACAAATTTATTTGTTGCTGAGTTCCCAATGTGCGATAATTTACTTTTCATTTTAACTGGTCCTTTATGTGATGTCTTAAACAAAGATCTTCATTCCCACATTAGTTTGTCAAAATCATAGGGTTACATTAGGCTTTTTTCACTTGGCTTTAAATCAAGAGCTATAGATTTACATCTTATTAACATAACAATCAATTACATAGATGTCTTAAAAGATGATGAATGAGCTGGTCAGACCCTTTATTTATAGTTTCATGATGAATAAAGCAGCATTTTACATTTTAATGAAAGGCCTGACTAATAGGAAGTGATGGCAGATGAAGTGCATTTCAGAAAGAGGTCTGATTCTCTTTGGGAGGCATCAACATGGTAACTGCTTTGATAAGTAAGATTTTACAATGACAGAATTGTGGTAAACTATGTATACCTCTGCATTAAATATACTTAAAGACTTGGCCTCCACAACTGCCCGTGGCAAAGAATTCCACAGATTCACCACTCTCTGGCTAAAGAAATGTCTCCTCAACTCTGTTCTAAAAGAACACCCCTCTATTCTGAGGATGTGTCCTCTGGTCTCAGACTCTCCCACCATAGGAAGCAATCTCTCCACATCCACTCTATCAAGGTCTTTCACCATTCTGTATGTTTCAATTAGGGCACCCCTCATTTTTCTCAATCCCCATGAATACAGGACCAAAGCCATCAAACGCTCATCATATGACAAGCCATTCGATCCTGGAATCATTTTTGTGAACCTCATTTGAACCCACTCTATTTTTAGCATATCCTTTCCAAGATAACAGGTCCAAATCTGCTTATAATACTCCAAGCGAGGCCTTACCAGTCCTTTATAAAGTCTCAACATTACATCTTTGCTTTTATTTTCTAGTCTTCTAGCACCACATTTCTCTTCCTCACCACAGATTCAACCTGCACATTAAACTTCAGGAAATCCTGCAAAGGGACTCTTTTATCCCTTTACACCTCAGTTTTTTTCTATTTTCTCTTCATTTAGTAAATAGTCAACCCTTTCATTTCTTCTACCAAAGTGCATGACCATACACTTCCTAACACTGTATTCCATCTGCCATTTCTTTGCCTATTATTCTACTCCATCTGTCCTTCTGTGGCCTCTCTACTTCCTTGAAACTAACTGCCCCTCCACATGTATTTGTATTGTCTGCAAACCTTGCAAATTGCCATCAATTCCGTCATCCAAATCATTGACCAACAATGTAAAAAGAATCAGTTTCAACACAGACCCCTGTGGAATACCACTAGTTATCGACAAACATCCAGAAAAGGCTCCCTTTATTCCCAGTCTTTGCCTCTTGTCAATCAGCCACTGCTTTATCCATGCTAGAATCTTTCCTGTAATACCATGGGCACATAGCTTGTTCAGCAGCCTCATGTGTGGTACCTCGTCAAAGGCCTTCAGAAAATTCAAGTATACAACATCAACCGATTCACCTTTGTCTATCCAGCTTGCTATGTCTGCAAAGAATTCAAACAGATTTGTTCCTTGAGGAAACCATGCTGACTACAGCTAATTTTATCATGTGTCTCCAAGTACATCGAAACCACATCCTTAACAATTGCCCAACATCTTCCCAATCACTGAGGTCAGACTCACTGGCCTAGAAATTCCTTTCTTCTGCCTCTCTTGATTCTTGAAGAGTGAAATGACATTTGCAATTTTCCAGTCTTCCAGAACCTTTCCTGAATCTAGTGATTCTTGAAAGATCATTATTAATGGCTCCACAATCTCTTCAGTCACCTCTTTCAGAACCCAGAGGTGTACACCAACTGGTCCAGGTGATTTATCCACTTATAGACCTTTTAGTTTACCAAAAACCTTCTCCCTAGTAATGGTAACTTCACACACTTTATGACCCCTGACACCACTTGGAACAACCATCGTTGTTCACAGCACCATTCAGCATTTACACAGTCATTCCAGGATACTGCTCCTGCTCACAGGTGCTGTGCCCCACCGACTGGTTGGAAGTGTGCTCACCAAACAGCCTGCACTATCACTCCTTCCCTTTCCCTGTCGGCAGAGGGATTACTCTCTGATTCAGAACCTTGGGATTAGATAAATTATAAGTAGGGAAGGAATAGCCTTTAAAACACTTACTCTATCAGGGGTTACTGAGGCTCAGGTTCATTAAGTCTGTTCCTGGGACGAAGTCGTCCAAAATGGACTACTCTCCCTTGGTTTCCCCAAAACAGAATGCCAAAACCTGAGAAGCTGTGCAGGTTCCTGCAACAATCCTCTTTGTTTAAGGGGATCAGTATCTGCAGTAACCCTTCTGCCGCATGGGGTGGCATCGTCATGCACACCCACAGTAAACATATTGGTGTGGTTTGCATCCTCATGTGCCATTGGAATGCTGTATTATCTCACAGCAGCCACCACTGGCATCAGGATCCACCACACTGGCAAGGAGACACAGAATCCTTCCCTTTTGTTTAGTCGCTGGGTTTATTATCACTGACATGCGACGTGAAATTTGTTAACTTAGTAGCAGCAGTTCAATGCAATATTTAATTAAGCAGAAAGAAAAAAAATACTAATAATAAATAAACAAGCAAATCAATTATATTATACATATTTTGAATAGATTAAAAAATGGGCAAAAGCAGAAATACTGTATATTTTAAAAGAAGTGAGATAGTGCCCAAAGATTCAATGTCCATTTAGGAATCGGATGGCAGAAGGGAAGAAGCTGTTCCTGAATCGCTGAGTGTGTGCCTTCAGGCTTCTGTACCTCCTACCTGATGGTAAAAGTGAGAAAAGGGCATGCCCTGGGTGCTGGAGGTCCTTATAATGGATGCTGCCTTTCTGAGACACTGCTCCTTGAAGATGTCCTGGGTACTTTGTAGGCTGGTATCCAATATGGAGCTGACTGGATTTACAACCTTCTGCAGCTTCTTTCGGTCCTGTGCAGTAGCCCCTCCATACCAGACAGTGATGCAGCCTGTCAGAATGCTCTCCACGGTACAACTATAGAAGTTTTTGACTGTTGTTGTTTAGATAGACTATTCCCTCATTTCTCCAGTAATACCACCCATCACGTATTCCCAAGTCCACGTGCCACAATCTCCCTGTGCCTAGTAGTCTCTGTGGTGCTTCACTCAAACCTTCCCCAATTCCTCCTCCAACTCCACCTCTTCCATCTTTGGAGGATCCTATACTGCCAGTTGCCAAGTCATTGAGGAGCCTCCCAACTGCCAGCCAGGAGTTCAAGTTGGCCACAACCTACTGGAGTTACCACTGAAATGCATGGATGGGGGTTCATACGCTCCATCAGCCCTGGCGCCTGGGATGTGGAAAACCCAGAGAATGCTGGATTCCTCAGCCCACCCATGAACTTTGGCCTCCACGAAATAAAAGCCATTGTCTGAGTGGGGCAGAGGGTCGCCACCCACCTCCAGACAGCTGCTGCCATTGAAGGTTGGCCAGCGTCTCTTTGCAAAGCCTCCAGCGAGGGATACAAGGAACACTGAGCAGAATGTGAGGAATCCTGCAGATGGCAGAAGGAGCCCTTATCGGGAGAGGGCTTGGAGAACGATCCTTTTCTCTAATCTGCCTCCTTACCTCTCTTCTCCTGGCAATGCTTCCCCCGGTAACACATTTACCTGCTCCACTGGGACCCCGGCTCTGAGCAACACCAGAAACATTTCTTTACGGGTTGCGCGGGGCCCCAGGCCACTTAGCTAATTTGTGCAACCAACTACGGGGATCTTCTCTCACGTACTCCAATCCCTTCAATAACCTGATTGTGGTGTCTATAGTAACCCCTACCACTGGTCCCAATAACGGTAGCCCCACTTCCTTTAAACTGGGAGCTACTGCTTTAACTAAATATTCCACCACGGTCAGGGTTTCTCCGATCTATGATCCTCTGATGGGTCATCCCTGTGATTATAGCCCACTAGCAAAGGGCTTTGGTTCATGCAGTCACAAGAAGAAAATGCAGACTCCTTACTAGCAGCAGCAGGAATTGAACCAGAGTCACGGGTACTGTAAAGCATTGTGCTAACCATTATGCTACCATGCTGACCACACTGAGATTCATTTTCTTGAGGGCATACCCAATAAATCTACAGAGTAACAACTATGACAGAATCAATGAAAGACCATCGGACTTGAGTGTTCAACCAGAGTGTAGAAGACAACAAATTGTTCAAACCCAAAAATGAAAAAAAAGAATAATAATAAATAAATAAACAATAAATATTGGGAATATGAGATGATGAGTCATTGAAAGTCAATCCATTGGTTGTGGGAACATTTCAATGATGGGACAAGTGAAGAGTGAGGGTTATCTGACCTTCACTGCCGCTGTCACTCTGCCCATCACTCGCACCCCCCCATCCCCGTCGGAAGCGGGTGGCCCTCTTAGAGCATTGTTAGTCGCATGATGAGATGACAGGTTTCCCAGGACACCCATCCTTCAATTGGATAATCTCACTCCAACACCCCCGCATCCCTGATCCTCAGCACAGCTTCCCCGGTTTCTGCCTATAGCCTTAGTTCCTGCTAGTTCCTTAGTGGGGGACTCCATGATATAGTCATCTCGGTGAGACCTACTGTGTTATTCTCTCCAAGTCCTTTTCCGCCAACCTGCTGCTCTTCCTCAACCTGTTCCATGGAAGCTGAAGGGACTATGAGCTGGGCGTTCCTTACCGGGTCTGGGATAGTGTGGCCACTGGACCAGCCAGTATTGGTGTGGTGCTTACTTAGAGGGGGAGCCCTGAGGCCCTCTTCTAACCTTTATTCCCTGGCATCATCATCTAACCAATTTTTCTCATCTCTCATCCATGTTGGTCACCTTCGCTCAATATCAGGACTTGGACTTTAATGAGATCTGATTGCCAGTTACCCCTGTAGACTGTCTCTAACTGCTGTCCCATTACTGGTCAGGAGGCCATCTCTGTGCTCTTTAAATAAACACTCTAGCTTGAGTCTGCCATGTCTTGATATGTCTCCATTAGTCTTGATAGACCATGGATTTTCACCTTGGAAAGTTTCTAGGGTGCAAGCCTGGTTAAGTTTTTTTTTAATGAAAGACCTTCTCCCTTCCCCTCTCCATGCCACCAATGTTGTCCAAGGGAAGGGCATTAGGACCCATGCAGCTTGGCACTAGTGACGTCGCAGAGCAATGTGAGGTTAAGTGCCTTGCTCAAGGACACACATGCAAGCCTCAGCCAAGGCTCAAACTAGTGACCTTCAGATAACTAGATGATCGCCTTAACCACTTGGCCACGCGCCAACACGGGCCATGGTAACACATCACTGGTTTAGCAATTCCACTTCATTCCTCAAATTGTCTACCACCTTCTCCATCTGTGAGATTATCTTGTGCTGCTGCCCTACTGGGGCTGCCTGCAGCCTGAAGGGACCCCTCTGGTTCCCCTTGCTCTTGGAGAACCCTGCCTGATTAAGAACGGACATGATGATCCATTTTCACTCTTGGGACTTCAACTTGTCTGACCATTCTGTGGGCGTCCATTAGTCTGCCGGTAGGTTGGTGGAAGTCTTAAGTCGTGCATTGCAGTTGGATCACCCTTGGACCCAGAACTCCTCACCCAGGGGGAGGATGTTCTCACTCTGAAGATATACCTCCTTCTAAAGATACTCATCTCTTCAATCACTAAATCTCGCTTGCAGAACCATTTGTTGTGTGAAATCAGGTTCATAGGTTTGTCGAGTGGGGCAGAAGGACCAACCGGTAAGCATTCTATTTAACTATTTATTTGTAAGTTTAGACAGACTACTCTAAACATTCAATAAACCTTTCAAGCTAAACTCAGTTACAAGTACTTATCTAAACTGAGTTGCACACGCGGCAGAACAGAACAGTGGCAAATCCTTATCTAAAATGTATGCCCAGGCTTTCTTTACTGCAGCACACCTCTACTGTTCACCATTTTCGTGGCTCCCCTCACTACCTAGTCTATGGCGACCCAGGCATCGAAAGGAGACTCTATGGTTACTGTGCACTAGATTTAAACTCTACTAGCTCTGTGATGTCATCAGCTAAATGGCATGTATTTGGGAGGGGCTGCAATGCTCCTTACACAGGCTACTCCCTCCTTCCCAACAGGGTGCGGCTTTTTATATATGAGTAAGTGTTGCAATGAGTGCCGACTAGAAGCGGACCCAAGTGCAGAACACAGGCATGGAAAGTGGGTTAGGTTCTTACGCGCACTTGAACATTGACTTGGACTTGGACTTGACTTGGATTTGAACATTGACTTGGAACTTGGATGCAGAGCTGGGACTTGGAACTTGGATGCAGAGCTGGGATTCAGACCTTGGGCGCAGAGACAACAACACCATACAAAGACAGACAATTCGTATCTTGGCTCGGAGTAGCGGCAAACGGCCAGCAACCCTCAGCTGGACGTGTGACGACAAAACCCAACATTAACAGACAATTCGCATCTTGGCTCGGAAGACGGTCCCTATTCTCGGCGGCCCGGAACGAGCATTGCCGCACACCCATGGAGGCTCAGGTGACGGTCCCTATTCTCGGCGGCCCGGAACGAGCATTGCCGCTCTGACTGAGGTGACAGTCCAGCCCCGAGTAGACGTAAGCCGGAGTTTTTATGCTGCCGGTTCAGATGTCAATCAGGTGCCTCAGTCACGGAGCCCGGCAAAGAATGGGGAAAGGGAAATCAACAGAAACAACAAGTCAATGGACCGGACCGTGACAGTAAGTTAGACACTTACTGCAACATCATCCAAATTATCTATATACTCCGTGAAAAGGAGCAATCCCAACCCCGACCCTGACCCTGCAGAACACCACTAGGCACTGACAGCCACCAGAAAAGACCCTTTTTTATTCCCACTCTTTGCCTCCTGTCATTCAGCAAAATCTTCTATCCATGCGAGTATCCTTCCTGTAATGCCATGGGCTCTTATCTTTTTAAGCAGCCTCAAATTCTCCAGCGATTCCTCATTTACCCATCTTCTCATATTCCGAGAAGTTTCATTAATGTTAAAATATTGAGCTTGTCTAACAACAATACTCAATACATGATCAGATTAGAGTGTGGACAGTTTCATCGCAAAATCATCTGGAATATATTTCCCTTTGGCTTTGCATCAATTGTACATGTTGAATGATTACTTTCCTGAGATCTGAGGTTTCTTTCAGCTTCATCCTGTGCTTGTTAAAGTGTCATTTATGAAATGCATGTTTTCTGATTAACGTTTCCAAAATTACATTAAAACTAATTAATTATATATTTTGTCCAATTAGTTCCCTCAATCAATTACACTGCTTTGCCAAATTTAATAAGCATTTTTGGATTTGAGCCATTGGTTTAAATTTGAAACGAGCAACCAAAAACCTCAAGGCACCCTACACCCAAATTTCTTCCAGTATAGTTTTACTTCTTAGCAACACATATAAAATGCTGGAGGAACTCAACAGACCAGGCAGCATCTATGGAAAGGAGTAAACAGTCGACGTTACAGGCTGACGCCCTTCATCAGGACTGTTGAAGAGTCGGAGGGCAGCAGAGATCGCAAAGTGGGAGCAGTGAGAGAGAGTTTCACTGAACACCCATCAAAGGGAAGACTTGAAATTCTTCAAATCCGGAAAAGACTTCACAGTTGAGTAGTAAATCACAAACATGAGAAAATGTGCAGATGCTGGACATCCAAGCAACTCTCGCAAAATGTTGGATGAACTCAGCAGGTCAAGCAGCATCTAGGGAAAAGAGTAAATATCAACATTTTGAGCTGAGACTCCTTAACAACTTCTCATGTTTTGTTTTCAATCTGGTTCCCCTCCTCCTTCCCTTTTTCCTATGGTTCACTCTCCTCTCCAAAGAGATCCCTTCTTCTTCAGCTCTTTACCTCTTCCATTGATTACCTCCCAGCTTCTCATTTCATTCCGCCCCCTTCACACACCTGTTTTTCCCCTCACCTGACTTCACCTACAACATCACTGGCAGCTAGTACTACCTCCCAGCTCCCTACCCTCTTATTCTGCTTTCTTCCCCCTTTTTTTCCAGCCCTGGTTACGAGTTTCAGCTTGAAACATCTACTGTTTATTCCTCTCAACAGATGCTGCCCGATCTGTTGAGTTTCACCAGTATTTTGTGTGTGTTGCCCCATTATATTTTTTGGGCTGCCTTTGTTTTAGCTTTTTGGGCTTATCTATATTACAATCAAAGACTAAGCACAGCAAAGGAGCATTCCTTCTCTTTCGTTAGGCATCTGAAAGTAGAATGCGGGGCGAGATCAGTAGCCTGGCTACTCCCTGAATTGATTTTCTTGGAAACATAATTCAAAAAAATTCTTTTTAGACACTTTGCAAACAAAGTGGTTTAAATGAACTTCCCTCCTCCTTCATTTATAAAAGGTCCTTTTTGGATAGACAGAACTTTCAGCCCATTGTATCTATAATGATGCCCATTTCTGCATAACTTCTGTTTGGAGTATTTGGTGTGGGGAGTCGTATCTTTGATTAGTTGAGGTAGTCAAATAATAACACTCCTGTCCTCTGTGTAAAAATACCAAAATTATCCGTAGCTCAAGACACTTACTGCTGACTTTCAGCAAGTGGGATGACAGAACTCACTTACTTAGAACCCATCTAACTCATTTGCATCCCCAGGTTATCTACCATCATTTTTGTTTCTGACTGAAATGACGGAAAACAGAAAATCCACATGTGATTTGAAAGACAGTATTTCCAAACTTGGGGTTAATGGTTGTCCAGGGAGGGGTAGCACCTCTGGTGAAGAGATTTACTATGTCTGTTCTGGGGCAGCTCGCTCAACTTTGGTCCCTGCCAGACACTCAATTCTCGCCCGTTGCTCCAAGTAGCTGTTTGCTTGCGACAGCAGCCATACCCTGGTACATCGCTTTGACAGGTGAGGGTAGCGGCAGGCCTCATAGCCCGGTGAAATAGGGGCATGCCTTTCCTCGCAGGCAAAGTCATCTCCTGCAGAATGGATGGATGAGATCAACAGTGAGTTCCAATGGCCAGGAAGGTGCTTCTGCCACACCCCGTGACGAGCAAAAGGCATGGTAAAGGCACAGGAGAAGTCATGGTCATCCACTGCAATCAAGGAAAACCCCCGGTTGTAACATTGGACTTGGTCTTCTGAGGTCAGGACTGTAAAACTGCCCCAATTCAACCCCTTAAACAACACTTTCACACAGGTTTGCTGTCATCATCAGATAAGACAGACAGCCAGTCAATCATTTCCAAACTACAAAAACATTTATAAACATATTTACACAGTGGAATCTTTCATTGTGTAATTCGCTTCTTTGGCCTCACTCTCCTGTAATGCTTGCATGGGACCCTATCAAGAAGCCATCATTCTCCCATTTGCTTCTGGTGGTGAAACAAAACAGAGATATGGGAATGATGGAGAGAGAAGCGCTATGACTGCTCCTAATATGTTGTGACTTCACATGCAAAAGATTTTGCTAATCCTCGTGGTTTATATTATGGATGATTGTATTTTGGACATAGAATGCAACATTAATATGTGATCAATAATCAGTCTTGTTGAAGGTCACAGAATACTGAGGGTTCTCTCAGAAAAGGAAGAAAATACTGATGTGTTAAATTGAGCAGTCTTGGCAAAGTAGCAGTTGATGACTTTTCATGTAGCAGTGTGCAATAAATGGAGTAACCTGACAAAAGTCTCCTGAGGAATGAGTTTCTGTTATTAAAGTTAAAAGTTGCTGTAGTCAATTTTCTCTGCTACTCTCAGTGACTTATGTGAAATCAGCTACGGTGGTGAATTTGACCGCAGCAAAACTTTAAGATTAAAGAGCAAGTTCTTGAGGCAAAGCTCTTGGGACTGGCTTTGAAGCTCATGCTGAGGACTATAAATCTTTCTGGATGGGTTTTGCAGGGATGGCCTCATTCTTCTCCAGTGCTGCCTGCTAATTTGACTTCCCTTGCAGCCTCGTGCATTTTGTCCTCTTCCCACCCTTGGAAGATTGGTGGGGGTGGGGGGGAGGAGAGTGGAAATGTGTCCTTAGCAATTTGTGTTTATGCTGTATTCCACTTGAAATTTGGTTTGATTGAATTGCACTCATGTGAAGCTGCATCCTTGCTCCACCTGCTGGCCTTTAACAAGAGATCCTTCTCACCTCTCTTCAGTTCAAGTTATTGTCATTCAGCTGTGCACATGTATACTGCCATCTGAGTCAACATTCCTCTGAAACAAGCTGCACAACAAGGCACATATAACTCAGAAACACAACACACCAAGTAATATTACCACTAACAAATGCATAAATAATGAGTTGCATACACGATATAGGTTAAAAACTAAACAGTATAATAATACTGACACTTCATATATGATGAGAGCTGGGTGGTGGCAGTCTTGCCTGGGGAAGAAGCCGTTTCTCATCCTAACAGCTCTTGTCCTAATACTCTTTCCTGATGGGGGGGGGGGGGGTCAAAGAGATTGATGGAGTGATGAGAGGGATCTCTAACAATGCCAAGGACCCTGCAAATGCAGCACTCCTGATAAATATCTCTAATGGTTGGAAAAGAGACCCCATTATCATCTCAGCAGTCCTCGCAATCCCTTGTAGGGACTTTTGGTGAGATGCGATGTAATTCCCATACCTGACAGTGATGCAGCTGGTCAGGACATTCTCGATGGTGCTCTTGTAAAAATTAGTTAAAATAGGGTGACCTCACCTCAAACTTCTCAGGAAGTGGAGACACTGCTGTGCTTTTGTGACCAAAGAGATGGTATTGAGGGACTAGGTCCATTATATGCACTCCAAGAAAGTTGGAGTTTCTAACTCTCTCAATGGAGGAGCTGTTTATCTTAAGTAAGGAGTGTTCAGCATAAAGTCCACAATCATCCCCTTATTCTTGACCACATTGAGACTTAAGTTGTTGTGCTCATGCATTTCCACCAGCTGTTCTACCTCCTCTCTGTATGTCAGCATTGTTGATGAGGCCAACCACTTTTGTGTCACCAGCAAACTTGATGAGTAGGTTTGAACTGGATCTAGCAATGCAATCGTACATCTAACAGCGGGTCGAGCATGCAGCCTTGGGCAGAGCAGGTGCTGTCTGATGGAGCTAGAGATGTTCCTGCCAACACGGACTGACTAATAAACACAAAGTGCACTGCAGATGCTGTGGTCAAATCAAGACATACAAAAAAGCTGAATGAACTCAGCAGGTCAGGCAGCATCCGTTGAAAGAAGCAGTCAACGTTTCGGGTCAAAACAACACGGACTGACTGTTGGCATTTCTGTTAGGAAGTTCAGGATCCAGTTACAGAGAGAGGTGTTGAGACCCAGCGAGGACAGTTTACCCACCAGCTTTTGAGGTATGAATGTACTGATTGCCAAGCTGAAGTCAATAAACAGCATCCTGGCATATGAGGCTCCCTTTTGCAGGTGGGACAGGATGGAGTGGAGTGTGTATATTTTTATTTGTTTGGTTCTGCTTTAAGTAATGAATTAGTTTCAATATGGTGTTTAAAAAGTCTGTCCTTAGATTGTCCTGTGTTACTCCTGTTGAACACTGTATTAGCACATACCTGGATAAAACCCAGCAGAATAATCACAAATTTTTCAAATATAGCTCAGGCCTCACAAATATCTCTAGCCTGCAAAAAACTCGGTAAGTAAACTAAATTACCATGATGACAATTTAGCATTGGTAATTTTGGTCTTGCCTTGTTAAGTTGAGCTGAACCAGTGGTGGTTTTCAATAATGCTATCTTCACTAAAGCACAATATCTCACACTCTTCCTAGTTGAGGTTTTGGGTAGGTGAATTGTTCCCTGCATGTTCTGAGTGGATGCAGCCTCCTCTTTTCCCATCTGCCTTTCCTGTCCTGAATGTTCTCTATTCATCCTCCCACTGATTGTGTACTCCAGGGAGAAAGCCTCCCATGTTATACCCACAACTAACTGGGCAATGCAGATTTATTGATACTGGGACAGACTTTTTGCATGTTTTAGTACCTGTATTTTTAAAAAAGAAATTAATCATGGAAAGTGACAACTAATATTAATGAATTATCAATTGCCTACAAGTAATAAAAAAAATCAAACATCAGATAGTGTAAATATGAAAAAAAAAACTAATTTGTAGAACTTACCTACAAGTAGTTGATGGTCACTATAAAGGATGGTTGGGATGAAAAAGGATCTAGTGCTTTCCAGGCATATATGACAAATAAACTCTTCTCTGGCTTCCAGTGAGGTATAGGTAAGATGCTTCGTGGAGTAAGTTTGTGTGTATAATATTATAAATGGACACTTGTGGTGGCATTGAGTTCCAGAGGAATTGCATTGATGTAGCATCAGTTTGGCATGCTCAGTGCTATCATGATCTTTCATATCTGCACGATTCCAACAGTAGACCCTGTTGCATGTGCCAATTGCCTCACCTGGCATGACATGCACTACAATTGTGTGGCATGTATATTTGATGTCATATTGAAACTGATGTGACCTCTGAAATTCAATTGACATATTGTGAATATATAGACATTGAAGAAAGTTTGGAAAATGTTTGGAAGTGGTTCTAAAATTATTTCTGATATATGATTTGCACTAGTTATACCTATTTGGAAAGAATGAGTAGGTTGTGCTTCTTTAAGATATAGATGGGAACATAATAGGTCTTTGAAAGTATGAAAGGTTTTGACTGAGTTACTATAGGGATGATACTAACACCCATGTAGCAGGCTCCCCCTCTACACACAGCTGATGAATCCATATGAACAACAGAGACTAATACAGTTTAGCTCCAGTGGAATCGCAGGAGTTGCCAGACAATGTTGAACTCAATGTAGGACTGCCTTAGGGACCTCAGCTCTGGATTTTTCTTCGGGTTTATTCCCGGTCTTCCCCATGACTGGATATAGCCACAAGGCAGCGGAGGTTGCAATCGGAGTTCTCCTTCTCCAGATGAGCTGCTAACCACGAATCCTATCTGCGGAAGTGACTGGTTTTAAGGCGCCAGTAACTTGCCTTTGCAGTAAAAACAGTTCCACTGTCCTTAGTGGCTAAGCCACATGTAAAGGCCAGGAACTGGACTTGGTAGTCAGAGGCTATTTGATACACACACCACTGGGAACATTTAACACGGGTTAAAGGTGAAAGTTGAAATGTTTAATAGGAACATGAGGGGTCACCTCTTTCCTCAGAGGGCGGTGAGAGTGTGGAATGAGCTGCTAGCACAAGTGGTGCATGCAACCTCAATTTCAACATTTATCTGTTTTGGATAGGTACATGGACAGTAGGGGTATGGAGAGCTATGGTTATAGGCAGTTTAAATGGTTACAGTATGGACTAGATGGGCCAAAGTACCTGTTTCTGTGCTGTACTCCTCTATGACTCTGTGACTAAATTAGGCCATCTGCCCATTGAATCTGCTCTTGCATTACATTATGGCTGATTTACTATCCCTCTCAATCCCATTCTCGTGCCTTCTCCCTGTAACCTTTGATGCCTTGACTAACAAAGGATTTATCAACCACCACCACTTTAAATGTACTCAATGACTTGGTCACCACTGCCTTCTGTGGTAATAAATTCCACACAATCAATCCTCTGGCTAAGGGAATTCCTCCTCATCTCTGTTCTAAATGGACACAGCTGCTATTTTGAGGCTGTTCCCTCTGATCCAGGACACACCCACTATAGGAAACATTCTCTCCACATCTACTCTCTGTAGAGAATTTAGTATTCAATAAGCTTCAATGAGATCCATTCTTATCAACCCCAGTGAGTACAAGCCCAGAGCAATCAAACACTCTTCATATGTTGACCCTTTCATTCCCAGAATAATTCTCATGAGCCTCCTCCAGAACTTCTCCAATGCTAGCACATCTTTCCTTTGATAAGGGGCCCAAAACTGCTCACAATACTCCAAGAGTGATCTGACCAATGCCTTATAAAGCCTCAGTATTAAGCTTTTTTATTCTAGACCTCTCAAAATGAATGCTAACTTTGCATTTGCCTTCCTCACTACTGACTCAGCCTACTAGTTAACCATTAGGGAATCCTGCACAAGGAATTCCAAGTCCCTTTGCACCTTTGATATTTTAATTTTCTACATATTTAGAAAACAGTCTAAACCTTTAATCTTTCTACCAAAGTGCATAACCATACACTTCTCTACACTATATTCCATTGTTGCCCATTCCCCCAGTCTGTCTGAGTCCTTCTGCCGACTCCCTTTCTCCTCAACATTACCTGCCCCTCCACCTATTTTTGTACAGTTCGCAATCTTGCCCACAAAGGCATTAATTCCGTCATCCACATCATTGACATATAACGTGAAGAGAAGCGGTCCCAACACTGACTCCTGTGGAGCACCTCTAAACACCAGCAGCCACTCAGTAAAGGCCTCCTTATTCCCATTCTTTGTTTCCTGCCAGTCAGCCAATCTTCTATCCATGTTCGTATCTTTCCTTTAATAACATGAGCTCTTACCCTGTTAATCAAGCTTATGTGCGGCATCTTGTCAAAGGCCTTCTGAAAATCCAAGTAAAGAACATCCACCAACTCTCCTTTGTCTATCCAACCAATTATTTCCTCAAAGAATGTCAACAAATAGTTCAATGGTTTCAAAGGTACATTTAACGTCAGAGAAATGTATACAATATACATCCTGAAATTATTTTTCTTCACAAATATCCACAAAAAACAGAGGAGTGCCCGAAAGAATGAATGACAGTTAAATGTTAGAACCACAAAGCTCCCCCACCCCCCAGCTTCCCCACCCATGCACAAGCAGCAACAGAGCAATGACCTTCCTCCCCCACCAGCAAAAAAAAGCATTGGTGCCCCCCCCCCCCCCCCCACCGAGCACTCGAGTGTGCAGCAAAGCATCAATAAAGACACAGACTTGCAGTACCCCAAAGACTTCTTGTTCATCTGGTTCAGGAAAGATTTCCCCTTAAGGGAAGGGTGCTGACTTTGGCCATTTTTATCAAGTGTCTCCAAGTACCCCTGAAACATGATCCTTAATAATGGACTCCAATATCTTCCAAACCACTGAAGTCAGGCTAATTGGCCTAAATTTCCATTCTTCCACCTCCTTCCCTTCTTAAAGAGTGGAGTGACATTTGCAATTTTCCAATTCTTTGGAACCATTCCAGAATCTAGTGATTCTTGAAAGATTATTACTAATATCTCCACAATCTCTTCAGCTACGTCTTTCAGAACCTTGGTGTATAGTCCATCTGGTCTAGGTGACTTATCGACCTTTAGACCTTTCAGCTTCCAGCGCACTTTATCCTTATATACTCACTTCTGCCCGCTGACTCTCTTGAATTTCTGGCTTACTGTTAGTGTCTTCCACAGTGAAGACTGATGCAAAATACTTAAGTTCATCTACCACTTCTTTGTCCCCTATAACTATCTTTCCAGCATCATTTCCTCATGGTTCAGTATCTACTCAGTTTTATTGGATAAAATTGCAAGTTGTAGTGCATTGTCCTCTATCATTGTGTACAATGGCTTGTGAAATGCTTAAATGCACTCTAATAATTTCATGTTGCAGTGACTGTTTCTCTGGCTTTCTGCCAGATTTTGCTGATGCACTCTGTTCTCTCAGCTACTTGTTTTGAAAAGCACTCATGCAATATCATAGCATTGTTACTATTTATTCAGGCATTTGTTCTATTGATAATTGGGTGGTCTCACCAATGGTTGTGTTGATTTGTTAAAGCCAGCAGAGTTTTGAAAACCCAATTTATTTAATACCCAGAGCAGTCAAACTTTCAAGCCACAGAAAGGTACTGGAGACAAAATGGTTAAAATATGAAAGGTGAAGTTTTTTCCCATCTCTAAAAATCACCAGTTGATCTTCACCAGTGGAATGAATTGCTTGACCTAGAAAGAAAATTTCCAGTGATTTAAATGATACTTGTAGTGACCATGAAATGTACTTAATCTACAGGGGCTGATAATGCAGTGATTGACTGATCTCCTGGGCACACAAACCTGCCAGAATTCAACTAGGCAAAAAATGTCAAGAGACTGTTCATTTGCTGCTGATCTAGTTAACTCTTGTCACGGTTTCTCACTAATAGAAACAGATTATGCCTGCATGCAACAAGACTGAGGCAACATTCAAGAATGGCAAGTAATATTTAAACCACAAAGGTGCCACACAATGATCATCGCCAAACAAAAGAGCATAACCAGCTTCTGATGATTATTTATTTCACTTATTTTTTCTTTAGAGATACAATGCTGAACAGGGTCTTCCGGCTCAACAAGCTGAACCACCCAGCAACCCACCTATTGAACGCCACCTAATCACAGGGCAATTTAGAATGACCAATCAACCTACTAACTGGTCTGGTGGTGGAAACCAGAGCACCCGAAGGAAATCCACATGGTCGCAGGGAAAATGCAGAAACTTCTTTCAGATGGTGTCGGAATTGAACTTTGAATTCTGACGTCCCAAGCTGTCATAGTGTGGTGTTGCTATACTACTGTGGAGCCCAATCAATGGCATAATTGAGTCCTCCACTACTAACATTAAAGATATGACCATAAACTAAACTGGAGCAGTCATACATACTGTGACTACAAGAGTTCATGGACTGTGTAATTGTAACAAGTGACTCACCTTCTGACACCCCAAAGCCATTCCACCATCAAGTCAAGGACGTGAAGGAAGATGATGCATTTACCTTTATAAATGCAATTCTAAGAACACTCAAGAAGCATGGCACCATGAGGACAAAATAAACTACCCAATGCACCAACCTGAATATTCAGTAGTTGCAATATGTATCTTTATAAAAATTGCACTGCAGTTACTCAGAATGAGAATGCATTGCTGCTGCTTGAGGAAGTAATTCCATTCCACCACAATCAGAATAAGTTGTACTTCCCTTCTGTGAGAAATGCTCTATTCTTTCTACATAGTAGATCCCTGGCTTGATCAAATTTATTGAAGGAATCTGAATTACTGTGAACTGACGCAAATAATGGAATCACAGACGACCAAATTCAACTTGATTTCAGTACACCAGGCTGCTCCACGGCTTTTGAGAAAGAACTCAAATTCTCACATAAAATGGGCAACTCTTGCCCCTGAAAACATTTTGTTTAGTGATTGGTATCAATCATCATGAAGCCATTTTTCACTGGATTTGAGTATCTTACAACACAGTCCTCAATAGAAGGTCAACAGCTATTGCCAATCGGCAGCAGTCACCATTTCACTTTCCATTCATCCGTTAACAATAGGATGATAACAATACAGTTTGTACACAGGAACTCATTCCCTGAGGATCTCACAAGAATTACTATTGCATTATTAATTGCCTTTCTCCAGAAATGAAGTACTTATGATCTGTTTATACAATCTGTATTGGCCCTCCAATGCTTGAGTGACCATCATCTCCCGGGCCATCTGGGAAGATAACATTCAAGTACAAGTTAGTTGCTTCTGAAGGTATATTTTACTGTTTCTCAAAGCAATCCTGGAAATTAACAATTGTATATTCAACAATTTTTGCCCTGGAGGTTAAATGCAGAGGTGATGATTGAAATTTGCTTATTTCTATTATACTTAATGTTACTATTTGCATATGTGGATGAGGGAAAAAATTTAATCGTTAATGAGTTTGATATGACTGAGTAATTGCCTCCTGTGGTTTTATTCCTGGTGGAGGATAAAATTAACACCTGAGCTATTATATAAGGAGATAGAGTGGAAAAGGCTGAATTATGTAGTCGATTGCCATATCCTAGAAAAGCCTTGATTGTTCACCCAAACTATCACTGTGTGAAATATTACTGCAGTGCTCAGAAACTGGAACAGGTATGATTTATTTCCCCTTTTGAGCATTAAATTCTAACTAAATTAATAGCTGTTGGACTCTGTTCCAAGGATCTTTTTTCTTGATACAAATTCTACAACTATAAAAGTATGGCATTGTACTTACAAGATGAAGTATTCAAATTTTCATGAAAAAGTTGCCAAATAGCTGTCGGTATAATCCTACAATGTATGGGATGGGGAGAAGATTAGGAGCTCCACCCCAATGACTAAATGTCTACCATTCTGAAATCAATAGTCAATGTTTCGGGCCAAGACACTTTTTCAGGACTGAAAAGGACGGAGAAAGATACCAGAATGAAAAGGTGGGGGAAGAGGAAGGAGGCTAGCTAGAATGTTAAAACTTAACATGATCTCATAAAATGGTGCAGCAGGATTGATAAGTCATTTGAGCTAATCCCCCACCTATTTGATATCCACACTCAGTAGCCATTTTATTAGGTACATCCTGTATCTAATATAGGAGCCAGTGAGTGTATCATAAACATGAGAAAGTCTGCAGATTCTAGAAATCCAAAACAACATATACAAAATTCTAAGGAGCTGGTTGCAGAGGAATGGAGATGGGCTAACCCCTATTGACATCAATGGATCTGGGGTTGAGAGGGTGAATAGTTTTAAGTTCCTTGGCATCTCACGTGGTCTGTACGTATTGGCTGTGTGGTGAGAAAGGCACTAAAATGCCTCTTTCACCTCGAACAGTTGAAGTTTGGTATGGGCCCCCAAATCCCAAGAACTTTCTACAGGGACACAATTGAGAGCATCCTGACTGGATAAATTACTGCCTGGTATAGGAACTGTACTTCCCTCAATTGCAGGACTCTGCAGAGAGTGGTGTGGACAGCCCAGTGCATCTGTAGATGTGAATTTGCCATTATTCAAGACACTTACAAGGACAGGTGTGTAAAAGGGGCCTGTAGGATCATTGGGGACCCAAACCATCCCAACCACAATCTATTCCAGCTACTACCATCCGGGAAACAGTACCACAGCATAAAAGCCAGGACCAACAGACTCCGGGACAGCTTCTTCCACCAGACCATCAGACTGATTAATTCATGCTGCTATAACTGTATTTCTATGTTATATTGTCCCAATGTAATTTATTTGTTACAAATTACTATAAATTGCACATTGCACATACAGATGGAGATGTAATGTAAAGATTTTTACTCCTCATGTATATGAAAGTCAGGCAGTATCTATGGAAATGAATAAAGAATTGATGTTTCTAGCCCTTTATCTTTCCCACCCATCTGGCTTCACTAATCACCTTCTAGCTAGCCTCCTTCCTCTCCCCCCACCTTTTTATTCTGGTATCTTTCTCCTTCCTTTTCAGTCCTGAGGAAGTGTCTTGGCCCAAAACACTGACTGCTTATTAATTTCCATAGGCACTGCTTAACCTGCTGAGTTCCTCCTGCATTTTGTGTGTGTTGCACTGAGTGAATGTTCATGGTCTTCAGTTGCTGTGGCCCATCAACTTCAAGGTTCGATGTGTTGTGCATTCATAGATGCTCTCCTGCACCCCATTGTTGTGACATGTAGTTATTTGAGTTCATGTCACCTTCCTGTAAGCAGTCTGGCCATTCTCCTCTGACCACCCCCATTAACAAATGCTATTCACTCACAGAACTGCTGCTCACTGGATGCTTTATTCATATCATTATTTGTAAACTCTAGAGACTGTTGTGAGTGGAAATGTCAGGAGATCAGCGGTTTTCTGAGATACTCACACCTCCCCATATGGCATCAAAATACATTCCATGATCAAAGTCACTTACATCATATTTCTTCCCCATTTTGATGTTTGGTCCAAATAATGACTGAATCTCTTGACCATGTCTGCATGTACTTATGCATTGAGTTGCTACCACACAATTGGCCAATTAGTTATTTACAATAATGAGCAGCTGTGCAGGAGTACCTAATAACGTGACCACTGAATGTATATCTATATGGACACCTGCAGTGTTCAAATCAGGTGACCCTAACCGTTTCAAGAAACTGAGATATGACCTTCATAAGGCTATCTGGGATGCCGTGAGACACTAGACAGCAGTCCAAAACTGTGGCCAGAGCAGCCATTGTCGCTGGGGTTACATGCTATAATGGGTTACAAGACAAAGTCGGCAGCATAGTTGACAACACTGCATTCTTTCCTGATGAGCTCAATGAATTCTATGCACGTTTTGAAGAGAAAGGTTTTGGAAAGTCACCACCTACTTCAACAGTTCCTAATGCACCTGAACCCACAATCACTTTTACAGATGTAAGATTAGTCTCCCGGAGAGTGAACCCACAGAAAGCCTATGGACAATGTTGCCCTCAACTGTGTTATTAGATCCTTTGCAGATCAGGGATATTTGCAGACATTTTTAATCTTTCTATGCTTCAGTCTGAGAATAGCATGGCTTTAAGAAGATGACTATCATCCCAGTACTTAAGAATAATAAAGTGACATGTCTTACTGACTAGTGCCCAGTAACTCTAACATCCACCATCATGAAGCACTTCAAGGGGTTGGAAATGGCCTGTTTTATCTCCAGCCTCCTAGATAGCCTTGTTTGCAAATAGCCTGATGTTGAAACAGATCTGCGGCTATCTCCCTGCTCCTACACTCATCTCTAGAGCATCTGGGAGGTAAAGACACCTACATTAGACTATTGCTTTGTTGATTATAGCTCTGCCTTCAATACTATAAGACCATAAGCCGAAGGATCAGCTTTAGGCCATTCCACCCATCACTTCTGCTCCACATGCCTTCTCCCATAACCTTTGAGTCCCTTCCTTGTGATCAATCAAAAAATTCCTAACCACCTCTTCAATTATGCTGAATAATGGCCTTCACAGCCATCCGTGGCAATTAATTCCACAGATTCCCCAACCTCTGGCTAAGGAAATTCCTCATCATCTCTATTCTAAATGGATATCCCTCTATTCTGAGGCAGTGCCCTCTAGTTCCAGATTCACCCAGAGACCTCTTCTCTATATCCGTGGATGAACCAGGAGGTACGTCACCTGCTGAAGGCTTTCAAGGCTGGCGACCCAGGTCTATACCAGCAAACCAGGTATGACGTGCAGGGCTATTTCAAAGGTGAAGAGACAATTTTGAATGAGGTTGGAGGCAACATCAGATGTACGACAACTCTGGTGGGGTTTGCAAGACGTTACTTCCTGCAAAGCGAAACCCAATAGCATGAATGGCAGTGATGCTTCACTACCAGGTGAACTCAACACCTTCTATGCCCACTTTGAAAGGGAGAATATAACTATAGCTGTGAAGATCCTTGCAGATCTCTGTCTCAAAGGCCAATGTTAGGCAGTCTTTAAAGAGGGTGATCCCTCGCAAGGTGGAAGGTCCTGCTGGAGTACCTGGTAAGGCTTTGAAAACTTGTATCAACTAACTGGTGGGAGCATTCGAGGACATTTTCAACCTCTCACTGCTACAGGTGGAAGTTTCTATTTGCTTCAAAAAGGCAACAGTTATACCAGTGCCTAAGAAGAATAACATGAGCTGCTTTAATGACTATCTCCCGGTAGCACTCACATCTGCAGTGATGAAATGCTTTGAGAGGTTGGTCATGACTAGACAGAACTCCTGCCTCAGCAAGGACCTGGACCCATTGCAATTTGCCTATCGCCACAATAGGTCAACAGCAGATGCAATCTCAATGGCTCTTCACACGGCTTTAGACCACCTGGACAACACAAACACCTATGTCAGGATGCTGTTCATCGACTATAGCTCAGCGTTTAACACCATCATTCCCACAATCCTGATTGAGACGTTAGAGAACCTGGGCCTCTGTACCTCCCTCTGCAGTTGGATCCTCGACTTCCTAACTGGAAGACCACAATTTGTGTAGATTGGTGATATCATATCCTCCTCGCTGATGATCAACACTGGTGCACCTCAGGGGTGTGTGCTTAGCCCACTGCTCTACTCTCTATACCCATGACTGCGTGGCTAGGCATAGCTCAAATACCATCTATAAATTTGCTGATGATACAACCATTGTTGGTCGAATCTCAGATGGGGTTGAGAGGGCATAAGAATGTGAGATACACCAACTAGTCGAGTGGTTTTGCAGCAACAACCTTGCACTCAATGTCAGTAAGATGAAAGAGCCGATTGTGGACTTCAGGAAGGGTAAGACGAAGAAGTGGAGAGAGTGAGCAGTTTCAAGTTTCTGGGTGTCCAGATATCTGAAGACCTGACCTGGTCCCAACATATCGATGCAGCTACAAAGAAAGCAAGCATTTATACTTCATTAGGAGTTTGAAGAGATTTGGTATGTCAAAAAAACACTCAAAAACTTCTATTGATGTACCATGGAGAGTATTCTGACAGGCTGCATCACTGTCTGGTATGGAGGGGACTACTGCACAGGACCAAAAGAAATTGCAGAGTGTTGTAAATTTAGTCGGCTCCATCTTGGGTACTAGCCTACAAAGTACCCAGGACATCTTCAAGGAGTGGTGTGTCAGAATGGCAGCATCCATTATTAAGGACCCTCAGCCCCCAGGGAATGCCCTTTTCTCTCTATTATCATCAGCTAGGAGGTACAGAAGCCTGAATGCACACACTCAGTGATTCAGGAACAGCTTCTTCCCCCCGCCATCCGATTCACACTGACCAAATATCACGTCCCTAGCAGGATCAGAGACCTTATTGCTGATTATTACAGCAACTTCAGGATGAGGGTCTCTTCAGGAGCAATTACATCAAGCTGGCACAAGGTGGAGATCGGCATCATCACAGGGTGCACTATCTCAGTGACACTGTTCTCCCTAGCCATGAACACGCTCACTCAGTCTGCTGAACCAGAGTGCAGAGGGCCCAGAATGAATTCCGCTCAATGGCAATCACCCATCAGGGCATTCGTGGACGGCCTCACAGTCACCACAGAATCAGTCCCAGGCGGCCGGTGGATTCTGCAGGGGCTTGAAAAACTGGTGGAGTGGGCCCAGATGCGTTTCAAACCAGCCAAATCCAGATCTATGGTGCTGAGGAAAGGCAAGGTGGAAAACAAGTTCCGGTTCAGCATCGCAGGCACAGCCATCCCAACCATCACAGAAAAGCCAGTCAAGAGCTTAGGTAAGGTTTTTGACAGCTCTCTTAGGGACACGGCATCCATTCAGGCGACCTGCACTGAGTTGGATGGCTGGCTGAAATCCGTGGACAGGTCTGGCCTACCTGGGAAGTTTAAAGCCTGGGTGTATCAGCATGGCATTCTTCCCAGAATCCTGTGGCCCCTCCTTGTCTATACAGTTCTGATCCCGACAGCCAAAACATTAGAGAGGAGGGTCAGCAACCACCTCAGGAGATGGCTGGGGCTGGCTGCCAAAGAGCCTGAGCAGTATCACCCTCTATAGACACCACAACAAACTGCAACTGCCCTTCGAATCCGTGCAGAAAAATTCAAGGTAACAAGAGCCAGTGAAGTGGTACAGTATAGAGACTCAAGTGATCTGAAGGTGGCTAGAGCAGGAATCCAAGTGAGGATTGGCAGGAAGTGGAGAGCAGAGGAAGCTGTTCTGGAAGCAGAGGAAAGGCTGCGTCACAGGAGGCTGGTGGGACCGGTCACACGAGGCCAAGCTGGGCTTGGATCCTTTCCAACTCCCCAAATGGACACCAACAGAGGGAAGGAAAGGCCCTGCCTAGTTCAGGAGGTGGTGAGAGCAGAAATGGAGGAGACGAGAACCTGCAAGGCAGTGGGAATGAAGCAACAGGGTGCTTGGACAAGATGGGAGAATGCAGTTGAGAGGAAAGTGACCTGGGCTGATCTTTGGAAAGCTGAACCACACCGCATCCAATTTCTCATCTAGGCAGTGTACGATGTGCTTCCAAGCCCATCAAACCTGCACACATGGGGCAAAGCAAAGTCATCTGCGTGCCCACTGTGTTCCAAGTGAGGAACCCTGGAGCACATCCTCAGTGGCTGCACAAGGCACTTGGTGAGGGATGGTACCCATGGAGGCATGATCAGGTTCTGAAGACCATTGCTGAAGCCATCAGCACAGGAGTGGAGTGGGCGAAGCGGTCCTGAACCTACAAGCAGACCATTGCCTTTGTCAGAGCTGGGGAGCAGCCAATACCCGCCAAAAGAACATCTTACAGGCATCCTGACCTCTGCAAGGGACCAGCAGCTGTTGGTGGACCTCGAACGGCAGCTGAAGTTCCCCAACCATATCGCAGCCACCACCCTGCGACCAGACATTGTCTTTGTGTCTGAGTCTACTAAGCAAGTGGTGCTGCTGGAGCTGACAGTCCCATGGGAAGATCGCTTGGAAGAGGCCTTTGAAAGGAAGCTCTCCAAGTACGCAGGACTGGTCAGCAACTGTCAGCAGACTGCATGGAGAGCGAGGTGTCTCCCAGTAGAAGTTAGATGTAGTGGATTTGCAGCCCGTTCTTTGGGCATCGAGAGAGAGAGGAAGAGGAGAGCCATCCGCAGTACCACCGATGTGGCAGAGAGGACCTCAAGATGGCTGTGGCTCAAAAGAGAGGGGCCATGGAGTCATAAGTAGCTAGCCACCTGGACACAAGCTGGGGTCTGATCAGACCTGGAGAAGGGTGTATGATGTTGAAAAACCTGAAACACCTGATGATTCCAGGAACATCACTGAAGATGTGTCCAGAGGCATCAGTAGATGTATGTACACAGGAACAGCATCTTCCCCCCGCCATCCGATTCCTAAATGGACACTACCTCACTTTTTCAATAAATGTTATTTCTGTTTGCTGCATGATTTTTAATCTATTAATTTTACGTAGGCTCTGATTTATTTATCTATGTATGTATTTATTTATTTATTATTTTTCTTCTTCTATATTATGTATTGCATTGAACTACTGCTGCTAAGTTAACAATTTTCATGACACTTGCCGGTAATAATAAACCTGATTCTGATTCTCATTCTCTATCTAGGCCTTTCAATATTTGACTGGGTTCAATGAGCTACCCCCTATTCTTCTAAACTCCAGTGAGTACAGGCCCAGAACCATCAAACACTTCTCCTTCATTAACCCTTTTATTCCAAGAACCATTCTCATGAACATCCTCTGGACCCTTCTCAAAGTAAGCACATCTTTTCTCAGGTAAGGGGCACGGAACTGCTCACAATACTACACGTGCACTCTGACCAATGTTTTATGAAGCCTTAGCCTTTCATCCTTGCTTTTATTTTCTAGTCCTCTTGAAATGCATGCTAACATTGCAATTACCTTCTTTACCACTGACAGTCTGCAAATTAACCTGCAGGGAATACTGCACATGGACTCCCAGGTCCCTTTGCATCCTGATTTTGATTTTGCTCCTCATTTAGAAAATCATCTATATGGTTTTTTTTTAACCAAAGTGCATGACCTTACATGTCCCTACACTAGATTCCATCCACCACTTCTTTGCCCATTCTTCCAATCTGTCCATGTACTTCTGCAGACTCCCTGCTTCCTCGACACTACCTGCCCCTCCACACTACCTGCCCCTCCACCTACTTTCATATTATCCACCAACTTGGCCACTAAACCATCAATTCCATCATACAAATCATTGAGATATAACATGAAAAGAAGCAGTCCTAATACTGACCCATGCGGAACACCACTAATAATTGACAGGCAACCAGAAAAGGCCCCCTCTATTCCCACTCTTTGCCATCTGCCAGTCAGACAATGGTCTATACATGTTTGTATCTTTCCCATGGTCTCTAATCTTATTAAGCAGTCTCAGGTGTGGCACCTTGTCAGAGGCCTTCTGAAAATTCAAGTAATCAACATCTACTTACTCTCCTTTGTTTTCGCTGCTTGTTATTTCTTCAAAGAATTTCAGCAGGTTTTTCAGGCAAGATTTCCCCTTTCAGAAAGCATGCTGACTTTGGCCTATTTTATAATGTGCCTCCAAGTGCCCCAAAACCTCATCCTTAATAATCTTCTTGAACATCTTCCCAAACACTGAGGTCAGACTAACTGGCTTATAATTTCCTTTCTTTTGCCTCCCTCCCTTCTCAAAGTGTGAAGTGATATTTGCAATTCTCCCGTTCTTTGGAACCATTCCAAAAATCTAGCATTCTTGAAAGATTAATACTAATGCCTCTACAATCTTTTCAACTACCTCTTTCAGATCTCTAGGCCGTAGTCCATCTGGTCCAGCCCTCTCAGGTTCAAAGCACCTTCTACTTAGTAACAGGAATTAGGAATAGTAATAGGAATCTCATCTGCCCATTTTCAAACTCTTAGGCATGAAATTCAACACTTCTCTTTTCAACTGGATTCTTGACTGCCTGACTAACAGACTGTGTCAGTAAAGATAGACAGCAGTGCCTCTTCCATAATTATTCTCAAAACTAGTGCACCACAAGGTTGCTTCCTCAGCTCCAAAAACTGCTCCCTGTATGCTCATGACGGTGTAGCCAGATTTGGTTCTAACTCCATCTACAAGCTTGCAGATGGAACCACCACAGTGGGCTGTAACTCAAATAACAATGAATCAGAGTACAGGACAGCAACAGCCAGTCTAGTGACAAGGTGTCATGAGAAAAATCTTTCCCTTAATGTCAGTCAAACAAAAGAGCTGGTCATTGCTTTAGGGAGGTCGTTGGGGGGGGGGGGGGGTGCAATGTGCACTTGCTCCTGCCTCCATCAATGGTGCTGAGGTGGAGAGGATTGACAGTCTCAAGTTGCTAGGAGTGAATATCACCAAGAGCTGCCCTAGTCCAACCTTGATGATTCCACAGCCAAGAAAGCTTACTAACATCTCTACTTCCTCAGGAGGCTAAGGAATTTTGGTATGCCCCCTTCGACTTTCACTAATTTTTATCAATGCACCATAGAAGGCATCCTACATTGATGCGTCCTGACTTGGTACGACATCTGATCTACCCATAGTTACTTTAAACTGCAGCATTGTGGGCGCAGTTCAGTGCATCACGTAATACAGCCTCCCCGCTTTAGACTCTGCTCATACTTCTCACTGCCTTGGTAAAGCAGTCTCTCTCTTCTCGAACTGTCTTTCTTCCTGCCTGCCTCCCACCCCCACCCAGCCAACACCTAACCCCAACACCCTAAGTGGGCAAAAAAAGATCAAAAAGCCTGAAAGTAAGCACTACCAAGCCTATCCCACTGTTATCAGAATATTGAATGGTACCCTAATATGATAAGATAGACTCTTGCCCTCACAGTCTACCTCATTAAAACCTTGCACTTTACTGTCTAACTGCCCTGCACTTCCTCTGTAATTGTAACATTTTATTCTGCATTGTTATTGCTTTAACTTGTACAACCCCAATGTGCTGTTATAATGAATTGATCTGTGTGTGGCATGCAAGGCAAGTTTTTCACTGTACTTTGGCACACGCCACAGCAATTAACCGATTTATCAATTTTTTAACTAGTTATTGTGACAACAAGGTCTGGTTAATTCAGGGGATGGAAATTGGGCTAAGTAGTCAGGGTAATTTCAACTCAAGCGGTTTGATATGACGCCTGTTTCTGGGCTGTATGAATCTGGCTCATTAAGTCAGTGCTGAATATTACGCAGTGGCTAACACTAATTTTACAGTATTTCCATTTTATTCTCCCCATTTTCACCTTAATCCTTCCTGCATCCAACCATAATTCCCAACCCTGCCACACACTTGTCGAGGTTCTGTCCCTCAGCTACATATGGGAGGGGGTGCAGTTCACTGTGACCAATTTACCTAGCAACCTATCTTTTTTTTTGGGAGATGTATTGAGTCAGTATGGTTATGCAAATTGGAAATGTTTATTTCGAAGACTGCACACTATTTATTCATAATTTGGGAGTTTTTGCTCTTGTTGCAAAAACTATCTGTAACAATGTTTCATTATTTGAGAACAGGCTGAATAATACTTTCTAAGCTTTATTTTCTCATATTCTTTAACTGGTAATAAATCAACTTCATTGTGGGCCAAAGGGCCTGTTTCAGTGCTGTACTGTTCTATTGTTTTAATTCCTGCCTATATCTTCCTACTATTGTATCAATCAATTATCTTTCATTGTTTGATACATTGAAATCTCACAATGAAAAGATTAGATTTATTTATTAACCACATGTACATCCACGCTTATAGTGAAATAAAATCTGAAGGTCTGCTGGGTGCAGCCCACATGTGCCATCACATGTTCCAGCACCAACATAGCATAAGAGCTCTATGTGTTGGATCATGATATAAGTGTAGTGAAGAATGATATTACACACAAAGAAACTGTTTTCAAGCTCCTTTCTGCTATTTCCTTAGTATTTGACTGTTTGTTACGAGGCTGAGCTGCTAGCTCAACACTCAATCCAGCGCAGATGGAAATCGTGCAAGGAGCCGGCCAAATTCAACCCAGGACCACTTGCCTCAAAGTCTGGTGCTGATTCCACGACATCACCAGTCAGCTGAAGGTACAGTAGGTAGGCTCTGGTGAACGTTGGGACATAAACTTGCATTTTAAATAGCTTTATTGATGATTCACTTGTCTGGTTTCAAGCAGTAAATTTGTGATCTAAACATCAAAATATGTTCAGTGAAAAAGTGATAGCATTGTCATCTAGCATGTTCAACACAACCATTTGTATTCTGATAGCAGATTCATAACAAAGGTACAAGAAAGCTCACCAACACCTCTTCCTCAGGTGGCTGAAGAAATTTGGCATGCTCCCATCAATCATTACCAACTTTCATCAAAGCATCAGAGAAACCATCCTTTCTGACTTTATTCATCATGGCTTGGTAAGACAATTGTTCTGCTGTGACTGCAAGAAATAGAGTTATGGACACAGCTTAGTACGTTGCAGGATCCAGGCTACCCTCCCTAGGTTCTGTGCATGCTTCTCACTGCCTCTGTAAAGCAGCCAACATATTCAAAGACCCCACCCACCTTGGATATTCTCTACTCACCCCCCACCATTGGGCAAAACATACAAAAGCCTCAAAGAACCAGCTACCAGGCTCAAGTGCAGCTTCTACCCTGCTGCCATAAGGTTACTGAATGGTTCCCTAGTATGACAGATGGACTCTTGCCTCACAATCTACCTTGTTACAATCTTGCACCTTATTGGCTACCTGCTCTACACATTCTCAGTAGCTGTTACACTTTATTCTACATTCTGTTATTGTTTTCTTTTGTCCTATTTCAATGCATTGGGAAATGAATTCATCTGTATGAATAGTATGCAAGACAAAATGTTTACTCTATCTCTGTAAACTTGACAATAAGAAACCATTTCCAATTAAAGTTTCAAGCCTATTATTTCCCTCACATAGTTTTCCATGATTAGTGAATTGGATAGCAAAGCAATATCTTCAGTACCTACATTATGAATATGTTTTCAGTACTCAGCTGACAAATCTGTGGATATGCATTTCCTTCTCATCTAGTTACACCAAATGTATTCTGATTTGTGTGGCAGGCGGGTAAGATAACAAATCAAATAATAAGGGTGTGACAGGGTGCATGTGGGAAGGGTGATTTTTTTGTGGGAGAAACTAGCATGAGGGGGTTACTGTGTAAAATAAGGCATCAGGAATTTAATATGGAAGCATTTTTTTCTTGAGTATGACCATTTGGTTTCACTGACCTTGGAAGAGTACTAGAGCCTTTTAGTTTTTTTTTAAAGTAGATACATAGCAAGAGGGGTTTGAAAGATTATTGTGGATATATGAGCATGCAGAGTTGAGGTTACAATTAAATTGTCTTGCTTTTATTAAATGCTGCACTAGGCTCTAGGGGCTAGTGGCCTCCAGGTTCTAGTTTATGTTTGTAAATGACACCAACTGAAAATAATAATATTTTTCAGATATTTCTTTTTGATGGAAAGGTCACAATTATCTACCAGGTTATATTTGATTTGAACTTGTGTCGCCGAGAATTAAGGAATATTATAACACTTGCACATGCACTGTTTGTACATGAGATTTAGGAAGTCATAAATTTCAGATTTCGTATCAGTGCCGATTATTCAAGCCAGGAAGATAGATAAATGAAAGCAAATAATGTACCGTTAGCTCAATGGATTTACAATTTGTTGTAAAAGTATGCTCAGTCAAACAAACAAAAACAAATTATAATGATAATTGCCAGGAAATACGGTTCAAAAATCAATGTACATACATATGTCACTGCATACTACCTTGAGATTCATTTTCTTGCAGGCATTTACAGGAAAATAAAGAAATACAATAGAATTTATGAAAACTCTACATACATAAATAAAGGCAGAAAAGCAATCAATGTAAAAATGAAGATAAAATGTGCAAATTTGAACTAATATAATTCTGATAACATGAGTTATGAAATCCTTGAATGTGATTCAGTAGGTTGTAGAATCAGTTCAGAGTTGAAAAGTTCAAATTTCAAAGTAAGTTCAAAGTAAATGTTATTATCAATGTACATATATATCACCATATATAAGCAAGATTTATTTTCTGGTGGGCATACTCAATAAATCTATCAAATAGTAACCATAACAAAATTAATGAAAGACTGCCCAACTAGGGGGGGGGGGGGAGAGAGAGAGAGAGAGAGAGAGAAAGAAAGAAAGAAAGAAAGAAAGAAAGAAAGAAAGAGGTTATCTCCTTTGGTTCAAGAGCCTAATGGTTGAGGGGTATAACTCTTGCTGAACCTGGTTGTGTGAGTCTTGAGGCTCTTGCACCATCTTCCTGATGACAGCAGCAAGAAGAGAGCATGTCCTGGGTAGTGAGTGTCCAGAATGATGGATGCTGGTTTTCTGTGACAGTGTTTCATGTAGCTGTGCACAATGGTTGGGATGTCTATACCCATGATGGACTGGGTGTATCTATTACTTTTTGTGCGATTTTCTGTTCAAGGGCATGGCTGTTTCCATACCAGGCTGCGATGCAGCCAATCAATATGTCCTCCATCACACACCTGTAGAAGTTGGTCAAAGTATCAGATGCCATGTCGCATCTTCGCAAGCTTCTGAGGAAGTAGAGGTGCTGCCATGTTTTCTTCATAATTGCACTTATATGCTGAGCCTATGAGCCCAGGACAGGTCCAGAAAAATATCAACACATAGAAATTTAAAGTTGCTAACTCTCTTCATCTCTGATCTTTTGTTGAGGACTAGTCCATGGACCTCTGGTTTCTTATTTACTTATGAGATGCAACGTGGAATAGGCCCTTCCAGCCCTTTGACCCAAGCCGCCCAGCCTAATTTAGGCTGATTTAATACAAGCCTAATTACATGACAATTTTACAGTGACCAATTAATCTTCCAACCAGAATGTCTTTGGACCATGGGAAGAAACCGGAGCACCCAGAGGAAACTCAGGTGGTCATGAGGAGAACCTAAATACTCCTAACAAGCAGCGGCGGCAATTGAACCTGGTCATCTGTTCTGTAAAATACTGTGCTAACCACTACACTACCATGCCTCCCTTCTTCTGAGGTCTATAATCTGTTCCTCGGTCTCAATGCTGACATTGAGTAAGAGGTCGTTGTTATGACAGCACTCAGCCAGATTTTCAATTTCCCTCCTACATGCTGATTCATCACCACCTACATGAATGATTCATCATTCAGCCTATGACAGTTGTATCATCAGCAAACTTGCCTATGGCTTTGGTGCTGTGTTTAGCCACACAGTCTTAAGTGTGTGTTGAAGTGAGTGAAGTTATCCTCACCAGTTCAGATGGTTGTAATAACTGTTCCTGAGCCCGGCAGTGTGGGATCTGAGGCTCCTGTACCTCCTTCCCGATGGTAGTAGCAAGAAGAGAGGATGGTTGGATAGTGACAGTTCTTGATGATAGATAGTACTTCCTGCTAGCAGTGTTCCTGCTAAATGTGCTGAATGGTGGGAGGGGTAATGGCTGTGACGGACTGAGCTGTATCGGAATTGAACCGAATTGAATTGACTTTATTTCTTACATCCTTCACATACATGAGGAGTAAAAATCTTTATGTTATGTCTCCGTCTAAATGTGCAATGTGCAATCATAGTAATTTATAATAATGTATAATAAATAGAACAGTCAATGTAACAGAGTTATACTCAAATCAGCGTGAGTTAATCAGTCTGATGGCCTGGTGGAAGAAGCTGTCCCAGAGCCTGTTTGTCCTAGCTTTTATGCTGTGGTACAATTTCCCAGATGGTAGCAGCTGGAATAGATTGTGATTGGGATGACTCGGGTCCCCAATGATCCTTCAGCCCGAGCATACCCATCTTTCTATATGTCCTGAATCATGGGAAGTTCACAACTACAGATGTGCTGGGCTGTCCACACAACTCTCTGCAGAATCCTGCGATTAAGGGAGGTACAGTTCCCATACCAGACAGTGATGCTGCCTGCTACATTCTGCAGACATTTCCTGATTTTTGGGAACTGACATTCCCATACCAGACACTGGTGTAACCAATTAGGATACTCTCCACTCTGCATTTATAGAAGTTGATAAAAAACTGGAACAGCCAGGCGTGGGCAGAGTGGAGTGATCAAAAAGCACAAATGGGCACTTTAGCAGGGGGCTGAAAGCCCAGTTTCCCAGATGTATGTCTCTGACTTTACATAAAATTGTATTTATTAAGAATCTAAAAGAGAAACCAAAAAAACATGTATTTAAATGCTCATCAAGTGGGATCTGTATATTGGAAAACTTACGGAATGAACCAACAGCATTACATTTCATTGGAACTGGTACTCGCTACATTTTTTTAGTACTTTAACAAAAATCATGTTAAACTGATTGGAAATTTGCGGTCAAAATGCCTGCTCTACTGCAGGCTCAGTGAGCTTAAATGGAAATGATAGGAAAAAAATTCTCAAGTACTGTAATTTCAAAATTTCATATTCAAGTTTATTTTCAAGGTCATAAAGTATCATGATTTCAGAAACTAATGACCATGATAGACTGGTAATGGCACTTAATGGCCCTATATAGATCTCAAAAAGACAACTTTTGTTTCTAGCAACACACACAAAATGCTGGTGGAACAAAGCAGGTCAGGCAGCATCTATAGGGAGAAGCACTGTCGACGTTCCGGGCCGAGACCCTTCGTCAGGACTAATTGAACGGAAAGATAGTAAGAGATTTGAAAGTAGAGGGGGCGGCTTTTGTTTCTAGATGCCTTTGAATTGATTATAGAATCACAAATGAGGTGCTTAAATGTCAGCATTATCAGAATCTATTTGCTTGCTTTCACTGATACTGCAGATGACAGGTGATGAAGCAATTATACTACGAGACATTTGTGATGAAAAGAAATGCATCATTTTTTCAATTATTAATTAGTGTCATAAAACACTAATTGCTGATGATATGCGCACAGTTATCAGTAATTGGTACTTCATCTTATTGAAGTTGACAGATGAGTTTAACATTAAAAATAAAAGCATTAAGATCCCTATCTGCGGTAAATGCATGTTTTATTTCTCATATTTAAATTAATTCCTCTTTAAGTACAGGGTTGTTACAGTTCTAAGGACTTTGATTTAGGGGCATTTGATTATGAGGGTTTTTCTATAATCCTGTGAATAATTTGTAAATTACAAAGTTTTCTTTTTGAAAAGCTAAAATACTGCATGTGTTGGAAATCTAAAGTAAAAAAAAGTGGAAGAGAACCTTTGCACTCCATTTTCCTTGGTTTACACACACACACACACACGAGTTAAATTAAGAGAAGTTCAAAAAAACAATTTAAAAATATTAGTGAGTTTGTGTTCATGGGCTCAATGTCCATTTAGAAATTGGAAGGCAGAGGGGAAGAAGCTGTTCCTGAATTACTGAGTATGTGAATTACTTCAGGCTTCTGTAAGTCCTTCCAGATGTTAACAACGAGAAGAGGACATGTTCTGGGTTGCGGAATCCTTGATGATGGAAGCCGCTTTTCTGAGGCACTGCTCCTTGAAACCATCTTGGATACAATGGAGGCTAGTACCCATGATGGAGCTCACTAATTTTACAGCTCTCTGCAGCTTACTATGATCTTATGATGTAGTAATCCCCCCCCATCCCCTACTTCCAGACGGTGATGCAGCCAGTCAGAATTCTCTTCAAATGTCTTAGATGACAAACCAAATCTCCTCAAACTCCTGTTGATATATAGCCGCTGTCTTATCTTCGTTATAGCTGCATCAATATTTTGGAATCAGGCCAGCAGGTTATCCCTACCTTTGTCCACTTCAGACATTCATTTGCTTTTGGTTCTCTTTAATTCCTACTGACACCCCCCCCCCCCCCCAACCCACTGTAAATAGAATGCACATTTGTTTCTCGCCTTCCCAGTTCTGATGAAGGGCATTTGACTTGACACATTAACTCTTTTTCTCATTTGATGCAGTATGTTTTTCCTTTCATCATTGACTACTTTCTTATAGATGTTTGATCACAGAAAAAATATTTTAAAAATAAAAATAAGGCAGAGACTTGTATGTTCTGATGGAAGATCATATCAGAATCAGAGGAAGAGGAATGGGATATTTATTACTGTGAGCATGTTCCATATTCTAGTTCATAGCTGAGCTCCTCTCCAATAGTTCTGTTAATATTCTTGCTTCAAAAATCTATTGATTTTTGAATCATAAAATTCAATTGACCTGGTATCCTGAATTTTTCTGGGGACAATATTTTAGGCCACCATCACCCAAATTTAGGTAACAATGGCCTAAAAGATTTGCTGTTTTTTAATCTACTAAACTTCAAACTCACTTGCCATTTGACTTGCTACTTTCACAAGAGCAATATTGCAATGATAATAATTAATGAATCAAATAATAAAGACAATTTTCCCTGATTTCTAAATGGAGAGAACATACAAAAAATGATGCACAAGGGACTTGGGAGTGCTTGTGCAGGATTCCCTAAAAGTTAATTTGCAGGTTGAGTCTGTGGTGAGGAAGGCACGTGTAATGTTGACATTCATTTCAAGAAGACGAGACTAGACTATAAAAGCAATAATATTGAGACTTCATATAGCACTGGTGAGGCCTCACTTTGATTATTGTGAGCAGTTTTGGGCCTTTTATCTTAGAAAGTATGTGTTGAAACTGGAGAGGGTTCAAAGGAATTTCACAAAAATAATTCCAGGATTGCACGTCTTATTGATGAATCTGAGCCTGTATTCTCTAGAATTCAGAAGAATGAGGGGTGACCTCACTGAATCCTATCGACTGGTGAAAGGTCTTGATAGAGTGGATGTGGAGAGGATGTTTCCTATGTTGGGAAATTCGAAGACCAGAGTACACAGCCTCAAAGTAGAAGGGCATCCTTTTAGAATGGAAACGAGGAGGTATTTTTTTCACCAGAAAGTGGTGAATCTGTGGAATACTTTGTCACAGGCAGCTGAGGTGACCATGTCTTTATGTATATTTAAGGCAGAGGTTGATAGATTCTTAATTGGTGAAGCAATACAGGGAGAAGGTAGGAGACCGGCGCAGAGAGGAAGAATAGATCAGCCATGACGGAATGATGGAGCAGAGTCGATGGGCCATATGGCCTAATTCTGCTCCTATATCTTATGGTCTTATGGATAAGGTTCCAATGCTGGATTTTGTTCCAGCTGAGAAGCTCAATTGTGGGGTTGTAGAAATTTGAATTCCTGTATCTCTTTTCCTATTATTCTTGAAAAATAAATAAAGCAGTGTTGTTATTGGAAAAACATCTTTAAGCCTTGTCAATCAAATCAGTCCAGGTCATACAGTGAGGCCAAGTTGGTCTCAATTATAACTTCTGGGAGCTTTGATGCTGCTAGTCAATTGTGCATTCTTCAAGTTAAAAATTCCAAGAGCGTTGTCTTGTAAGTCTGGAAATTAATCAACAGAAACACACAGGAGACAGGAGATGCATATCGACTTTGTTTTACTTTGTGAGGTGTGCACTTATGACATGTTGGTATAATGACATACGCCATTCATGTACTTTTACATACATATAAGCTATACTGAATTATGTAAACAAGCAAAGAATGGTTAATCAAACAATATATTTACAATATTATTCAAATATTACTGAAAAATTAAATACACTACGCTCCTCCCTACTTAGCTCTATGCTCCAATTCAATATAGCATTCAGGACATCACGGACCGATTGCAGGGAATCCTCAAGGGTGAAGGTGAACAGCCGGAAGTGGTAGTGCATGTCGGCACAAATGACATCGGGAAGAAGAGGAAGGACATTCTGCAGCGGGACTTCAAAGAACTCGGAAGAAGGCTGAAAAGCAGGACTTCCAGGGTGGTTATCTCTGGTTTGCTTCCAGTTCCTCGTGCTGGAGAGGGCAGGAACAGGGAAATAATGGATCTGAATGTGTGGCTGAGGAACTGGTGCAGGAAGCAAGGATTTACATTCTTGGACCACTGGGATCTGTTTTGGGGTAGGGATGAATTGTACAAAAGGGATGGGTTGCACCTTAATAGACGGGGGACCAGCATTCTGGCAGACAGGTTTGCCACTGCAACACGGATGTGTTTAAACTAAGTAGTGGGGGGAGGGGATGGACTGGAAATATAAGGATGGAGTTAAAGGGAAAGTGAAAATAAGAAAAGTTAAAAAGGACAACAGAATCAATGGAGTAGAAAGCTCAAGAAGAGATCATACAGTATGGCCAAGTGAAATAGGAATTGATATGAAAGGAGAGGGGAGTAACGAATTAAAAGTATTATATATGAATGCACGAAGTATAAGGAATAAAGTAGATGAGCTTGAGACTCAGTTGGAAATTGGCAAGTACGATGTGGGAATAACAGAGACATGGCTTCAAGCGGACAGGGCCTGGGAAATGAATATTCAAGGATATACATCTTATCGAAAGGACAGACTGACTGGAAGAGGGGGTGGGGTGGCTCTGTTGGTGAGGAATGATATTCAGTCCCTTGCGAGGAGGGACATAGAATCAGGGGATGTAGAGTCAGTATGGATAGAACTGAGAAATTCTAAGGGTAGAAAGACCCTAATGGGAGTTATCTACAGGCCCCCAAACAGCAGTCTGGATGTAGGGTGTAAGTTGAATGAAGAGTTAAAATTGGCATGTTGCAAAGGTAATGATACAGTTGTCATGGGGGATTTCAACATGCAGGTAGACTGGGAGAATCAGAATGGTACTGGACCCCAAGAAAGGGAGTTTGTGGAGTACCTCTGAGATGGATCCTTAGAACAGCTGGTACTGGAGCCTACCAGGGAGAAGGCAATTCTAGATTTAGTGTTGTGCAATGAACCGGATTTGGTCAGGGACCTCGAGGTAAAGGAACCATTAGGAGATAGTGACCATAATATGGTATGTTTTAACCTACAATTTGAGAAGGAGAAGGGAAAATTGGGTGTGTCAGTATTACAGTTGAACAAAGGGAACTATGGAGCTATGAGGGAGGAGTTGGCCAAAGTTCAATGGAACAATACCCTAGCAGGGAAGACAGTGGAACAACAATGGCAGGTATTTCTGGGAATAATGCAGAAGGTGCAGGATCGGTTCATTCCAAAGAGGAAGAAAGATCCTAAGGGGAGTAAGGGGCGGCCTTGGCTGACGAGGGAAGTAAAGGGCAGTATAAAAATAAAAGAGAAGAAGTATAACATAGCAAAAATGAGCGGGAAACTGGAGGACTGGGAAGCTTTTAAAGAGCAACAGAAGATAACAAAAAAGGCAATACGCCAAGAAAAAATTAGGTACGAAGGTAAACTAGCCAAGAATATAAAGGAGGACAGTAAAAGCTTCTTTAGGTATGTGAATAACAAAAAAATAGTTAAGACCAAAATTAGGCCACTGAAGACAGAAACAGGTGAATTTATTATGGGGAACAAGGAAATGGCAGACGAGTTGAACAGGTACTTTGGATCTGTCTTCACTAGGGAAGACACAAACAATCTCCTAGATGTAATAGTGGCCAAAGGAACTAGGGTAAAGGATGAACTGAAGGAAATTTATATTAGGCAAGAAACAGTGTTGGATAGACTGTTGAGTCTGAAGGCTGATAAGTCCCTGGGACCTGATGGTCTGCATCCCAGGGTACTTAAAGAGGTGGCTCTAGAAATTGTGGACGCATTGGTAATCATTTTGCAATGTTCTATAGATTCAGGAACAGTTCCTGCTGATTGGAGGGTGGCTAATGTTGTCCCACTTTTCAAGAAAGGAGGGAGAGAGAAAACAGGGAATTATAGACTGGTTAGCCTGATGTCAGTGGTGGGAAAGATGCTGGAGTCAATGAGAAAAGAGGAAATTACGACACATTTGGATAGCAGTAGAAGGATCAGTCCGAGTCAGCATGGATTTATGAAGGGAAAATCATGCTTGACTAATCTTCTGGAGTTTTTTGAGGATGTAACTATGAAAATGGACAAGGGAGAGTCAGTGGATGTAGTGTACCTGGACTTCCAGAAAGCTTTTGATAAAGTCCCACATAGGAGATTAGTGGGCAAAATTAGGGCACATGGTATTGGGGGCGAAATACTGACATGGATTGAAAATTGGCTGGCTGACAGGAAGCAAAGAGTAGCGATTAACAGGTCCCTTTCGGAATGGCAGGCTGTGACCAGTGGGGTACCGCAAGATTCGGTGCTGGGACCGCAGCTGTTTACAATATACATTAATGATTTAGATGAAGGGATTAAAAGTAACATTAGCAAATTTGCTGATGACACAAAGCTGGATGGCAGTGTGAAATGTCAGGAGGATGTTATGAGAATGCAGGGTGACTTGGACAGGTTGGGTGAGTGGACAAATGTATGGCAGATGCAGTTTAATGTGGATAAATGTGAGGTTATCCACTTTGGTGGCAAGAACAGGAAGGCAGATTACTATCTAAATGGAGTCAAGTTAGGAAAAGGGGAAGTACAACGAGATCTAGGTGTTCTTGTACATCAGTCAATGAAAGCAAGCATGCAGGTACAGCAGGCAGTGAAGAAAGCTAATGGCATGCTGGCCTTTATAACAAGAGGAATTGAGTATAGGAGTAAAGAGGTCCTTCTGCAGCTGTACAGGGCCCTGGTGAGACCCCACCTGGAGTATTGTGTGCAGTTTTTGTCTCCAAATTTGAGGAAGGACATTCTTGCTATTGAGGGAGTGCAGCGTAGGTTCACAAGGTTAATTCCCGGAATGGCGGGACTATCATATGTTGAAAGATTGGAGCGAATGGGCTTGTATACACTGGAAATTAGAAGGATGAGAGGGGATCTGATTGAAACATATAAGATTATTAAGGGATTGGACACGCTGGAGGCAGGAAGCATGTTCCCGCTGATGGGTGAGTCCAGAACTAGAGGCCACAGTTTAAGTATAAGGGGTAGGCCATTTAGAACAGAGATGCGGAAAAACTTTTTCACCCAGAGAGTGGTGGATATGCGGAATGCTCTGCCCCAGTAAGCAGTGGAGGCCAAGTCTCTGGATGCATTCAAGAGAGAGTTAGATAGAGCTCTTATAGATAGCGGGGTCGAGGGATATGGGGAGAGGGCAGGAACGGGGTACTGATTGTGTATGATCAGCCATGTTCAAAGTGAATGGCGGTGCTGGCTAGAAGGGCTGAATGGCCTACTCCTGCACCTACTGTCTATTGTCTATATAATAATAATAACAATAATAATACATATATACTTTATTGATCCCAAGTGGAAAATTCTTTTGTTACAGCAGCAACATTTAAAAACCTACTTAGCAGTGTGCAGCCTTATCTAATAATTAAGTAGAGTAATAATATACACAGTAATAATTTACCAAAGTGCAATAATAATTTGTGCAATAATAAAGCAGAAACTATTGTACTATGGTGTGTGTTTTCCTGTTGCACAGTGATGAACTGTTGTAGATGCTTATTGCATTTGGTAGGAAAGATTTTCTGTAACAATCCTTGTGACAGCGGAGCTGAATGAGTCTGTTTGAAATGGTGCTCCGCTGCTTATTCAGTAGGTCATGGAGAGGATGTGCCAGATTGTCCATAATGGATAACAGTTTGTTTAGTAACCCCTTCTCCACCACTAACTCAAAAGAGTCTGGCTTGTAGCCAAGGATGGATCCAGCCTTTTTGATGAGTTTATTTAGACCTTTTGCATCTCCAGCACCGATGATGCTCCCCCAACTTAAAGCCGCAAAGAAGACTGCACTCGCTACAACAGACTGGTAAAAGATCTCCAACATCCTGCTGCATGGATTGAAGGATCTCAGCTTCCTTAGAAAATACAGTCTGCTCATCCCTTACTTATAAACCGCCTTAGTTGTATCTCAACTCAACTATATACATATTCCCATTCAGGCCTAAAGATTTAATGACTGTGTTGTATTTCTTATTCTTGAGGGATAATCTCTTTCCTGACCAGTTCACTCTGCTTAGTAGGTGAGACTTATGGCTGTGAAACAGTTTAAAGTTCTGTGGTCTCCTCATTGGTTGTTGTATGAGTTGAGTCTGGGTCTCCAGGAAGTGGTTCTGACAGCTCTGGTCACCTTCTTCTCTAACAATTGATTATGCTCTCCTCAAATGATTTATGTGTCATCTCCAGACAATGTCTGATGCAATCTCCACTGTGTAGGAGTGTGGCCCAGTTCTGTCCTTAATCTTTCCAAGTACCCACTTTTGATAGCTCTGTAGTCCCTCGCCAGGAGTGCTTGTTTGAGGAGCTCTCAATGTGTCTCAGCTGTTTGTCCTCTTTACTCCTTCTGAGATTGGGTTTGAGGAGATCCAAGCGTGAGCGCAAGGGAAGACCCAGAAACAGCATAGGTAGTGAGTTGTTGGTTGTGGAGTGTGCTGCACTGCAAAATGTAAGGAGGAGATTGGTAAGTTTCTGATTTAGTGTCAGTGTAATCTGTTCTACTGACATTGCTCACAGTGCATTCTTTAGACTCTGGACAAACCTTTCTGACAAACCATTTATATCTGGGTGGTACAGCACAGATATAATATAAGTTATTCTATTCAGGGCTGAAATGGTTGCCACAAGAGAACACAGGTTTAAGGTGCTGGGGAGTAGGTACAGAGGAGATGTCGGGTAAGATTTTTACTCAGAGAGTGGTGAGTGCGTGGAATGGGCTGCCGGAAACGGTGGTGGAGGTGAATACAATAGGATCTTTTAAGAGACTTTTGGATAGGCACATGGAGCTTAGTAAAGTAGAGGACTATAGGTAAGCCTAGTGATTTCTAAGGTAGGGACACATTCAGCACAACTTTGTGGGCCGAAGGGCCTGTATTGTGCTGTAGGTTTTCTATGTTCCTGTTCCTTTTCGGGAATGACTGTAACTGCTCTGCAACAAACTGAACAGTGAATGTTGTCACTGAAGTGTTCTGGAATACCAGCCATTGAGAAGAGGCTTCTCAACACATCAAATGTGTGCTCAGCTGTAATGGAGGCTGCTGGGAACAATTCTGGCCACTCTCTAGTGCATCCACTACTACCAAGAAATTTGTGCTCATGAATAGCTTGGCAAAATCCACATGAATCTTCTGCCAGGGAAACGCAGGCCATTCCCAAGGATGGAGAGGTGCTGTTTCTGGGATCTTCTGAATACGTTGGCATCCTGAACAGTGCATGGCAAATTGCTCAGTTTGTTGATCAACATCAGGCCATCAGACAAAGCCTTGAGCTAATGCTTTCATTTTGACCATGCCTAGATGACCAGCATGTAGCTCCTCCAACACTTCAGCTCACAGACTTAATAGTACAACAACTTTCAATCCCCATATAAGGTAACTCCTGTCCAGGGTAGGTTCATCCCAGTGCTGTTAAAATGGGGGTAACAGAAATTTCTGCTGCATATTTCAGCCAATTTACAGTGCCTACAAAAAGTATTCACTCACTCCCTTTGGAAGTTTCATGTTTTATTGTTTTACTGCATTGAAATTACAGTGGATTCAATTTGGCTTTTTTGACATTGATCAACAGCAATAGACTCGCACATATCAACGTGAAAACTGATCTCTACAAACAGATGTTACTTAATTACAAATATAAAACAAAAAATAATTGATTGTAGAAGTAACTACCATCCTTTAATATGACTCACTAAACCATCACAGGTGTAGCCAATTGGTTTTAGAAGTCACATAATTAGTTAAATGGAGACCTGTGTGCAGTCAAGGTGTTTCAAATGATTATAGTAAAAATACACCTGTATCTGGAATCAGTATTTTGGCAAAAACTACACCATGAATACAAAAAAACAACTCCGCAAAAGGGCTATTGAAAAGCACAAGTCGGGAGATGGATGTAAGAAAATTTCCAAGTCACTGAATATCCCTTGGAGTACAATTAAGTCAATCATCAAAAAATAGAAAGAGTATGGAACAACTGTAAATCTGCTTAGAGCAGGACATCCTCAAAAATTGAGTGACCGTGCATGAAGGGGACTAGTGAGGGAGGCCACCAAGAGGCAACTCCGGAGGAGTTACAAGCTTCAGTGGCTGAGATGGGAGAGACTGCGCATACAACTGTTGTCTGGGTGCTTCATGTCGCTGCTTTATGTGACGGGGCAAAGAGAAAGCCACTGTTGGGAAAAAAAACTCACATGAAATCTTGGCTAGAATTTGGCAGAAGGAATGTGGGAGACTCTCCCATAAGTCAGCAGGAAGAAGGTTCTGATGAAACCAAAACTGAGTTTTTTGGCCATCAGACTAAATGCAATGTTTGACAAAAGCCAAACAATGCACACCATCAAAAACACACCATCCCTACTGTGAAGCTTGGTGCTGCCTGCATTATGTTGTAGGGATGCTTATCTGCAGCAGGCCCTGGAAGGATTGTGAAGGTAGAGGATAAAATGAATGCAGCAAAATACAGGGAAATCTTGGATGAAAACCTGATTCAGTCTGCATGAGAACTGCAACTTGGGAGAAGATTTATTTTCCAGAAGGCCAATGACCCCAAGCATAGCTACACAGCAATGGCTTAATATCAATAAAGTTAATGTCCTGGAGTGGCCAAATCAGAGTCCAGACCTCAATTCAATTGAGGATTTGTGGCTGGACTTGAAAAGGGCTGTTCACTCACGATCCCCATGCAATCTGACAAAGCTTGGGCAGTTTTACAAAGAAGAATGGGGAAAAATTGCAATGTCCAGATATGTAAAGCTGATAGAGACCTACCACATAGATTCAATGTTATAATTGCTGCCAAAGGTGCATCTACTAAATACTGGCTTGAAAGGGGTGAGTAATTATACAAGCAACTATTTTGTGTTTAATAATTGTAATGAATTTAGACCAATTTGTAGAAATTTGGTTTCACTTTGACAAGTCTTTTCTATTAATTGGTGTAATAAAAACCAAATTACATCCACTGTGATTCAATGTTGTAAAACAATAAAATATGAAATAATATAAGATGATGAGAGCCATTGATCATGTGGATAGTTAGAGGCTTTTTCCCATGGCTGAAATGGCTAGCACGAGAGGGCAGAGTTTTACGGTGTTTGGAAGTAGGTACAGAGGAGATAGCAGGGGTAAGTTTTTTATGCAGAGAGTGGTGAGTGCGTGGAATGAGCTGCCGGTGACAGTGGTGGAGGCGGATACGCTAGGGTCTTTTAAGGGACTCCTGGACAGGTATATAGAGTTCAGAAAAATAGAGGGTTATGGTTACCCCTAGGTAATTTCTAAGGTAGGGACATGTTCGGCACAGCTTTGTGGGCCAAAGGACCTGTATTGTGTTGTAGGTTTTCTATATTTCTATGAAAACTTCCAAGTGAGGTGAAGACTTTTTATAGGCACTCTAGGTGGCCACATAGACCTGAAACAGTGAGAATTCTTTACTGGTTTCTCTTGGGATCATCTCTGCCGTAATAGGGAGATATTTGATTTGCATAAGGGAGAATACATTAAGTGGAGTGACCTCTTTTATAAATTTTTCAGGTATTCCATTTTCCAAAGATAAACAGGACAATCCATCAGTATTTCCATGATTAGTTGTCCTCCTGAATTCAATCTTGTAATTGTGTCCTCCAGGAAACAGAGAATATCAATGCATTCATACCACTGCTGTTAGTGGACCACCTTTCTGTGGTTTGAAAATGGGCACTACTGGTTGATGATCAGTAATGAGGATGAGCTCTCTCTCTTACAAATACTAGTTAAAATATACTAGTTAAAATATACTAGTTAAAATATACTAGTTAAAATATTTTACACCTGTCAATCTGCGCATAATTTTTCTCTGCATTGGTAAGGGAACATGATACAAAGGCTATGGGCTGATCACTTCCTTCACTCATAACATGTGACATGACTGCACCTACACTACAAGACAAGGCATCACAGATATGCTTCACTGGATGATGTGGATCATGAAATGTGAGTACAGTGTCTAATGTCATCATTTTCTTTGCCTTTTTGAAAGTCACCTGACACTGCTTTGCCTATTGTTATTTATTCCTGATCTGTAGTAATGAGTTAAATGTGTGGAGCACAGTTGGCAGGAACCTGTTATAGTAATTGACAAATCCTAGAAAGGATCACAACTGGTTTAAGATGGAGCTACTGAAATTTTGCAACAGCCTACTGGTAATTCAGATGGCGAGAAATTTGACAGAAAACATTGGATTGGTGAGGTTGAGAACGGCTTCAGGCTGTGCGGCCCAAGAGTGTTGCTGCACCAGGATCCTACTCCAAGAGCGAGGCAGTACCCAGTGCTTGGGCAATTTAAATGCTGGCACAGTTAGACTGGAAAGCCCAAATGTTGGGCCTGGAGCCAAAGATCGTGCCGATTTCATTCACACTCTTGTGACGTTCATCCCTCTTTCCGTCCGCTGTCATCTCTGCAAGTTTCATACTTTTGCCCCACTAATATGAACTGAGATGCTAATATGAGTAGGTTAGTAGTGGAGCGGACCTAAAGACTCAATCTGGTTTGGAATGCTAATTTTTGCTTCTATTGTTTCCATTAAAAAAAAGAGGGAGAGGGGGGAGAGGAGAGGGGGATAATTCCCCATCATTTATGCTTTTTTTAAAATTGAGTTCTTTGGGGTTTCTTGCTTTGTGGCTGCTTGTAAGCAAACAACTCTCAAGGTGTATAATTTATAATTCTTTGATAATAAATATACTTGAATCTTGAGTATGCTCTTTGGTCTAGTGGCATCCAAAGCTGAATTTTCTGAGCACACTTGTGTAATCCTTGTGCGTCATTAGTGTGATCACAATAAGTTATTCTTAGTTTAAAGATTTTGATGTCTTGAGATTTTGAAGATGTTCCTTGTCATTTGCTTGGTCAGCCTTGCAGCACCCAGTCCGTAACTTTCTGCCAGAGTGCAGGAGCAGATGCTTCTCCAAAAATAAGCCGACTAGTGTGATAAAGTCCTTTGTGCATGTTTATGGTGAGAAACATTTTGGATTCTTGTTCTATCTCCATCTGTAGATAGGCCTCAGCTAAGTCCACTTTGCTGAAGTGTTTTCCTCCAGAAAGGTTTGTAAAGATATCCTTTAACCTGGACAGATGGTCCATTCAGAGCTGAGTTGATGGTAACATTGATCCTTGTTGGCAACTGGAATCACTGGTGTTGCCCATGGACTCCACTCAAACTTGGAAAGAATTCCTACAAGCTCCATGCAATCTAGCTTGCTGAATGCATTGTCACAGATGGAATAAGGAAGCAAACGTGTTTTGGAAAACTTAGGTGTGGTATTTTCATTTAACACTATTTTACCATTGATATGTTTAAGGTTTCCATTGTCATCCTTGAACACTCTGTGACATCATTCAGTACCTTTCTAAAACCACATTCAATTGACTGTATTGAAAGGGCTATGGCATGCAAATGGTGGTATGAGGTATGTAATCATAGCCCCACAATGCTGGCCCACCTTTTTTACCACATGCAAGTCCAATGTGGCTTGTTAGTTGTTGCATTTCACTGTTGCAAATATCTTTCCCACAGAAGTTATCTATTCTCCAGTATAAGTTCTTACTTGAATACCTGCAGATTTCAGTTCAATATCTTTGAAATGTCATTCAGACTGATTTTGTATAATCTCAGAAACAGCCGAGCCAGTGTCTAATTACATTTTAATTTAACTACCACCCACTTCTGGTGTAAGGGATATTACTTGCCTCCTGTTAGTCTTCACATTGTAAATCTCAAGGGTACCCGGTCCTGTAACATTCTCATCAATATCAGATTTTTCATCAACAGAGTGCTCTTCTTGAAACTATAACTTGGAATTTTATCATTATATCTCCCCTGTGCAGTCCATTTATTTATGTTTGCTGGACATGCTCTTTGTATGTGTCCTATTTTGTTGCATTTTCTGCAAGTTTCATCTTTAAACATGCATTAATCTGGTGTATGTAAGCCTCTGCCACAACAGTAACACAATTCATTGAGCCAGGAAGATTTCTGTTTAGACATTGCATTTCTATTTATGCTGTCTTTCATTAATTGTGTCTCTGGCTGCTGTTCCTATTGATACAGTGATTTCAACTGCTCTTTTAAATGTGAGTTGTGCTTCAGCTAGCAGTCATCTTGAATGATTTTTGTAAGATTCAACAAACTGAATGATCTCTCAGTGAATCATTAGAACCATCACTGAATTGACAATGCCTAGTTAACTTCTTTTATTCAGCCACTTATGCTGAATGGATTCCCTTTCCTTTTGATTCCACTTATGAAACCTAAAGTGTTCTGCAATCAACAATGGTTCCAGTTTTAAATGTTCCTATATTCTGTTCATGATATCAACAGAACTAATTTCAGCTGGTTTGGTTAGAACCAGTAAACTTCTAAGCAAACAGTATGCTTTTCCACCTATTACACTTATCAAAACTGGCACTTGCTTTTCATTGGCTATTTCGTTTGCTTCAAAAATCTGCTCAATTTGTTTAGTATGTATAACCCAACATGTTGTGCAATCAATGTGTCTATCTTTCTGATGTAGCCAGCTATTTCTATGTATGTATGTATTTATTTATTATCACCCAATACTCAGTTTATGAATTTCATCTGATTTGTGCCTTTTTTAAAACTTGACCATCATTCCCCCTTCCAAAGAAACAAATCTGCACTTTTTTTTTTACTCCTAGATCTCTCTCTCTTTCTCTCATCTTCCAAAAGAACTTGCTGTGCTTTAACAGGTAGGTCATCATAGTGGGTTTATTTTAAAACCCCCTTGTCATCACTGTTATGTTTTCTAAATGCAAAAAACTAATCATCAAAAAAAATGGGAGCTGGGAGATGTGTGTCTACTTCCTTTTACTTATGACATGGGGGCATAATGAGATCTGCCATTCATGTGCTTTTACATACTGTAAAACCTGTATTGAATCATGTAAACAAAGAATACTTAATCAAACAATATATTTACAATATTACTCAAATATTTCTGAAATATAAACTACAGTACCAAAACATCACTGTTCATGTATATTAAGCTCCCAGTTCCATATCCCTTGATTTTTTTTAGAGTTCAATAATCTATCCGTTCCAACTTTGAATATATTCATACACAGCTACATGGAAAGACTCTTTCAAAGCTTTACTGCATGAATATTTACTCAAGAATTTCCCTCATCTATATCCTAAATATCCTTATCCTCAGGTTATGCTGGTATTTCCAGTTAAATATACTTTGAGAAAAAATAGCCACTTGCATCTGCCTTCAACTACTCCAAAAATCTTATTTTTTCTGCTTATGTTAACTAGAGTTCATTGATATAGGTTAATGGGGAGGTAGGTTTTAGTAAAAAACTAACTTTTTTCACCAGACTTTCCTATTGTAACTGTCTTTATCTCAGATGATTTGTGTGTGTGTATAGACTCACTAGGTGCATGAATTGATGCTTTATAAACCTATGAATTACTACAGTGAATTCAGTGAAGTCTTGAAGATAAAATCTGGTTGAAAGACAAAGACCAATCTTGGATTCTGCATGGTGTTGAGAGCAATTTGGAGGACTAAAGGGATTAGTTAAAAAAATCACTTGCCCAGTGATGATACTCCTGGTCACATTACTATTGAGGATTGTCATCTCAAATAAATATAATGTCAATTTTAATGACATTTGTAGGCTCCCTAATAATGCAATGATTTTATTTTCATTTAAACCTTTTCTGAGCTGTGCATTTATATATAGGTTGACCACCAATTTTCCAGAAACTTATGGTTTGGCACCTCTTTTAATTTGGATGAAATTATGAGGCCAAATATCACACACTTTTCATGAAATGTCTGTTAGATGAGATGAATGCTGGCAATTCTGTAAAGACATTTATTAAAGAATTTAACATGAAAAATGTTTTTTGGTCCATTGCTCAAGGGTGGAAGAAGGTAGCAGCTTCAACACTAAAGAATGACTGACAGAAGTTGTGGCCTGCACTGATATTTAATAATGTGCCTGAAGAAAAGCTTGATGATGATTTTACAGGATTTTGTGTACCACAGGAGAAAGTAGTTGTTCATGATTTGCTTGCATATGCAATAAGTGTTACAGGACCTGCTTTTAAAGAAATAGCAAGTAGTCTTAATGAAGAAAATTTATGTGAGTGGATGATTATTGAGGACGAAACACCTGCTGTGCATCACCTTATGGACTCAGAAATTATAGACAGTGTTGTGAATGCTGAAAAAAACACTACAAGTGATGAAGATAGCAACGATGATGATGAAATGGATGAAACTGAAAGATATACTATTGACAAGTTATTTGAGTTATTGGGTGATTTAATCAAAGGGTTAGAGAAATGTATCTTCATGACAGAACAAGAGTGAATGAATTTTTATTTGATGCATGAAAAATTACACAGGGAGAGATCAAAACACACAATACACCTTCGCCTGGATGAAATGTTTAAGAAGATAAGCGAGAAGCAACATTCTTTATAAGCACAGTAATTAATAATTTTACATGTAAATTTTTGTTTAATTAATAATCCGTTTTAAGCTTCTACTGTCTATTTTTGCCATTATAATTTTAATTCAGCAAAAACGCTAAACCAGCAAGGCTCAGGAACTGAGTGTGCCGGAAAATCAATGGTCAACCTGTATGTATGTATTGTTCACAATCACCTTTTTGTTTAAAGAAAACCATTAGATAGTAATTTAAACCAACATACTGAGATCAGCTGATTAGCGTTGACCAAGTTGAAAGCTTGTTGTTTTGGATCTGTTATTGTCCTAAATTGAAGGTAGGCCAACAATGACATATACAAAATAAATCATTCTACTCTTTTTGAAAAGTTATTTGAACTTGTGCTCCTTGAAGTCAAAAGTGCATATTTATCTACCTTTACTATTCTTGGCTCAAATTTGGCAATTGGCTCCACCTCATGCTGAGATAATCACAGATTCTTTCAAAATTTATGACACAAGTACAATTCAGGCAAAGTAATAAACTTGTTCCTTTTTACTGTGACTGGAGAGTTCCGATGCATTATTTTAGACTGCATGTGAAGACAGTTTACTAAAGTACACACATAATGGTGCAAGACAATGGTGGATATTTCATAATTAATTATAAACTAATATGTGAAATTTCATACAATTTTGACAGTGCATTTGTTCATTTGTTTAAGTTTACAATGTGATTTTCAAATTAAGCAGAGCAAGTCAATGCCGCTAATACTGAAGTATAATTTCTTAACACATCCTGCAATTTTTCACCATATTTTCATGGTAGGTTTTTCTATAGCAAGAGACCTTTGAGATGAGAATGATTTTTGCCTTTTAAATGCCTCCTTGGCATATGCATACTAACTATTTATAATTATTACAAATTAGCCCCTTCAATAACAAACATAGAGCTTGATTTGAAGTAAGTTTGATAGTGAGGAAGGCAAATCTTTTTTTGAATTTTATTTCTATAAATAAGTGCTTAAGCAGGAATGATGTTAAGTGAACTTTAACACCATGCACTTATCTTTAAATACCTTACAGTAAACTGCAGTTATTGGCAGGCAAGTAAAATATTTGTGATGAAAAAATAGAAATTGAGCATCATCATGCAAGTTCAATAGTAGTTTAATCCTAGGTCTAAACCAGCATGCCATGTTCTTTCCTATATATGATCAAACACACAAATATTAAATGAACATCTGATGTGCAGCAGCATGATTAACATGCACAACTTTCCTGAAGTTACCATGTTGTACTAAAGCTAGAGGTATGGAACAGCTTTTTAAAATGTACAAAATATTGTTAAAATCCCTTTTATTTCTCTAAATATTTTCAATGGTTTTTATTCTATGCTTGTTCCTTTTGTTCAGTATTTTGTTTTCTGTGATTGTTTTACAGTTGCACTTTGGATTTCTACTTGTATTCTTTGCTTTTTCTTACATCTCATTTAATCTGGGATGCTCACTTATGGGTTGCTTTTCCATGCACTGACTGATCCTGCTATTATCTCAAGCTTGTGAAGATATTCACATTTGCTAACCCATTTATCATATTATAGAACATAGAATAGTACAGCACATTATGATAAATCTTCCCCCAAAGACCTTTCACTAATTCAGTTTTGGAAATCTCTTTGATGCTTATTTTGTCAATGTTCCTTTGGAAATAATGCTCATAGCACCAGACCCTCCAGGCAATGGAATCCATCATTCTCTCAAATCTTAGTCTCCTTTTATAATCGGGGGAGAGATGGTGAGATGGAACAATTTTTGAATGCTCTACATACAATCACTTAATTATATATGCATATAATACTCCTATTTATGAAGTACAAACATTAAATCAAGTTTTTAAAGGGTTTAACTGCTTGGATTCTTGGTCTTTTTCTGACCAATGACTCATGGATATACAGCTTTGGCTATCTTTTTCTCCTGTGTTGAGGTATTTATTTTAAATCCAATTTCTTTGTTTCAAATTATAAGAGAACTATTCTTTTATAGGTTGGAAATAGGAAAACTTCTACTTGCCTGGATAATTTGACATAGTCTCAGAATTTTATCAGTCCACATTTAGTACATGCAAGCTTTTTTTTAATCAAGAAGAACTAACGTAACTCTGGAGAAAATACAAGAACTTACACCCCATACAAAAGCAAGCACCAAAATGACACTGCGTAAAGAATCACTAGCTGGGCCATAAAGAAGCAGAATCCTCTGATATGATATATCAGGTGCATCATTGCTGTAAGCATGACTAATGCTAGCCATTAACCTGGTTACAAGTGGTAAACTGTTCAATAATTTGAAAGGCACAAATGAAAGATGAACTCAAAATTGAGAGCTCTTAGCGATAATAGTTCTCACAGTAATGAAGGTCCTGCTTCAAGAAATGTTGCTTCATGTAGTGAGACAGGTATTTTAAGAACAGTCAGAGCACACCATACTAGTTCACTGTAATAAAAAAGGATCATTAGAGTATCAGAGGTGGCAATCTGCACCACCTAGGACAAAACTTACTTCTGTTCCTCTTCTACAAGAAAAGTAGAAGGTCTTGCTACAAACTTTGAGAATTATGGCCCATTGCTAAAGATCAGAAGTCTAATATTGATGAATTCCTCATCAGTGGATCAGTAAGGATCACTTTAATTTTCACTTACCTTCTTACTTTACAGTCCTATATGTTCAAGTGAAGCTGTAACAGTTTTTAAAGTGTACATTTATGCTTAAGTGTAATAGCAGTCATATCAAATGACTCTTACATGTTGTTACCACTACAAGTCCAACAGAGAAACACAGCATGATTTTTGCAATGTGAACTAAATACATGGAACTGCTCTTCAGTAATCAACTTTCAGTTTCTAATTTATCATGAGATGGATAAAAACTTGCGCCACGTGATGGAAGTTCCTGTTCATCTAAAATATAGCCTGTTCGCAAATATTTTGCATGAGAAAGGATATTGTTAAATACAAGTTATTGGCCTATCTTTGGTCACGTATACTGTATATGTTAGTGAATGAAAGGAGAACAACCGAGGTGTGTTTTAAAAAATCCTCTGATACTTCGATGAAGCTACTACATAATTTGGATCCAGATGTTAGAAAAATAGCATTATAGATTATATGAAATTGAATATTTCTCAATGGTAACTCCCAAAGTGTTCAAAATTCATTCTCAGATGGGAAGAAAACCATACACTTTCTTGATTTGACTGCAAAATGAACCAGATGGCTCATTTAAGAACCATTTAAATATAAAGCAACAAAACCATATAGCAGCAATGTGTAACAAACTAATAAAATCCAGTGTTGGGAACACTAAAACATATGAAAATCTGGAATTTAATTTCTCAACATGATTTAAATTAGCCTGTTGCCTTCAGAATGTGGAGAAGGAAATACCAAAGTAACATACTTATAGGGATACAAGAACAGGGATAAAACTTTTAGCCCTTTTCTGCAGATTTAACATTTGATAGAATTATGGAGGATCTTCGATCTCAAAAACATACAGTATTCCAGTTCCATTTTCCATTGCTGCTGTATTTTGCTTTATCTTTCAAAGTGACTATCCTCTCATTCATGTCTCTGGTAAATTCAAGGCTTTTTGGCCCAAGCTCTGCTCATACAAGTTCTACGATATCAGGAATTGATTCAATAGCTTCAGTTGTATTCCATCAATAGCAAGTATATCTTTTCTTGGGTATAGCCGTGTATGATAACAACAAGACATCCTTGGTCAAATGCTTAAAACTTCTTTCAATGAAGGGCAACTATCTGTTGTTTCACTGCTTACTATGCCATTTTTGCTTTCAGTGATTGGCACTTTGTATGTCTCTGTTCATCAATATTTCTCAATGTACCATGAGTTCTATTCTGATCTTTTTTCAACTGAAGTAGATAAATTCATTATCATCATTATACTCCTATATTTGAAGCTTCTTTGCATCTTCCATATAAATAAAAAATTCAACATTTGAATGTGATTCCTCATTCAGATTGAGATCTACTGTATATGCAAATAGTTTGGGTCCAAATATTGATTCTTACACAGATGTCATTGTCTACCATTTACTCAACTGATTTATTTCCACTATTGCCTGTCAGTCAACACATTTTCAATCCACACTAGTGGATTACTTCTCATTATGTCCACTTTAATTTTAGACCATAAGACATAGGAGCAGAATTTGGCCATTTGGCCCATCAAATTTGCTTTACCATTTCATCATAGTGTTATGATACCAGCCCCCTCCTTTGTGAGAATTGCAAGAGCCCTAGTGAAAGGGGGGTCAATGACCCAAGAGAGAGAGAGAGACAGGCTGAATGGACACAGGAAATGGAAAGACATTCCACTGGGACAAAAGCTGGTGACTGTGGCATTGTTCTCAGGAGACACCTGGGAACTGCAGACGTGCCAACTCGCAGGGACATTGTAAAGCCCTCGGGCAAAGTGGGCTGGTTGAGAGAGAGATTGCATCACCTGCAACCTGATTGACACCTGAGATCCCGTGAGGCAGTATAAAGAAGGGTCTGAAAGAGGACGACCCTCAGACGCACCAAGGAGACACCAAGAAGCACGGTAACGCTTCCCGTGGGAACGGGAAGCCATTTTGAAATAAGCCACGTGCGTTAAATTCCGAATGCGGGGTTTGTGGCTAGAACCAACGGAAGATCGCTTTTAACTAACACCAGGGAAGCCAAATCCTCTGAGGCTGAGGATTTGATTCATAAAGACAACGGCAAGTGTTCTCTTTTCCTAACAATCTCTCTTCTCTCTCTCCAACACGTGAAACCAAAAGGGGAAAAGCCTGCAGACTTCAGAGTGACTCTTTATATTTCCAATTGGACTCAGTATTATACCCTAGACAACGAAAGAGCTTATTTCTGAGTGATTATTAATGTACCTGCGTTTTAGATTGAGTATTGACGCATGTTATCTGAATGTTTGTATTAACCTTAATTTTTGTGCCCCTTTATTAATAAAACTTTTGAAAATAGTACCATTGGACTTCAACTGACATATCTATCTTTGCTGGTAAGTGAAACCAGTTACTGGTTTCATAACAAGTGGGGGCTCGTCCGGGATTTGACACCAAAAAGGGGGAGGTCAGTCAATCGGGATTGTAAGTCAAAACAAAATAATTTGGATCTGGTACGCAGGTAGCCAGACAGATAAACCAGCAAAGATGGACGTGTGTGAATTTATGAGCACCAAATCAGACTTGTTAAATTTGGCGAAGGGGTTAGAGATGGAAAACGAGCAGGATCAAGCTGAGAGGCAAAGACAGCATGAAATTCGGATCAGAGAGTTAGCAGCAGCCGAGAGAGCGGCAGCGGGGAGAGAAAGAGAGAGGGAGGAGCTAAGGAGAGAGTGGTTTAATGTTAGTCGGGAGCTGAGAGTAGTACCTCCGTTCGAGGAGACGGATGTTGATAGTTATTTCTTGCTTTTTGAAAAGGTGGCAGTGAACCAGAAGTGGCCACAAGAGCAGTGGGTCGCGTTGTTACAAAGTGTGTTAGCAAGAGGGAGGATTTGGGCAGCCCCTAGAGTCCCAAAGCTATCGCGCATGCGCGGTCACTCGCAGCCTGTCGGAAAAAGCGGCTGAGAAAGAGGACAGTTTAAATGAAGCCAGCGGTGATCTGGCCAAGATGTTTTTACCGACCCTGTACCATGAGGGTTCCGAGGGTGGTAAAACAGAAAGCAGTATAGTAAAAGGGGGTAAGGGAGAGGAAATAGCCCTGCCCTTAGTGAAGAGAAAGGTCCTAGAGGTAGGAACTAAAGTTGAGAAACGGATAAAGTTGTTAAAATGTCCAGAGTTGGACATGGTTAATCTGTCTGGTTTGGCAGAATTGTTTGAAGAAGTTCAGAGTTCTAAAGGTGTTCTCGATGGTCCCGAGAGTGAAATGAGGGCAGTCTTAGAGAGGAAGGGTATCCTTGCTGTGGAGAAGTCAGCTGAAATGGCCGAGGAGGTTGTTTCAGCTCGCAGGGTTGCGCCTTCCCCAACGGGGGGCTGCCTAGAGAGTAGCTGGAAGGATCGGGGGACGTTAGAATTTGAAAAAGGTACGGGTATTGAAAGCCTGGAAGGGGCCAATGTCCCGTTTGAGTGTGTCCAAGATGGGGGCGCACGTGGTGCTGAACCTGGTAACAGCGCTCAGGGGAAGTCTGAGGTGTTTGATTCAGGGGGACGGGGCGGCCGTCTTCGTGGATCAGATAGGGTTGGTTCAGTAGGAAAAGGGTTAACCTTGGTAACCGTGGGAAGTGTGAGTTCCACGGTGTTTGTATTCGAGAGTGGGGCCAAGGTTAATGCCGAATTTAAGGGGGGAATGAGGATTGTTATTGAAGGAAACGGAAAGTCTGTAGTTCCCAAGTCGAAGGAAGAAATTTTAAACCTGGCAGATCGCTCACAGAGTGAGTCGGGAAATAGCGGGGCCCCCCACTCTATTGTTACGCCAGGGTGGGGTGTGAAGAGGTTGCATTCGAAATGCTACCTGAAAGAGGAGTTGGAATTAAAAACAAATAGCCTGAAGGGTCTTGACAGTTTGGGGCATGGTGTTGAAAAAATAGCCCCGATGAACGAGGCGGGCGGGAGTTCACGCCAAATTACTCAAAGTCCCAACGGGGGGACTTGCCAGAAAAGAGGTGACGGTTAATGGGGATGCCATTTTTTTTTAAAACAGCAAAGCAGGTTTTTACGGGTTGCGCCAAAGCCTGTGAATAATAAAGACAGACCTTTGGAGACCTGCCGGCGAAGTAAACCGACCGAAACGATTAGTATTCGCATAAACTTTTGTAGATGCACCTAAGCTAAGATCACACCTCTTTAGTTATGTTGCTGAAGAAAGCAAATAAATAGGTGGTTATTGAATTGAAGTCTGATGCTACAAGACTTTAAGATATTAAGATGTTAAGATATTAACTAAAGGGGCACTGTACTTGTTAACTGTTTAGATGCTGACTTGAATGTGTAACTGTATTACTCTGTAGTGAAAAGAAAAGCTTCTGTATTGTATTAGATTCAAAATTTCTGTAAGACTGTACCACTCTGGGTTTTAACCGCTGGTAAAAACCTTTTTAAGAGGGGAGGTGTTATGATACCAGCCCCCTCCTTTGTGAGAATTGCAAGAGCCCTAGTGAAAGGGGGGTCAATGACCCAAGAGAGAGAGAGAGAGACAGGCTGAATGGACACAGGAAATGGAAAGACATTCCACTGGGACAAAAGCTGGTGACTGTGGCATTGTTCTCAGGAGACACCTGGGAACTGCAGACGTGCCAACTCGCAGGGACATTGTAAAGCCCTCGGGCAAAGTGGGCTGGTTGAGAGAGAGATTGCATCACCTGCAACCTGATTGACACCTGAGATCCCGTGAGGCAGTATAAAGAAGGGTCTGAAAGAGGACGACCCTCAGACGCACCAAGGAGACACCAAGAAGCACGATAACGCTTCCCGTGGGAACGGGAAGCCATTTTGAAATAAGCCACGTGCGTTAAATTCCGAATGCGGGGTTTGTGGCTAGAACCAACGGAAGATCGCTTTTAACTAACACCAGGGAAGCCAAATCCTCTGAGGCTGAGGATTTGATTCATAAAGACAACGGCAAGTGTTCTCTTTTCCTAACAATCTCTCTTCTCTCTCTCCAACACGTGAAACCAAAAGG